>NW_024544831.1:0-720905 GCF_018167655.1 Microtus oregoni
AAGGAAAGGAAAGGAAAGACTGAGCAGGGGTGGCACACACCTTTAATCCCAGTACTTGGGAGGCAGAGATAGGCAGGTTTTTGTGAGTTTGAGGCCAGCCTGGTCTAGAGCAAGTTCCAGCATACATAGGGCTGTTACACAGAGAAACCTTGTCTCAGAAAAAGAAAAGAAAAACAGATAGAAAGATTAAAATAAATTACTTTCATAAATACAAAAAATTGACTCGAAGAGCTGGAGAAATTGCTCAGTGGATAAGTGTCTACTACTCTTGCAGAGGACCAGATAGATTTTGGGAAGTCATAATTGTCTGTAACTCCAGCCCAAGGGAGTTTAGCCTCCTAATACTCCTGCGCACAGGGGTATATACATGGACACATGCACACTTAAAAAATACAAATAAATCTGTGTCTAGAGCAATGGCTAAGTAGTTTAGAGCACATGTCGCTCTTGTAGATGACCACGGTTCAATTCCCAGCACCAGTTCCAGGGGATCCTATGATTTCTCTACTCTCTGTGCAAAGGCATGCACATATTACACATATAATAACACATAAATATAAAATTAAAAGTCAAATCTGAACCGGGTGGTGGTGGCGCATGCCTTTAATCCCAGCACTCAGGAGGCAAAGGCAGGCGGATCTCTGTGAGTTCGAGCCAGCCTGGTCTACAAAAGTGAGTTACAGGACAGGCAATAAAGCTGTTCAAAAAAGTACAAAAAAGTCAAATCTTAAGAAAATTGATTACACAGATTCAACGCAATGGCTAGCAAAATTCTTCAAAGACCTCGAAAGAAAGATACTCAACTTCATATAGAAAAGCAAAAAACCCAGGATAGGCCAAAACAATCCTGTACAATAAAAGAACTTCTGGAGGTATCACAATCCCTGACTTCAACTCTACTACAGAACTACAGTACTGAAAACAGCCTGGTATTGGAGGACCAATGGAACAGAATAGAAGACCTGGGTATCAATCCACACATCTTCGAACACCTGATCTTTGATAAAGAAGCAAAAAAAAAAATCAAATGAAAAAAGAAAGCATATTTAATAAGTGGTGTTGGCATAACTGGATATCAACATGTAGAAGAATGAAAATAGAACTATACCTATCACCATGCACAAAACTCAAGTCCAAATGGATCAAAGACCTCAACATAAAGCAGCCACACTGAACCTTATAGAAGAGAAAGTGGGGAAGTACAACTGTACACATTGGCACAGGGAATCACTTACTAAATAGAACCCCAGCAGCACAGACACTGAGAGAAACAATTAATAAATGGGACCTCCTGAAACTGAAAGGCTTCTGTAAAGCAAAGGATATGGTTAACAAGACAGAATGACAGCCTACAGAATGGGAAAAGATCTTCAGTAACCTCACATCAGACAGAGGTCTGATCTCCAAAATATACAAAGAACTCAAGAAATTGGACACCAAAAGATCACATGATCCAATAAAAAATGGAGTACAGACCTAAACAGAGAACTCTCAACAGAGGAATCTAAAATGGCTGAAAGACACTTAAGGAAATGTTCAACATCCTTAGTCATCAGAGAAACGCAAATCAAAACAACTCTGAGATTCCATCTTACACCTGTAAGAATGGCCAAGATCGGGCTGGAGAGATGGCTCAGTGGTTAGGAGCATTGCCTGCCCTTCCAAGGGTCCTGAGTTCAATTCCCAGCGGCCACATGGTGGCTCATAACCATCTGTAATGAGGTCTGGTGCCCTTTTCTGGCCTGCAGAGATACACACAGACAGAATATGTATACATAAATAAATAAATAAATAAATATTAAAAAAAAAGAATGGCCAAGATCAAAAACACTTATGCTGGAGAGGTTGTGGGGAAAAGGGAACACTTCTGCATTGCTGGTGGGAATACAAGCTGGTACAATCCCTTTGGATGTCAGTGTGGCAACTGCTCAGAAAATTAGGAAACAACCTTCCTCAAGACCCAATAATACCACTTTTGGGTATATATCCAAAGGATGCTCAATCGTGCCACAAAGACATGTGCTCAAGTATGTTCATAGCAGCTTTGTTTGTCATATCCAGAACCTGGAAACAACCTAAATGCCCCTCAATGGAAGAATGGATAAGGAAAATATGGTACAATTACACAATGGAGTACTACACAGAAGGAAAAAATAACGACAGCTTGAAATTTGCAGGAAAATGGATAGAACTAGAAAACATTATTTTGAGTGAGGTAACCCAGACCCAGAAAGACAATTATCACATGTACTCACTCATAGGTGGTTTTAAACATAAAGCAAAGAAAGCCAGCCTATAAAACACAATCCCAGAGAATTTAGACAACAATGAGGACACTAAGAGGGACTTACCTAGATCTAATCTACATGGGAAGTAGAAAATATAAAAAGACAAGATCTACTGAGTAAATTGTGGGAGGGTTAATGGGGGGAGGGGAGAGGCAGGGAGGGGAGCAGAGAAAAATGTAGAGCTCAATAAATATCATGGGGAAAAAAACATGACGATTTATTAAAGCCTGACAAAGATGAAAAAAGAAAAAGAAAAGAAAACTAATACTGACTAGCATTTTCTTTCTAGGTATTTAACAAGGTTCTAGAAAGAAAAGAAAAGCCAATGACCCAATTGAAAAAGGGAGAGAAGATAGTTCAATGAAAAGATGAGTCCTTTTTACATTTTTATTAAAAGTTTTTTCACACAATTTTGATTATCGTCCCCCAACTTCTTGAAGGGAGGGTTTGAAGGAGAGAAATAGTGTAATTATAATGACGAAAATAAAAGAAAAATTTCTCTGGCATTTTTATATTTTATATTTGTGAGTCTTACTGTCTAAGAACACAGGACACATTTCTGTTTGTTCCTTTGAGGTGTTAAATGAATGTCTCTCATAAAGATTTTGGGCATTTATTTTTTTAATTTTTTATTTAAAAGTTTTTTTTTTTCATTTTACAAATCAATCCCAGTTCCCTTTCCTTCCCCTCCTCACATTCCCCCCAATGTGCCCCTACCCCACCCCCACCCACTCCTCAGAAAGGGTGAGGCCTCCCATGGGGAATCAACAAAGTCTGTCATGTCACACTGAGGCAGAACCAAAGCCCTCCCCACTGTATCTGAGCTGAGCAAGGAATCACTCCAAAGAGAATAGCAACAGAGAAAAATAGATTGTTTTTAATGAGCTAACAGAGAAAAATAGATAGCTCAATAAAAACAATTAAAAAAAATAAAATCTCAAAAACCTAAAGTTGTTTCTAGGTAGTTTGTTTCTATTGCCATAATAAATGGTAATATATCTCCTCACTAAATGATTTACATAAAATTTTTAATCATAACATCTTACTGAATTTTCTGATTTTAATAGTCTATTGATTTGGTTATACTTTATGACCATATAATCTTATAATCTATAAATAGTGATAGCTTTACTTCCTGTATCCCAATTTTAAGTTTTTAGTTTTCTTCTTTCTTGTTCATTTTTTGGTTCTTTGAAATATTTATTTTGATTATTTTTCAGTGTGTGTGTGCATGCATGAGGACATGTGGTTATACGCACCTGACTACAGGTCCTGCAGATGCCAGTGACAAGAATTCCCTGGAGTCGGAATTATAGATGGTGATAAGCAAGCTGGCATGGGTTCACGGAATCAAACCCAGGTCCTCTGCAAGAGCAACAAATGTTCTTAACCACTCATTCATCTATTCAGCCCCTACTTTTGTTTCTTTTTTATAATTTATTTTATATGCATTGATGTAAATGTATATGCATTGCCAGGGAATTGAACTCGGTCCTCTGGAAGAACAGCCAGGGCTCTTAACAGCTGAGCTATCTCTTCAGCTCCCTACCACATACATTTTTGTGGGTTTTTTTGTTGGTTTTGTTTTTGGAGGGGAGGTTGTTGGTGGTGGTGGTTTTGAGACATGGTTTCTCTGTAGCTTTGGAGTCTGTCCTGGAATTAGCTAGCTCTTGTAGAACAGGCTGGCCTCGAACTAACAGAGATATGCCTGCCTCTGCCTCCCATGTGCTGGGATTAAAAGCATGCAACACCACTGCCTGGCTTTTGTTTGTGTTTATGAGGCATGGTCTCAATCTGCCATACAGGCTAGCCTAAAAGCCATGTAGCTCATGTTAGCCTTGAACTCGTGGCATTGTTTCTGTCCCAGACCCGCAAGTACTGGAATTCCAGGTGTAAATCACCATGCCTGGCTTTTGATGTCTCTTTTCTAATTGTAACGATTGCTAGCTCTAATCAAATGGTAAATTATAGTGGAGAAAGTAGATCTCTTTACCTTGTTTGTGCTTTTTAACACATGAGTGCTGTTTGGTAGTTCCTGATTAAGTAAAATGCAGGATTTGCACAATATATCTATATACAGAGAAAAAGCATTATATCAAGAAAGAAATATATATCTGTAATCCAGGCTAACCTAGATCCTGGAATTCAAGACTGGAGACTGGAGTAACCAATGTAAACTATGAATACCACAACATAGCCCACAGCTATTTCATCTAAGATGTATACTCAGCAAACTCTATTCCCTATTGTAGAGATATTTGTACCTTCATATTGGTTGCTGCTTTATTCACTTAGCAAAGAATTGACATTAACCTACCTGTCCACCAATAAATGAATGGATAATGAGGACTTGGTATATGTATAAGATGGACTCGACGGGCGATGGTGGCGCACGCCTTTAATCCCAGCACTCGGGAGGCAGAGGCAGGCGGATCTCTGTGAGTTCGAGACCAGCCTGGTCTACAGAGCTAGTTCTAGGACAGGCTCCAAAGCCACAGAGAAACCCTGTCTCAAAAAACCAAAAAATAAGATGGACTATGACTGTTCAGGTCTAAAGGAAAATGAAATTTTAAAATTTGCAGGAAAATCTGGGCAGTAGTGGCACACACCTTTAATTCCAGCACTCAGGAGGCAGGCAGATCTCTGAGTTCAAGGCCAGCCTAATCTACAGAGTTAAGTTCTAGGACAGCCAGGGATACACAGAGAAATCCCGTCTTGAATTTTTTTTTTTAATTTCAGAAAAATGGATGGACTTAAAATGTATAATTTTAGCCTGGTGGTGGTGGTGCACGCCTTTAATCCCAGCACTTGGGAGACAGAGGCAGGTGGATCTCTGTGAGTTTAAGGCCAGCCTGGTCTACAAGAACTAGTTCCAGGACAGCCAGGGCTACACAGAGAAACTCTGTTTCAAAAAACCAAAAAAAAGTGCATAATTTTAAGTGAGATTATGCAGACTCAGAAAAAAACCCTACATTTTCTGTCTCATATGTGGAATTTAGTCAACAGTCAGTAAGTCTGTGTATCTGTAAAGAAATATTTACCTGGGTAGAGTATAACATGAAAATGTATAAGAAAAGCTAATTAGGAGCTGGGCAGTAGTGGCGCAAGCCTATAATCCCAACACTTGTGAGGCAGAGGCAGGTGGATCTCTGTGAGTTCGAGGACAGCCTGGTCTACAGAGCTAGTTCCAGGACAGGCTCCAAAACCACAGAGAAACCCTGTCTTGAAAAACCAGAAAAAAAAAAGCTAATTGGGGTGTTGGTGTAGGAGGTCCTTCTTTCTATGTGTTGCTTTCATTGGATAATAAACTGCCTTGGCCTGATAGGGCAGAACTTAGGTAGGCTGGGAAGAGAGAACTGAATTCTCAGAGAAAGAAAGCAGAGTGAGAGAGCTGCCATGGAGCCGCCAGAGTCAGACATGCTGAATCTTTCCCAGTGGCGATATACAGATTAATAGAAATGAGTTAAATCAAGATATGAGAGTTAGTCAATAAGAGACTAGAGCTAATGGGCCAAGCAGTAATTTAATTAATACAGTTTCTGTGTGGTTATTTTGGGGCGAAGCAAGCTGGGCAGCCAGAATGAACAAGTGGGCCCGCCTCCCTAAAACAGGGTACAATAAAGGCTTGAGTGCAGATAATGGACAATGTTATGAAAGATAATATAAAGCTAACTGGTTTTCTAGTGTGTTTTGTTGTTGTTTTGGTTTTTTCCAGACAGGGTTTTACTATATAGCCCTGATTGTCCTGAAATTCTGAAGACCAGGCTGACCTCGAACTCACAACTCAGAGATCTGCCTACCGCTGCCTACCAAATGCTAGGATTAAAGGTGTGTGCCACCACCACCTGGCTGTTTTTCTGTTATGGATTTTTTGTTTGTTTAAGTGGTAGATGAGTGTGTAAACTATATTTGATACTGGGAATATAAAATTTAACATGAAACTCTACAGCTTCTATTTCAAATGCCTATCCTTTTTAAATAATATTTTTCATAGTTTCTATTTCTTTTTAAATTTTGTTATCATTGGTGTTTTGCTTGCATGTATGTCTGTGTGAGGGTTTTGGATCCCCTAGAACTGGAGTTACAGACAGTTGAGCTGCCATGTGGGTGCTGGGAATTGAACTTGGGTCCTCTGGAAGAGCAGCCAGTGCTCTTAACCTCTGAGCTAACTCTCCAGTTCCTTCCAGATGCTTATTCTAACCATTTATAAATTCATTGAGTTATATAGACTTTGGGTCTGTTTGTTTGGTGTTTTAGTTTTAATAATAAAGTTTTAAAAGGAAGAAGCCATATATTCCTCTTTTGTTGAATTTTTAGACTTAATTATTCTTGTTTTACGCATGTGGGTGTTATATCCTCATGTATGTGTGTGTGCCACATGCATGTCTGGTGCCATGGAGGTCATAGAGGGTGTCAGGTCCTTTGGAACTGTAGTTAAGGATGGTTGTGAGCCACCATGTGGGTGCTGGCAACTAAACACAGCTCCTCAAGAGCAGCAAGAACTCTTTTTTTAAAAAATATTTATTTATTTATTATGTATTCAATATTCTGTCTGTGTGTATGCTGCAGGCCAGAAGAGGGCACCAAACCCCATTACAGATGGTTGTGAGCCACCATGTGGTTGCTGGGAATTGAACTCAGGACCTTTGGAAGAGCAGGCAATGCTCTTAACCTCTGAGCCATCTCTCTAGCCCAGCAGCAAGAACTCTTAACCACCATCACATCTCTTCAAGGCCTTTCATTGAATATTTTATTCGAGGTTTGGGGAACACGAGGTCTTATTATGTAGCCTATTCCTGCCTTGAGCTACCCAAGGGGAGGGATTACAGTTTTTTGGTTTTTGTTTTCAAATGACTTTTCATACTCTGGAGGTGACAATATAATCATTCTACTTTGGTGTAGGAAGCCCTTCTGTATATGTGCTGCTTTTATCGGTTAATGAATAGAGAAGCTGCTTGGGCCTGTGATAGGGCAGAAGAGAGCTAGATGGGGAGCCAACAAATTGGCACCCGAATGACTGGGGCTTACCCACATGGCCAGTCACACACTTCCGGTCTGGATGATTGTATGCCCGCTCAGGGTTAGGAGGAAAGTAGCTGAAAGCATGCCTGCTCCTCAGCACCGCACCTGAGCAAGTGGCCAATCTGGTCTGTTAGGAGTGCACAGGCAGGAGAGCATGGCAGATTCCCATCACCACACACAGAGACATTTCCACGTCATGCAGTGCGCTGCATGGCAGATTTAGCTTTTACTCTGTTTCAGGACACAGAAGAAAGAGACTGACAAACTGCCAATATAGGTGGAACTGTCTTTGAAATTTCCTGCTTCATGGGAAAGTCTGCCAGATACTATAGGCCAGTAAGTTGAAGATGGATGCCCCATCAGTACAGAAGAACTTTGGGTGACTGTCCAGGCAGTAAGATGTCTCTGTCAATTCTAGTGTTTTGGAAGTTGCTTACAATGCACTTCCTGTTAACTTGGGTAATATTATATCCTTCTGAGCTCTTTGATGGAGTTGAAGAATAAATAGTTATAATTATAGTTTTTCTTAGTTATGATAAAAGATAAAGTAGAATAAATATTGTAACTGTAATTCTTGCTTGATACCTCTTTTGTTATATGTAATTTTACTATGTTAAAATAATAACCTTCCTTTTTATTTGAACAGAAAAGGGGAAATGGTATGGGAAGCTCTTCTGTATGTGTTGCTTCTAATGGTTAATAAAAAAGCTGCTTGGACCTGTGATAGGGAGGAACAGAGCTAGGCAGGGAAAACTAAACTGAATGCTGATAGAAAAAAGGTGGAGTCAGAGAGAAGCCATGTAGCCACTGCCAGAGACAGATGTGCTGGAACCTTGCCGGTAAGCCACAGCCACATGGTGATACACAGATTAATAGAAATGGGTTAATTTAAGATATAAGAGCTAGCCAGAAATATGCTTAAACTATTGACCAAACAATGTTTTAAATAATATAGTTTCTGTGTGATTATTTCGAGTCAGGGCGTCAGGAAATGAATGAACAGCCTCCAACAACACTACTTGAATTAAATAATATCTCAGATTCTATTAGTAGATTTCATAATATTGAAATGATTCTTACATTCCTGGAATAAACAACACAGAATCATAGATTCCATTATTTAGGATTCTGCACTAGTAATACCAAGCGAGGCTGGGTCCACATGATTACTTTTACTTGTGACATCTTTGTCAGATCTTGTTATCAGTGATATATTTACTTCATAAAATGATTTTAAAAGTTTGTGGACAGTGGTGGTGCACACCTTTAATCCTAGCACTCCAGCAGGCAGAGGCAGGTGGATCTCTATGAGTTCATGGCCAGCCTGGTCTACAGAGTGAGTTCCTAGACAGCCAGAGGTACACAGTAAGAAACAAATAAACAAACAAAAGATTTAAAACTGTTCCTTGGGTTGGGGTTATGGTTAATGGCAAAGTATTTTTCAACAATGAATGAAGCCCAGGGTTTGATCTTCTACAAAGCAAAATCCCACTAGAAGAAAATCTATTCCTTCTTTAGGCTAAAAAAATCAAATCAGCATTCGGACTATCTGGGTTTTGGTGTTAATGTCCCCCCGCCACTGTGAAAAGATATTGGACTAGTATTTTGGGGTGACAGACAGCTCCTTATAACATCTCTGTGTCTTACAAGGACATTGTCCCATGTGGAATTTTTGTCTTTTTAGGGCCAGTTTTGGTAAGTGACATTTTCCTGTGACATTATCCATTTCTTCCTGGCCTAAAAAACCCTTTGCACAGAGTTATATAAAATAAAGGCTTTTAAGGTTGGGCATAGTGCTACATTTCAGTGATCCCAGAACTCAAGAGTCTGAGACTGGGGAAATCTCAGCTTGTTCAAACCAGCATGGCTGACATAGGAAGTCTAAAGTCAGCCATATGAAGACTTTCTCAAAAAAAAAAACAAAAACAAAAACAAAAAAAACTCTTTCTATAGCTATATCAAAACTTTTCATTTTTTATTTTGTATATTTGTGATTTTTTCCTCTTCTTGAATATATATGCTGTTTTATTTAATAGTTTTCTTAATTTAATAACTTAAACAGAATCAGCTCATGTATTTACTTGTTTGTTAATTAGTACCATTGTTATCTAAAACTTCATTTTTCCTCTTACCTTTGTTGTCCAGTGTAATACCTGTCCATAATCCCAGCACTTGGGAAGTAGAGGCAAGAGAATCAGAAATGGAAGGCTCACCTGGACTACATAACAAGTTGGAAGTCACCCTGTGCTATATGAGATTCTGTCAAAAAAAAAAAAAAAGAAAGAAGGAAGGAAGGAAGGCAGGCAGGCAGTGGCAGCGCGTGCTTTTAATCCCAGCAGCACTCAGGAGGCAGAAGCAGGTGAGTCCAAGGCCAGTCTGAGCTACAGAGGAAGTTCTAAGACAGCCAGAGCTGTTACACAAAGAAACCCTGTCTCAGGGGAAAAAAAAAAAGAAAGAAAGAAAAATAAAGGAAGTGAGGAAAGAAGGAAGGAAGGAAGAATTAAATAAACTTTTACTTTTCTTTTTTGTTTTTTTCCCTCTGTGTTTCACAGTGTTTCCCTATCATTGTCTAGAAATTCAGCAGTTTAGTTGGAGTTCTCCTTTGGCCCAAGAATTGAGTTTTTTGTGTATTCAAATGGAAGATACATTTAATATTGATTGCTTGTTTTATTCAGTTGTGAGCAGAGAAAATTGTCTGTCTTAGTGTTGCTTTTTGGAGCTCACTGAGATTGTCTTATGGGTTAGTATTGATTTGTGGTTTAGGTTTTCTGCATTGTTGTCATGTGACTTTTCCTAGAAGGACATGAACAATAACTATTGTACACCAGATAGGACACCAACAAGAAACCAAAGAAACAATGACACCCAAGTCTAGCTTAGTGAACCAATGAGTTTATCAAGGTTACTTCCAGGAACATGAATGACTTAAAGGCAGCTGGCACACTGAAAAACTTGTGGCAGTAGCTGCACAAACGAAGGCATATCCCCATCCTTCACTGACAGGCACAGGTCCTATGATGCCCACACGCACAGGATAGGTTGATTTATGCGCTTGTCCCATCAGGGCCTCCTTCTGTGAAGCTATCGTCAGAAGATATTGTCTACTTGGAATCTATTGTAGCAGGAAAGTTATGGCATGCTATCTGGAACAGGATTCAGCCATACACATTTTCAGCCACACACAGGAAATGGGGGGTAGAGAGTTAGTCAAGGCTCAAACCCTCACAGCCTGTTCTCAGTGAATATGTACTTCATCGAGCATGACTCAACCTCCCAAATTTTACAAAGCCTCCGCAAACAGCCCGACTAACTGGTGACCAAGTATTTAAATATTGAGCCTATTTGGACCATTTCTCATCCATACCACCACAACAACCCAGTCCTGCTAGGGCCCCTACTTATACTATCTATCTATACTATCTATCTATATAGAAGACAGGACTGTGTGACATCCCTTCCAAAATTTTAGCAGCCTTAGCTATTGGTTCAGTTATTGGAGAGGGCTTGGTGTCTTGAAATGACACTGATTTCAGCACAGTCTGCATGGCATTGGTGACGGGGTTTGCAGACACACCACACTTCACTTGTTTTACACATGCATGCCATAGCTTAGTTCCGTGCCACCTGTCTTTGGGTTACCATTGCTGTGATGAAACACCAAAACCAACTTGGGGAGGAAAGGGTTGATTTCACTTGCAGTTCTGTATAACAGTGCACCATCGAAAGCAGAGAGAGCAGGAACTCAAACAAGGCAGGAACCTGGAGGCAGGAGCTGGTGCAGAGGCCATGGAGGGGGGGTGCTGCTTACTGGGTTTCTCCTTATGGCTTGCTCCATCTGCTTTGCTATAGAACCCAGGACCACCAGCCCAGGAATGGCACCACTCTCAATGAACTGGGCCTTCCCACATCAATCACTAATTGAGAAAATGTCCTACAGGCTTGACAATAGCTGGATCCTACGGACGCATTTCTTTTTCAATTGAGGCTACCTCGTCTCTGATGACTCTACCTTTTGTTAAGTTGAAATAAAACTAGCCAGCACACTACTCCCAGAAAGAGGCTTGACTAAATGGCCTCCAATCCAACCTTTAATTGGATGAACTCTTTTAACTATTACACAGTGGAACTAGTGAGGAATTCCACCTGTTGCACTCCTCGTCCACAGCTAGCAATTGTTGCCCTAAACTGAGTGGCCATTTGCACTGCTGGAACCAAAACTCTGTTCGAACCATTTGCTCTAGTTGGCTTTCGTTTGTTTGATTTGTTTTATTTTGAGCCAAGGTCTCATCACGTAACACTGGCTAGCCTAGAACTCACTATGTAGCCCAGAATGATGTCAAACTTATAGAGATCCACCTGCCTTTGGCTCCTAAGTGCTGGCTACATAAATTTGGTAGCCCGCATGCCCCCACACTCACATATACACAGTTCACACATATACCCCCAAACATTAATGAACTAAAAATTAAGAGAATTGGCCAAGAGTATAACACAGCGAGGACATTATTGCCCAGTTGCCTAATGTGCATGAGGCCCTGCATATGAGGCCATCAATGTTTTTTTCAAGACAAGGTTTCTCAGTAGCTATGGAGCCAGTCCTGGTACTCGCTGTGTAGCCCAAGCTGGCCTCAAACTCAGAGATCCGCCTGCCTATGCCTCCTGAGTGCTGGGATTAAAGGTGTGTGCCACCACCTCCTGGTTTAGGAAAGTGTTTCTTGAAAGTCTATGAAACCGGACTCTCTAAACATGGCCAACAATGAGGGCTGATGAGAAGCCAAGGACAATAGCACTGGGTTTTGATCCTACTGCATGTTCTGGCTTTGTGGGAGCCTAGCCTGTTTGGATGCTCACCTTCCTAGACCTGGATGGAGGGGGGGAGGACCTTGGACTTTCCACAGGGCAGGGAACCCTGACTGCTCTTTGGACTGGAGAGGGAGGAGAAGAGGAGTGGGGGGAGGGGGAGAGGAGTGGGGGGAGGGGGAGAGGGGTCAGGGAGAGGGAAATGGGAGGCTGGGAGGAGGCGGAATTTTTTTTAATAAAAAAATAAAGAAAGAAAGAAAAAAATTAAAAAAAAAAAAGAAAAGAAAAGCACCTGTAAAACCATCCAAACCTGGGTTGATGGGGAAGGGAGGTTCCTGACTACCATTTTAGATTTGATTTTTTGAGATAGCCTCTTACATAGCTTAGACTGACCTTGAACTCCCTGTGTATCCAAGGATGTCCTTGAACTCCTGATTCTCCTGCCTCTACCTCCCAAAGACTAAGGTCTTAGGTGTGAACCATAAACCCAAAGCTTTGCCCATGCTGGGCAAGCATTATACCAACTGAGTTAGGTCTCTAGCTCATGAGTTACATTTCAAGTTTTTTAAATTCATAGTGATCTGCTCGAGTTCTTTTTATAATACTTTATAACATTTTAATTATTTTATATTCCTCTATCTTACCCAAATTTTCAAATCATTTCTGTCTAGTTCCTAAAAGTCAGCATTTCTGGCTGGAATGTTCAGCAGTGCTTTCACAAAAGCGCAGTGGGGGCAGCAGGGGACAGTTTACCTATCACGTGGGAACTGGAGGGAGTTTGGCTCCCTTGCACTTCCAAAAATTGGCTATGTGTAACTCCAGGACTTTGAATAGTTGTGACTCCATGATTTCACATACTCATCTATGAATGTGTGTGTTTATACATGATGTCCTGCTGTTCTTCTGAGTATACAGCAATATAAGACTAAAAGTTTTCAAAGGGAAGCCGGTGGGATGCCTCCGTGTAGCTCACTATTCTTTTGTATCAGTTTGCACAGGTCTCTGAGCGGGAAGGGGCAGTTACAGGAGTTTTCAATGTCTCTGTATTCTTGAACCTCTGCCAGCAAACGAGTATCTGCATCTCTGAAAATTAGTGATTCTGAGTATTGTCATGTCTCTGCACGTGGGTAGGTTGCTAATAATGGTGGGTTCCGAATGCAACTCTAAGTTTTCACTGAGTTACACACACACACACACACACACACACACACACACACACGGAAGGGGTGCACGTGTTACGTGGCAAGTTTAGACTCTCCACGTCTGGAAGAAACATTACAACAGGAAATACTCTAGATTCCAGCTTCCGGATGGAATTTCACTCTGAAAAATACCCCTTCCAAGTCCTCTCAATAAATGCAGCATTCTTTGTCTTTCTTCAAGAGGCTGCATTGAGGGGGTTTATGCTAACCTTGACCTCAGAGTCCATGCCTTTCAGGAGGTTTTTGGCAGAACCATGAAATTCCACACCCTGCCACTTGCCTCTTGCCAGGCCTACTTCTTCCTCCTGAGCCCTTTTATAGCTTCACGTTATCTACCAGACTAATTCCAGTCTAAACTCTTCCGAGTGTCCAGACAAAGACCCAGGAAGACGGGACAAACAAACAGAACCAGGCTCTTGTTTGGATTTTTGTTTCTAGTAACTACATCTCAATAGAGGGGGACAAGAGACAGATTAGAGAGATATGAAACAGAGACCAAGAAATGGGGTTTGAAAGATTGGAGCAGACACTCAGAGATGGAGAGCAAAACAATAGACAGGTGGAAAAAGAGATACAGAGAAACGAAGTTGAGTTTGTGTGAAAGAGGACCTAGCTTAGCTGAGACTGAAAGTGAGAAGAGACACATGCAAGGGATGAACACAGAGAATGCAGTCAGAAGAGAGAGCAGAAAGGCTAGGTGTGAGGGGGCACACCTTTAATCCCAGCACTTTGGAGGAATAAGCAGGATCTCTGAGGCTGAGGCCAGCCTGTTCTTTGTAGCTGTTCCAGGGCCGCCGGGACTACATAGTAAGATCTTGTATTTAAAATAATAGTAAAATGAGAGGAGGGCAGAGGCCAGGCATAAGGGTGCACGCCTGTAATCCCAGCACTCAGAAGGCTAAAGCAAGAGGACTGGCAGCTCTGAGGACAGCCTGGACTACACAGTGAGACCCTATCTAAAAGAAGAGGAGGAGGAAGAGGAAGAGGAGGAGGAGAGGAAGAAGAGGAAGAGGAGGAGGAGGAAGAGGAGGAGGAGAGGAAGAAGAGGAAGAAGAGGAAGAAGAGGAAGAGGAGGAGGAGGAAGAAGAAGAAGAAGAAGAGGAAGAAGAAGAAGAAGAAGAAGAAGAAGAAGAAGAAGAAGAAGAAGAAGAAGAAGAAGAAGAAGAAGAAGCAGCAGCAGAAGCAGCAGTAGCAGCAGCAGCAGCAGAAGCAGAAGCAGAAGCAGAAGCTGGACATGGTTACCTACAATCCTGACATTCAAGAGGCTGAGGCAGGATGATTATCATGAGTTTGAGGTCAGTCTGGACTAGACTACATGGTGTGTTGCAGTACAGCCTGAGCTACAGTGTAAGACCTTGTCTAAAGAGAAATGAGAGGGCTGGAGACAAGGCCAAGTGATTAAAAGCACTTGCTGCTTTTGCAAAAGGACCCAGGTTTGGTTCCAAACATCCACAGGGCAGCTCATAACCATCTGTAATTCCAGTTCCAGGGTGATCTGGTATCCTCTTCTGGGCCTTCTTGTGTACTGCATACATGTGGTGCTCATGCATATAAAACATTCATACACACAAAATAAAAATACATCATTTCAAAGGAAAGAAATTAAAGATAAGAAATGTATGTTGGTTCCAGGCGGTAGTGATGCATGCCTTTAATCCTAGCACCCATGAGGCATAGGCTGGTGGATCTCTGTGAGTTCAAGGCCAGCCTGGTCTACAGAGAGAATTTCAGGACAGGCTCAAAAGCTACACAGAGAAACCCTGTCTCAGAGACCCACATTAAAGCACTGGACTGAGCTTCCAAGGTCCACCTGAAGAGCAGAAGGAGGGAGAATATGAGCAAGGAAGTCAGGACCACGAGGGATTGGTCCACCCACTGACATAGTGTGCCTGATCTAATGGGAGCTCACCAAACCCAGGTGGTCTGGGACTGAACGAGCATGGGATCAAACTGGACCCTCTGAATGTGGCTGACAATTGAGGCAGACTGAGAAGCCAATGATAATGGCACTGGGATTTGTCTCTACTGCATGTACTGGATTTTTGGAACCCTATTCTATTTGGATGCATACCTTCCTAAGCCTGGATGGAGCAGGAAGGGCCTTGGACTCCCCACAGGGCAGGGTACCCTGTCCTCTCTTAGGACTGAAGGGGGAGGGGAAGAAGGAAGGGAACGGGAGGGAAGTGGGAGGAGGGGAGGAAGTGGAAATTTTGATTGATATTATTTATAAAGTGATTTTAAAAAAGAAAAAGGTAAAACAAAGCTTCACAACTTCAGAATGGCTATTGTAGCTGTATAGAATTGCAATAAAGTATATGGAATTTGGATCTGGGTAAGCACTTGCTTGAGTAGCTACATTAATCTAGCTAGTTCCATCGTTATGTATGTATGTATGTATCTATCTATCTACCTATATTTCTTTTTTGCTCACTTTTTCTTTCTTTTTTCCTTTCTATCTTTAGTAAGTTCTTTACAATAAAATTGTTTTCAATAAAAATGAAATGAAAAGAAATAGAAAAGCCAGGCGATGGTGGCACACGCCTTTAATCCCAGCACTCGGGAGGCAGAGGCAGGCGGATCTCTGTGAGTTCGAGACCAGCCTGGTCTACAAGAGCTAGTTCCAGGACAGGCTCCAAAACCACAGAGAAACCCTGTCTCGAAAAACCAAAAAAAAAAAAAAGAAAAAAGAAAAAAAGAAATAGAAAACTTTCAAACATTTTCAGAATATTGTGAAGCATCGAGTTTGTTTTGAAACTGTTAAACTTTGGGAAAGAAAAAATTGCTCATTTTCTTAGTAAAGATCAATTAAATGACTTCTATACGAAAGTGAAAAAAAAAGAAACCTTGTCTCAAAAAACCAAACAAAAAAAGAAAGAAAAGAAAGAAATGTAAAAATAGAAAACACTATCCTGAGTGAGGTAAGCCAGACCCAAAAAGAGGAACATGGGATGTACTCACTCATATTTGGTTTCTAGCCATAAATAAAGGACATTGAGCTTATAATTCATGTTCCTAGAGAAGCTAAATAAGAAGGTGAATCCAAAGACAAACACATAGGCATCCTCATGAATATTAACCTTCATCAGGCGATGAAAGGAGACAGAGACCCACATGGGAGCACCGGACTGAAATCTCAAGGTCCAAATCAGGAGCAGAAGGAGCCGGAGCACGAGCAAGGAACTCAGGACCACGAGGGGTGCACCCACACACTAAGACAATGGGTATGTTCTATTGGGAACTCACCAAGGCCAGCTGGCCTAGGTCTGAAAAAGCATGGGATAAATCCGGACTAGCTGAACATAGCGGACAATGAGGAATACTGAGAATTCAAGAACAATCGCAGTGGGTTTTTGATCCTACTGCATGTACTGGCTTTGTGGGAGCCTAGGCAGTTTGGATGCTCACCTTACGAGACCTGGATAGAGGTGGGCAGTCCTTGGGCTTCCCACAGGTCAGGAACCCCTGATTGCTCTTCGAGCAGATGAGGGAGGGGGACTTGATCGGGGGAGGGGGAGGGAAATGGGAAGCGGTTGCGGGGACGAGGCAGAAATCCTTAATAAATAAATAAATAGAAAGAAAGAAAGAAATGTAAGTTGGGAGGGAATAAGTGGAATTGAACAAAGATGGATATGGGGTAATGGCCATAGATTTGTAGAGCATTTGCTCTTTCTGAGGTATTATTCTAATATACCATATCCATATATTAGTTCATTAGCTCCACAGGAACACATGAAGCATGAGTACTGTTATCGTTATCTTGTTCTTCAGATAAGAACACCACAGCAAGGTAGTGGCACTGCCAAGACTGAATCCAAGCAATCGAGCAGTGTGAACATGCATTTAACGGTTCTCATATGTTCGTGACATGAACATGTTGATAGGGACAAAGAATGTGAATGGGGGAGGGCAGAGGTGAAGACAGATATGGAAGTTGGAACAGAAAAGTTAGACTAGAGAAAGACAGGAAGAAAAGAAGAGAAAGAAGAAGAAAGGAAAGAAAGAAAAAGAGGAAGAACGGAAGAAATAAGTGGATGAATGCAACACCACAATTAGGAAGGCGAGTTGGAGATAAGCAGTGAGAAGATAAATGAGAACAAACGGTAGAGATAGGATGTGAAAGAAGCCAAGGAACCGAAGGAAACTGAAAGAGAAACAAGACAGAAATTGTGGGGTGCAGATGAGGGATAGCACGCCTCTAAGGTGGTGGCAGGTGGAGTGGGAGGCTGAGACCAACAGGAAGGAGAAATAGAGACAAAAGAGGTCAAAGTCAAATCTAGTTCATGTGACTTGGGTTTGGTTGATGCCTACCTCTTCATAAAAGCCTGTAATCCTAGCATTCCAGAGGTGGAGGCAGAAACGTCAGAAATTTATGCCATCCTCAGCTACATAGAGAATTTGGGGCAAGCCTGTACAACCCCCCCCCAAAAAATAAGCAGGGCATTATGGAGCACACCTTTAATCCCTGCTCTCCAGAGGCTAAAGCAGGATTCTAAGCCAGTCTGGACTGCACAGCAAAACACTGCTTCAAAAGGATGAAATCATTTCAATCAAACAACCATTTACAAGTCTGTCGGCTATATCACAGCTGACATTGGTCTTCTGTACAGAGCCCACTGTTGTATTAGGTCAAAAAGGCAGGAGCAGGGCCTGTTACTCATGGCCGTGTCCTCCACCCATATAGAATACCAGTTATGGGGAGAGCTCTCAATTATTAGAATTGGGGACTGTGCATGCATCCATTCTTATTATGTCATCATCTTATGTTTTTTTCTATTGCTGTGAAAAGACATTATGATCATGGCAACTCTTAGGACGATAAACATTTAATTGGAGTTCACTTACAGTTCAGAGGTTTAGTCCATTATCCTTACGGCTGGAAGTATGGTGGCATGCAAACTGACATGATGTTGGAGAGACAACTGATAGTTCTACATCTGGATCCACAAGCAACTGGAAGAGAGAGAGAGAGATTGGGCCTGGCTTGAGCATCAGAAACCTCAAAGCCCACCCTCAGTGACAACCTCCTCTTATAAAGCCACACCTATTCCAACAAGGCCACGCCTCCTAATAGTGCCACTCCCTATGGGCCTATGGGGCACTTTTCTTTCAAACCACTACAGTCATCAAATTTTCATAACTGGTAAGATGCAGAAACTGACATTCCAAATGATGAATAAGTGTCAAAGGTCACAAGGTACAAAAAGCCAGATTCAGCACTCGGGAGGCAGAGGCAGGCAGATCTCTATAAGCTTGAGGTCAGCCTGGTCTACATAGTGAGTTCTAAGACAGTCAGGACTGTTGCACAGAGAAACCCTGTCTCAAAAACACAAAACAAAACAAAAAACAAACAGACAGACAGAAGAGCCAGATTCCAGCAGCCTGCTTCTAAGGCCTGCATGTTTGACCAGGGCATTCTGTTGCAGTGAAGATGTGTTGGGCGTTGCAGGGACTCCAGGACGAGTGGTCTTGGTCCTCTGGAGTTTCCACCATCTACTAGAGAGACAGACCTAGCTATGTCAGAGTGGGAAAGTTCTATGAATTGCAGAAATAACCAACTCTGAGATAAAGTTGACCTAGCGAAAACAAAGAAAGCTTCCTCAAGTAGGTAGTTGAGCGGCAGATTTACATGAATGTTAGTGACCGCTTGTTTCCCTGGATCTCTCTTCAGGGCTTTGATTAATTAACAGTGAAAAATCTAGAGTACTAACATACATTTATTTATTTATTTATTTATTTATTTATTTATTTATTTATTTTTTTTTTGAGACAGGGCTTCTCCTTAGCTTTGGAGCCTGTCCGGGAACTAGCTCTGTAGACCAGGCTGTCCTTGAACTCACAGAGATCCACCTGCTTCTGCCTCCTGAGTGCTGGGATTAAAGGCATACGCCACCACCCCACCTAGACTACTAAATTATTTTACAAGAAAAGTGAAATCTCGGGGTTACAGAGGTAGCTCGGGGGTTAAGAGCCTTGCTACCTCTTCCGGAGGTCCTGGGTTCAATTCCCAGCACCCACATGGCAGCTCTCAACTGTCTGTAACTCTAGCTCCAGGGGATCTGATGCCCTCTTCTGTTCCACAGGATCCTGTATGCATGTGGGGCACATGAGCTCACCCACAGACACATAACTAAAAGATAAGAAGGTAATTAAAAAGAGAAATCTCAGCTGGTCAAGAGAGTGCGAATCTATAATCCCAGAACCTGGGAGACTGAGGAAGGAGGATCTCTACAAGTTCAGGCTCAGCCTTGGGTACATAGCAAGTAAGATCTTGTCTCAAAAATAGATTGAAATTCCCCAAATCTGACACTTCTTATGTAAAAGAAACAAAACAAGTTCTTTCTATAGTTTTTTTTTTTTTTTTTTTTTTTTTTTTTGGTTTTTTGAGACAGGGTTTCTCTGTGGCTTTGGAGCCTGTCCTGGAACTAGCTCTTGTAGACCAGGCTGGCCTCGAACTCACAGAGATCCACCTGCCTCTGCCTCCCGAGTGCTGGGATTAAAAGTGTGCACCACCATTGCCTTCTTTTTTTTGGGGGGGGGGGCTTTTTGAGACAGGGTTTCTCTGTAGCTTTGGAGCCTGTCCTGGAACTAGCTCCTGTAGACCAGGCTGGCCTTGAACTCACAGAGATCTGCTTGCCTCTGCCTCCCGAGTGCTGGGATTAAAGGCGTGCACCACCACCTGGCCAAATTCTATCAAATTTGACACCAGTTCTAAAATGTACAGATTACTATTGTACAGCTGAAATAATTTTACTTTGTTTTGTTCTGTTGTTTTAATACTTTATTGTTTTTAATTGAGCTATATTTCCCCCACTCCCCTTCTTGTTTTGTTTTGAGACAGGGTTTTTCTGTGTAACAGCCCTGCTGTCCTGGACCTAGCTCTGTAGCCCAGGCCGGCCTCAAACTCTGAGATCTACCTGTCTCTGCCTCCTGAGTGCTGGAGTTAAGGGCAGAAACCACCACTGCCTGGTGAACCTGAAACTTTTTAAACTACCAATGTTAAGCAAACACAAATTTCTAAGGCCAGTGAGGGGGTTCGGCAGGTCACACCGAAAGACTTTGGGGCACCTCAGCATTACTGCACCCCCCTTCCTGGGAACTAGGACCCTGGTAACCAACCACGCGTGCATTGGAGCTTTGAGTACTTTCCATCCCCTTTGTAGTCTTTCTTCAATAGACCCAGACCCTGGAACTGGGGTGAGTCCTGCAGATAGCCGGCAGGTGTTCCTCCTTGTTCAACCAACCCAGCAACCGCCACAGCATTGATCAATTAGAGTTAGCTGACCCTTAAATGAACTAGTCAAAATAGTTGATAAATGATTTCTGGACTCTCCTTTTGATTCTGTACTACCCCCTTGATCCTGTGGTTTTCTCCTTTAAAAGAGCCTGTAGTAGACAAAGCAGGGGTCTTTCTCCTCTCGAGGCTGAGGGACCTCTGCCACAGCAGCAAAATAAAAATTCCTCTTGCTATTATTACATCAACCATGGTGAGAGTGTCTCTTGGGGCAACCTCCTCCTCGGTGGGGCTTTAGGGCCCAACGACACACCAGCCACCAAGTCTGAGGATCCAAGTTAGATCCCCGGCCCCACGTGGTGGAAGGAATGAACTGACTCCTGACTCCTGCAATGCATTCCCTAACCTCTACTCGTGAACCATGGCAGACCTGACCGCCCCTTCCTCACAAAAGGAAAATTTAAAAATAAATTCAAAATCAAATTTCTGTCAACTATTGTATTAAGGGATGAAGAATATATATAGTCCTAAAACAAGAATTCACTTTGTAGACCAGGCTGGCCTTGAACTCACTGAGATTCTCCTGCTTCTACCTCCCAAGTGCTGGGATTAAAGGCGTGTGCCACTACTGCCTAGCCTGAATACTATTTTTATTCTTTCTTTAGAAAATGACATTGTCTCAACCTTCAGTGGCAAACCAGTTGCCATCAGCCAGATCCTAAGAGCTGGGTGTGGTAGTACTCCCCCTTTAATCCCAGCATTTCGGAAACAGAGGCAGGAAGATCACTGTGAGTTCAAGGCCAGCTAGGCCTACGCAAAGAGTTTCAGGACAGCCAGGACTACAAGAGACCTCTCAAGCAAAACAGTTACAGGACCTTCATCTTCCTACCATCTCCTGTTTGCTTGCTTGTTTTTTTGAAACTATCCCCACCTCACATTCATTGCTTGCTTTTAAATCTTTTTGCTCAAAGTGATAATTCTCATAGAAACACACATTTCATCCTCTTCACGCCTGAAACTTATTCTCTGGGGTCCTCTCTGGATTCCAGTAGTAAGCATTTTCTTGTCCCATTGGGGGCCACAAAAAAAATCAGATATGGAGTTGCCCTCAAGGGCTCTTGCATTTGGGAGAAAGGAAGAAAGGTCAGTCCTACCTGAGAGGAGGCACAGATATCCCAAGGGATAAAGTGCTCTGGAATTTGGGGGTGAGGAAGATGACTTGAAGATGACCTTTAACCACATGCTGCCTCCCAAAATGTCTTGTATTATTTACTCTGTATGACCTTGACTCTAGCGCTAGACCGCGGCTGCCCCTCTCCGTAAGCCTTTCTTTGAGACAGGGTTGGGAACCCCATGGGTGTGTGGCAGAACCTGGGCTCCACAGGCCTTAGCATTTAGTTCTCAGAGGCTAGGAAGTTCAGGATAAAATAAGACCGCTTGGTTGGTGGGTAAAGGTCTGCTCTCTGTTTGCAAGTTGGTCTCTTGAACACTGAATTCTTAGCATGGCAACAGGTGGAAGAGTAAAATCTTGTTTCTTCCTGAAGCTGAAGACATCTGTGGCTGATCCAGGAGGAGGGCAATGAAAAGAAAAGATAAAGAGACAAAGTTATGCTTTTGAAGCTGGACATCAGGAAAGCAGTCAGGCTCCGCAGCCGCAGCCGCAGCCACAGCCACAGCCGCAGCCGCAGTCAGAGTTGCTGCGTAGATGGGGTGTCTTCAGAGAGAGTGAGGATGCCCTGACAAGGAGATTGAGGATCTCAGTGTCTGTCTGATGGGAGATAAAGCTCTGTTCGAACTCAGAAAGCAGGCAAGCTTAGCAGTGAGTCTACAAGCACCTGCTGACTCCATCCATTTGTATGTATATCCTTTTCTGGGACTAGGGCAAGTAGGGCAAGAAAGACAGGGCGGTTCTCCTTTCTTAGGCTCAGTGCCCCAAATCCCAGCACCCCCCACGTCAAGCCCAATGCCCCAGATCCCAGTCTCCACCCTTTCTCCCACGCACACCCCCACAGAGTGTCAAGTAGTCTGGTCTGGCCTCAAGCTCCCTATATAGCTGAGCACAACCCTGAACTGTCTCTACCTCCTTGTGCAGACTACAGGCATGTGCTACTGCATCCAACTGATGCACGGCTGGGGCTCAAACCCAGGACAATGTGCACACCAGGCAAATACTCTCCCAAGTGAGTTACATCCCCAGCCCCATTTCGCACTTTTTTTCTAATGGATCATTCCCAGCATAAACCAATCTAACATTTCCTGTCTTAGAAAAAAAATCATTTTTGGTGAGCATGATTCCTCATGCCTTTAATCCTAGCACTCAGGAGGCAAAAGCATGCAGGCTGTCAGAGCAAGGCAGAAGTAAGTTTGAGGCCAGCCTTGTCTACACTGAGTTCCAGGGCAGCCAAGGTTACATAGTGAGACTGGGTCTCAAAAAGACAGACAGACAGACAGACAGACAGACAGACACATAGATACATAGATAGAGACATAGATAGAGACATAGATGGTGACATAGATAGATTCTCAGGGGGTTCTCTACATACTTAGTTCCACTTCAGGGAGGAGGAGGGAAGGGGCTCTGTTTCTTTGACCTCACTGAGAGTTCCGTGTCAAATTTCATGCCAACAAGCACTCTAATCCACTAGTCCCGCTTGTTAAAATATAATACATATTAAACTGGTTTAATTCTAGTACTTGAGAAGCAAAAGCAGACAGATCTCTATAAATTCAAGGCCATCCTGAAATACATAGTGAGTTCCAGACCAGCCAAGGCTACATTTGTTTTTCAAGATATTCATTATAAAGTTTAGACTACTATTATAAATACAGTTTGAATACACAATAACACAATTACCTATGCACCCTTCCCAGCAAGTTTCAAAAACAAATTATTTACTAATGACAAAACACCCTTTGGAACCTTTCCCAATTGCATCTCTTTCTCCTACTTGAAAGGTAACTACTGGCTTGGAATTTTTCTTTTACCTTATTCTTTTGTATGCTTTTACAACATATTCATGGATGGTTTAATTTGCATGTATTTCTTTAAATATATTTCCGGTAACTGTTTTTAAATCAGCATTAGATTTTTTTGTTGTTGTTTTGTTTTTTGAAACAGGGTTTCTCTGTGGTTTTGGATCCTGTCCTGGAATTAGCTCTTGTAGAGCAGGCTGGCCTCAAACTCACAGAGATCCACCTGCCTCTGCCTCCCGAGTGCTGGGATTAAAGGCGTGCGCCACCACCGCCCGGCCAGCATTAGATTTCCAAATCTTGCTGATGTTGGTACATGTACCTAACACTTCATTATTTTTTATTTCCTTTCCGTGCCCTAATATATAAAAGTGTCTCATTTATTCATCTCATTCTTGCCTTTCCAGTTTCTTGCTGTTATAAATAGGCTTTTGTGAACCCAGTTATGTACTCTCAGCATGTGTGTGTGCAAGGAGTACTACTCTAGGGGACAGTTCTCTCTTGGTCCCTACGCCCACTTCCCATTTTTGAGATATAGCTTTGCTCTACTGTCCAAGCGGGCATGGAACTCCTGGGCTCCACTGATCTGCCTGTCTCTGGATAGCTAGAACACTATTGTGTACCAACATGCCTAGTTTGCATTTTTAAAAGATTTATATTTGTTTGTTTGTATGCATATGTGTGTTTGTGTGTGTGCCACATGAGAGAAGGTGTTCATGGAGGCTGGAGGTATTGGATCTTCTGGAACTGGAGTTACAGGCAGTTGTGAGCTGTCCAAGAGAATGGAATTGAGAGCTAGGAACTGAACTCAGGTCCCCTGAAAGAGCAGCAAACACTCATAATTGCTGAGCTATCTCTCCAGTCTCCTGGTTTACATTTTTAATTTTTCTTTTTCTTTTTGAGATAAGGTTTCTCTGTGTAACAGCCCTAGCTGTCCTAGAACTCACTTACTCTGTAGACCAGTTTGAGGCTGGCTTCAAACTCACAGAGATCCGCCTGCCTCTGCCACAGCTAAGCTATTGATCTCCCCTTGAAAACCTGTTCCTCTTTCTATTTTATTTCAAAGACAAAATAATACTAATACTACTACTAATAAAAAGCCATCTGGGTAAAATAATAATAATAATAATCCAGCTGGGTATGGTAGCACATGGGTTTAATCCTAGCACAAGGGAGGCAGAGGCAAGGTGGATCTCCGTGAGTTCAATTCCAGTCTGGTCTGCATAGTTAGTTCTAGGCCAGTCAGGGCTACATAGTAAGACCCTGTGTCAACAAAACAAAGTAATAAATGAAGGTAAATAGTAAGACTTCTTTTTCTTTCTTTTGTTTTTTTGTTCTTCAAGACATGGTTTTTCTGTGTATCTTTGGTTGTTCTGGAATTCATTCTGTAGACCTTAAACTCACAGAACTCTACTTGCTTCTGCCTCCTAAGTGCTGGGATCATGTGCCACTATGCCCAGCAAAAACTAATTTTGCAATAAAAACTATAATCTACTACTTCATTTTCTTTGGGTTTTTGTTTGTTTCTTGGTACGGAGGATTGAACTCAGGATCTTCGACATTCTAGGCAGCCACTACCACTTATTTTTACTTTTTTTATTTTGAGACAAGATTTTACTAAATAGTACAAGCTGGTCTTGAACTGAACATAACCCAGGCAGGCCTTGAACTTGTGATCCTTCTACCTCAGCTTCCCCAGAAGTTGAAGTACAGGCCTGTGCCATCATGCCTATATCCACCATGATATTTTCTTCTTCTTTCTCAAATTGGTTTTAGCATTTTGCAAATTTGATCCACAACTAAAATTACTACTTCATGGGCCAGGGAGATGGCTCCGTTGGTAAAAGTACATGCTACAAAAGCCTGATGATGAACTCAGTTTGGTCCCTAGAACTCACAGAAAAATAGAAGGAGACCAACTCTCACAAGTTGTCCTCTGACGCCCATATATGTCTTGTGGAGCATGCCCCCTACCATACACACAGCAATAATAACATTACTACTATTAAAATATTAGTTGTATCAAGGCCAGCATGGTTTACAGAGCTAATTGAGAAATCCGTCTCAAAAAAAAAAAAAAAAAGTTTGTGAGTTCAAGGTCATTCTGGTCAAAAAACAAAACCAAAAAAAAAATTAATTAGGGGCTGAGGAGATGGCTTAGTGGTTAAAAGCACTGATTACTCTTCTAGAGGACCCAGGTTCAATTTCCAGCACCCACAGAGCAGCTCACAACTGTCTGTAACTCCACTTCCAGGGGATGTGACACCCTCATACAGACATACCTGCAGGCAAAAACACCAATGAACATGAAATAAAAGTAAATAATTAAAAATAGTTTTTAAAAATTAATTAAAAATAAAAGTACTATCTTAATATATTTCCATTGTTTTTAGACTAGAATTCATTGCCCTTAGTACTAGATACTTCAGTCTGTCTACTTTGACCTCATATCCCAATACTCTCCCTTTGACTCACTATGCTGTCAGTATGCAGCCTTCCTCTCGCTCCTAACTAAAGTTGTCTGTTGCTATCCTTGGGAAATTGAATACAGGACACCCACCCAACGAACAGTAAACTCTGTAGATATTCAAGTCCCTTATATAAAATGACATAGTCTATACAACATAGCACAAATCTATCTCCAAAAAGCAAAAGTGTCCTAACATTAGTTAACTAAACCATACATATCTTTTTTTTTTTTTTTTTTTTTTTTTTTTTTTTTTTGGTTTTTCGAGACAGGGTTTCTCTGTGGTTTTGGAGCCTGTCCTGGAACTAGCTCTTGTAGACCAGGCTGGTCTCGAACTCACAGAGATCCGCCTGCCTCTGCCTCCCGAGTGCTGGGATTAAAGGCGTGCGCCACCACCGCCCGGCAACCATACATATCTTATATGCTTTTTCATCCTAGATGACTTACAATACCCAATACAACGTGATGCTCTGCAAATACTTGTTATAGTGTGTTGATTAGGGAATGGTGACAAGAAGAAACATCTGTGCATATTCAGTACAGGGCTTTTGTTTTGGTTTTTGTTTTGTTTGATACAAGGTTTCTCCATGTAGCTCTGGCTGTCCTGGAACTTGCTCTGTTGACCAGGCTGGCCTCAAATGCAGAGATCTGCTTGCCTCCTCCTCCCAAGGACTAGGAGTGTGCCACCACACCCAGCCTTTTCCCAACTCTTTTTGACTTGAGGTTGGTTGAGTCAGCAAAAGCCAATTCTCCAAAGGATCTTTCTACTTACTGAACCCTTTCCCTGGAACATTTTCATCTTTCTTCCTTTGCTGATTTTCATTCTTTCAATCTTACCTTCCATTTCAAGCTTTGCCAGACCCCTAAAGCTAAACGCCACCAATCCCCACATTCTTTTCCTGTCACTCTGTTCCATGCAGTCATGGCCTTCTGCAGTTTATAATCGTGCATGTTTGTGATGTAATCCTGTGTTCATTGATGCCATATCATCTCCAGGGCTGAACTGTTCCTTGTGAGGGTGGAGTTCGCTATGCACTCTCTGGTTTGGGATTCTTCCGGCTGCACAGCTAGTGTCTACATGCTCAAGAGACATTCGTGGAGTCAGCTGAAACTTAGATAAATGAAATGGAATTAGGGAAAAGTGAAGAGAGTTTCACGCAAAGGCCATAAAACGTGCAGAAACTCAGCTGTGAGCCCAACACACTCAGGAGCCTGAAGCAAGAGGACCTGATGCAAGCCCCAGGTCAGCCTGGACTGGAGTGAGGCTCTGGCTCCAAACACTAGAGAAGCAAATCAAAACAACCCCAAACCTTCAGACATGTAGGAAATTATCAAATAAATTTTTTCTTTATTTTTTGTTTATTTTTTTTAGTTGTTGAAAAAAATTTCTGCCTCCTCTCCATTTCCCATTTCCCTCCCCCTCCTCCCACTCTCCTCCCCCTCTCCCCTTCCCTCCACTCCATTCCCCCTCCCTCTCAGAATGAAGAGCAGTCCGGATTCTCTGCCCTGCGGGAAGTCCAAGGTCCTCCCACTTCTATCCAGGTCCAGGAGGGTGAACATCCAAACAGGCTAGGCTCCCACAAAGCCAGTTCATGTATTAGGATCGAAACCTAGTGCCTCTGTCCTTGGCTTCTCATCAGCCTTCATTGTCCGCTATGTTCAGAAAGTTCGGTTTCATCCCATGCTCATTCAGTCCCTCAAAGAATTCTTTTTAAAGGAAAAACAAAACAAAACAAAAAACCTCCAGAGTCTCAATGGCCCAAGCCAACAGTCTTACAATGTTTTCAACTTTAACTCAAGCACTGAGGTTTAGAAAGGCTAGCACAGAGACAGATCATAAAGAGCCCCGCTGAACTTCCATGTTAAAGAAGGTAAACTTTCTTTTGAACCCATACGGACTTGAAAGATACTAAACATGTGAAAGATATGATGCAATTTCCCAAGATATAGACTGGCCAGGTGTGGTGGCACATGCTTGGCACTCTAGAAGCAGTCACAGAAGGATGACAAGTTCAAGGCCTGCCTGAAATACCTTGTCTCTCAAACGGGGAGTGGGGGCTGGAGAGATGGCTTAGTGGTTAAGAGCGCTGGCTGCTCTCTCACAGGACCCAGGTTCAATTCCCAGCAACCACGTGCTGGCTCACAACCATTTATAATGGGATCTCTCTGATGCTCTCTTTTGTCATGCAAGCATACTTGCAAATAGAGCGCTCATATACATAAAATGCATGAATAAACAACTCTTTTAAAAAAAATAGAGATTGCAAGCCAGGTGGTGGTGCACGCCTTTAATCCCAGCAGAGGCAGGTGGGACCTCTGATTGTTCGGGGCCAGCCCAGTTTACAAAGCAAGTTGTTCCAGGGCAGTCTCCAAAGCTACACAGAGAAACCCTGTTTTGAAAACCCAAATAATAATAATAATAATAATAATAATAATAATAATAATAATAATAATAATAATAATAATAATAATACAGACTGCATACAGTATAAGGAATAGATTCCAGGACTACTTTGAGCGCATTTTGCTTGCCTGAGACCCTGGGTTTGATGCCCAGAGATGAAAAATAATTAAGACCAAGAGTGAAATAGGGAAACTGTGAAGGTAATGCAGATTAGAAATTGTGCTGGCCTACACCAGGGCAGTGGCAATGGAAATCAAGAGATTGTATAAATAGACTTTGGAGATAGTCCTGTAAATGACAGGACTTGGTAATTGCATGGGGGTATAGAAGAGAGAGAGAGAGAGAGAGAGAGAGAGAGAGAGAGAGAGAGAGAGAAGCCAGGATATAGCTTTGACCTAGCTTTGATCTACTTTGACCTAGCTCCTTCACTTAGGTGAGGTATAAAAACACAAACTCATTGAGGATGTCTTGAGTTAGGGAAGAACTGAGATTTTAGGTTTCTCTAGGATATGCAAGCAACACTGTCTTATAAACAGCTGAATGTCGGGCAGGAGAAATGTCTGGATTTGAAGTATTTAAGAATAATCAGTCGAGAACTGATAATCAAAGCCGGGGAAGCAAATGAGATACTGAGGGAAAGACCAGAAAGACAGCACAAGAGAAGACAAGAGAGCTCAGGTCAAAGATCCCAAGAGCCGAGGGAAACCTGAAAAGGAAGAAAGGAGAAAAATAAACATGACATTATGTCATAGGGAAGCAGTTTCAGGAGGAGGGAGTGGTCACTAGCGCTACCTACATGCTACCCAAAAGTAGGATGACCTTTGAAAGATTCTTTTGTTATTTCGTGACATAAACTGTGGCAGACCTTGATAAAAAAGCAGTTGTGAGTGTGTGTGGTGGGGGAGTAGCAGAGGTGAGTTGGAGCAGGGTTAAAGGTAAGTGGGAGGTAGGAAATGAGGTAGCTGAGTGTGAGCAAGTCTTGAGTCATTTGTAGGGAGAAAAGAGAATTTTTGGTGCTTGTTTTTTAGATGAAAGATATCTGAGTGTATTTAAAGTCTTTGAGAAGGAACACGGGACAACTTCAGAGGTTTGTGGCAAGGACTCAAGGCCTCTGCTCCGATGTCTTCTCTTTACTTCACACCGTAAGAGGTAGGCTCTATCTGCTGAATACTAAGGGGCAAATCAAGATGTTGGGGAGACTATATTTGAAATGGTCACTGTGGGTGAGTGTTAACTAGGGAATGGTGAGGAAACGGAAGAGAAAATTGACTACTAATAGGGAGATGGGTCTGAGTTCTGAGGGACTCGTAGAAGCTGGGAAATGAGGGTTTATCATGAGGCAAATCTAAAAAACGGTATAGTGTTATTCAGTAGTGTTCAGCTGCCTGGGCACAAGGATGGGAAAAATAAGGCAAACAGTTGGACTCATTCAGGATTGAGTTATTGCCAGTCGGATAACAGACAAAACAAGGAACAAAGTCTAAAAGAGTGGAAAAGTAAAGGACGACGAGATCTGGTCTGAGGAATGAAGAGTAGTAAAGGATCGCTATGAGCCAAGCCTCGCTTAATAACTGAAATACGTGGAAAGGCTTCTGGAAAACAGAGTGATGGGAGAACGGAAGAAGATATGAGATGCAACGGAAGAGTCGCTTTTGGAAATTGAGCCGGGAGATTTGCATCTGGGGGACCACGGAAAGCTGGGAAGGAAAGCTGAAGGGAAGTTCAGGGCCAGCAGAAGGAGGGCCTTAAACTCCTGCTAGAGGTGAAACTGGCCCAAGCGAGGGGGCGTGGCTAAGCTCAAATCCCGACGAGGGGGCGGGACTCTAGTAACTGGGTCCCAGCGCCGCGGTGGCTGCGGCTGTCTCAGCAACGGCTCGCGCCTCCCCATCCCCCTCCTCGCCCCCAGTTCCCAGGGCTCTTTCCGCCCGCCGCGGCGGAGACCCAGACCGAAGGCGGAGAAGCCTGGTCCGGTCCGTTCCTCTGCCCGCGCGGCTGGAGCATCGTCCTGGAACACTGCCTGAAGGCAAGCCTAGCAGAAGGGGAGCACGGCACACGCGCGCCTCCCGGCCACGGCCGTCCTCTCTTCCCTCCTTCCTCTCCTCTCTCCCCTCCCATCGCCTCCGCCCCCTGCCTCCGCTGCGGCGGGAGGAAGAACCCTTCCCGACCAGCCCAGAGAACCCAGGTGGATTCTCATTCCGGGAGAAAGGAGAGACCCCCGCGCCGGGATCCGGCTGGCCGTTCGCCCCCGGCCACGGAAGTGACCGGCCGTCCATCGGGAGAGCCCGCTCCTAGCGCAGCCCCCGACCCTCCGCCCAGCCGCAGCCGCATAGACAGCGCTCCCCAGTGGGCCCCCGGCCCCGCCGAGCCCACTCCCCGCTTGGGGCCAGGGCCGGCGATGCCTGGCGCGGCAACGGCGGTAGCCGCGGCTGCTGCTGCTGCTGCTGCCGCCACGGCTGCTGGCCGGAGCCCGGGTCGGGGGCTTGAGTCTCCGCAGTGGGGCTGAGCCCGCAGCCCCGCCCCCCGAGCCTGAGGCCGCTGCTCCGCCGGGCGCCGGGCCTTCTCCGCCCGCGCCTCCGCCCCAGGAACTGGAGCCAAGCGGGGAGCCCGGGCCCCGCGCCCAGGCCCGGACCATGCATGGCCACCGAGTCCCGGGGGGCCCTGGGCCTTCGGATCCCGAACGCTTGGCGACAAATACCCCTGGCGCGGCTCCACTGGCCTGTGCCGACTCGGACCCTGGAGTCTTGGAACCCGGTCTGCCGGTGCGCAGGGGCTCAGGCTCGGCTCTTGGAGGCCCTTTGGATCCTCAGTTTGTCGGACCCTCTGACGCCAGCTTGGGGGCTCCTCCAAGCTCCCGGGTCTTGCCCTGCGGCCCTAGTCCACAGCACCACCGGGCCCTGCGCTTCTCCTACCACCTGGAGGGCTCGCAGCCTCGGCCTGGTGAGTGATCTAGACAGCATGGGAACCTGGGCCAAGGCCTGGTACTGGGAACGGGTTCTTGTTATAGGGGTTGGGGCCGACATGCTCACCGTAGCCCCTTGGGTCTCCTAAAACCCTATTCCTCCCCCTCCCGCAGCCTTCCGTTCAGTTCTTTCAGCCTTTGCTCCTTGCTCTTCTCTTTCCCTTGCGCCCTCAGTCCTTAAGACTCCTTTCTCTTCTAACTGCTGAGGCTAACAGGAGAGGAAGCACTCCCAAGAAAAGGGGGCAGGATTTCAAGGCAGCAATGGGGATGCGGTTGAGGAATAGGAGAAAAGAAGTCTCCCATTAGCTAAGTGCCTACATTTGTGCGTGGCTCTGAACTGGGTACTTTTACAAGGCTTCTTTCAGCTTCAGGAGTCATCTGAAGTGGATATCATCAACCACAGTTTTTGGGGTGCAAACCAAGGCTCTGAGAAGTAACTTGTCCAAGGTCACAGTGTCACTATGGAGCCTGGATTCAAAACCAGAGTAGAGTCCAAAATCCGTGGTCTTTCTGCTTCCCTAAACTGAGTCTGGAGAGTAATGCCAAGCTTTCGACTTATGTGATTACCCCCTATACTGTTCAGTAGCCCTGAAGTATGAGGACGAGAGAGAGAGAGAGAGAGAGAGAGAGAGAGAGAGAGAGAGAGAGAGAGAAAGAGAGAGAGAGAGAGAGAGAGAGAGAGAGAGAGAGAGAGAGAGAGCTGATCCTAGATTGTGCTTTTGCTAGGTGTGTGTGATCAGAGTACATGGTGGTGAGGAAAGGTAGGAGGTGCTGATGAGAGAGAAAGGTGGAGATGAGCCTGAAGGGGCTGGTAGGTAGAAAGAGAGCTGAAAGGTCAGAAGGGACAGCTGCGGGGCCAGCAGATTGTTTGGACAGATAATCAGGATGGTTGCTTGGGTTTGCAGTGGTGAACAACTCTAGGTCAGGCCGGGGCCACAGACCTGGCTGGCCCTTTTCATAGCCCTGAGTACCTGAGCAGCCTAGTAGAGCCTCTAGGATATTCTCACGTGGGCCTGAGTCTAGGAGCCTTGAAGGAAGAGCAGTGCCTACCTGCCCTGTCTTCCCTGGGACTGAAGGAGGTGGTGAGAGGCTCACTGCTTGCTTCCAGGGCTCACATCTCAGTTTCCACAGGTCACAAGGACTGTGGATGGCTCAGTACCAGGTAGCAGTAACAGTTAGTGAAGCATAAAACACGGACAGGATGTGCCTCTCGCTGCTGTCTGTTCTCTGGATAGTAGTTCTGGAGCCTCTGGGAGAGTTCAGCACACACACAAACACACACACACACACCCTTGTGAGCTGGAGGTAGCCAGCTCACAACCCTTTAATGCCCTGTTCTGCTTGTTGCTTCTGCTGGCTTTCCAAACTCCCCTGGACACATGTTGTGGAGAGGGGGCTACCCATCCATACTTTCTTTTACCTCCTCCCTTCAGATCCCCAGACACCCACAACTCTCCCAGTGCAGAGCCTTTGCATTTGCTTTGCCTTCTGCTTGCAAGCCCTTCCCTCAGCCCTCCACCTGGCTTGCTCCTCATCTTTCTGGTCTCAGCTCAAATGTCCCCTCTGAGAGACCTTCCCTGACCACTTTTAAGTAGGGCCCCTCTTGTGACTCTCCATCACAGCTGCCAGTGTGTGTCTACCCTTACATTTAATACAGTCTGAAAGTGCCCTCTTGTTTGTGTCTACTTGGTTATTGCTGCTCTTAATGCCGCCAGAATGTGAGCTCCTTAAGGGCAAGGGGGTCGTGTCTGTTGCTTTGTTCTGAACTGTATACCTAAGGGACTAGTTTAGTAGCTAGTACATAGCAGGTACTCAATAAATCCTTCTTCAACAAATGTCTGACTAGATGGTAAGGGACCACACAGTAGGCCCTCTGTAACTATTGCCTAACAGTGAGTTCCCACCCAGCAAATACTCTTGCTCTGGGACTCAGTAGCTAGGAAGGTCTTGACCCTTGCTCTCTGCCCCCTCTCTAGTCAACACGTGGTTGATACTGAGCTTGCTTTTCTACTCCGCCAGTTCTTCTGAATTCCAAAGCAGAGTACTCTTCCCAAACCATTCCCCTCTTCTCTCCACATCAATACAGGATTTTCAGAATCCTTTTCCCCAGTTATATCTTTGGCTCTACAATGGCACGGTGGGTGTCTTTTTTTTTTTTTTTTTTTTTTTTTTACTTTTTTTTGAGACAGGGTTTCTCAGTGTAGCCCTGGCTGTCTTGGAACTCACTCTGTAGACCAGACTGACCTCACAGAGATCTGCCTGCTTCTGCCTCCCAAGTGCTGGGATTAAAGGCATGTGCCACCAATGCCCAGCGGGAGTCTTTTATTTTAGTAAAAAGTAAAGATTGGGATTAAAAAAGGGTGTCAGGGAAAGACTTGGTCTCCCATCTAGCCATTCCTAACTTACTCACTATGTAGCCCTGGATGAATGGGTTCAGTTCTTGGTGCCCTCATCTAGAGAATGATATCTAGGAATCTGTAAGATTCTTGTTTGCGAAGTCCTCACCCTCTGAGGACTTAAAGAATAAAGCATGAAGAGAGAAAACCCTTTTGAAGAAGAGGCCGAGGAATTTCTCAAGTCCTGACAAGGCAGGCACTGGGCCATGTGATTCACAGTAGCATGGGTTGTGAGAGGCCCGCCTCCCCCTCTTCACAGCCAGCCCAGGGGTAGGCACAAGTGACTTGCTTCTCTCTCCACAGGACTTGCCTATAATTGGCTCAAAATGGGCAGGATTGGTGGTGGGAGGGTGTGTGTATAAGAGGGAGAGCAGGAAGGAGGGGGAGAGAGACAGAGATACACAGAGAGAGACAGAGATCTGAACTTCAGTTAAAGGACTAGAGACGCTTTAGCCCACATGTTAAGATATATTCATGTGCCTGCTGACTTCCTCCTTCAGACTCCTGAGGATTTTATTGAATCACCAGCCTTTGGTCCCAGTGGCATATTCCAGAGCAGCAGGGGGTGGATGGTGAGAAAATAATAATTATGTCTTATCCATGTGAAGAGCTGAGTTACCTCCGGGCCCTTTCTTTTTGTTCCTCTGTCTAGTTCCTGGTGGAGAGTATTATGCTCAGTTTCTAGGCTGGTAAAGCCCAAGGCTTCCTTGGGTCACTGGGATAACCCGGTGAGATACCAGAGAGGGTGGTGGGAGGGTTACAGGTGAAGGTTTATGCATATAGGGATTTGGAAGTCCTACTGTAATCCTCATGGCTCAGACCTAGAATGTCTTCCCACATGCTGGGGCTTGGAGAGAGTTTGGAGCCAAAGAAGTTGGATTTGATGTTAGTGCTGTTTGTTTATTTGGTTTGAATTTTGGTTTGTTGAGACAGGGCTTCTCTGTGTTGCCCAGGCTGTCCTGAAACTTGCTCTGTAGACCAGGCTGGCCTTGAACTCACAGAGATCCACCTGCCTCTGCCTCCTGAACGCTGGGATCAGCTGTTTTGTGGGGAGTGAGAGAACAACCAATGAAAGTAGCAGAAAGGGCTAGTTTATTCTTACTTGGTCACATCTTCAGAGACCAAAGAGTTAAATGCTGCAGAAGTTCCTAGACGCTGTCTGATTCTGGGTTTCTTACCCTCAGTAAGCCTGAAAAATCTTTTGTTGACCTTGAAGAATAAATGTCTTCTCAGCTTCAGAGCCTTGGAGTTAGAATCCAGGAAATCTGGTTTCAAGAAAGATTTTCAGAAAGGGACAGATGTAGTGGCACACACCTTTAATTCGAGGCAGAGGCAGTAGGATCTCTGGGTTCCAGGCCAGCCAGGGTTACATAGTGAGACCCTGTCTCAACAGCAGCAACAAAAGATTCTCAGATGATTTTGGTGTATAGCCTAGGGCTCATTTTTCCAATTGAGTCAAAGGAGACCCAGAGAGGCAGTGATTCAGCCATGGTCCTACAGTGAATGAGCATTGTCTCTGAAGTCTTCCTCCCAGAGTCATAGATGAATGTCCCTTAACTCCAAGCCCAGAAGGGAAGCATAGGTTGTAAGAAAGTGAGTTAATCTTGCCCCCATGCACACAAACCCTAGGTGCCTCAGTTTATTTTTCTCCCCTGTTTTTGTCATGTCTGTCGTTTGACTATTTATATTGGAAGACAGTTAAGATTCTGGAACTCTAAGCATAGGAAATTTGGTATCAGCAGTGCCCAATGAAAGGCCCTGGCCTGTCCCGTGGGAAGGGACTTAGAGGTATATCTACTAAGGCTCATAGACCTAGAAAACGTGGGGGGTCAGTTCAGCTAGAAGGTCTGGTGTCAGCAAAGACATGCAAACACTGATTAGGGGACCAGTACTAGGCAAGAGTGGACGGAAAAGGCTAGCAAAGGGACTTTGTCCTCAGGGCAAGCAGGATCCATCCAGGGCTTATTCATGGGGAAATGATGTGCTAGGTGCTAGGATTTAGAAGTTTCATGGGTGCACATGGAAAATGGATGGAAGGGATTAAAGAGCAGAAGCATGTATACTGAAATTGGAATGATACAGAGAAGATTGGCATGGCCCCTGTGCAAGGACGACACATTAAGTCAAGTGGTAGTGGCACATGCATTTAGTCCCAGCACTCCGGGACTGTGAGTTTGAGGCCAGCCTGGTCTACAGAGCCAGTTCTTGGACAACCAAGGCTACACAAGGAGGCCCTGTCTCAAAAAAACAAAACAAATTAAAAACGTGGAAGTGCATGAAGGGGGCAAACTTGTGGGTGTCATATATATTTTGTGAAAGGTAATGGTAGCTTAGGTTAAATTGTAGCAAGTGTATCAGAAGAATATTTAAGTGCCAACATGGATAAGCCTTGGTGATGCCTGGAGAGGCCAAGGAAGGAGGGAGAATCCAGGACGGTTTTGGATAGTTTTCTAAAACCAGCTAAGTGACCTAGTGGTTGATAGTGGAGCCATCTACACAAGAGGGGGTTTAGGAGAATGTGATGAGTTGTGTTTGAAGCCTAGGAAGATAGCAAGGTAGTGATGGTTAGCAGACGTTTGGATTTAGCATTATAAATATCCAGAAAGATTTCTATGTGAGAGATGTTTGGGAGTGTTCACCACCAACATATACCATAGACCACCAGGTAGCTCTTATGCAGGGTATGTGTGGTCCAGAGGATCTGTTGCATCCTTGAAGGCATATGCCGAGGTCAGTAAGGCCATATACTGATAAGTCTCTCTGTGTGTGGCAACTTTAAAAACATTTGCACGGAGCTGAGGCCTATTACACACACATTGGGGATAGCTGGCTTTTGCAAAGAACTGAAAGGCAAATCAAACATTGCCATCAAAATATTTGTGTGGCTCCTTCCTTATTTTCCATGGTGAGTGCATCTGAGAGACCTCAGGACATTTTTTGTCTTGTTTCTTGGAGGAAAACAGAGGGGTCTCAGGCTGAGCTAAGTGCTGAGATTTGGAGGATGTTTGGAGAGTCAAGTAGGTTCAGGAAACATCTTAGATTTGTTTTCTAGTCAGCTGGAGCTTTTCAATCAAACAATAAAATAATCAAGACTGGGTAGGTGGCCAGAAGGGCTTTCCCCATTAAAGGAATTGAAAGTTTCAAATGTAGCTGATGGCACTCTACTCTTTAGCCCTTTCAGATGCCCAGTCCGAGGAGGGCCCAGCTAGGGCTCCCTCCTCCCTCAAGAGTGAGTGACAGCTAACTGTACCCTACGCACACAGAAGCAGTGGCTTTCTGCAGCCAGTTAGCTAAATGCCTTAGGCAGATGTGGTGCTGGCCAGACGCTGGCTGGGTGGGGCTAGGACCTGTCTGGAATGAGGGCAGGAAGCGCAGCCTGTCATTGGCTAGCCACTTGGATTTAAGTTCCTTAATGCAGAGAGAACAGACACCCCTGAAGCCACAAATCCAGTCCTTCAGGACTCTAGTGTCCAGTTCCTTGAACCTGGAAGGCATACCTCCAGCAGAACTGGAGTCAAGGTTATAGGGCATCCACTGAGGAACCTCAGCACTCCTGGATCCGCCATTCATTGTACTCCCAGACCTCACTTCCCAACTCAGAGCTTCAGGTTCCCCATTTCCAATATTGCTTATGCCATTTGCCTGGGATACAACCTGACAACCAGAAATACTTTGTGGCCGGGCGGTGGTGGCGCACGCCTTTAATCCCAGCACTCGGGAGGCAGAGGCAGGCGGATCTCTGAGTTCGAGGCCAGCCTGGTCTACAAGAGCTAGTTCCAGGACAGGCTCCAAAACCACAGAGAAACCCTGTTTCGAAAAACAAAAAACAACAACAACAAAAAAAAACAGAAATACTTTGTGAACCTGTAGGAGAGAAAGGTGGGGAAAGGAGGCTATTTTCTTACCATGTCTTCTGAGTGCCTACGGTGTGTTCCACTTCGTGATCTGTGCTGAGATGTGCCCTGTCCTCATGGAGCTCACATCTAGAAGGAAAGCTACATTGCAAGTCATTCCCAGCACAGATGTTTCAGGGACGCATGGAGAGGAGGCAGAACAGACATTTATGTTAAGTCCTGAAGGATAACTAGATGACCAGAGGTAAGGAGATGTGGGAAAAGAGTTCAGGCTGCAGGAACGACATGTGCCAAAGCCCCAGGCGGAAGAAAGCACTTTCGAGGAATAGACAAGAGACCATTGTGGCTCAAGGATGGGTGCGGGGCAGTGTTCATGAGTTTAGGGCTTTCTTGTTCCTATTCTCCGGAGTTCAGAGTTCACCCCAAGGCTAGAATAAGCCTGGCTGGGCTGTGGAGAGGGCGTTGGAGAGGGCCCGGGGGATGGAGGGAAACAGTTAGAAACTGGAAGCAGACCGTGTATGGATTCTAGAGCTCCTAAAGGGCCTGCCTGCAGGACTTGGGAGTTGGTTTTGTGAGTTAAGGTCGAAAGGAATGGTGGAGAAAGGCCAGTCTGTGACTTGGACAGCTTGGGTGAATGGAGGTGCTTGCTGTTCCTGGAGTGGGGAAGGCAAGAGGAGGAGCTAACTGTTGGTTGGGGTAGGGATGTTTGTTATTTTTAGGATACACTGTGTCTTAGAAGCCCCAACGTAAGACATCTAGAGCAGTGCACAATAGGCGCCAGATGTATCTTCCTGGGCCCCAAAGTCAGGACAGGATGGTGAGGTCACAGGTGTGTGACAAGAGCTGCCAGAACACAGTGGGCTATCCTGCTGCCTTTCCCCTTTCAGCTGTCTGCCCCGCTTCCTGTGTTCTGCTCTACAGCGGCGCTGAAAGGGAAAGGGTTAAGTTGCTGAGCTGAAGTCTGCTCTGGAAAGTGGGAAAGGCGGGACTGGCAAGGCTGGCCCATGGGAGCTGCAGCTGGCATAGAAGCCCTTCCGCTAGCCCATAAGGCCAGCGCCGCCGCTGCAGCCGCCCACGCTGCCTCCTTTGCTTTGCCTTTACCTTCCCTGCTCCCCCCTCCAGCGTCTTCCCGGCTCCCCTAGTCTGGGCCTCCCTACCTAATCTGTTCCAGGTGGAGGTGCAGCCCCTCTCACACTGCAGGCCAGCAGGGGAGGGGGCTAGGGAAGGTGGAAGTCTCTTTTGCTGTCTTTTAGGGTGAGTTTCCCAGTCTTTGGGACTTTCTCTCTCTCTCTGGAGAATTTTCTTCCGGGATCTTTGAGTCATGTCTCTTGCAGTGATGGGGAGCGGCCCCCTCCCAGACCCATGCCTGCCACCTTGGAAAGTGTCACGTGGTCTTGCTACTTTGTGCCTCAATTTTCTTAACTATAAAATGCCTTGTAATCCCCACCCCTTTAGGGCTATTGTAAGGATTAAATGCCACAGGCAAAGCCCAGAGGCCCATTGTAGCCAAAATCCCTCAGTAACTTCCATGCCCCATGCAAATCACTTTGTCTCCGTCTCCATCTGACTCATCCCATTTTCTATCTTTCCTCTTATATCCCTCTGGGTTTCTGAAGGTTTCCTGCCTTGTGCTTCCTTGCCTTTGTCCCAGAATTTTTTTTAAATTGAGGTTTGTTTGTTTTTGGAGACACTGTTTCATGTAGTGCAGGCCAGCCTTAAACTTACTATGTAGTTGGGCTGGCCTTGGTCCTTCTGCCTCTTGTCTCCCAAGTTCTAGGATGACTTCCATGTACCACTTTTAGCTTTCTCTAAAAGTCCCTCTCCTCTCATAATTCCTCTGGGTATGCAGTTCTCAGATTTAACCAGACTTCTAGTGGCTGGGAGGGTAGATGCATTGGTTTTGGGGGGACAAACTGGGGTCAAGACAGGGGTCAGAGGGATCATCCATCCACTGGCTTTGTCCTCATTGGGAGGGTAATTCTAGCCAGCGTGGCAGCCCTAGCACTGCACTGGGTAATTACTGTCCCCAGTGCTCCCAGCTGCAGCTCCACTCCCTTCCCTTCCTGTCCTCTGAAGTCCCCAGCTCCTCCCAGGGGTGGAGCTACCACCCTCTGTCCCTTTCTGGCCTCTGGTCCAGAGAAGACCAGAGGAGGTGGCCAGGCCCTTCATAGCAATCAAGCAGATAGAAAAGAAGGGACGGGCCACTTGTACTCTTCAGTGGCAGGGGTGTCTGTCTGTCTGTCTCTCTCTCTCTCTGTCTCTCTCTCTCTGTCTCTCTCTCTGTCTCTCTCTGTCTCTCTGTCTCTCTCTCTGTCTCTCTCTCTCTCTCTCTCTCGTGTCTATGTCTGTCTGCCTGTGTGCCTGTCCTCTTGGCAGTCTTAGTCTCCATGGGTTGTTTTGTGTCTTACTCTTCTTTGTGGATGCTTGTGTGTAAGTTTGTTTGTGCGTCTGTATATAAGCATGTGTGTCTTTGCATCACTGTGTGTTGTATGCTGTAGATTAGGTCATTTGGCGCAGTTTTAGCCCTGGAAGTTTCTAGCCGCTTCTCTGTATGGGTCTGCCTGTTTCATCTATTTCTGTGTCTGTCACTCTGCCCTCCTAAGTCAGTGTTCTAAGAGTGGTGGCTGGGGTAGCATCTTTTGGCACTTCATACCAGTTCTTCCTATTCTAGAACCTTCTTGCAAACCCAGCCCACTCTGACCTTTAATCACATGCTTCATCCACGCACCTTTCCAGGTATTTGCACTTTTGCCTACTTTTCTTCCATTGCTGGTACGACTATCCGGAGTCCATCTATGTGTGGAAGAAATACACATCCTATTGGGGACAGCGCAACTTAAAAGCACCTCTTTTACAAAGTTGTTTTCTTCCTCCTTCCAAGAATGATTTCTTCCCCAGCTCAGCAACTTTACCCAAAACCTGCCCTGTGACTACACGCAGACAGACTCAGAGTCAATTGCAGCTCAGTTATTCTAGCCGTGTAGGCTCAAGTCAGTTACTTCGCTGCTTTATGCCTCCCTTTCGTTTCCTTTCTTCCTTCCCTCCATCCCTCCTTCCTTTCTCCCTTCCTTTTCCTTTTCTATTATTTTTTTAATTGTGACGTGTTCTCACTGTGTAGCCTTGACTGGCCTGGTACTCATTATATAGAGCAGGCTGGCCTTCAACTCACAGCCACCTGCCTCTGCCTCTCTGAGTGTTGGGATTAAAGGCATGTGTCACCACCACACCTGGCTGTACCTGTTTCATTATGTACAAAATGGAATTAATAGCTCATGGAGTTATTAGGAGCATGCCACAGGAAAGTGTCAACCCAAAATGCCTGACCTAGAATAAGTGTTCAATAAGCAGTTGGATTTCCATACCTCGTGTCATCTATTAAAAAGTAACAGCTTAGTGTGTGGGGAGTGGCTCCATTGGTGGTGTGTTTCCTTAGTGTACTTGACTAGCATACCCAAAGCCCTGTGTTGGGTCTCCCCAGCACCGGGTAAACCACACGCGCTCGTCATATCCGTAATCCCAGCACTCTGGAGGTTGACTCACTAGGATTCTCAGACCAGTCTGGAGCTACATAGTGAGTTCTAGGCTAGCCTACGCTACAAATTGAGACCTTGCCAGAACAGGAGGAGGAGGAGGAAGAGGAGGAAGAGGCTGAGAAGGCCGAGGAAGAAGAGACCCCTGCTGCAAGGTCAGACATATACTCTGTTGATGGAGACAGAAAGATCATAATTTTTTTTTTTTTTTTTGGTTTTTCGAGACAGGGTTTCTCTGTGGCTTTGGAGCCTGTCCTGGAACTAGCTCTTGTAGACCAGGCTGGTCTCGAACTCACAGAGATCCGCCTGCCTCTGCCTCCCAAGTGCTGGGATTAAAGGCGTGTGCCACCACCGCCCGGCGAAAGATCATAAATTTAAGGTGATTCCAGACTATATAAGGATTTTGAGGTCAGTCTAGGTTAGAGACCCTGTCTTTAAAAAAAAATGACAGCTTATGTTCTAAAGAATTCTATATAAATAATTTCTATATGAAGAATTTCAGTTCTCAAAGGCAGATCTCAATTCAGGGACTGCCTGACAAATATATGAAATAGCTTCCTTGACATTCTACATCCCAGAAGAGGCTGGGCCCTTTCAAGGGATAGGAAAAGGGGCCTTCAGAGCTGCTGCCCGAGGGCCAGAGCATATCAATATAGGGTAAAGAGCAGGCCTGGCAAGGTGTTTTAGTAGGTAAAGACACCTGCCTTGAAAGCTTGTTGTGTAAACACTGCTGACCTGAGTTCAATCCCAAGGACCCATGTAACGGTGGAAAGAGAGAACTATTTCACAGAGTTGTCCTTTGATCCTTCTCTCTGATGATGATGATAGATTAACAAATTTTAAAAAGATAAACAGCAGAGTATAAGAGGCCTAAATAACTACTTAATAGGAGCACCCACAGTTGGCCCTTCACTCTTTTTGTTTTAATTGGCCTGCTCACTTCTTTTTTCCAAGACAGGGTTTCTCTGTGTAATGGCCCTGGCTGTTCTTGAACTTGTTCTGTAGACCGGGCTGACCTCAAACTCACAGAGATCCATCTGCCTCTGCCTCCCGAGTGCTGGGATTAAAGGCGTGCACCACCACTGCCTAGCAGCCCGCTCACTCTTAAAATTAGGGATTCCACATAGAACTCTTGAAATATTAGAAGCTCTGAAATACTGGGCACTATTCCTGTAAAAATGGAGGGACGCATTTTGTCTGTAGCGTTGTGAGGCATGTAGTGGTTGGGTTACCTCGTTCCCACTGGTCCCTTTGAGTTTATGCTCTCTTACTCTGCAGAAGCCCCTCACTCCACACAAGGCTACCCACAGTACAGAAATCCCCTTCCCTTTATGAGAAAGAAGTCCTTGTGTTTGTGGACAGCTCTCTCCATTGTCAGTCTTTCACTTACTGACAGCTTTCTAGTTTTTTTGTTTTGTTTTTCGAGACAGGGTTTCTCTGTAGCTTTGGAGCCTGTCCTGGAACTAGCTCTTGTAGACTAGGCTGGCCTCGAACTCACAGAGAGAGATCCGCCTGCCTCTGCCTCCCGAGTGCTGGGATTAAAGGCGCCTGCCAACACTGCCCGGCTTCTATAATGGGCTTCTGTAGAACTCTCCTCACTTACAAAATATCCCTCTACTTTGAAGAAATCTCTTCTATTTTACCAAAAGTCTTCCTTTTACAGAAGAACCTTAAAAACAATAACGAGGTAGAAGCAGGAAGATCAGGAGTTCAAGTTTGTTCTCATTTAAGTTTGAGGCTAGCCTGGGGTACATGAGACCCTGTTTCAAAAATAAAGTTGAAGGAGGGTGCTTGTATACAACTCTAAACCCAGTGTTTGCAAGCCTGAGGCAGAGGAATTATCATGAATTTGAGGTCAGCGGAGAGTACCCAATGAGTTCTAAACCAGCCTGGACTATATTAATGAGACCCTGTCTCATAAAAACAAACCAAAAATAAAAAAAATCAAAGAGACCTTTTACAGAAACCTGTTTGGCAGGAGGGTGCAGCACTTAGGAAGCTCATTGCTTGCCAGACAAGCTCCCACTTTCTCAAAGTATCTTTGCACTATTGAAATCACCCCACTTTTTACAGGACCTTATAGTCAGGAGACAAGTAGACTAATGAGAAGGAACTGCTGGATTCCCCTTGGGGTTCCTGTAGAGAACACATTTCACAGAGCTGTGTGCTTGCATTTTTCCAAGTGAACATCTGCTAGACCAAGCAAGGTCTGGATGCGGTGTTACTTTGCGCGGTGTTACTTTGAAGGTGGCTCGAGACAGTGGAGCTGAGGCCCATTCATGGGGGGGGGGACTGGGAGGGGGAGTTGGGGGCAGCTGTGCCTTCAGCCTCTCCCTTCTCCCTCAAGCTGAGCCTCTCTTCCTTCTGCAGACCTGGTTTCCCTTTTGCTGTCCTTCTTTCTCCTCCACTCCCTCTGTTCTCTTTGCTGCCCAGCTCCAACCTCAGAAATTCCAACTGTTCCCCAGCAGCACCCCTTAGCTAGGAAAGACAAAATTTGGGGAGCTACTAAGAGGCGTTTGCATCATCCTTGAGGAGAACCAACTGCTGGACCTGTCTGTTGCTCTCCCTAGTTCTCAACAGTTTCTCACCAGGAACAGTGCACACATATCGTCCCCAGTTCACGTATGGGGAAATGAGTCCAGAGCTGTGGAGCTGTTTGTCCCAGGTTATCAGAGAGTTAACAGCAAGGCCCAGTCTGCAGCTCTAATAGTTGTCTTGAGAGTAAGCCAAGGCTACAGCTGGGAGAAGGGAGACAGGATGCTGCTGGCCAGGGAAGGAGGGAGAGCTGGCAGCTGAACTTTCCAGAAAGAGATGCGGGAGAAGCAGGGTCAGGTTCCAGTGAGAATGGCCCAGAGGAGGAGTCTTTGTCCTCGAATTCAGCTAGAAGCTGGAACTGCCATGCCATGTAAACCCAGAAACATGTCCTGAGGGCACCTGCCAAACAGGCACATGCCTAAATCAAAACCAATATTTTGAGTATTTTGGTATTTTTTTCTGTTCTTTACAGATTTTATACAATGTGTTTTGTTCATACTCCCCCCTCTCCCCTGACTCCTCCCAGAGCAACCCCCCTTCCCTATTCACGCAGCTTTCTGTCCTTTTTGGTTAACCCCATCAAGTCCAATTTGTGCTGCCCATATATTCTTGGCTATGTGGCCTTCCACTGGAGCATGGTTGATCAACCAGCGAGTAACTACACTCTAAAAGAAAACCGACTCTCCCTTTCCTGGTAGCTATCAGTTTGCCGGTAGCTATTCACCTGAGGTGGGACCTGGGACTTTGTGCCCACCTCCCCTCCGGTGCTGGGATTTTATCTGACTTCTGACTTGACCTTGTGCAGGTCTTGTGCAGACAGCAGAACTTTCCTTCTGTGTTCGGAAATAGTGTTTTCTTATCATTATTCACTACCTCTGGCCCTTTTGTTTCTGTTGTTTTGTTTTCGAGATAAGGTTTATCTGTGAAACAGCCGTGGCTGTCCTGGAACTAGCTCCTTAGACCAGGCTGGCCTCATAGAGATCCGCTTGCCTCTGCCTCCCTAGTGCTGGGATTAAAGGCACGCATCACCACCCAGCTCTTCTCTAGCTCTTAAAATATTTTTGCCCCCCCCCCCCCCACATTACAATGTTCCTAAGCCTTGGGAGGAAGGGTTGTGATATGTACGTCACATTCATTGCCAGGCGGTGGTGGCGCACGCCTGTGAGTTCGAGGCCAGCCTGGTCTACAAGAGCTAGTTCCAGGACAGGCTCCAAAGCTTCAGAGAAACCCTGTCTCAAAAAAAAATAGAAAGAAAGAAAGAAAAAATATATATGTCACATCCATCTGTCCGTCCATCCATCCATCCATCCATCCATCCATCCATCCATCCATCCATCCCATTCAGGGCTGAGCACTGCGCATTCTCTTTACTTTTTGCACCTTGACCAGTTGTGGATCTCTGTGTTAATCACCGTCTACTAAAAACAGAAATTTTGATAGGGTGGCCGTGGCTCACGCCTTTAATCCCAGCACTCCGGAGGCAGAGGGAGGTGGATCTCTGAGATCGAGGCCAGCCTGGTCTACAGAGTGAGTTCCAGGACTGCAACAATATCTCTGTCTCTGTCTCTCTCTTCTTGTGTGTATGCTTCTTTGATGAGGGTTGTTAGGTATAATAATCTGTGGGTATATCAACAAGGATTTAGGAATCAGTTCAATATCATGTGGAATTATTCCCTCCTATGCCCTGCCAACCTGCCTCTACCTCCCAACTTCTGGGATTAAAGGTGTGTGCCACCACTGCCCAGCCCCCTTTAGCCCTTTATATCACTGAGTTCTGTCTCCCATTGAAAGCCCGCTGCATGGCCTCTTACTAATTTCCTGACCACCATCTCCAAATGAGATAAAACATATCTGAAGATTCAAAGCAAACACTCAGAAGTGAGAAAAGGCATTCAATGTTTGTCTTTGGTTCTGGGTTATCTCACTCAGAGTGTTTGTTTCTAGCTCCATTCATTTACCCGTGAATTAAACTTTCCTTAACAGCTGAATAATAGTCCATTGTGTAAATATACTACATTTTCTTTATTCACTCACCAGTTGATGGACACCCAGGCTTCTTCCATTTCCTGGATATTGTGACTACAGCAACAATGAGCATGGGTGAGCAGGTGCCTATCGTAGGATATGGAATTCGTTGGGTCTGTGTCCGAGAGTGGTATAGCTGGATCATGTGGTTGATCTATTGCTAGGTTTTCGAGGAACCTCCATAGTGATTTCCATAGTGGCCTCACTAGTTTGCTCTCCCACCATCAGTGAATAAGTATATTCTCCTTTCCTCACATCCATGCCAGCAGATAAGGTTCCGGTTTCATTCTTCTACATGTCTCGATCCAGTTTGACTATTCTATCTTTTCTCCAGTGTTTATTGTTGGCCTCTTTGTCAAAAATTCAGGTACCTGTAGGAGTGTGGGTTTTTATGTGGGTTCTCAATGTCAGTACCATGCTGTTTTTATTACTATTCTTTTGTTGTATAACTTGAAGGGTAAGGGTCAGTATTGCTATTTCTTAGAGCTAGATCTCAGTGGTAAAGTTCTTTCCTAGTGTGTGCTGCACACACACACACACACACACACACACACACACACACACACACACACGTATGTATGTGCACCAAAAAAAAAAAAAACAGAAAAAAAACCAAAAATCATTTCCCTTATAGCCAGTTGAGGGCCTAGAGGTCGTGGAGGTAAAGAGAGTATCTACCCCACTTTCACAGCTGAGCTTGGGAGTGTGTGGGCAGCTCCTAGGATGCTCATGGTATGCTTCCTGTTGTTGCTAAGGGATACGGGAGTACAGTAATGGCTGTACAATGCTTGTTGTGCAAGCATACTGCACACTGCTAGGATACATGGGGTGACTCTGGTTCTCTCTGAGTCTTAAATGACTGTACATGGTTGGCATATGGTATGGGGTGTTGTAAGATTTATGAGAACTTTATGTGTGTGAGACACAGTGGGGTCTCTGGTAGAACCAAAGGTGGAAGGAGCAGCACTGGTCGAGAGCCTTAATGGGGATGTGGATGTGGGCATGAGTGTGTTAGCAAATGTTGTAAATTATCAACCATAAGAAAACTAGTCTGGAGAAAACCAGTCTGGATCTAGGTGGGTGGGACGGATGGGGAAGTAGGAAACACTGTGGTTTTTAGAAAGGAGGAAGTGGGCTCTACTCTAGTAGCTCCCCTGAGGGCAGGAATGAGATTTTCTCAGTCTGGGCAGAGTCTAGCAGCAGAATCTAGTAGCCGTGAAACAGTTAGCTTACTCAAGCAAACTGAGGGATGCCAGAGAGTTCAGTAGGGCCATAAAGGGCCGCAGAGACCTAGTGAAGATGTTTATATTTTCCCATGGGTAGAAAGGAGTTATGAAAAGTTCTGCCACTAGGTTGTGTAAGAAGAGGCCACCAAGAAGAGCTAGCCCTGGGACGAAGGGAGCCGCTAAGGGAAAACCGGAGAAACTGAGAAGAAGTCTACGGAAGTAGGAGACAGGGATCTTGAATCTTTTTGCCCTCGGTGGTACCTTACCTTGGCCATACCCAGACTCCTCAACCGAAACCCTGCTGTCTTGAGGGCAGGGTTAGGGGTATCCCTTTCAGTAGCCACACTGTTTTTCTTAATACTTTTCTCATGTCTCCTAGGGCTTGGAGAGCAGGGTTAGGAAAAGAACCCAGGCCAGAAGCCATCTTCATGAAAGTCAGCTATTACCTTGTGTGGCCTTGGGCTAGTCACCACGTCTTTCTTTGTCTTCATCTCTGCACAAGAAATTAGGCAGAAAATCACTGCCTTCCTTACCTGGGACTCCAGGGTATCCCTAAGTCTAAATTTCATTCAGCTGTCTCTTCTATAGGCCTGCCCACGAGGAGGCACAGAGTGTAGAGGCAGCCAGTGCAGCTCCCATGTGAGGGTCAGGCGGGTCATGAGAGAGAATGGCCAGGGCAGAGCCATGGAGAATTATAGGCCACCCCACTCTGAGAAGCTGCAGGGGAACAGAAGGACACAAGCCCCACAAGAGCCCTGCCACCCAGCTGTTGACCTGGTGGGAAGGGCTTGCCCAGGGCAGCTTACCTGCTTTGAGGCCTTGAGATCTGGGAAGCAGCTGGAGAGCCCCTGGGACCCTGGCACCTGTGCACATCTACAGAGGCGGGTGGCAGTGTAGTTGGGCTTCTCTTTGACCCCCAGCTCACAAATAACAACACTGAGACTTATTATTAATTATGAAAGCTAGGCCTTAGCTTAGGCTTGTCCCCAACTAGCTCTCAGAACTTAATTAGGCCATATTTTTTTAATTCTGCCATGTGGCTCTTTACTTTTCCACAGTATGGCACATCTGACTTCTTCAAGGGCTCACTGGTGCCTCCTACTTGCCTAGATTGATCTCCCCTTCCTCTCTCTCCCCAAAAGTCCTGCCTATTCTCTCCCTAGCTATTGGTCATTCCGTTCTTTATTAAACCAATCAGAAGGCACCTTTCATGCAGTGTGATCCAGTATCCCACACCATGGCAGTATGTTTGGCTTTGTTCAGTAGCTCTCTGGCCGTCATCATTTTTTTTTCCTCTGGCCATGTGTCTTTGCAACTGTGTCTACACCTGTGCCACCCTCTAGGTGATTCATCCTCCTCAGCCCTATGCCCAGAGAGAGGACAGGGCAGGGCCAAGCAAGATGTGCTGAGCTGGGCAGGATACGCCACTCTACTGGGCCAGAGGTTAGAAGAACACCCTTTCTGCTCAGGCTCGGCCCTGCCGGCTCAGGTGGGAAGGCACAGGAGGAAACCACCCAAAGCCAGGTACAGGGTAGAAGGAACCCACTGGGACCAGGATCTAAAGCGCATGTTCTCTCAGGCTGGGAAGGTTCCATGGCCCCTTGGCCGGTCTGTAGCCAGGATGAGGCCAGGAGCTCAGGGAAGCTGCTCTAGAACCCTTGGCTTCCCTCCAACAGTAAGAGACCTAAAATCCCCTGTAACTGTCTGCCTGTGTGACCTTGTAAGGAAGGGTATGGGTGTCTCAGTGTGAAGACAGCATGTGACCCTTTGTTTAGAGCAGGAAGAGACAAGTGTCCTGTGTTTGTGACTATATTTGTGTATAACTCTGAGCTAGGACCCTCAGATACCGTGGACATGTTTGTTGTAAGAATGTGACCTAGTAAATTATGGAATGTATATCTGAGTTGTGTCCATGTTTCTGGGTATGTAGTGGCTTATGACCTTAGGCTGTTTTGATGTTGTGTGTGCATTTTTTGTCTGACCTGGTATAATAGATCTATGTGGTAACTATGATACTTGTAACTATGTTTGTAGGTATTCAAAGGCACGGTAATGATATATACGAAACTTCAAGATCCTGCAATGTAAATGGCACACCTTTGTAATTTGGTGAAACTGTGCTTGAGTAATATAAAGTGCTATATAAAGTTATATGATGGCATGTGGTTAAGCGATTTGTGAGATGATAGGACTGCTATTGTGTCTTTGTTGTGTGCCTTTGTGACTGTGCTTGACCTTATCATTGACAACTCCATAGGGCTGTGTAATCATACATGGACTTGTAGCTGCTAGTCCATGTAATAGTGTGGGCCCAAGCTTTCAGGAGAGTGAAGACATGTGTTTTGGATGTTTTAGTTTGTGTGACCTGGCAGTTGTGTAAAGCACTGTAAATTTCTTTTTTTTTTTTGGTTTTTCGAGACAGGGTTTCTCTGTGGTTTTGGAGCCTGTCCTGGAACTAGCTCTTGTAGACCAGGCTGGTCTCGAACTCACAGAGATCCGCCTGCCTCTGCCTCCCGAGTGCTGGGATTAAAGGCGTGTGCCACCACCGCCCGGCTAAGCACTGTAAATTTCATGTGTTTTTGTGACTTAGTGGACTCACTCATGAGACTGACAAAGAGTAAAATCCTTGAGATGTGTGCTAGTTGTACTGTGGGACCTCTTGTTTGGTTGGTTTCAGTTGGGTTTTCATTATGTATCCCAGGCTGGCATTGAACTCACCGTCCTTGTTCAGCTTCTTCATCTTCCTAAGTACTGGGCTTATTAGGCATGTGCTACTGTGCCTGGTGCTCCAGGAGCTCTTGCCTCGTGCTTACTCTCTGGTCCTTGCTCCTGATCACATGCATCTCTCCCTACACAGCGCTTTGCATGTCCCCCTTCACCGCAGAAACGATGGGCAGCTCTTCATTCTGGCATCTAAGGCTTTCCCACTCCTCTCTAGCCCTACCTATCATCTCTAAGGCAACCCCACAGCCTCCTACCAGCCACAACCACACAAATCCTATACTCTTTTACTTGGGACATGTGACATGTGGGATACAATCATTGTATCCCAAGCCTAAGTCTTTCTTTATAAGTGTGATCATCATATTCTCCAGGGCCCCAAACAAACCCCATAAGCTTAGGGGTCCTATGCTAAAGAAGGAGAAAGTAAAAAAATGATTCCCCTTTTTCTGAATATGCTACTTACTGCTTTTCTTTCTTACTTTTTTGTTTGTTTTTTCAAGACAGGGTTTCTCTGTGTAGTCCTAGCTGTCCTGGAACTCATTCTGTAGACCAGGCTGACCTCGAACTCACAGAGATCTGCCTGCCTCTGCCTCCTGAGTGCTGGGACTAAAGGTGTGTACCACCACGCCCAGCTAGCTACTTGGCTGCTTTACAGCTGTTCTTATACCTGCATCCTGGATACTGGGGGGTGGGTTGGGTGAGGTGGATGTGGAAGTAGAGGAAAGTAAAACAAATTGGTTGGACTCTGAGATTTTAAGAAGCAAAATATTTGCTTATGACACGCATGTGCAATGGGTCTGGAACCCAGGCCTTGCAAATGCTAAACGAGTGGTCCATCACTGAGCTGACTCCCTAGTTCCCAGTTTTATCATTTTTTTTCGAGACAGGGTTTCTCTATGTAGCCCTACCTGTCCTGGAACTCGCTCTTGTAGACCAGGCTGGCCTCAAACTCACAGAGATCCTCCTGCCTCTGCCTCCTGGGTACTGGGATTAAAATTGTGTGCGGCCACCACCTGGCCTCAGTTTTATCATTTTAAAGACACTTAGCTCTACAAAATTTTAGACAAGAAAGTTCAGATATTCTCAGGGCTTTCAGAAATGGGATGAAGATCAGGTGGTGGTGGTGCACACCTTTAATCCCAGCACTTGGGGGGCAAAGGTAGGCAGATCTCTGTGAGTTCAAGGCCAGCCTCGTCTACAAGAGCTAGTTACAGGATAGGCTCCAAAGCTACAGTGAAACCCTGTCTCGAAAAACAAAACAAAACAAAACAAAAGAAATGGGATTAAGAAGACAAGAATGGTAGTTTATGCCTATAATTCTGGCACTTGGGAGACTGAAGCAAGATTGTCATGAGTTTGCATCCAGCCTGCATTACTACATAGTAAGACTATGTCTCAAAAACAAACAAAAATAATAAAATAATTGGCCGGGCAGTTGTGGCGCACACCTTTAATCCCAGCACTCAGGAGGCAGAGGCAGATGGATCTCTGTGAGTTCGAGGCCATCCTGGTCTACAAGAGCTAGTTGCAGGACAGGCTCCAAAGCTACAGAGAAACCCTGTCTCAAAAACAAAACAAAACAACAAAAATAATAAAATAACTAACAGAATGAAGAATGGCTGAATAAACCAGAGCCATAGGCATGTACACAAACTTCAGGGTCCTTACTTCTACTCTCAAACTGGTTAAATTCCTGAGTTTGGTTTAAGTCCTTAATTATCTATTGACATCCATGGAGTCAATATGCTAATCCCAGTGAACTATTATTTCTTGATGAAATAGCAGTCTCCACCCTGTGCCTGGTTCTCTATCTAAGGCCTGGGAGAAGGGCTTCCTGGCAAAACTGGGCCAGTAAAGTGCTCAGTGGAGCCTAACCATAGATACCTGCTAAGATACGCTACTTCCTATTTTACCTTGGGGTAAAATCAGTCACTTCACGTCCAGTTTCTCCCTTTCTACAGGGCTGCACCAGGGAAACCGGATCCTGGTTAAAAGTTTGTCCCTTGACCCTGGCCAGAGTCTTGAGCCTCATCCAGAAGGCCCCCAACGGCTTCGTTCAGATCCAGGCCCTCCCACTGAAACCCCTGGCCCACGTCCTTCACCATTGAAGCGGGCACCAGGCCCAAAGCCACAGGGTAAGTGCTTCCATTAAGAGGAGAGAAATACACCAGAGAGGTGTACAAAAGGAAAGGAGAAAATAACAGATGGCAGGGGCAGCAAGTGACACCTATCTAATGAGCAGAAAGGTGTTGCCTGTGGCTGACACACCCTACTGGGATTTCACCTTGTCCAGCTCTGTGCCTACTTCAAGCAAAAAGGGGGGGGGTGGCAGCAGTTGCCTGTACTCCCAGCACTTAGGAGGTTGAGACACGATCATTGCAGTCAGGGCTGTTATTAGTGCCATTAGTACCAGGTAAAATGCTGTATAGTAAGAGTGTCTCAAAAGATCAGCAAAACAAATCAAAATTGGAAGAGGATATAGCTCAATGGAAAAGTGTTCACCTGGCATGCACAGGGCCATGGGTTTGATCTCTAGCACAGAACATAAGATTCTGCAGTTTGTGAAATTAGGTATAGCCTGGCTATGCTAACCAGCCCTGTGATCTCTCTCCTTTCTTCCCCATCCACCACTCCAGTCCCCCCAAAGCCCAGCTACTTGCAGATGCCCCGGATGCTTCCTCCACCTGAGCCCATTCCTCCGCCACCATCACGCCCTCTGCCTGCAGACCCTAGAGTGGCCAAGGGTCTGGCCCCAAGAACTGAGGCCAGCAGCGGTTCTGCAGCAGTGTCCTCATTGATTGAGAAGTTTGAAAGGTGAGTCCGATCCCTAGAGGACCCTGTGAGCAAAGTGTGGATCTGGGACAGGAAGGGATAGTTGTAGGAGAGGCCTCTTGGTCAAGCTCATTCCCTGCCTCCATGTGTGTCCATCACCCACCTCAGAGAGCCTGTGATTGTCGCCTCGGATAGGCCAGCCCCTGGCCCCTGCCCAGTTCCCCCAGAGCCAGCCATGTTGCCACAGCCACCCCCGCAGCCAACAGTGTCCCAGCTCCCTGAGGGTGAGGCTTCTCGCTGCCTGTTCCTGCTGGCTCCTGGGCCCCGGGATGGTGAGAAGGTGCCTAACCGGGACAGCGGAATTGACAGCATCAGCTCGCCATCCAACAGCGAAGAGACCTGCTTCGTCAGTGATGACGGGCCCTCCAGCCACAGCCTCTGTCCTGGGCCCCCTGCCCTGGCTAGTATGCCAGTTGCTTTGGCCGACCCCCACCGGCCTGGCTCCCAGGAAGTTGACAGTGACCTGGAAGAGGAAGATGAAGAGGAAGAAGAGGAGGAGGAGAAGGAAAGAGAAATTCCAGTGCCCCCACTGGAGAGACAGGAGTCTGTGGAGGTACTGACCTAATGTTATTCAAGAGGGAGGACTATGCAGAGAAAGCAAGAGCCTGGCATCTGTGCTTAATTCTTCCCCCAGCCTGGTATTTCTCAAAACAGGGCATTGCTTCCATTTAGTCTACTTGGCACTGCTGGTTTCCCAGTGTGGAGGACCAGTAGCAAAACCCTGCTCCTCTTCCAAATGACTGTGACCACCAAAATGGCCATGCCTCATTCTAAATATTTATTTATTTATTTATTTATTTATTTATTTATTTATTATGTATACAATATTCTGTCTGTGTGTCTGCCTGCAGGCCAGAAGAGGGCACCAGATATCATTACAGATGGCTGTGAGCCACCATGTGGTTGCCGGGAATTGAACTCAGGACCTTTGGAAGAGCAGGCAATGCTCTTAACCACTGAGCCATCTCTCCAGCCCCATGCCTCATTCTAAATGCTCGTTAGGAAGGTGGTTTTACTTTCATCAGAGAACCACTAATGGACCTCAGGTTTTTTCATGACCCATAGCTATGTGACACTGGGGGCGTCTCTTCTTTCCTTTCCACTCTTCACTACAAGCCTCAATTTCCTTGTTTGTATGACAGAAACTCTCATACCAGAGAGACTCCTTAGCAACTGGAGGAGGGGCACAGAGCCAGAGCCTAGTGGGGCCTTGAGCACTTGGTAGTTAGGAACCCTTTCCACGCCCTGTCTCCCTAATGCTGCTTCAGAAGGTGTCCTTGCACGCAAGGAAGGCCTCAGCCAGAATACCTGCTTTGCCAGAACCAAGCTCAAGTATGGAGCCAGGGAGTGCTGATATGAAACGATGCTCAGCAAGTGTGTAGCCTGCAAACAAGAAAGTGAGCTGACAGGCATAATCTTAGCCATTTTTGTATTTCTGTGCCTTTTTCACAGCCCACATACTCAGCAAGCCTTTGCTGACAGCGAACTCAATGAGCGAATAAATAGCTGATATTTAGAGACTGGAATCTGCAGTCTGTTCTGTTTTTATTTATAGGAAATTTTTAGGATTGGGAGTGTGGCTTAGTGTAGAGCATTTGCCTAGCGTTCATGAGGCCTCAGGTTTAATCCCTAATATTGTAATAATTAAATTAAAATAAATGAAATCGTCTCCATTACAAATGGACATAGGCTCTGTTATTATCTGTCCTTGTAATGGGACTCCTAAATCAGAAGTAATCAGACAACTTAGGCATGCAAGTGAATGGTAGACTGGGATTTGAATCCAGGAAGTTGGACTTTCTAGTTCTCTGTTTAACCACCAAACTATGCTCAGTGAGTAGAGAAAGCAGATGAATGAGTATGTGCGGGACTTCATGTCTTCAGAATTGAGTGACTAGGAGTCAGGGATGAAGCCACAGGAAGCTTTATGAATCAGTTTGGGGTTATCTCAGGGTGTGGTGCTAAGGTTAGAGCATCATGTGTACTCTGTAAGGGGAGCCAGGCATAGTGGCATTGCCTATAGTCCAATTACTGAGGAACTGACGTGGGAGGGTCACTTCAGTTCAAGAGTTTGAGGGCACCCTGAGGTACATAGCAATAACCTAAGTGAGTGAGATAAGTGGGGGGAGGGAAGGAAGGAGGGAAGAAAAATGGATAGAAGGAGCCAGGGTTAGGGCAAAGATGATGTTTCAAGGGTCACTTCTCCTTTTCAGCTGACTGTGCAGCAGAAGGTCTTCCATATTGCCAATGAGCTTCTACAAACCGAGAAGGCCTATGTTTCCAGGCTCCATCTCCTGGACCAGGTGAATGATCCCTCTGGGGTTCCAGGGCCCCAGGATGTGGTAGGTGGTAGCTTCCACTGAGGAAATGGTAGGGCATGAATTTAACTTCACCATAAGGATCAGATCCAGAAGTGGCAAGGTCTCTGGCTGACCTTGAAGCTGATTTTGATTCTGTTCACAAGTTTAATCTTCACTCCTAACTCTTAACGGATGTGTACCAGCCCTGTAATTGTGACTCTGACCCTGCTTACTCTTGCCCGCATCTTGAATTTACCCCCTCCCCATGGACCTCATTTTAACTCTTGACTCTCTTCTTGACCCCGCATCCACTAGAATCCCTGAGGGTACGGGTCTTTTTTTCCCCCACAGTTATGTCCTAGCCTCCAGGACAGTGCTTTACACACTAGACACCATAAATATTTGTTAAAATAGAGGGATCTATTTCCACCTCTCTCTCTCTGAACCTGGATTGGCTTCTGACCTTCCTCCAGGTCCTAACCTGGCATCGTTTCAGTCCCTAACTCCAGGTCCTAATCTTGGTGACCTGCACTCCTCTCCATTCCCATTCTTCTCCGTCTCAAGACCAGTACTGATCTCAGAAATGCACAAAGCTGCCCACAAATCCTGCCCTTACCTGCAAGCTTCCCTTTCCCCAGCTGAGCTCTAGTTTCAGGTGGGCTGAGCACGGCTGCCGTTCTCCACAGGTGTTTTGTGCCCGGCTGCTGGAAGAGGCTCGGAATCGCAGTTCCTTTCCTGCTGATGTTGTCCATGGCATCTTCTCTAACATCTGCTCCATCTATTGCTTCCACCAGCAGTTCCTGCTGCCTGAGCTAGAGAAGCGTATGGAGGAATGGTGAGGGCTCCAGAGCCAGTCTGCTTATTCTGGCATCAACTTGCATGCTAAGCCCAGATGTATACATAGGATTTCATTCCTGGGCTGGGATGTAGCTCAGTGGCAGAATTCTTGCCTAGACTATGCAAGGCCCTGAATTCCATCCCCGACATCATGAAAAGTTTTTTTGGTGTGGGGATGTTTTTATATAGAGTTTCTCAGTGTGTAGGCCTGAATGTCCTGGAACAGGTAGAATTTGAACCTAGTCATTTTTTCTTTTATTTGTTTGTTTTTTCAAGACAGGGCTTCTCTGTGTAGCCCTGGCTGTCCTGGAACTCACTCTGTAGATCAGGCTGACCTTGAATTCACAGAGATCTTCCTGCTTCTGCCTCCCAAGTGCTGGCATTAAAAGCCTGTGCTACCCCCACCCTGGGAAAATAAGTTCATTCTTACCTACCTTCTTTTCTGTGCAAGAGGCCCAGCCTCTGCCTTCTAGGCCCTCACAATCTAATGTGGAACATAGGTCAGGACCTAGAATGCTACAACAGACTAGCAGGGCCCTTAAGAGTATGATATGGCTCAATTGGTAGAAGTACTTGCAACCTGAGCTCAATCCCTGGAACCCATATAAAGATGGAAAGAAAGAAATGACTCCATCAAGTTGTCCTTTGACACCCACACACATGCTGTGTGTGCCTACATTTTCTCTCTCTCGCTCTCACATACACACACACTCATCATCATCATAATGAAATTTAAGACAAAAATGAGTGTTGAGATTTAGTTGTTATGGTGTTGTATGCCTATAATTCTAGCACTAGGGAGTCTTTGTCAGATCTGTGAATTTGAGGCCAACCTAGACTACATAGTGAGACTCCATCTTAAAAAAAAAAGTGAGTTTAAGAGCTATAATGAGCCATGCATGGTGGCGTAAGCTTTTAGTACCAGTACTTGGGAGATAGAGGCAGGTGGATCAAAGTTCAAAGCCAGCCTGGTCTACAGAGTGAGTTCCAGGACAGCCAGGGCTACACAGAGAAACCCTGTCTTGAAAAAACAAACAAATAAAAGATAAAATGACTAGGTTCAAATTCTGCCTCTATTACTTGCTAAATTTAAGCAAGTTTCTTAAGTTGTTATACCTTGATTTCCTCATCTTTATTCATATATGTATTTTTATTTGTTTTTTTTTTGTAGTGTTAAGGATTAAACTGAAGGCCTTACACAGGCTAGGCAAGTGCTTCACCACTGAGCTGTACTCAAGTTCACCTCGTCTTTAAAATGGGGACAATAATAATGGCCTACCTTGTAGGATTATTTTTGTTTTGTTTTGTTTTTTGAGATAGGGTTTCTCTGTGGCTTTGGAGCCTGTCCTGGAACTAGCTTTGTAGACCAGGCTGGTCTCGAACTCCCAGAGATCTGCCTGCCTCTGCCTCCCGAGTGCTGGGATTAAAGGCATGCGCCACCATCGCCCAGCCTTGTAGGATTATTTTTAAGAATTAAATGTCTTAATAATACATGTTGAGAGATTAAAAAAAATACTGGCATGTAAGTGTTTAAATATTATGAGCTGTTGTTCTTTTGTTCTGTTTTGAGACAGGGTTTCACTAAGTAGATCAGGCTGGCATAGATCTCACAAATATCCACCTGCCTTTGTCTCCCAAGTGCTAGGATTAAAGATGTGGGTACCATGTCTGGCCTGAGCTGCTGTTCTTATCAGTGCCATGGTAAAGGTGAGAATGGGAGACGGGGGATGCAGACACATGGATGGACCCTAGCCTAGGAGTAAAGTTGAGGAGAAGTGAATGTCCAAGGGAGAAGAGCAGGGTTTAGGGACTGACTGGCTTTCGGGTTCTCCTCTTCCAATCTAGACTACAGTGTCTGCACCACCTGCTTGAATGGTCTTCCCAGCAACAAGCAGGCCGTGCCACCGTCTGCTTAAAATAGTTTCCACGTTCCCTCCACTCACAGGATAAAGTATGCCTCTCTTACAAAACTGTGACTGCAGAGGGCTAGCATGAAACCTAATTCCCACACATCCCTTACCATCCATCCTGTGACCTGAAATCTGCTTTGTCTGCCACATCACCCTGTGGCCAACAAGAGTTCAACAAGACCTGGTTACTGTCCCTACCCTACAAGACAGTAAAGTTCTCAGGGTTTGACTGGGTATGGCTCAGCACCATGTCCCTGACACTACCCAGCTCAAGACTGGGCACAAATCAATGATCAGTGGCCTTACAGTATGGCAAGAGTAAGTGTTCCAGGGTGGTATAGTTTCTGGTGCTTAGGCAGGACAGTTAGGCTAAGGATCAAACTGAGACTCTCAGCCTCACTGGCCTGTAATATAAGCAGCATTTCCATAGAAGTAAGCCAGTTGAAAAATGGCTTTCTTCCTGAAGCTGGAGACTTGTGGGAGGATCAGCAGGACCATGTCAGCCCCTGCTTCTACTCTAGGGACCGCTACCCACGCATTGGTGACATCCTACAGAAGTTGGCACCCTTTCTCAAGATGTATGGCGAGTATGTGAAGAACTTTGACCGGGCTGTAGAGCTGGTCAACACATGGACAGAGCGCTCCACACAGTTTAAAGTCATCATCCATGAAGTGCAGGTAAGAGTTGAAGCTACAGGAGGAAAGGTCCACAGGGACCTGGGGGAGGCCTTTAGCCAGCCCTGAGCTTTCGTGCTTCTGTCACAGAAGGAGGAAGCCTGCGGCAACCTGACCTTGCAGCACCACATGCTGGAGCCCGTGCAGCGCATCCCCCGCTATGAGCTTCTCCTCAAGGACTATCTGTTGAAGCTGCCCCATGGCTCCCCGGACAGCAAGGATGCCCAGAGTGAGTGTGTGGCCTAAGCCTTCCCCGCTTCCCCACACTGGCAGCTGGCCAGACATCTGAGGCTGGACTCCACATTTCATTCACAGGCTTGGACTTCTAAGGTTGTATAATTCAATCCTAGAATAGAATCTCTAAACTGAAGGGCCTACATTGAGGCTCTGTGGGGAGATTTCAACCTCCAAGAACCTACAAGTTCATTACCCTGCCTTGTTACCTAGAAAAACTCCAGTTAGGAGCTTCTGACTAGAACTATATAGTCTTAAGGTGCATGTCCAGTACGATCCTTCAGGAGGCCATGCATTCCTGAGACTAAACTCAAGATTCATCTCCGAATGAAGTTGTATTGGAATAATGAAAGAGCCTAGCCCGACTCCTTCAAGCCAAGCCCGTTTAAATTCTCCGTGAGTCAGCTCCCCAGTCAAAGCCCCATCGAGTCAGACTTCTATTGTTCAATCCTCCAGAGTTAGCACTCCACTGCAGGCCCACTGGCCATTCCCAAGAATGAACCTCCCTAAGGAATTTCAAGGCTGACCAGAAGCCCAATAATTGTCTTTCTAGTCTGATTGTTCCAGACTTCGCGTCCCCGGATTTTATGCCTCTCAGGTTTGGATCTATAGGTCCTCAGACTCAGTCTTCATTCACTGAACCACTAGGAAGGTGTTTGGTTTAGATTCCTTTCACCCCATCTGTATAGGGCCAGACCCCCACAGAGAGCTCTTGAGTCTAGCCCACTTTTTCTTTCTTAAACTCAAATTTTCATTTATACACCATTAACATGACAGCTAAGTGTTTGTGCACTGTTCTAGGCACTGAAAATGGGAAGCTGAGCCAAAGAGATGAGGTCCTTGATTTAGGGAGTGTATATTCTAGTTGGACAGATGGCAATAAACAAAACTGACAAGTACGCAGGAATATATTTGCCAGGCGCTGAGTGTGACTTGGGGAAGAGAGTGATGTAAGAGCAGCTGGGCAGTCTACTTTAAATGAGTGACTTCTGTGCAGGGAAGATGCTTGAACCCAAACCTGAATAACAAGAAAGTTGCCACGGGCCAAAGGGAGGGGAATGTTCCAGGCAGCTGCAGTAGCAAATGTAGAGTTCCCAAAGCAGGGGGAGATGGGCAAGCTGGTAGAGGTAGGTTTATCTCTGTGACAACAAGAGGGGCCAGTGTGACCTGAGCATGACAAAGGAGGGCAGAATAATAGTTATAGAGAGGTTGGTGTCACAAAGCTTTGGAGGCTGAGATGAGGTGGCTGGTTTCTTCCGAGTGTAGTGTCTAGTCATGAGCAGGTCATGGTTAGGATTAACTGAAGAGTAAAAGGAGCAAGGAAATCTATAAAAAGAGCTTGGATGAAGATAGTAGCAGCAGAAGTAATGAGAAGTGGCTCCATTCGGGATATATTCTATTTGGAAGAGGCACTAAAAAGTCTAGGATACCATGAATATGGAAATTGGCAGAGTTGAGAGTGATGGTCCTTGGTGCTAGAGAGATAGCTTTGTGGTTAAGAGCATATACCGCCTTATATACCCAAGATCAATTTCTAGCGCCCACACCCAGGAAGCTCACAAGCACTGGTAACTCTAGCTCCAGGGGGATGAGATGCCCTCTTTTGGGCTCCATGGGCACTTACATATACACATGCACACAAAATTAAAAAATAAATCATAAAAAAGAGTGATAGTTCTTGCTGGGTGTGTTGATCTAGCTGGGAAGCAGAGGCAGGAGGATTGTGAGTTTGAGGCCAACTTAGGCTGCATCATGAGAGCTGTCTGAATGATAGTTCTTAAGATACATTGTTTTTTTTTTTTTTGTTTGTTTGTTTTTTTCGAGACAGGGTTTCTCTGTGGCTTTGGAGCCTGTCCTGGAACTACCGTTGTAGACCAGGCTGGTCTCGAACTCACAGAGATCCACCTGCCTCTGCCTCCCGAGTGCTGGGATTAAAGGCATGCGCCACCATCACCTGGCAAGATACATTGTTTGGTGAGCTGCCAAGTTAGTCAGATGACTCTAGAAGTCCATGGAGGGATTTGAATGCTATTGGTCCATAGTTAGTATTCAAAGCCATGGTGCAAGTGGGACTTGCCAAAGGGAATGGAATATAAATTGAAGGGAAAATGGGAGGCCAAGCTTCAAAGCTCAGGGAGGTGGGATCAACAAAGGAGATGAAGAAGCAGCCTGAAAGGGAGCAAGAAAACAGAAAATAGGCATTTCACAGGGATCAGGAGACAACAGTTGTGTTCTGTGCTGTGTACACTTCCCAGACAGACCCTTTACCCAACCAGATGAGGGTACTTTGCTACGCAGCCTGGACCTCTGAATAGAAAGCTTGGTAACTAAGCTCTGCAAACAGATAGCTGCCTACTAAATACCATACTCTTCTCTCAAGAGCAACACTGAGGTGCCATAGTAAGCCATAAAACCTAAACCTCAGGGCTGGAGAGATGGCTTAGCAGTTAAGAGCATTGACTCCTCTTCCAGAGGATCTGGGTTCAATTCCCAGCACCTACATGGCAACTAAAAACTGTCTGTAACTCCAAGATCTAACACTCACACATAGACATATGTGCAAGCAAAACATGAATGCACATAAAATAAAAATAAAGTTTATTATTTTTATTTTAAAAATCCCCTAAACCTCAAGAAAGTGCTTTCCAGCTGGGCAGTGGTGGCACGTGCATTTAATCCTGATACTTGGGAGGTATAGGCAGGTGTGAGTTTGCTTGGTTCACAAAGTGAGTTACAGGACAACCAGAGCAGTTACACGGAGAAACCCTGTCTTGAAAAACAAAACAAACAAACAACAAAAAAATGTGCCTTCTAGGCCAGGTACCACGGTGGCACATGTCTGTAATCTTAGCTACTCTGGAAGGCAAGGCAGGAGGATTGACTACCTGGGCTGCAAGGTAAATCCAAAGCCAACCTGGGGAGCTTAGTAAGGAAAAAAGTAGGGGTAAGCCTGTAACTTGGCAGAGGAGCATTTGCCTAGCATGTGAGGCCCCAAGTTAAATCTCTAATACTTCAAACAAAAAACCCTAAACCCAGCTGGATGTGGTGGCACATGCCAGTACTTGGGAGGCAGAGGTAGGCAGATTTTCTCACAATAGGAATGCTAAGGTTGCCTACCTCCATAGAATTGCTAAATGAGATCATCGAGTTAAAACTTTGAGCACAGTCCGTGGCACAGGGCAGAGACTCAATAAACATTAGCGATTTTTGATGGTTAATGTCATCTGTACCGCATTAGCCACCAGGTTGAGTGTATTGACTTCATTTCCCTGTTTTGTACAGCCTCAACCTTATCTGAGTTTCTAGAACAAATCTCAGTGTTCCCTATATTAGCTGCAAATGTGAGCCTCCCCCCTCCCACGACACACACAGAAACAAGCTTCGTAGGTTGGTTTTCGGAGCTGCTTTGAGTGAGGGCCTCTGACTGAGAGCCAGGTAAGATTTGTCCTCCCCAGCTCAAGATCCTATGCTGAACTCCCTTATATTTTATGTGTCAAAGTAAAACCCATAAGCTGAGCTCCACTGAATCATCTTTCTGGTTCTGCTGATTGACTCACCTACTTTTAAATCCCAGACTAAACTCCAGAGCCTGGACTCAGTTCCCAAACTGCCTGCTTGGTACTGCTGCCCTGGGCTACCTACTTACACTAATCCCAAGGCTGAACTCTACACTGAGTGAGACCCCAGACTGCCAAGCCCAGCCTGGGCCCCACTAAAGCTTCTAAGTTTAGACTAACATCCCCATATTAAACTCCCAGACAGCGGCAGACACATGGGACTCCCAGTAAGGCTGATCTGTTTCCTGTATGGTATACCACTAGACATGTCCTGACAGCGAACACGGTCTCCAGTATGAGCCCAGCCACTTCTCGTCCTTTTGGGTTCAACTAGGGTGTGAAAGGTGCAGCTTATATAGGAGAAAAGCAGCTTTGGTGGCAACTGCCCTCCCAGTTAGACAACCACCTGAGTCTCAGTTCCGTCCTCGGCTAAATGGGGCATAGTAACACCTGTCTTCTGAGGCTCTCTGTCTTGGAGGAACTAATTTATACTAAACACCTGCTTGGAATCCCTGAGGAAGGTAGTGGGAACTCCCGGCCCTGTCCTCGGAAGCGTCTTGTGTACTGAGGGACCAGATGCGGTGAGCGATGAGCACGGTATGCTAGTGAGACAGAAGGAGCCAACAGTGTCCTAACTCATTAGGGAAGGCTGCTAGTCGTGGTGAGCTGAATCCAGAAGACTGGCTGTTGGCCAGATAAAGCAAGATAGGACATGTTGAGGGAGGTGCATATTTAGGGAGGAAGCCACGGCGGTCAATAGAAGCAGCCGCCAAGGGCTTTGAAGGCTAGACAGAATCACTGGGTCTTCTCAGTGCTGGCACAGAGTGAAGCATCGACATATTTAAGCAGAGGGGAAACCGTAAACTGTGTGCTAAAAAGCTCCTTCTGGCTGCCAGGGTTGAAGAAGAGTTGGAGAAAGGCCCAGCACCTGAAAGGCATATGGAGACCGGAACTGGAGCACTGGCCACAGATCCGCTTGAGTACCAGAATGTGCTCATCTTAGGAAACAGGGCTTGGTTTGCCATCCATGTGGACATGTGCTTCTCCAGTCCAGGCATAAATTTCTAAATAGGAAATCCACTATGTAGAGTGGGGACCATGAAGCTGCAGCCAGACCGTAAGCTGAGGCAGGATTTGTTTAACTTGTGGAGGCTTATGGAGATTCATCTTATTTTTTTCATGATATCACCTGATCACAATAGGAAATATGGAAATTACAAAAAAAAAAAAGACAACAAGAGATGGCCAAGAAGCTAGCTCTGACCCGAGCCCCATGATGACTGTTTAGGCATACATTCTTTTTAGATGTATTTGCAAGAATTAGATCATTTTCTAATATTCAAGTTTGTAGTCTTAAAGCACTCTGAAGATTTCCCTTATTAAAAACTACACAAGTATCATCAGCAAAGACTGGTGCTCTAGTGTATGAGAGTGCTGTAAGTCATGGAACTGGGCGCCTATGCTTGGACATTTTTGTTTTAGGTTTGGTGTTGTTAAAACACCACTGCAGTGAGAGTGTATTTGAGCATACAACATATGTCTTCTCTTTCTCTCTTTCTCTCTCTGTGTGTGTGGGGGGGGGGGAGGGAGGGAGGGAGGTGGGTCTTATGTATTGTAGGCAGACCTCACACTCGCTGTGTACCTAAGGATGACCTTAATTTCTGATCCTACTGCCTCTGCCTCTTGGGCGCTAGGACGACAGGCAGGTACCAGCACACCCAGTTTATGTGGTGCTAAGGCTGGACCCAGGGCCTTGTCCAAGCTAGGCACATACTCCACCAACTGAACTGCATCCCCAGCCCTCTTTATTTTAATCTTTGGTTGCTGCTGCTGCTGTGGTTGTTTTGAGATCACCCAGGGGAATATGGCAAGATTCTGTCTCAAAAAATAAAGCAGAGGGGCTGGAGAGATGGCTCAGTGGTTAAGAGCATTGCCTGCTCTTCCAAAGGTCCTGAGTTCAATTCCCAGCAACCACATGGTGGCTCACAACCATCTGTAAAGAGGTCTGGCGCCTTCTTCTGGCCTTCAGGCATACAGACAGAATATTGTATACATAATAAATAAATTGAAAAAAAAATAAAGCAGATAAAACAAACAAGAACTATCCATAGTCCCAATAGCCAGAAACAACTGTCCAAACACGACCAGGTTTCCTGCCAGTTAATGGTCATAATAATTTTACCAAACTTACATTTTATTGGCTGCCAACTATTCCATATTTCTGCTATTGTAAATGTTAGTCTGGACAGTTTCTGATTTGAAATGGCGTGGCTGTGTGGCGTATCTTTTGAGGCTAGCATTTGCTGGGAAAGAGAGAGTGTAGTCAGGCCGGAGGAGATATTCATGGAGAGGCAAAGTCCCCCAGAGCTCCCTTTCTGCTGCCTCCCCGCTGACCATGCTTCTCTGTGCCATAGAGTCTTTGGAGCTGATAGCCACAGCAGCGGAGCACTCCAATGCTGCCATCCGAAAAATGGTAAGTGGCCCCTCTAGCCCTGCCCTTCCTTGTCCATCCCCCTGTGGTAGCTCTGTCCTGGGATGGGGGGTGGTACGGTGAGTTTGTGACTTGATGACACTCAAGGGGAAGTGTTGCCCACCCCAAGCTTTACCTCTTACTCACTGCCAGGAACGAATGCACAAGCTTCTGAAGGTCTATGAGCTGCTAGGGGGTGAGGAGGACATTGTCAGTCCCACCAAAGAGCTCATAAAAGAAGGCCATATACTTAAGCTGTCAGCAAAGAATGGGACCACTCAAGACCGATACCTCATATTAGTAAGTGCCAAGTGTGGGCTTGTGGGTGGGCAATGTTCTCCGTTAATACATAGATGCCCTGGTAGTCATTCAAGAATAGACTTCTAGCAGGGCGGTGGTGGCGCACACCTTTAATCCCAGCACTCGGGAGGCAGAAGCAGGAGGATCTCTGTGAGTTCGAGGCCAGCCTGGTCTACAGAGTGAGTTCTAGGACAGGCTCCAAAGCTACAGAGAAACCCTGTCTCGAAAAAAACAGGCCTCTAGCCAGCTATCTTTTCTTCCATTGAATTTTCACTATGTGAGCTAGATTTGTTTTTTGCTTTTATAGATTCTGTAATTACAATTTAGATGTGATTTGGCTAAGATTACCCACTAGGAAGTAATTCCCATGACTTTTCCTACTTGAAATCCTTCCTCCATTTGTTGCCTTAGATCCTTAGCAGTTGTATGAGGGTGGGGAGACTCACCATCCACACTAAGCCCCTGCACATGTATCCCAAATCTTTTCCTTCCTAGTTCAACGACCGCCTCCTTTACTGCGTGCCCAGGCTGCGGCTCCTTGGCCAGAAGTTTAGCGTGCGGGCACGCATTGATGTAGATGGCATGGAGGTGAGTGCCATGAGTGAGGAATGGAAATGTGGGGGCAGGGCATCGGGATTGGGAAGAACATGTTTACTTTGACCCCAGTCTATGTGTGCATGTGTGCAGGGCCTTGTGGAGCTCTGTAGACTTTACCATGATGCTTTCCTCTTCTGTACAGCTAAAGGAGAGCTCCAACCTCAACATGCCACGGACCTTCCTGGTGTCAGGAAAGCAGCGCTCTCTGGAACTCCAGGCCAGGTACCTGTCCTTGCCTATACCTTCCCTCCAGCTCACTCTTTACTTCAGTTCTGCTGAGCCATTCCAAACCTAGAGTGCTTTCCAGAGAAAGAGTGAACACCTTTCCCCAGAGATGTGGACTTGCTCTTCAGCTATGCGTGAGTCCCTGAAGACTACACACCAAGATGCATGGTGTAGGAAAATGTTGCACTTCTGTTAACAAAGCATTTGGAGAATGAACAAGCAGCGTAGAGTGGGTTACTTAGCTCTATCATGAATAACAAAATTGCAAATGGCTATCACCACACCTGGCTACACCATCAGTCTGTTTTAAGGTTGAAGAAATTAAGGCACCTTGCTCTAGATCTAGCTAGCAAGGATCAGAGCTGAAATTAGAGCTTAGGCTACCTCAGCCTGGCACATAGACTCCTAACCACTGTCCATACGGCTTTCAGAGAGCCCAGGTGAAGTGTGTAACAAGGTCGTGATCAGGGCTGGAGGTGAATACACATTGGTACATGGCTATTTTCTGATAGGTTACGCAGAGGGAGAGGTGACTGATGAGGCCTGCATGGAGGCAGAAGGGAGAAGAGACATAGTAGTTGGGTCTTGAAGCTCTGAAAGACCAAGAGAACTTTCCTGAGGCCCAAGTCTCCAAGGTGTCCAAATGACTGGTGTGAGCCACATACCAAGTTTCTTAAACATTTTTATTTTTTTCACGACAGGATTTCTTTGTAGCATTGGCTGTCCTGGAACTTGCTTTGTAGATCAGAGTGGCCTCTAACTCACAGAGATCGGCCTACCTCTGCCTTCCTGAGTGCTGGGATTAAAGGCGTGCGCCGCCACTACCCAGCTTTATTTAAAGGTCTATTTTGATTGTTTTAAAATGTGTATGTGTGTCTACAGGGGTATATGCAATGAATGCAGGTGACTCTGGAGTCTTTAAGCAGTAGCAGGTCCACTGGAACTGGAGTTTAGGGAAGTTATAAACTGCAGGACATGGGTACTAAGAACTGAACGTGGGTCCTCTGCAAGAGCAACATATACTGAGCCATCTCCAGCCACCTAACTTTATTTTTCTTGAGACAGGGTCTTACTGTATAGGCTGGCAGGCTTGCTTATGTAGAACAGGCTGGCCTCAAACTCAAAGATCCACTTGCCTCTGCCTCCAGAGTGCTGAGATTAAAAGTGTGTACTACCGCCGGGCAGTGGTGGCACATGCCTTTAATCCCAGCACTTGGGAGGCAGAGGCAGGCGTATCTCTGTGAGTTCGAGGCCAACCTGGTCTACAAATGCTAGTTCCAGAACAGGTACCAAAGCTACAGAGAAACCCTTGTCTCGAAAAACCAAAAAAAAAAAAAAAAAAGTGTGCACTACCACACCTGGCTCCATTAATTATTTTTAAGATAACTGATTGTTATATTTATTAGAAAGTTTTAAATGTTTATGGGTATTTTGCCTGCATGTATGTCTGGCAATATGTGCATGCCTGGTGCCTGAGGAGTTCAGAAGATGGTGCCAGGTACCCCGAAACTGGAGTTACAGATGGTTGTGAAGTGGTGCAGGGAATGGAATCAGGGTCCTCTAGAAGAATAGCAAGTGCTCTTAACTGCTGAGCCATCTCTCTAGCCACTTAAAAAATGATAATGAAAACTTTCAGTCTGGTATGGTGGCTTATCTATAATCCCACCACTTGAGAGGCTGAGGTAGGAGGACTGCCAGAAGTTCAATGCAAGACTGGGATACAGTGTGAGACCTTGTCTGAAAAAAATGAGGGGGAGGGCTGATTTTAAATATACAAAAAATTGTACAAGCCGGGCGGTGGTGGCTTACGCCTTTAATCCCAGCACTAGGGAGGCAGAGGCAGGCGGATCTCTGGGAGTTTGAGACCAGCCTGGTCTACAAGAGCTAGTTCCAGGACAGGCTCCAAAGCCACAGAGAAACCCTGTCTCGAAAAAAAAAAATTGTACAATACACACCCATATTCTTAGGCATAGCTTAGCTGGTTTTCATCTTGGGATCTTGTAGAATCAGCTGATAGCTTTTAAAAAAAAATCCTGATGTCTAGGTTTCATCCCCAAAGATTCTGATTTAATTGGTCTGCATATATTCTCCACAAGGCTCCTCAGGTGACTTCATGATACAGAATCATTGATTTAAGAGCCATTAACTAGGGTAGCGGAGAACTTGCTTAGCATGCATAAGGACCTGGGTTCTATCTCCAGAATCACTCTTCTTTCACATACAGAAGATAGCTATTGACATTTTACCAGATAGATCTTTTTTGGTTTGGGGACTTTTTTCCCCAGGCATCCTTGGAATCCAGAGTTCAAATGGTCCTCCTGCCTTAGTCTCCCAAGTAAGTGGGACTAACAAATATGAACTTCGTCTTCATACACTTCATGTACGAATTCCACCATAATTCTTAAAAGTCAAAAGCAGTATGTGTCCACTTAATATAATGATCTGCATTTGCATCCATTTTCTGGCAAATTACATAATTTTATTCCTTATGGAATAAAAACTCCATAATACACACACACACACACACACACACACACTTTCTTATCTAGTCAGTTGACACAACCCAGGGCTGATTTCATAATGGCTGTTGTGAATAGTGCTGTAATAAACATAGATGGGCATGTAGTCTCTGTGGTATGCTGACTAGAATCTTTCATGTATATACCTAGGAGCTGGGTCAGTATTTGAAGTATCACCATATCTGATTTCAAAAATTTCGAGACCAGCCTGGTCTACAAGAGCTAGTTCCAGGACAGGCTCCAAAACCACAGAGAAACCCTGTCTCGAAAAACCAAAAAGAAAAAAAAAAAAAAAAAAAAAAACACCATCCCAGTTGCCTTTTGTTGACCTGCCTAACCCAATGCCTTTCTTTTCTCCCCTACAAGGACTGAAGAGGAGAAGAAAGACTGGGTCCAGGTAACACCCAGGGTTTTGTGGGAGGGGTATGGAAGGGTATTAATAACCCCTTAGGGGCTGTTAGACTTTTCTTTCAAACTACCTAACCAGATGGGCCTGGACAGCAGATGCTATTAGCACACTCTTTCAGACAGACAGCTAAAGTCCTGAGGTCATATAGAGACATTCTTTAAAAAAAAGCCAGCTCCTCTGCATCAGGCTTTATAAAAGCTTGCACCTAAGCAGCAGCCAGGAAGGCCGTCTGAGTTTTCCAGCCACCACTCCCCTGTCACATCTTATAATTACCAGATGTAGACCTGGATTTAGGGAGGGATTTTCTCACTCATATGAGTATGTTGGGCAGAGCTGGGTCTAGAACTAAGGCATACCTAGGAAGGTGTGGTGAGGGTGGAGATGGGTGTCTGCGGCGTGATCTGACCTCTCATTCCTCACGCCTCTTCACCAGGCTATCAACTCTACCCTCTTGAAGCATGAACAGACCCTGGAGACTTTCAAACTGTTGAACTCAACAAACAGGGATGATGAAGATACTCCCCCTAACTCTCCAGTAAGAGCCCTACTATCCCCCCTCCCCCCCAGTACTGGGATCCCTTTGAGGCTCCATGTTCTACCTTCCCTTGAGATTATCTTTTCTTCTCAGAAAATAAGGACTAGAGAGAGATATTGCAGGCCCCTAAAAGCAGTCTTCTGTTGGTAGGGCTGCAGAGACTGTACCCCAGAAAGTAAAATGACTTGCCTCCAGTAAGTGTGGTGGGGCAGAGCCAGACCTTCCGTATATATGTGTGCTCCCCAACCCTGTGACGGTTCAAGCCATGGAGCAGTGGCTGACCTGGGCTGAGGAGCTGTCTCTGACCCGGGACCTAACCCTCCCCCTAGAACGTGGACCTTGGGAAGAGGGCACCTACGCCTATCCGGGAAAAAGAAGTCACCATGTGCATGCGCTGCCAGGAGCCCTTCAATTCCATCACCAAACGCAGACACCACTGCAAGGCCTGTGGGCATGTGAGTGTTGGGAGACAGGGGCAGAGCTAAGGTGGGGGCAGCTGACAGCCTAAAAGCCCACTTCTGATTGGGTACCTTCCGAGAAGGAGGCTGCAGGTTGGCTGTGGTACTTGATAAAAGGGAAAAGCCAAAGGCAATTAGGCTGTTCTTGCCCACTTGCTGCCCCAGGTGGTCTGTGGAAAATGCTCTGAGTTTCGGGCCCGCCTCATCTATGACAACAACCGTTCCAACCGTGTGTGCACTGATTGCTATGTGGCCTTGCATGGAGCACCTGGGAGCAGTCCAGCCTGTAGCCAGCATACACCGCAGCGCAGGAGGTCCATCCTAGAGGTAAGAGTTCCCAACCACAATCCCCAAAGTGTACCCCAGCTGCTTGAGGTCTGAACATCTCTTAGACAACAGGGTGCTGTGTGCACTCACTAATCAGGTGATCCAGGCTCGAGACAAGGAAAATGAATATAAGGGTTAAAAGTAATTTTTATTAAAGTACTCTACACATTTAACCTTCACAGTAACTAGTCAACCCATACTCATGCTTCATTTACATATGAGGAAAAACTGAAGCCCATAGAGGGTATTTGGCTAGGCTGCACAGCCAGAAAAACACTGCTAGGTCCTATCTGAAACAAAAATCTCACTGCATAACCTAGGCTGGCTTTGAATTTCCAATTCTTCTGCCTCAGTCTATAGGATTTTTTTTAAAAATACCCAATTGCCTTTTCTTAAATTATGAACTAGGATGAGTAATACAACATAAAAAAGATGTATTACTTAACCCAGAAGATGCCACTGTCAATATTGATGTTTCTTATCTTTCTAGGACCATGAATATACACAATTTGGGTGACTGTTTTTTAAATAAATCAAGGTATCCCAAATATAAGGGAGCTTTCTCTTTACTAGGACTATTTTAAATGCTTTGTTTATGCTAATTGAGATCTCAAACACCCTCTGTGCTCTTCTCACAAGTCCTGCAGTTCATCTATTGTTAGGATTCTGGGACAGATGATGTTAACCACCAACTCATCCCTTTAATCGCGATGTTAGAAGGACTTCTCAGAGCAGGCAACGAGTATATAATGAAAGATGAAAAGGTTAGCTGTGAATGTCACTTAGTCTGTACAGTGTCTGGCCAGCATTTCCATGCCCCCACTGAGGTCTGCATACCCCCTTCCACTAGCTGTTAGAGGCAGTAGCCATTGTTTACCTGGGTGACAAAGGCTAAATCATTTCTGCTACATATGCTTTGCTACCTTTGTCTGAGACATAGTCCATATGCTATGGGGCTGATTAAGCCAAGAGCAAAGCCTTCTGTCAACACTGATGTACCATGTCTCTGATCACAGAAACAGGCCTCGGTGGCTGCTGAGAACAGCGTCATCTGCAGCTTCCTGCACTACATGGAGAAGGGTGGGAAAGGATGGCACAAGGCATGGTTTGTGGTTCCCGAGAATGAACCCTTGGTGCTGTACATCTATGGAGCCCCTCAGGTGTGCATCCCACTCCTTCAGTTTTTCCCACCCATCTGACAAAGCCACACTGCCCCTCCTTTGTGTGCTTTGTCCTCTAGGGACAGAGTGAGCCTAGCAAAGGGAAAAATCAAAACCCCTATCCTTTTGTGATAGAGTATGTAGAGACAAGTGTTTAGAGGCCAAGGTCTGGAGGGAAAATGAGGGTAAGGTGAGAAGTCTAGCTTTGTGGAGAAAACAGACAGGGAGACAAGCACTTCTAGGTCTGACTTTAGAGAAGAATGTGCAGACAAAGGAAATAGTATAGACCTGAGTCTATAATAGTGAAGACCAGTAGTTGGTTTGGGCACGGGAGGAAACAGATATGGAAACCAGCCTGCCTTCTAGTCCTAGTTCAGCCACTTCAAAGCAAGGGTCTTCAGCAGAGGAAACAAGAAAACAAAGTTGTTTCATTGGGCAAAGGGCACAGTCCAGCCCCTGGATGACACTATTTCTGTCCCTCCTCCCCAGGATGTGAAAGCCCAGCGCAGCCTGCCCCTCATTGGCTTTGAGGTGGGGCCTCCTGAGGCAGGGGAACGTCCTGACAGGAGGCACGTCTTCAAGATCACACAAAGCCACCTAAGCTGGTACTTCAGCCCAGAGACAGAAGAACTCCAGCGGCGCTGGATGGCGGTGCTTGGCAGGGCAGGCCGTGGGGACACATTCTGCCCAGGGCCCACACTGTCAGAGGACAAGGAGATGGAGGAGACACCAGCGGCAGCCTCAGGAGCCACTGCTGAACCTCCTGAAGCCTCCCAGACCCGAGACAAGACCTAGAGGGTTTGGGTGGAACTGGAAACTCCTGCCCCACACTCCAGATGCCCATGTTCAATTGGGGGCTCCAGCCCACTCCCAATGCAGTCAATACTTGAATTCCCATCACGGGCACTTTCAATCCCGAATGCTGGGTCTTGGGTTTTTTAATTCATCTTTTCACAAAATGTGGGCTTTTAAAACAACTATTCCTACATTGATGTTAATTTTTTAAATCCCTGTCCCCAGGGAGGGCAGGAGCTAATTGCTAGACTCACTTGAATTAGGCTGTTTCCTCCCAATACCCCAGATCCTACTTCCACCCAGTTCCCCCCAAAAGTACCAGTGGCAGGAGACCTGGATTCAAGTGCCAGCTCTGCTACTGACCCTGGAACCCCAACCCACCCTTGTCCCCTCTGCCAGTGTCTTCACATGTATGACTTTACATGGGGTGGTGACTAGGCCCTTCCTGCCTTTCCCATGGCTTATAGCTTCTACCTAGCCCCAAAGCAATCCAGTATTTTATCGTCCAGACCCATGGCAGGGCCACTGGGCAGGACGGGAATGGGAGGGGGGAGGACAATGGATACTGTTTTTTAAAGAAAAATACAGTTTATTTCAGGCTTACAGTAACTTTCAGAGCACTGCTATGGTCCTTCTGTTTGTCCAAAGTCCAAGGTTACTGGGGGTGGGGTGGGTGCAAAAACTATTCTTTCACTGAACTCTGAAGCTCAGCTCTCAGAAGGCCGATTCCAAGGTTAAGTCATGGATTAAACAAGAAGGTGTTATTAAGGTCTTAAGCCTCATCCCTGGACTTAAAACAGCCCAACTTTCTCAAGTTCACCACTTAGTCAAGCCCTCCAAACTCAAAAGTATTCAGGGTGGGAGCATTCACAGGAGGATGCGAGTTCTGGGCAGGGTAAAGAATTGCTCCATGGGAGGCTGGGGTGGGGATATTGGGGAGGTGCCACACTTACTCTTCCAACCATGTTTATCTCACCATTCCCAATCCAGCCAGCCTCCCACTGTGGATTCTCGTCCTTTCCACAAATGTACCTGCCTACTGTCCACAAGTCTGGCTTCCACTCCAACCACAGCCATAGCCATCACCCATCTTGACATTCACAGCACCTACGAGGCACTATGCTGGGAAATCTGGTCTTATCTCTCATATGGTACCTTAAGGTTCAAGGAACTGGAATAGGTCCCATCAACACAATCAAGGCTTTTCTTCCCCTGGAGGGAAGGACAGGGGAACAAGGTAGGAATATGGTTATCAGGATAGAGGTGTATAACCCTCCAAAACAGCCCCTATAACTCTCTCACAATACCCAAGCCATTTACTGCCCTACTCATTTCTTTCTCCGGACAATGGTCCAACCGTCTTCCACTATATCCTCTTCCTTAATAGTCTGGGAGTCTGGCTCAGGCGGTTGAGGCTGGGGGCAGATCCCATCCATCATGGCCCCATCATTTGTAGCTGTCACCTAGAAGGAAAATATGAGAGCACTAAGTAATTACCCATGCTCTGCTCCCAACTCTCCCACGTCTATGTGAACTCTCTTTCTTGATAATAACACCACTAGTAGCTATAACTATCGCCACTTCCCTGGGAATCTAGTTCTCTTCCAAAAATTTAGCATTTAACATTTGCAACCACACACAGGCACCTCTTTTACCTCCATTTCTTCCACGCTGTCTACTTCATCTTCATCCACATCAGTTTCTCTGGCTGTCTGTCCTGAGGTAGCAGTGACTGTGCACCTCTTTTCGTCGATCTCAGAGGTCAGCTCCAGCAGAGCAGCTACATCACCATTCTGGAAGTGGTGGAAGATGGTCTGTAGCTGCTGACTCACCTGCCAAGGAAACATCCAATCAGTTTGGAGCTTTCAGATAATCTACTATAAAACCAGCCTCTGCTTACAACAGAGTAGAGAGGGGGTTGGAATTTTCCAGAAAAAAAATCCCCTAAGAAGTTCATCCAGGCAGCTAGGCAGAGTGGTGAATGCATGTAATGGGGAGGCCTCTGAGGCAAAATTGTGAGTGTGAGGTAGACACTGTCAAACTAAACAGCTCAGAGTGGTGGCGTATGTGTCTAATCCCAGCACTCAGAGCGCAGAGACAAGTTCTTTGAGGTCAAGGCCAGACTGGTCTACATAGAAAGTTCCAGGCCAGCCAGGGCAACATAGTAAAACCCTGTCTCAAAAAATAAAGCAACAACGAAGTCCAGTGGAGCAACCACAAATCAAGGGCTTGGGTGAAGATGTGAGGGCCTCCCGGAAGAGAAGGTACTAGAATTTCACACCTATAATCCCAGTACTTGGGAGGCTGAAGCAGGATGACTGCTATGAATTTGAGGTTGGCCTGGGCTACATAGCTAGAGAGTAAAACACTGTCTCAAAAAAAGAAAAAGGGAGAGAAGATGCAAATGAATGATAATCTCACCAGGGTGAGCAGTGTTAATCAGAATAGGAATGGAATTTGATCTGGCCCTGCTTGTGGCATGTGGGGAAAATACCTGGTTGAGAATGATCTAAAGAGAAATAAAGGTAACATTTAAAAATGCAATAGGGAATCTTGTCTATGCCTCAAGAAAAGAATGGTCACAACTAAGAATCTTGTCCCAAACAGACAGAAGAGCGAGCAGGCAGGGGGTTGACGGCTGTCTTCATATGCTCACCTGGGGCAAGCTCCCATCTTCCACAACTGTATCAAACTCAGTGGTCATCAGCTCCCCAAGGAAATCTTCCACCTCTTCCAGCTCTAAGTCATCTAAACAGGAAAGGATAGGCCCCTTTAGTCAAAGACCAACTTCATCAGTGCTGCCCTCTATTCTTCCATACCTGCCTGCTATACCTGGTTCCTAGGTAAAGGTATGGTGAGCCCTTATTCACTAAAACACCCTCTTTTCACCTTGCCTGTCCTAACCAACCTCAGCCTTAGGTGACCTTGAAATAGCCTTGAGCCTCCAATTTCTCAGTTCTAAAGAGAGGCAAATGGGACCCCCTAGGGGTCTGTTAGGAGGACTCCTCCAACACAAGCTTGGCTTGGCTCAAGGGAGAGGAGACCCTAATAATAATTTGCATCACTTCAGAGTTGAAGTATTTGAAGTATAGAGACCCTTCACAGCTGGGGCTCCATGAATACAGGAGTCCAGAGACTCAAGGATGCTAGCTAAGAAAAAACTCGGTACTTGATTGTTTTGTTTGTTTGTTTCAGTGCTGGGGCTCAACCTCAGGGTCCGGCACCTGCTGAGCAAACACTCAACCACAGAACTACACCCTCACCTGGATGTGCTACTTTTAAAAATGAAATCATCATAACTGTAATAATCATCTTTAAACTTCGTGACTCCAGCTAAGCCCTGTTCACTGGGCCTGTTATCTTACGGGCCCATGCTCTGTCTTTTCTGAAAAAGACTAACTTTCTCTTCCAGATATAACTCTTCCACACTGTGTTCATGTCTCTCTTCCCTCAGGCTAATTATCTAGCCAGATGTTAGACAGGTGCCTCAAGTCCCCATATCCAAAGCCACATTTATTATCCTGCCTTCCACACCAGCATCTTATCCTCCAAGGTTCCTCTAATGAAAGTTTCCTAATCTACCCTGCCACTCATCACAAATCTGTCTCTTTCCCCAACCTGCTCTATGGACAAGTACCCTTTTTCTTGACCACTCCCACTGCCCTATTTTAGACCTTCTTTTCTAGACCAAAACAGCCTTCTCATGAGTGTTTCCTTCTCATATTCTACACTACCTACTTTCTGAATTTTCTAGCTAGCAAACACCATCCTATTACTTACCTTAGAACCTGCTCAGGAATTTTATTACCAATTGTGAAGTTCACCTTTGATAAATATTCTACTGAGTTTAAGGGGTTGTTTTTTCCTTTTTTTTTCATTCATTCATTTATTTATTTAGTATACAGTATTCTGTCTGCATATATGCCTGCAGGCCAGAAGAGGGCACCAGATCTCGTTACAGATGGTTGTGAGCCACCATGTGGTTGCTGGGAATTGAACTCAGGACTTTTGGAAGAGCAGGCAATGCTCTTAACCGCTGAGCCATCTCTCCAGCCCTAAGGGGTTGTTTTGTTTTTGCTACAGGTATCATGTAGGCCCAGGCTAGCATCAAACTATGCAGTCCAAGGCTAACCTAGAACTCCTGGTGATTGGCGATCCCCCCCCCTTTCACCTCCTTAATGCTATTATAAGCATGAACCACGATGCCTGATTAATGCGGCTCTGGGGATTAAAACCAGGGTCTCTTATATGTCTGGCAAGTACTCTAGCAACTGAGCCACACCCCAGCTCAATTTTGCTGAGTTTTAACGAGGATTTCATGAAAAACAAAGCCAGGATCAAGCTCACACCTTGTAATCTCTGCACTCAGGAAAACAAAGCAGGAGGAACATTAATTCCAAAACAGTCTGGAGTACAAAAGCAGATACTCTTCTCAATTACTACTACTACTATTAACAACAATAAGAAAAACATCAGCTTGGAAAAAGCGTGTATAATTTGACCGGTGAAACTTTCTGCATTGGACATCTAACTGGACAGGTCTATAGCTTGAATTGTACCAACACTGGTTTAAAGGCTACAGTCAAGGCACATAAGGCCTCCCATCTCTTATCCTTTAGGGTTAGGGTGTCTTTGTAAATGCACACGCATGCTCTACCACTCTTCCATTCCCTTACTACAATACAGGGGACCTTTCAGAAAACAATGCTATCTCAACTTCTTTGAGTGTGCATTATGTCCTTACCTAGTTCACCCCTTTTTATTAATACCCACCCCTAATCACTACTCTTACGAAGGCAAAAAAAAAAAAAACCCACAAAAAACGGGGCTGCCAGCCTGGTCTACAGACTGAATTCAAGGACAGCCAGGGCCACACAGAGAAACCCTGTCTCAAAAAACAAACAAAAGAGGCTTCTCCTCAGGCTCAGATAACTTGTGAATTCTGAGCACCTCTTATCGCAACGCTTACCATCCAGTACTTTTAACTATCCACTTGCTTATCTGAAACCACCCACTAGATACACTCCCTCAAAACTAGGCTATTAATGGAGGGTTTTATAAAAACTACAGCATATAATACTTCTACTAGGTCCTCTTGTTCTTATTCCCCACTAAGGCAAAACGAAGGCTGTAGATCTTTGCTGTAGAAGTAGCCATATGGAGTTACCAAGTATAGGCACTTGGAATGTTGCGAGACTCAAGAAGTGCCCATTAAGACCTTTAAAAGTCCAGATTGTAAAAATTTAATTCTAAAAATGTGTTGAATGTTTAATTCTTTTTTGTTTTGGAGACAGGGTTTCTCTGTAGCTTTGGAGCCTGTCCTAGAACTAGCTCTTGTAGACCAGGCTGGCCTTGAACTCACAGATCTGCTTTGTCTCTGCTGGGATTAAAGGCGTGCACCACCACTGCCCAGCTTAAATGCTTAATTCTTATGACACACCAAGATTTTGGATGAGAATTTTTTTCATATATATATATATATATATATATATATATATATATATATATATATATATATGATGTTTTTCTTGCATGCATGCCTTGTGCACTCACTATGTATGTGTCTGGTGCCCACAGAGGACACAAGATGGTGTCAGATCCCCTGGAACTGGAATTACAGTTATGAGTCACCATGTGGGTACTGGGAACTGAACTCAGGTCCTCTGTAAGAACAAATGCTCTTAAATGCTGAGCCATCTTTCCAGTTGTGTTTTACTTACTTGTTAATTATGTGTATATGCACATGTGTGCAGATGAAGATGACTTTGGATTCTCTGGAGTTACAGGTGGTTGTAAGCTACCAGACATGGGTGCTAGAAACCTAATTCATGTCCTCTGGAAGAGCAGGAAGCTAAGCATCTCTCCAGCCCCTTCTTTTATATTTTTGGTTGTGAGCCTAGCCTTTAACGGCTGAGCCATTCCTCCAGCCCCTTCTTTTAAAGACAAGTTCCGGTTATGTAGCCAAGGCCGACTTCAAACTCAGAGCAGTTCTCCTACCTCAGTCTGCCTAGTGCTAGAATTACAAACATGGCCCACATGCTAAGCTTTGGATGTGAATTTAACACTACTGTATTTGCTTCTTTCATTCATTTATTCATTCATTCGTAGTAGTGGGGGATTGGACCTAGAGTCTCATAAGGAAGTAGTGGGTAAGCACTCCATAGAGCTAGATACCCAACTGTTTATTTTTTATTACGAGGTCGTGGATCAGGCTAGTATGGAACTGGGGTCCTTTCGCCGCAGGAGGAACTGAAATTAAAGGACTGCGCCACATGGCCTGGCTGCCTTTTATTTTATCAGAGGTACTGCTTTTTAGTTTTGGTGGTGCTAGGGACAGAGCCCAGAAACATGCACATGCTAAGAAAGTGCCCTACCGGTGGGCTACACGCCTCACACAATTTCATGACGGTGTTTCTTGTGGAGAGGAAGCCATCTTAAGTGACTCAGTTCTCTTTCCATCGGTCCCATCTATCAAATTCGGATCATTATGCTTGCCGATCTTTGCCCATGGAGCCACTCTCCCCTCCCCTGATCAGCAATCTTAAGTTACACAATAGGGGTGGGACACATAACATCGCACATTTCTATCAGTCGGATATTTTCATAACCATTTTAGGAACTCTGGAACCTTCTGGAAGGTAAAATGTGTTGTCCGGGAACATAGCACTATTCAGTGTCATTGCCTGTAAAGCACTCTCAAAACGCACGATTCTGATTCCAAAGTCACCATTCATTCGACATGAGAAAGCGCGGGCTCTCTAGGACAAAGCCTCACCGCTCCAAACCCCGACAGACAGACAGACAGACAGCAACGTCTCACTCACTCACCATTGGCGATGAAGTAATCCTCCATTGCACCCCCCAGCCACTCGGCCTTCTCCTGGCTGTGCACGCCCCCGAAGCCATTCTCCACAGCGATCTGTGAACACAGGCCCAAGCCAACCATGACGGCATGGAAACCGGAGTGGCGTGGTCTGCCCTGGCCTGGGAGGCTGCCGCCTACGCCGCCCAGCCGAGGCTCTGGCGCCTCGCCCGGCCAGCTCCTGTTCTGCCGCAGCCCTGATCGTGACCCCCCGCTGTGGCCCCACTCACCTGCAAAGCAGGCCAAGCATCTAGAGCCGCTCGAACAGCAGCTCCGAAGAGCTCTCGCAAGTCTTCTGCCGCGCCCGCCATCATCGTTTGGGTCACGTGGGTCCCAGGCAGCCCAATTACTCGGCAGACGTCGCCAGGCAGAACGAGCCAAAAACCAATTCTGGGAACGCAGATTCGTTTTCTGCTGACCTGGCAGCAAGACCAGAACAGTCGAAAATTCTGTTAGTGATAGATGACGTCACTTACCGCAGTAAATCCTGATAATTAAATTTGAACCTGGAGCCGAGGACTTAGGGAGCATAGCCGAAAAAAAGAGGGAGAGAGAAATAGGGAGAACTGAAGGGAGGAGGAAAGGGAGAGGAAAGAGAGGATCTACAGTTGAGGGCCCTTTAGAGGTTCAATGAATAAAATCAATTGCCACCATGCTTGACCTGAGTTTGGTCCCTAAGGTCCACGTGATGGAACTCGAGAACCGACTCCTGCAGTTTTCCCTGTCCCCTCCACATGCGTCATGGCATGAACAGGTATGTGCATTCACATGCAATAAATAAATGTAATTTTTTAAAATTAAAACTACATTTCCAAGCCGGGCGGTGGTGGCGCACGCCTTTAATCCCAGCGCTCGGGAGGCAGAGGCAGGCGGATCTCTGTGAGTTCGAGACCAGCCTGGTCTACAAGAGCTAGTTCCAGGACAGGCTCCAAAACCACAGAGAAACCCTGTCTCGAAAAAACCAAAAAAAAAAAAAAAAAAAAAAAAACAAAAAACTACATTTCCAAACAGCATTTTAACACTTGTATAGAACATTGCCACCGATAGCAGTCGAATATATTTTTGTCTTATTAATACAATATTTGTCTTCTCTCTCAAACCCCGAAACAACTACTTTCCCCAGACTTCCTGAGAAGGTACAGGTAAAGGAACTGTTAATCCCAAAGATGGGAGGAGAAAAACCACTGACCCCCAAATCAGCATGGGCAATTTAACTAAAACAAGCAATTAATTAAAACATGCTTTTTTATTCATGAGCACGGGCTGCCTCCCCTAAGGTGAGATTTGGGAGCATTGCATGTGAGGCAGACAAGGATTTTTGGTTCAGGGCTAGGGGTTTGCAAATGGAGAAGATAGGTGGGGTCACAGGAGCAGAACAGAAGCATAACAAGTTAGTCATAACAACCTCCTGAAACATACGTGATTGCAGGGTTGGCATAAAGTAATCAGAAGAACAGGTGATCATAACAACCTTTTGAAACAAAGGTAGGGTTGCTTATAAATAACTTGGAAACAAAGACATGGTTGCTGCTTCCTGGAATGGGCAGTACAGACTACATTTGTAGTTAAGGTTACAGGTGGGGCATAGCCTAATCCTTGAGAAACAGATTTAATCATAAACAGGAATGGGCCTAGTTTGTCTTTACTATAAGATGGCTTTCAAGGCCAAGATGGAGGCAGGCTGGTTCTTCAGCACACACAGGACAGAGGAGACATGAAAGGTCGAACTAGGGCAAGTAGAAGAGGATATGGCTACTTTTGCTTTGCAAGGCAAAGAGAATGAGAAAGGGCACCAAACAGCAAAAGGGCGCCATCACTTCTGAGAGGGCAAAATCCAGACTCAGAGAACTGAGGGACTAAGACTTCCGGACAGGCAGACAGATAGGTAGAGATGCCATGACAAGATGAAAATGATGGTGAACTTCCAGGACAGAAGTTTGCTTCTCCACCTTCTAGCATGAGTGTCTTCCTTCTCACCCTGCTAACCAGAGATAAAAGCTTTCTGACTTAAAGGCCTTGTAGGCTTCTTCTGCCAGTAGGGTCCCTGCTGACTGACCAGCTCAACAAAGTCAAGGCCAGATCAGGACATGTTACACAATAGTTGTGGGCCAATCAGCCATCCTGTCTTCAAACTGACCAACCCTAAATTAGAGGAGGAAGACATAAGCAACAACCAAAAGCCGACAAGGAGAAGCGGACCTTTGCTTTCCCCGTCTGTTTCGCTCTGTGTGCTTGCTGTATGCTGTCCTTCCTCACCCTGAAAGAAAGCTTTTGTTTCTTCACCGGGCTGCTTTGGCCTGCTGTGTTTGAGAATTTCCCAGCTGTTACCTGTTGAGCTTGAGATGTTTCCTACTTTTTACTTCTTTAAGTGACAGAGAAAACAAACGCAACCAAAAGCTGTTGTTTCAGAAAAGGGTTCCCAGGATAAGCAGGGAGAAAGCTCGCAAACACAGACCCGATGCCAGCCCCAGAGCCAGCCACCCACCGAGCTGTGGGTGTTCCAGCCCCCATGGGACTTGGCTGCTGTATGGAAGTCCTTTGAAAGAGCTTTGGTTTGGAAGCTTCAGCTACAGACAAATGAGGTCAAGGGATGTGGGACCGCCAAGCTGCCAAGGTTCTCATTCGTCACAGGGTCTGGTCAGTTCAGTGCCACTGAAGGCAGCAGTGGGCACAGTAGCTAAGAGGCGAACCTCACCAGGGAGCTGGTGGGAATGAACTTGGAACAGGCGTGCTTTCAGAAGAGGAGAGCTGAGGTAAGAGAGCTGCTCCCAGTCGGAGAACCGGAATGCACATTTTAACAGCATACTACACACACAAACATATTTTTTTATTTATGTGTGTGTGTTCCTCCTTTCACCAAGTGGCTCTCTCTCTCTCTCTCTCTCTCTCTCTCTCTCTCTCTCTCTCTCTCTCTCTCTCTCTCTCTGTCTCTGTCTCTCTCTCTTCAAGACAGGGTTTCTCTGTAGCTTTGGACCTGTCCTGGAACTAGCTCTTGTAGACCAGGCTGGCCTCGAACTCACAGAGATCTGCCTGCCTCTGCCTCCTGAGTGCTGGGATTAAAGACGTGCGCCACTGCCCGGCACAGACGTAGCTTTTCTTTTCTCAAGGAACTTCAGTTTACACTGTGTAACCATGACTGATATTGCATTCTGGCCCTCCTAACCCCATCCTCCTAAGTCCCAGCACTAGCCATGCACTGCCACACCTAGCACAGAATACATTTTCCTGAAGTTTACAAGAACATTCTCCAAGACACACCAATATCATAGTCCAGACGGCAGAGCCCAGTAGGTTTTAGAGGACTAAGGGCTGACCATGCTGAGGTCCTAGACTTTTATCCCTAGACCACAAAAGAAAAAACTGAAAGAATATGAAGCAAAATGAAATTAGTAAGAGAAAGAAACTTGTGAAATCCACAAATTTGTGTAAACTTATGCACTGCATTTTGTGGAAATAAAAATCAAAGAAAAAAATCAAAGAGAAATTGGAGAACACACTAAAATGAATTTTAAAAACCTAGCATACCAAAATTTATGTGATACAACTGAAGTACTTAGGGGACAAACTTTTAGCTTGAGACGAGAAAGTTCAAGCTGTAAATATTTGAAAAACATATGGGCCAGCACCACTCCCAGCAGCCCCAGTTCCCTCCCTGTCAGGTAAAGCCTTGACTACACTGCGGGAAAGAGCTTCAGGATGGTCCAGCATTATGATATGAGCATCCAGTGCTATCTGATTTTATGACACGGCCATTATGATATATGGTAAGCAAAGTTAGCGCTTATTCAACTACAAGCATTTAGAGGGAGGAACACTTAGGAAAGGAAGGGTTTGTTCTGCTGAACACAACAATAAAATGACTCTGAATGACATTGGGCTATCCCCATAGATCAGTGTCTCACTCATCAGAGAAGACAGAGATTCATGTCTGGACAATCACTGTGTAAAGAGTGGGAGAGTTGGGGCTGGAGAGATGGCTCAGTGCTTAAGAGTACTGACTGCTCTCCCAGAGGATCCGGGTTCAATTCCCAGCACCCACATGGCAGCTCATGTAGCGGCGTAAACGAATGCAGACAGAGAGTAAAAATATATATATATCTTTAATGTAGAAATAGACTTACAGAACCACCGTTCCCGCGGAGACCAGGAAAGCAGAAGCGAGCGCTCGGAGCTTGCTCGCCAAATTTATAGGCAGACATTAGCCCGAGGCGAACACGCCCCCTAAGGGGCGGGACTTATCCCTACATCTCCCCTTTTTGTCTAAATAAGACAGAACTAAACCAAATACAACTACATACAATAACAACAAATAATAAATATAACAAACAATATTGAGAACAAAAGCTTTGCTAAACATTCTATCTCAAGGAGTCCAAATAATGTAAAGAGTAACTACAATTATATAATCTTCAACTCAGTCAAAGATCTGAGAAGGGAATAAACACTACTCAACAAACGGGATATATCCAAAATGTGCAACAATTGACAGAGACAACTGACTTCCTGGGCAATCACCCAAAGTTTCGTTTGCAATGTTGAGTCAACCAATTTTGGCTAAGGCCTAACATAACTGACATACCATTATTAAAGGCAAGGAACTTTTCAAAACTATCTTACCCTGTCTTGGCAGGATATGACAGTCCTGTTTTATCCATTGATGCACGCTCTGTATCTGTGTCAGTGGTTGAGGCATGGGCATTTCTTTGCCCAAAGGCCAGTTCTGCCAAATAGAAAGGCTCCAGGTGGAGTGTTTTTGGTGCTCAACATTCTCTCGGGAATAGAGTGGTGTTGCCAGGAGCAATTGTGTCTCACTGTCACGAAACTCTGAGTTAGATTAAAGGCCATTTTCTACAGCTCTTTGAAGAGGTTGAAGATTATCTATCTATACTGAGTATAATCTCTATATATCTAAAGAACCTGATAAGTCTAATTATAAATGACAAACTTAGATGACAATTAGTCTATATAATTCTCAATATCTATCTAACTTAAAGACTAAGACAATAAACGACTGTGAAACAAATGAGGACAATGACCTCCAAATATAAACAATGTACAAATATACATTGCAGTAGGTAAATATATATCAATACACAAATATTATATAAGTATCTTAATCAGAGGTAGAAATGTACACTGCAATATGGTAAATATATACAATATATATATCAATACAATATATGTCAATACATAAAAATGTTTTAACAGACATAGAAACATGCATGCATACAATAGTCAATATAATTTAACTTTGTATCAATATACAAGAATCTATACCAATATATTTGTCTAAAAGCAGTAACTCACAATTATAAATCTATTATCCCATCAAGCTCACAACTGTCTGAAGATCCAGTTGCAGGGGATCTGACACCTTCACACCAATGCATATAAAATAAAGTTAAATAAGCCATAAATTAAAAAAAGAGTGGGAGAGTTTTGTACACTCAGTCTTTTCCAAATAGGTCTTCTCTGTGTAACAGTCTGGCTGTCTTGGAACTCACTTTGTAGACCAGGCTGGCCTTGAACTCACCTGCCTCTGCCTCCTGAGTGCTGGGATTAAAAGCCTGTGCTACAATGCCTACCTTGGAATGCTCAGTCTTAAATGGGATGTCCTCATCAGGACGCCGCAGAAGAGTAGGCAAAAAGATTATAAGAGCCAGAAGAGATGGAAGACATCAAGGAGACAAGACCTTCGAGACACAGCAGGACCAATGCACGTGGGAACGCACAGAAAGTGGGCAGCATACACAGAGCCTGTGGGAGTCTAAGCCTGATGGGGCTCCAGTGTTTAGAGGGGAAATAGACACAAGCCCCCATTCCTAGTCCAGAAGGAATCTCCAATTGACACTTGCTCAGAAAGGAATGGGTATACAAAACACACTTAAGGACAGGCTCCACACCCAGCAGTAGATAGCCAAGAACAACAACAACAACAATGAATTCAACAGAATGTAGTCTTTTCTTCTCATATTGCTTTGTTTGGGCATTTTTGGTCTTCCTGGCCTTTTGTATGTGATGGTTTCTGATTTTGTGTTTTATGAGTTTCGTTTTTGTTGGGGGTGTGTGTATGTGTTTCTTGTGTTTTTTTCTTTGTTTTTTGTTTGTTTTCTAATTGTGTTTCGTTTGTATGTTTGTTTTCTAAACAGAGAAAGGAAGGAAGAGGAGTATGGTGGATGAGGAGAAAGAGTATCTGAGTAGAGCTGGGAGAGAGGAGACTGTGATCAGAAGGGATTTGGTGGTACTATGTGAACTCACATATTGGTTATTGTGGGTAAGAGTCAGAAGAAAGCATAAAAAGAAGCCAATATGACAAGCGATTAGTATTGAGTCGACAGAAGTAGAGAGGAATGTAGAAAGGAGAACTGTTGGGGGCAAAGGGAACAAGAGATGGGAATGTTTGTCTGAAGGTAGACTGGAGAGAGACAGCTAACCACACACTGTCCAACAATGTAGTAGTGACCCCATCTCTCAGGGGGCTGAGCTGCAGACATCCTGCAAACCATGCCAGTCTGTGTTCTTTGGGAGAGGAAAGAGGAGAAGGAAATATTAAGGAGAGACAACTGACGGAGAGAAACAGGACAAGTGGCCATTTCAAAAGGATTCCTGCTGTGTCGGCAGCTTGACAGCCCAAGGCCTTCTGTGAACCACACTCTTGAGAAATTCAGACCAAGAGTCATGGGGCCATGGAGAAGAAGCATTGAATCAGATCCACATAGTAGTCAGCGAGCTGAAAACTTGGTAGGAACTAAAGACAATTGCAGAACTATTGCAGAGTTCAATCAGTTCATGGGATATTGGGGAAAACTGCACAAGAGTTTCCGAAGATGGAGCTTCAGGGCATCTTTCTTCTTATCCCAAAGCACAGTGTCCTTCCCTTTTAAACTAGCTCTCTTTCTCTCCCTCCTCCTCCCCCACGTGTGTGTGTGCCTGTGTGCGCGTGCGTGCGTGCAGACAAATGAATGCAGGTGCCTGTGGAGCACAGAAGGTGTGTCAGATCCCTGGCGGCTGGAGTTACAAGTGGCTGTGAGTCACCTGACATGGGTGCTGAGACCTGAGATCCCATCCTTCACAAGAGCAATATAGGCGCTTAGGCACTGACTCATTTCTCCAGCCCCAGGCGATTCTGGCAGTGGCACTAACCTCTCTGTCTGTCTCCATCTCTCTTAGATTTTCATTTTTTTTCCTTCGGTTTTTTCTTTTGTTTTAAATTTAAGTTCTTACTTTTGAGATTATAGTATAGTTACATTTCTCCCCTCCCTTTTCTCTTGCCAAACTTTCGCTGCTCATCTTCAAATTCATGGCCTCTCTTTCCACTAATTATGATTGCATGCATCGATGTTTGTATATACACACATATATTCCTAACTATAACTTGTTTGGTCCATAAAATGTTACTTACGCATATTTTCAGGGTTGACCATTTGCTGATCTCCTTAGCAGTTACAAGGTGCTTTCTCAGGATTCATCTGTCTGCACCTTTAAACTTTGTCTTTTCAACACCCAAATCTCCTTGCCCTCTCTGCTCCAGCTGCTGCCTGGAGAAGCAGTGACAATGACACTGCCCACATACCCCCATCCAAATCTCCTGCACTAAACACCTGAATCCAGCTTCACTCCAGTTTTCAGGACACATGTAGGACAAAACCAGGTTCTTTGATCTCTAGCCTGGTTCCTGGTAGAGGGTTTTTTGGTTTGCTTGTTTTTTTTTTTTTTTAAGATTTATTTATTATGTATACAATGTTCTGCCTGCATGCATACCTGCAGGCCAGAAGAGGGCGCCAGATATCGTTATTGTAACCTTTGGCGTAGCAACCAGTGCTCTTAATATCTGAGCCATCTCTCCAGCCCCCTTCCACCGTAGAGATCTTATTCCTTCTGAAACAGCAGGAGCTGGATGGGTACTGTCTGGTTTCTCTTAGTATTCTTGCCTTCAAACTTCCATAAGAATACCCCGTTCGAGGCAGAAGCAGGTGATTCTCTCTGACTTTGAAGCCAACGTGGTCGTCATAGTGAGTTCCAGGACACCCAGGGTTACAGAAAGAAACCCTGTCTCAAAGAACTGAAACAAAAAACAACGTCCCATAAAGCTCTACTTATAGCATTCTCGGGCTTTTTTATTCCCCAACCCCAAACATTTTCCTATTTCATTCACAAAGCAGCTTCAAATATCTAAGAAATATATAGTCAGTGTCTTGGGTTGTTTTTTTTTTTGTTGTTGTTGTTGTTTGTTTTTGTTTTTTGTTTTTCGAGACAGGGTTTCTCTGTAGCTTTGGCGCCTGTCCTGGAGCTAGCTCTTGTAGACCAGGCTGGCCTCGAACTCACAGAGATCTGCCTGCCTCGAGGATCCCTGCTGGGATTAAAGGTGTGCGCCACCACCGCCTGGCATCCTAGTTTGTTTCTATTGCTGTGATGAAGACCATGACCAAAAGCAACTCGAGAAAGAAAGGATTTATTCGGCTTACACTTCTATGTCACAGTCCATCTTGAAGGGAAGACAAGGCAGGAACTGAAGGCAAGAAACCTGAAGGCAAAACTGAGGAACTCAGGTAAAGTGAACGGCAGCCAAGATGGAAGTAACTCCAAAGGAGGAGACGCTGACGCTGTTTGATTCTGGACCCTCAAAAGGACGTTTGGATGTTGAGAGGTGGTCAGCCTGCTGGGATCAACCCCCTACCTCACTCCCACCCCACCTTCACCTGTGAGCAGCACCAAGTGCAAAAAAGACACTTGGAAGTGAACCCAGATGCAAACATGCAGACTTGCCAGGCCCTGGCTGACAGACTCAAACTGACAAGAAGAGACATTAAGCTTTGGTTGAATTTTCAGAGGAACGCGATGAAGCTCAAGCAGTCGTCCCCAGCTGAGGCACAGTGTGTACAAGTCACGTGACAGAGCTCCAGGGCTAGAGAGGAGCAGCATTTGGTGCAGAGTGCTGCCTGGCATAGTGACACCTCGCAGCCGACTCGTGTTCCTTCCATACAAAGTAATACCTGGCAAATACCACCTTCCATCCTGGCCAACTACTCAGAGCCCCGAGGAGTCTTCCCAAAACACCAACCCTAGGCTCCCCGAAACTTTGGAAGCCTTGAAGAAGCTCAAACTCTCTTTTGGGTACCAAAGCGCAGATGACACTTCGGAGGATCTCTGAGACTCTGCTGTCTGGGGATGACAGCGATGACAGCCTCATAATCCCTCACTTCTCGCACGCCCATTTTGGGGGTTCTTATTTTATATTGTGGATGTTTTGTTTCTGGCCTGGGACTTGTAGCTTTTACCTCCCAGGTGCCGGGCTCCACCACAGGTATTGTAACTTGGTTGTTCCAGTTTCTTTTTTCTATTCCTATGTAATTTTTTGGTGTAACATTCAGTTTTACTTTTGTGTATATTCCCTTAAGTGCATTTCATGCACCACCTTGCTCTTTTTGTCAAATGTTATTCAGCTTTCTTGTTGGTAAATTGATAATAAAGCTATTCATAGAAATTTAAAAAAAAAAAGAACCTGAAGGCAGACATTGAAGCAGAAGGCAAACAGGAACAGTGGTTTCTGGCTTGCTTTCCATTGTTGCTCAAGCTCATTTCTTATAGTTCCCATGACCATTAGCAAAGGGGCTGCATGGCCCACAGTGGGCCGGAACCTCCACATCAAAAACTAATCAAGAAAATCCAAGTTGCCTATGAGACGATCTGATAGAGGTGTTTTCTCCACCTTATGATCGCTCTTCCCAGCTGACTTTAGTTTGTATCAAGCTGACGACAATCTAACAAGCAAAGCCGGGCAGTGGGGGCACACGCCTTAAATCCCAGCACTCGGGAGGCGGAGGCAGGCGGATTTCTGTGAGTTCAAGACCAGCCTGGTCTACAGAGGGAGTTCCAGGATTAGCCTAGCTTCATAGCTACTGAGAAACCCTGTCTCAAAAAAAAAAAAAAAGAAAGAAAGAAAGAAAGGAAGGAAGGAAGGAAAGAAAGAAAAAGAAAAAGCCAATTTAATAAGCCTAACCGGGTTTCTCATGACAATGGCTCCCCATCTTGGTATCAGTTACTGTTTTCATTGCTATGACAAAATGCCTGAGCAAAGCAGCTTCAAGAAGTACCGCTTTGTTTTGGCTCACATTTCAAAGGTATAATCCGTGATGGCAGGCAAGGTATGGTGGCAAGGGTGGGAGATGCAGATGGCTGGTCATCCACACCCAGGAGGCAGACAGATGAAAACTGGTACCTCCTTGTTTCTCCTTTTCAGTCAGGGACCCTAGTCCAATGAAATGGGGTCTTCCTACTTGAACTAACCGAGTCTAGAAACCCACTCACAGACACACCCAGAGTGGTTTTTCTCCCTAGGAGGTTCTAGATCTTGTCAAGTTGACAATCATATGAGCCATCAAAAATAGTCAGCACCAATAAATAAATGAAGTTCAGCAGGAGGCCTTACCCCTGCAACCCCAGTGCTCAGGAAGCAGAGGCAGGAGAACCCTGAGTTTTAGGCCAGCCTGGTCTATGCAGTGAGATCCTACCTGAGCACCATCACCAAGTTTAGGTACAGTTAGCTAGGTGGTCTGTGCAGGATTTTACAGGCTACAGCCAGTTTATTTTGTTTTGAGACAGGGCTTCTCTGTGTAATAGCCCTAGCCGTCCTGGAATTCACTCTGTAGACCAGGCTGGCCTCAAACTCACAGAGATCCACCTGCCTCTGCCCCCTGAGTGCTAGGATTAAAGGCACGTGCCACCACACAAGGCTCAGGCTACAATGTGTTTTGTTTTGTTTTGTTTTCTTTCTAGACAGGGTTTCTCTGTAGCTTTTGGAGCCTTTCCTGGAACTAGCTCTTGTAGAGCAGGCTGACCTCAAACTCACAATGACCCACCTGCCTCTGCCTCCTGAGTGCTGGGATTAAAAGCATGCACCACCACCGCCCGGCTTCAGGCTACAATTTTGTATGGCACGTGGTTCTTCTTCCAAGCTCACGTAATTGTAGGTGTAGAGATAACACCCTCAAATCCTGGGAGCTGTCTTTCATATGACTCTCCCCGGGAGGGTCATGTGAGACTCTCCAGGAGGGTCATATGACTGACTTAATGCTAATGTGACTTAAACAAGAAAAAAAAATTATCTATAGAACAGGTAGGTCAGCTATAGGACGAGGAAATGATTGGAGACTGGTATGCTTGGACTGGAATTTGAGGAGATGGTTCATTTTGCTGAGAACAAGGATTTAGACGTCACCATGGCAACCAGAGCTTGACTCGGCCAGAAGATAAATTTGCTTATGAAGAAGCTGAGCCTAACAGTACAGGATAATATATATGGGGCATCTATAGCTAAGTCTTAAGCATCCTGGAGAGCCCTGGGAACTCTCAACTGGAGTCCTCAAACAGATCCTAAGGTACAGCTCCATAGAGTTCATGTTTTTCCAGATTAAGTCCCAAACTGAACCCAGAAGAAAGTACACATGGGCCCAAGAAAACTGCTGGGGAAAGGGTACGGTCCTGATTCATCAGAGTTCTTTTCTCTACAAGAGTTTATGATAGAGCTGGGCGATGGTGGCGCATGCCTTTAATCCCAGCACTCGGGAGGCAGAGGCAGGCAGATCTCTGTGAGTTCGAGGCCAGCCTGGTCTACAAGAGCTAGTTCCAGGACAGGCTCCAAAGCCACAGAGAAACCCTGTCTCGAAAAACCAAAAAAAAAAAAAAAGAGTTAATGATATGAGGACCCTGGAGCTCCTACTGTACTGTATTTGAGAGCAGCCTGAGCTACTTACTGAGACACAGTCTCAAAAAGCAGAGCAGTCTTCTTTTGAGTGTATCATAGGCTCTTCACAGAGCACACTTAGCCTCTGGTTGGGCATCCTTATGCCATGTGTAAACTGTAGAGCTATCCACAATGCTAAGAGCATGCATCATATAAATGACCACCTTAAGGTCAATCCCTGCCATCTCCCAGCTAAACAACTTCCAGGGAGCAACATCTCCCTCTCTATGAGCCCCAGTTTCCTTAGTGAACAGGCAGGAGACATCCACACAAATATCACAGGGTTGCTGTGAGGATTACCCAAAGAATTTATTCTGATTAAAGGGCATAGTTATCAGTAGAGACGTGAGGCTGGGCTAGGCTTCTGCCAGTCTTGACAAGATGATTTTCAAGGGGGTATTTTTCCCAGATTAGTATTCCAAATTCTAATAAAGGAAGTATCAGTAATTCAAGTTATTTTTTTAATTTATAGGTGGGCTCTATCAGGTTACGATGGGATAATAGGTCTATTGTAAACTAACATTTGACACAAACATAATTTCTCCTACTATTTGCTATCCGGAAATATATGGCGCTTGGAGACAGAGGCATGTGAATAAAATGTTGGCCAGCCTAAGAACAGTGAAGACACACAGGTACTAGATTCCTCCCCACTTAGAAATTTGTCTAAGATTCCAAGCAAGTGACCCTGGCAAGTTCCACAGTGGGTGGGGGACCATGACAGGTAACAGAATAGGCCATGCAGATGGAGATTGAGTATGGAGTCTTATTTGAGAAGAGGGTATTGGGAGTGTAGGGGGAAGGAGGAAAGGGAGAGATACAGAGACAGAGACAGAGAGAGGGGAGACAGAAATAGAGAAGGAAGGAGGGGGAGAGAAGGAAAGAGGCCTACCCTCTTGCCTAGGTGGGAAGAGAGCAGTTAGGAGTGGGTGGAGTTTGTCTCTTAAAGAGACAGGACAACATCTGCTCAAAATGCACTGTGCCAGGGTGTGCCTGGATACTAACATTCCTCACTTCTTACTAAAAAGGTGAGGAGTTAGGCATGGCAGGTTAAGGAGGGGGGGGGGAATGAGGACATCAAGGTCTCGAGACTGCTTACTGCTGATTTGGAGTGGGGGGACCCTGAGACAGCTGGGGTGTTGTCACATCTTGGGGTAGCTGGTTTCTTCACTGCTGTCCAGGCTCTGTAGAACTATCCAGTGTCTCTTGGACCCAGCAAAGTGCTGGCAGAGCAGAGGACAAAGTTAAGTTTAGGGAAAAAAACCTTTTTCTTTGGGTCTTGGTGTTTGAGGGCTGTCGGGGTCCAAACCCAGCCCCAACATAAACTACCTCTCTCTACCAGCCTGGAGGCGGGGGAATAAAGACACAACTCACATGACTTTATTGAGAGGGAGATTCTCAGTGATCCCTCATGAAATCCTAAATTCACATCCTGAAAAATTCCTCTTGTTTATGCTTTAAACAACCTTTATACCAAAACATAAACTGAGGGGGAGGTTCATTAGCATTCTGTTTCCTAGGTAACTGGGAGAATGACTCTGGTCACGTCCACACCTTTCTATGCCCATTTTGTCACGTCTCCCTATCTTCCTGCTCTGTATGCCAGCTCTGTCACATAGGCCTAAATTAGCATCTCCCACCCAGGTGTCCTCCAAATTACGAAGGAGCAGAACAACATCCTGACCCTTTGTTAGTGTAGCGACAGCCTGTCTGGAAGGCGACCTCAGGTGCGAACTATGGCTTGAGAGCCTGGCTGCCATATCATATAGAAATATGGGCCTACAGAAGGGGAGGGTGTCAGGACCAGGGAAAGCTGGGAAGACTGGGGCTGCTTAGGGGCTGGTAATTGAGGGAGAGATGCATCTATCTAACCTGTCCAAGTCAGCTCTCTGGAACTTAAAAGAATTTTTTGAGTTTGTGAAAACTTAAGTTTTAGACAGTTTTTGTACTGAAATTTGTTCTGTAGGAACGACAGTGTACTCATGTCAGAAATGACGGTGACAGATAATTTTCGCACAATGAGAACTATCTTTTAGGTCTATAGTTAGAAAACGAACAAAGAACTTAAAATCTTGATCTTGCAGTATAGTAGTGGCAGTAGTCTGCCAGAGCTAGATTAATACCTTATCAAAATTTTATTGATTAATGTTAAGACTATGAACAGCAGCAGAATGAGAGAGAAATCTGATAACTTGCATTTCAACACCTTAATACACTTTCCTATACTCAGAAACGTTTTTATCCTCAGACCTTTATAATGCGCAGGCACACATATTAACTTGCATTTGTACACCTTAAAACACCTCCTTAGACCCTAAAACGTTCTTAGACCCTCACATCTTAAGCTCTCGTGTCTTTACATAAATAAACCTTAAAGAACATGTTTTTTCCCCATCATCATGACATTACCTTAACACGCAGGAGAAATCTGTTTTATGAGTTTATCTCTTTTTTCAGTCTGGTAACGAGGTAGGAGAGTGAGGCCTGTGATTTTTGAATTTTACACAGAGAACTGAGAAGTCAGTTAGGAGAGCTACCAGTTGTCAAACAATATCAGAGATCTTGAGAAGAATAAATTTTACTTGAGTTATTGATTTAAAAATGGCTTAAGCCGGGCAGTAGTGGTGCACAAGTTTAATCCCAGCACTCAGGAGGCAGAGGCAGGAGGATCTCTGTGAATTCGAGGCCAGCCTGGTCTACAAGAGCTAGTTCCAGGACAGGATCCAAAGCTACAGAGAAACTGTGTCTTGAAAAACAAAAACAAAAACCAAACAAAAATGACAGACTTCATTGGCTACCTAGACAGCCATTTCCCAGGGTCTTCCATGGCCATTGAGGGTAGGGGCTTCAGGGCTGGCAGTGTGGAGCCTGACAGGTTTTAGAAGATCCTGTGGTTTGGGGTATGTAGGAATAGCAGCCTACCCCGAACAACCAGGCAGTCGGTTCCTCAGTGTCCTGTTGTCCACAGTCTGAAGAGGATTGCAGCAGCTAGAGTGAAAGGCAGCTTTGCTCAGTGTCTGGCGCTTTCACTTGAAGCTCGTCTGTTTTTTATCTTCTTTGGAGGAAATGGGGTTGCTGTCAGAAGCCAACCTGTCTCTCTGTTACGAAAAGCCTTTTAATTGTTAAACATTTAAATGTCATATTCTTCAGATCTCTGAGCACTTGAGGGCTATCTATTGGGTATATTAGTTATGGCTACAGTATAGTATCTAGCTGGAGAGTTGGATCCAAATTGAGAGGTTGACTACAACTGTTTTTTGTTTGTTTTAAGGTTTATTTATTTATTTAGTATATAGTGTTCTGTATATAGTTTAGTATATAGTCTTCTGCACGCCAGGAGAGGGCACTAGATCTCATTACAGATGGTTGTGAGCCACCATGTGGTTGCTGGGAATTGAACTCAGGTTTCTAGAAGAACAGCCAGTGCTCTTAACCTCTGAGCCATCTCTCCAGCCCCCGACTACAACTGGTTTTAACTTAACAGATCAGATTTATGTTTGAGAATGTTAGCTTTTGTTCATCTGAAATAGATCTTAATAACCTTAAATCTTATCATTATATAGAATATATTTTAAAGCAGAGTTGAATCACCTAGACAGTATGTTGTAACAGATCTAACCATATATTTATCATTACTTAAAAGTGTTATGGAGAGGCAGGTGGATCTCTGTGAGTTTGAGGCCAGCATGATCTACAAGAGCTAGTTCCAGGACAGGCTCAAAAGCTACAGAGAAACCCTGTTTTGAAAACTAAAAGTGTTATGGTAAAAGTAAAATGCTGCAGGTCCCTGAGTGGATGCAGCAGGTCCCAAGACCATGCGGCAGGTCACCAAAGTGGTGGCAGGCAGTGGGCTGTGGGTCCTGAGAGCAGCCAGTCCCAGGCAGGGATGGCTCAGTTCCCCAAGTGGCTGGAGTGGGTCATGAAGGGCAGTGGGTCCCAGGCAGGGAGCCACATGGTGGGTGAGAGACCTTGATGGGGCAGCCAGTCTCACAAGGAGAGACAGATGGATGGACATACCAGAAGACCATGCACAGGTCTCCAAAGGTGACTGGTCCCAGGCAGGGAGCCACACAGCAGGCAAGAGACAAATGAATAGGCACACCATACAGAGTGAGGTTGGATATTTATTTAATGGGTTATGGAGGGGAAAGGGGAGAAGAGCACAGAGAGTGAGGCAAAAGAGAGAGATAAAGAGAGAAATAGAGGGCGGAAGAGAGGAGCCACAGCAGCAGTTACCTCCCTGGGAGAGAGACAGAAAGAGGGAAGGACTCAGACTGGAAGCTGAAGATCAGCTTGCCTCAGAGGACAGAGGAGGGAGTAGGTGTAGCTTGTCTCTTAAAGGGACAGTGCAGACATTACAAAAAGTATATACTAATTTAAAATATTTGAGACTTATTGCTTTTTTTTCTGAAAGGTGATACAATGAGCAGAGTTTAAAATATACGCAGTTTAAGTTATAAAACTATACCGGTTCCATTCCGTGCTCTACTCACTACACACTACAGGAACTAGGCTGATCATTTTAAAACATACAAACACAGACAGAGACATGGGGACACTGGTCATTCTTGAGACAAGAATGCCCACTTAACTGTGCTCAGGGGCAGCTTATATAGGGCTCTGGCCATGCCCCAGCTCTCAGGATCTTTCAGCTGCAGACTCATCAGAACCCACTCTCTGCAGCTGCAGCCCCACCAGCCTGCCATCAGGGCCTTGTGCTCAGAGCAGCTGCGGGCTGCTCAGAGCAGAGGAAAACAAGTTGTTTATGAGAAATTCAGGGTCTGGTGGTCCGCAGTCCCCAACATAAGTTGCATACAGAGATACACATAGAGGGTTAATGCTAGCTTATGTTCACCATAAAGTTAAGAGAGAGAGAAAGGAAAGTGGAGAATCCAAGTTGCAGATTCCTAGCAGGTGGCAGTGGACACAGACACTGTAGGTGGAACAGACAGGTGAGTTGGGTCCCTGCAAGCTGGAAGAGCTAGCAGGCAGCAGGCAGCAGGCATGTGGTCATCCATAGCAAAGATGGTGGTGAGGTCATCTGACTTGCCCTTGGCCAAAATGGTGCCTGTCCATGTGTTTCAAGGCACTGAGAAACCACATGCTTTTTAGAGCAGTTGTGCAACAGACATTCAAGGTGCGTAACACACACATTTCAAACAGAATCACATCTGAGTGGCCACACCATTCACACATTTTTTTCATACATGAACTAGACAGGAAAATTCCCCAGCATACGCTGCCAGCACATAGTCGGGTGGAAAAGAGAGACCCACCCTCTGGGCAGCAGCGATGGCAGAGACAGGATTCTGGGAACGGTGAGGATAGGACAGATGTATGAGAGAGAGATTTTTGAACAGGAGAGCAGAACAGAACATTTCCAGGCGGAGAAAGGATCCAGTCCCAGACAGGCTCAGCCCTGATAGGAGGCAGTGGGAGGCTGCCGCTGGCAGTCAGGAGAGAGTCAGACAAGTGAAGAAACAGGGAAAAGAGCAGAGGCTGCAGTTTCAACCACGGATTACTGGCGGAACGTACAGTGCTAATAAGCAGGCCTATGATTTGATTTAGGAGAAATGGAAGTGGTGCAGTTTTCATGAGGTAGAAGAGAGAAGATCCTGGTGAATGAACTCCAGCATCCCAGAGGTTCAGCATGGACTGTGGCTCAAACTGGTCTTGGGTAGTTACCTACAAGATCCAGAGGCACAAGATCCAGGTGAGCACAAGCCATACCCCTATGTTGTCATGTGGGGTTGGGGGCCCAAGGGCTTTAAGCCCCATAGGCATGTGGTTGACCAGTACTGGGTCTTTTTGTGTGAGAAGCTAGGGCTTAAAAGCTCCTGGAATTCCTAACTGTTGGGTCTTATCCATCATGACATTCATGACCTCATATTCTACCTCAAAGAACTTCATGTGAGGGCTTTAATCAAAGATTAATATTCAGCTGGGCATTGGTGGTGCACACCTTTAATCCCAGCACTCGGGAGACAGAGGCAGGCAGATCGCTGTGAGTTCGAGGCCAGCCTGGTCTACAAAAGCTAGTTCCAGGCTGGAGAGATGGCTCAGCAGTTAAGAGCACTGATTGTTCTTTCAGAGGTCTTGAGTTCAATTCCCAGCAACCACATGGTGACTCATAACCATCTGTAATAAGATCTGGTGCCAATTTCTGGCCTGCAGGATCATATGCAGGCAGAACATTGTATATATAATAAATAAATAAATCTTTAAAAATTATTTTTAAAAAAGAGCTAGTTCCAGGACAGGCTACAAAGCTACAGAGAAACCCTGTCTCGAAAAAAAAGAAAAAAAAAGAAAAAAAAAGAAAAATTAATACTCATAGAGATAAGTCTGCTTCATTTTTATTTATCTGAAGAACTTTCTGAAAAAATTATATCACTGGTAACAATCTGTTACAGCCTGATAGTTGAAGTTATATCAAGTTTATGAAAAGAATTTGTGTCAGCTGGGCAGTGGTGGTGCAGGCCTTTAGTCCCAGCACTTGGGAGGCAGAGCCAGGTGGATCTCAGTGAGTTCCAGGCCACTCTGATCTACAAAGCAAGTTCCAGGACAGCCAGGACTATTATACAGAGAAACCCTATCTCAAAAAAAAAAAAAAAAAAAAAAAAAAGGAAGGAAGGAAGGAAGGAAAAAGTTTGGGTTAAAAAAAAAAACTCTGATCACCACTTAAATACATCTCCCTAAAGACTTTGGTAAACTACTGAATTTTGAATGTTTTGAACATGGCCTTCCAGGAACTTGAACAACAATAATTGGTGTGGTCTTATGTAGCCCAGGCTTATCTCAAACCTGTTGGGTAGTCAAGGAAAACCTTTAGTTCCTGATTGTTCTTCTTCTACCAACCATTGGGAGGAATGTGCTATCAAGTGTTGGTTTGGTTTTTCGAGACAAGTTTCTGTCTCCCAAGTCCTGGGAATAAAGGCATACACCCCCGCACCTGGCTCAAGTGCTTGTTTTTGAGATAGGGTCTCACTCTGTAGCTCAGGCTGGTCTGAAATGCAATACTAGACTAGGCCGACTTTGAACTTCCAGCAATTTGCCACCATCTCCCATGTAGTGGTGAGAGCCACTAAGCATGTCTATTTCATGTTTTAGAAGACAGACATACACGTATGCATGAGCATGCATGCACGCACACACACACACACACACACACACACACACACACACACACACACACCACACACAAAGGTTACACAATGAAAGGGAAGCCTGAAGAATGTGGTTTTTGGGTTGCTGTGGTTTGATGAAGGCACACTAGCTATTGTTCACTCCCAATTTACTCAGGTGATGATCCATGGACCAGCAGCATTAGGATCACCTGGAGCTTTAGTAGGCTGAAAGGCTCTCAAGCCTCACTGACTCAGAAACTATGGGATAATAAGATTCCAAAGTAATTTTTTTTTTCGTTTCTCGAGACAGAGTTTCTCTGTTTAACATCCCTAGTTGTCCTGGAACTAGCTCTTGTAGACCAGGCTAGCCTTGAACTCACAGAGATCCATCTGCCTCTACCTCCTGTTGGATCCTAGAGTCCAATCACAGAGGAGGAGTTGCCCCCCCAGAGATTATCTCTCACCACCACAGCTGATGTAAAAGTATGAGGATTTTGTTAATTCTGTCATGACAGGGTCTTCCAGCAGTCGGGAGGCTAGAAGACCCTGAATGTCTGATACAGGCTATTTTTAAAGGGAAAAACCACAGAAGGAAGGGGTGTCTGGAGGTTGTTCTGTAACTATTATGATTGGCTTATTCAAAAGGGCTATTACCAATAATTGGCTGGAGAGTGGTTGCCAGATCAGATGAGGTAAGGGAACATCTGAGGGTCACTTTGCCTCTTCCCGGGGCCTTAGTCAAAACATCAGTAACTGAGTCAACACCTAAGGGTTATCTTGTCCCTATTCAATAACTGAGTTCTATTTTGGAGAACATTCACAAGGACTCAGGGAGATGATGGAAAGTTCCCAACATCTCAGTATGTGCATGTATTATGTCCTTGGTTCTCAAGGAAGGAGGGAAAGTACTGAGAGGGTTCAGAAATGGCTTCAGAATTGTCTTAAAATTTTACACTTCCAAGTGCTGTGATTAAAGGCACGTGCCACCACCACCAGTTTTCAAGGTAATTTGTATGCTCATTAGAATTTAGAGTTGTACTACCTTAATCTAAACTTGCTTGGGGCATGTGCCCATCTTTGACTAGAGACCAGAATACCACAACTGACAGTCTTGACAGATTATATCCAAAAGGAAGAAATTATCATTTATATATCCCAAATAAGGTCTGGAGGTATAGACCAATTGTAGAACACCAACCTTTCACAAGGTTCTGGATTCCATCCCCAGCACCAGGGAATAAGACAGTCTTCCACTAGAGATGGTGGCTTGCACACAGTCCTGGAACTCAAGGGATAGAGGCAGGAAGATCTCCGGTTTCAGGCCAGCCTGTGGCAGACAGTAGAATCCTGTCCAAAAAAAAAAAAAATTGGTCAGGCGGTGGTGGTGCACACCTTTAATCCTAGCACTTGGGAGGCAGAGACAGGCACATCTCTTGAGTTCTAGGTCAGCCTGGTCTACAGAGTGAGTTCCAGGACAGGTTTCAAAGCTGCAAAGAAATCCTGTCTCAAAAAGCCAAAAAAAAAATCCCCAACATGATTCTGTTGTCAAAAGAATGCTGAGTGGCTGAGGCTGAGAGAGCAAGAATTGCATAAATGACCCCAATTTTTTTTTTTTTTTTTTTTGGTTTTTCGAGACAGGGTTTCTCTGTGGCTTTGGAGCCTGTCCTGGAACTAGCTCTGTAGACCAGGCTGGTCTCGAACTCACAGAGATCCGCCTGCCTCTGCCTCCCGAGTGCTAGGATTAAAGGCGTGCGCCACCACCGCCCAGCTCCAATCTTGTTCTTCTTTGGGTGAATGAGGTTTGGGAGATACTTTTTTCTGAATTAAAACTTGAAAACAGCAATAATAAACCCTTGTGTATGTTAGGTATATTTCTTAAGACGAGCCTCTCTGCCAACACAAATAATTCCAATCAGAGCAAATTACACCGAATAAAAGATGCCCATGTTTAATGCAGTGCTGCCCGGTGGCCCGGGAAAGCATGGCAAGGGGAAGAGAGCTGGGGAGACCACGAAAAACCCGAGACCACGTGTTCTTTTCTGGCGGGCAGCCTAAATAGCTTGTGGTAGTGGTCCTAACCCTCCCTGGGAGGCGTCACTGCTTGGCGGGCTTTCTCGGTGGTGGAGTCCGTACTAAGGCAACTCCCAGGGGAAGGGGACTTGAAATGGAGCCTCCTGCTCCATTGACACTCCAAGGATGGGTGCCAGGGGCTGGGTGATGCTCCCAACCCAAACACCCCAGACTTCTTGGATATAGGGATGTCAGGGGGCTGGGGTCTCACTTTCAGCCAAACAGTGTATTCGTCCGATATGGACTCTCCTCATATTGTTGAAGGTAACAATTCTTTTCCTCAAGACAAGGAATTTCAGGGGTTTGAAAGACATGCCCCTCAACTCTAGGACTATATCCTAGAGAACAGGACGAGTGAGAGTTTATGATGACCAAACATCTTCCAGTGCCACAGAACAAATAATGTCTCTTGAGAAAAGCAGTATGCCAGGAAAGGTGGCCAGATAGGCCGGCAGAGTTGGATGGAAACTGAGTAGGGGTCAATAGTGACATGTTGTGGCAGTGACATACAATGACAGTCATGGCGGTAGACCATCCCTCAGTCCCCACCCCTTTGTATCTGTCTGGGCAGCCTCCATTTTCAGCGTGCATAAATTGCTGGATACATCGAAGGAAGGAAGAAGCCAAGAGCACGGTAATGGACAGCTTGTTAATCTGGTGAATAAAAGTCCAAACCTGTTTACGGTTTTCATTGAATTGGAGAAATATGAAACTATGAATATATCATCTTCAAAAGTTGAAGAACTGTTCATCAGCCCATACGTTCATTCAGTTGTTATCTTTCTCTTCCCAACCAGAATACATGGAGAGTAGAGAGACTCAGTTTGTCTTATTTCTCCTCACCATCCCAGAACCTGGTACATGGTAGCTGTTCAATAGATATTTTGATTTTGTTTGCTCAAATTTTTAAAATTGTATTATATGTGTATGGGCATTTTGCCTGAATGTGTGTGGCCGAGACTGGCCTGGAACTGGTGGCAATTGTTGGAAGGAGCTGCTTGTTTGTCCCGGCCACCCAGAACCGAAATAATCACACCGAAACTGTATTAATTAAATCACTGCTTGGCTCATGAGCTCTAGCTTCTTATTGGCTAACACTTACATATTAATTTAACTCATTTCTAGTAATCTGTGGTTTACTGGGTAAAGTTGTGGTGTCTGTCTCCAGCAGGGCTATGTGGGTTCTCTCTGACTCTGCCTTCTTCCTCCCAGTATTCAGTTTAGTTTCCCCCCTACCTAAATTCTGCCCTGCTATAGGTCCAAAGCAGTTTCTTTATTAATCAACGGCAATCACAGCATACAAAGGGAAATCCCACATCAGGCAATCTTCCTGCATGAGCCACCACCAGTTCAAATAAATACATGTTTTTTTAAAAAGATTTTACTTATTTATTATGTATACAATGTTCTGCCTGCATGACAGAAGAGGGCTCCAGATTTCATAATAGATGGTTGTGAGCCATCATGTGGTTACTGGGAATTGAACTCAGGACCTCTGGAAGAACAGCCAGTGTTCTTAACCTCTGAGCCATCTCTCCAGCCCCCACAAATACATGTTAAATGAATGTGATAGGTGCTTCAATATTCTAAGAAGAAGTAATATAAGACATTGACAATTGTTCAAATCCAAAAGTAACCAAGTAGAACCTAATAATGTTCCTTTCCCTTCTTTACTGCAGTAGCAGTTCGCTTCCGCTGGGGGCTTCCCTGAGCTGCCTCCAACACTGCCCAGGACTGTTTCCCTGCTTCTGCCCTTTTCTATGATAGGTTCCTCGTTCAGTACTGTTTTCCTAAAAGCCCTGACTTCATTTAATGCCACCACCATCATTCCTAACTCTCCCTTACCAGAGCCAGTGGTCCTTAAATAGTTCTTGCAAGGGGAAGAGCCTCCTAGTGACCTCTGTTTTCCTTTTCTCTCCTTCCAATCTTTAGTATACTGTGCTATGGTCTACTTGAGGATTCATTTTGGAAACAGTATCGTACAGCTCAGGCTAGCCTAGAATTCTCTATGTATCCCAAACTGACCTCAAACTCCCGCTGTTTCTTGCTTCTGATTTTGAGTGACAGAGTTAAAGGTCTGTGCCACTATACCTGGCAAGGATTGATTGATTGCTTGATTGATTGATGTATTTACTTGCTCACAATACTGTTGGTTCCCCCATATCCACAAGTATAACATTTGAGAATCTGATTAACTATAAATCAAAACTATTCACTTTGATGGGGGAGAGATGAGGAAAGGGAAGGTGGGGGTAAGGGGAGGCAATGCTCAAATGGGTCTTTGTCTCAGAACAGCAGAACCAAACAAAGAAAAGAAAACTTAGCTGTTGCGGATACATACAATGTAGTAAGACCCCAGTGGTTGCACCTGTACTGAGCACATAATTTTCCCCTGAAGGATAGAGCTTTACTCCAGCTGGGAAGCAGGTAGGCTAATGCAGGTCTTCACCTCTCCCTCCATTCCTCCAAATTAAACACCCTGCCCCCACCCTCAGTCTCCTCTCCAGCTGGGCAACAGAACACCTGCTACAGCCTCCCTTCCCCCTACCCCTCCAGGGGATGACACTTATCTTCCCCTCCAAACTCCTTACCCCCAATCATTGCTTTGTCCCAGCCTCCCACTCCAGCAGGCACCCCCTGGGAACCCACAGGCCACTCTAATCAGGAAAGCAGGTATGCTGCCGGCAGGTCTTCACCTCTCCCTCCATTCCTCCCAGTCCATCCCCCAGTCTCATCCCCAGCTCTGGAGCAGATCCTCTGCTGTGGTCTCTCCTTATTCTCCACCACATTCCCAGTGGACTAAGCAGACCCTGGTGAAACACCCTGCTTTCCTCCCTCAGATGAACCCTCTCAACCCCTTCCCAGGCCATCCCCACTCCTAAATGTCAGCTTCCAATACCCAGAAACATGTTTTACCTGAAACTACCTGTGACCAAACCTATCAGAACCCTAAACTAATTTCATACCAGGCAATGCACAGCAACCACACTCTCCTAAGAGCCACAGGAAAAAAAAAACAGAAACCAAGGAACAAAACAACCACCCACCAAAGAAAGACTGGATATCAGCACCTAAATTTGAATTCAGCCCAATCCTGGGCAGAGACACCAGTGTAAAAACACAAACAATAACAGACAGGACCATATGTCTCTACTAGAGCCCAGCAACCCTAAGATAGCAGGCCCTGAATATTCCAACATAGCTGAAGCATAAAAAAAAGACCTTAAATGACCGGGGTGGTGGCGCACACCTTTAATCCCGGCACTCAGGAGGCAGAGGTAGGCAGATCTCTGTGAGTTCAAGGACAGCCTGGTTTACAAAGGGAGTTCCAGGACAGGCTCCAAAGCTACAGAGAAACCCTGTCTCGAAAAACCAAAAAAAAAAAAAAAAAAAAAAGAGCTAGTTCCAGGACAGGCAGCAAAGCTACATAGAGAAACCCTGTCTCAAAAAACTTTTAAAAATACTTTAAATTAAGAAAAATAAAAAATAATAAATGAAATGTCATTATGAGTAAGATATAGGTCCTTAAAGAGGAAATAAATAAATACCTTAAAGAAATCTATGAATACACAAGTAGTGGAAGGAAATGAGTAAAACTGTTAGTAACCTAAAAATGGAAATAGAATCAATAAAGAAAACCCAAACTGAGGGAAATCTGGAAATAAAAATTTAAGAACTCGATCAGGAATGACAGAGGCAAGCTTCATCAACAAAATGCAAGATAGCCTTTAATCCCAGCACTCGGGAGGCAGAGGCAGGCGGATCTCTGTGAGTTCGAGGCCAGCCTGGTCTACAAGAGCTAGTTCCAGGACAGGAACTAAAAAGCTACAGAGAAACCCTGTCTCAAAAATCCAAAAAAAAAAAAATGCAAAATATGGAAGAGAAAATCATGGGCATTAAAGACACGATAGAAGAAATGGATACTTTGCTCAAAGAAAATATTACATCTAAAAAACTCCTGGCATAAAGCTTCTGGAACACTATGAAAAGACCAAATCTAAGAATAATAAGAAGAGAAAAAGGAGAAGAAACCCAGCTCAAAGACCCAGAAAATATTTTCAACAAAATCATAGAAGAAAATTTCTTTCCCTAACCTAAAGAAGATGCCTATCAAAGTACAAGAAGCTTGCAGACTATCAAATAAATTGGACCAGAAAAGAAAGTCCCCTCAGTCCATAGCAATCAAAACACTAAATGTACAGAACAGAGAAAGAATATTAAATGCTAAATGGGAAAAAGAAAATGTAACATAGAAAAGCAGACTTCTCAATGAAGACTCTAAAAGACCAAAGTGCCTGAATAGATATGCTACAGAGACCACAGATGCCAGCCCGGACTACTATACCCAGAAAACTCAGCAAAATTTCAATCACAATTGAAGGAGAAAATAAGACATTTCATGATAAAACCAAACTTAAACAACATCTGTCTTAGAATTCAACTTTAGAGAAGGTGTGTTGTGCTTTGAGTAAAAATGACCCCCATAGACTCATGTGTTTGAATACTTGGTTGTAGAGTGTGGCACTGTTAGGAGGTGTGGCCTTGTTGAAAGAAGTATGTCACTTTCTCTGGCTGTAATGTAGAACTCTCATTCCCTTCTCCAGCACCATATCTGCCTGCATGCTGCCACGATGATAGTGGTCTCAATCTCTGAACTGTAAGCCAGCCTCATTTAACTGTTTTTCTTCATAAGAATTGCTGTGGGGGGCAGGAGAGATGGCTCAGCAGTGAAGAGCACTGAGTGCTCTTCCAGAGGTCCTGAGTCCAATTCCCAGCATCCACATGGTGGCTCACAACTGTCTGTAATGCCAAGATATGACATTCTCACACAGACATACATGTAGGCAAAACACCAATGCACATAAAATAAAAATAAATTAATTAAAAAATGCTGTGGTTGCTGGGCAGCGGTGACACACACCTTTAATCCCAGCACTTGGAAGGCAGAGGCAGGTGGATCTCTATGAGTTCGAGGCCAACCTGGTCTAAAAAGCAAGTTTCAGGACAAGTTTCAGGACAGCTAGCACCATCACATAGAGAAACTCTGTCTTGAAAAATAAAAAATAAAAAAATAAAGAACAAAGAAAACAAAGAATTGCTGTGGTCACGGTGTCTCTTCACAGCAATAGAAACTCTAAGACGACTGCTAAAACAAAGTACAGGGAATAAATAATCACAGACCAGCAAATCAACAGAAGGGACACCTCCCCCAGGCGTGCGTGTGCAAACACACACACACATACACCCAACCAACCAGGAATTAACAAACACTGCTCACTGATATTTCTCAACACCAAGGGTCTCAATTCGCCAATAAAAAAAAGACACAGACTACCAGAATGGATGGGAAAACAGGATCCATCCTTCTGCTGCATTCAAGAAACACCTTAACATCAAGGATAGACATTATCTCAGCATAAAAGGATAGAAAAAGATATAAGCAAATAGACCTAAAAAGCAAGCTGGTTTAGCCATTTTCATATCTAACAAAATAGATTTGAAACTAAAACAAATCAGAAGAGATAGGGAAGAACACTGCATACTCATCAAAGGGAAAATCCACCAAGAGGACATTGCAATTCTTTTGTTTTGTTTTGTTTTGTTTTGTTTTGTTTTGTTTTTTGAGACAGGGTTTCTCTGTAGCTTTGGATCCTGTCCTGAACTAGCCCTTGTAGACCAGGCTGGCCTCGAACTCACAGATATCCACCTGCCTCTGTCTCCTGAGTGCTGAGATTAAAGGTGTGTGCCACCACCACTTGACAATTGAGATTTTTTTTGAAATAAGGTTTCATATTGGCCTGGAGCTCACTATGTAGCCTAACATGACCTCAAACTCTTGGCAGTTCTCTGGCCTCGGCCTCCTGAATGTTGGGGTGGGCGTGATTCACCACACTTGACTCATCTCGATTCTTTAAAGTGTAGGAGCAGGGTGGTGTTGGCGCAAGCCTTTAATCCCAGCCCTTGGGAGGCAGAAGCAGGAGTATCTCTGTGAGTTCGAGACCAGCCTGGTCCACAAGAGCTAGTTCCAGGACAGGTTCCAAAAGCTACAGAGAAAGCCTGTCTCGAAAAACCAAAAAAACAAAATAAAGTGTAGGAGAAGGGACTGAGACCGGAGCACAGCCCTGGAGCCTTCGTCTAACAGACTTAAGGCCATAGGTTTGATCCCCTGAGCCACAAAACAGGCACATTTTAGGTTACATGTATTTTGTCACAATTAAAAAATGTATTAAAAGCAGGGCTGCTCTACAGAGCCGTTTCTGGTCCCTGCCATATGGGACCACGTTTGTGCCTCTCTCCCGTTTTTCCTGTTTTCCTAGCATATCACCTCTGGAGCATGATAAGACACTGTTTTCTCTGCGTGGAATTTTCCTCCCACCATTTGCCTAATGTTCAATGTACCTTTCACAGGACCAACTTTCCCTGACACTAAAGAGCGGGTTGGAACCAGCTGACCATGCTCTAGCTTACCTTGTACTTTTTCGTTCCACTGTTTGTCCCAGTTAAATACTTGTAGAATTGATTAATGCTTATATCTCCAACTAGAATGTCAGGGCAACAAAGACAGATTCTCTGCTCTGTTTACTGCTGCAGCCTTATCCTAAAGCGGTTAGATAATAAATATTTGCTCATCGTCTGAATGGGTGACCTGCTTTGCTGATTCAAGGGTTTCAGACTCCGGGGCTGGACATGTAGCTCAGTTAATGGAGTGTTTATCTAGTATGAGCAAAGCTTTGGGTTCCATCTCCAGCACTGGCGTAAAAAGGGTTCTCATATCTAAGACCTATTAAACTCAACCCAGAAACCTGATTTTGAAAGCATGGTGTGTGCGCACTGGTAATCCCAGCCCTCCTGATGCTGGGGAAGGATTACAAATTGGAAGTCAGCCCAAGATACATACTGAGATTGTGTCAAATTTAAACAAAATAACACACAAAACAGGTCTACCTCAGAGCTAGGTGATAAGCAAACCGCAAACTTGAATGGCCACCAAACCAAAAAGTGCCGTTTAATTAATTTATACAGTGGCTACATGGTTGATAAGAAACAGCCCAGACAGATGAAACTTTTTTTTTTTTTTGGTTTTTCAAGGCAGGGTTTCTCTGTAGCTTTGGAGCCTGTCCTGGAACTAGCTCTGTAGACCATGCTGGTCTCGAACTCACAGAGATCCGCCTGCCTCTGCCTCCCAAGTGCTGGGATTAAAGGCGTGTGCCACCACCGCCTGGCTGAGATGGAACATTTTAAATAATATTTGATAATAAAATAAAACACAAGGCTTTTCTCCCTCCCTCCTTTTTTTTCTTTCTTTCAGAGAGTGTAATCATGGAACCCAGGCTCCCCTTAGACTCATGTCCCTCCATTCTTGTATTTTTTTGCTCCTGATTAAAAAAGATGCCTTCAAATTATAAACTAGTTCCTCTCAACACATTGGAGAAGAAAACAGGCATTATATTGTCTATTTAGAATTCTTGAGATCTTGTGTTTGAGACAGTCTCACGCTGAAGCTCTGGCTGGACTGGAACTCAATGTGTCATCTAAGGGTGACCTCAGACTCAATATTCCTGCCTCAGCCTCTCTTGTGTTGTCCACAAAGGCGACATACAATGGAATAACTAATTATTTAAATAATTTTAATTAGATGCAAGATATTTCCAAGCAGCTGGGCATGAACTGGACACCCATCATTTCACTACTTGGGAGGCTGAGGCGTTAGGATAACCATGAGACTGGATTACAAAAATGAGAGTCTTTCTCAAAAAACTTAAATAAAATTAGTTTGCAATATCACCCAATTAAGTTAAATAATAGTTTCAGTTAAATAACAGAAATGTAGTATCTTTCTCACTGGGCGGTGGTGGCACACGCCTTTAATCCCAGCACTCGGAGTGCAGAGGCAGGCGGATCTCTGTGAGTTCCAGGCAAGCTTGGTCTACAAGAGCTAGTTCCAGGACAGGCTCCAACGCTACAGAGAAAGCCTGTCTCAAAAAACCAAAAAGGAAAGAAAGAAAGAAAGAAAGAAAGAAAGAAAGAAAGAAAGAAAGAAAGAAAGAAAGAAAGAAAGACCGAAATCTCGACAAGTGCTGGTGTACACTTTTAATCTCGACTATAATTTTTAAAAAGGAAGAGAAGGGCTGGAGAGATGGCTTAGCAGTTAAGAGCGCTTTTTATCCAGAGGACTTGGGTCAGTTCCAGAGGATCGGATGTCTTTTCTGACCTTTGCAGGCCCAGGAATGCATATGATGGCCATACACATATGCAGGCAAAACATTCATACAGATAAATCTTTTTATAAAAGAAAAGGGAGAAGGAAAGGCATGTCTTGAGGTACGGGAGTTTAAAAAAAATGAAAAAAGTTCAACATCATTAGGCATCAAAGAAATGAAGGTCAAAACTACATTGAGACACCATTTTACCCTACTCAGGATAGCTACCACACCAAATTCTGGTGAGGCTGTGGAAAAACAGACACCTTCACAGATTGTTGGTAGAAACTGACAGAGTCACCATGGAACCCAGTTTGAGGATTCCTCAAAAGGTTTCAAACAGAACTAACATGTGACCCAGCTGCCCAATTACTGAATATATCCATGAAAACCTGAAGTCAACACATACCAGGGAGTTCCTTGCACCTCCAAGCTTTCACAATAGCCAAGATACGGAGACAGCCTAGAGGTCCACCAGCAGACAGATAAAGAAAATGTGGGCCAGGGAGCTGTCCCAGCATGGAAAAGCCCAGCTGTCACGATCCATGACCTGAGATGGCTTCCCTGGAGCCACACAGTACAAAGAGGACTGACTCCCACAACGTGTCTTCTGACCTCTACACTTGTGCCTTGGGCACGTGGTTAAGCTCACGAGGAAAAAAAGAATTTAAAAAATGAGTTCTATCTATATAGATGTGAGTTTTAATTATCCATAGAGAAGAATAAAATTATGTCATTAGCAAGAAATGAATGGCATCAGAAGCCATTATGTAAGCTAAATAAGATAGGCTCAAAAGACAAGCACTACATATCGCTCTCATATGTAGAATCTGGATTTATATGTACACACTTGCATACATGCATGATGTGAAAATAGAAAGGGAACTAAGCGAGAGTGAAAGGCTCTAAAGGGAGGGGTGAGGAGTAAACAAGAAAGTAATGGAGGGAGGAAAGAGAAACATCACATTTTTTTTTCCTATAAAGAACATGTGTATGTGTGCATCATGTATATGTCATGAAAGCAGCAGCAGGGCTGTTTGGGGAAAGATGGGGAGCAGTAAGAGGTGGGGAGGAGGGATAGTGGAGGTACTGTGGTCAAACATGAGCAAAGTATGGTGATATATGGATCTGAGAATGACACAATAAAACCCATTATGCTGTATGTGAACTAAAATGTTCATTTTAAAAAAGGAGAGAAAAGTCTTGGAAAAGAAAATGGAATAAATTTTGGGTTTGTTTTTTTTTTTTCTGGTGGAGTTATAGGTCTGTCTTTAGGAATTAGGTATGAGGAAGTTTTAAAATATGATCAGAAAACAAAATCAATGTGCCAAAACCACCTGTTTCTGTATAGATGAAGCCAAACTTGGGGACGCAGATGTGATGAGGTGCTGCATGGTAACGAAGGCACAGGGTTTAGAGAAACTAGTGATATTGCAGCAGTGCTGGCATTGACGAGATCACTGGGATGGACATGAGTACCCTTCGAAAACTCTAGAAAATACAGTACATACACACCGTATTGACTATCATGTAAGCTCAGGACAACATCTTCATATAGTTCTTTTTCCGTGTGTGTGGCACATGATTTTGCATGTGTGGGGGTGCGCATGTGGAGTGCAGGGAGAGGCCTGAGGTCACCGTCGGGAATCATCCTTTATCGTCCTTCCACCTTAACTAACTATTAAGGAAGAGTCAATCAAATCCAGAGCTCACCGCTAAGGCTAGTCTCTAGCCAGCTTGCTCTGGGAATTCCCCGTCTCCATCTTCCAAGGTTAGAATCACAGGTGGGCTGCCACAGCCACCTGGTATCTACTTGGGTTCTGGATATCTGAACTCCAATCCTCTTCTTTCTGTAGCAACCACTTTAACTACCAAGCCATCTCTGCAGCCCATCTCCATGTACTTTAAAAAAACAAAATTCATTATGCATGTGTTTGCCTGTATGCATGTATGTGCACCATGTGCATGCCTGGAGCTCACAAAGGCCCGAGGAGGGTGTCAGATTTCCCGGAGATGGACTTACAGAGGGGTATAAGCCATGTGGGTGCTGAGAATCAAACCAGGTCCTTTGGAAGAGCATCTAGGGCTCTTAACTGATCCATCACTCCAGCTCCCTCCATATACTTTTAGAAGAACGAGAGAGTGAGGAAGACAAATAACAGGCTACAAAGAAATTGATTAAGGCTTAGTTCTTGGTCACATAGGAGATGAATAAGCCCTGGAACCAAAGCAGAGCCCCAATAGTGTAGGATAAAAGGGGGAAACTAACAAGAGCTACTACAGTGTGGCCAGAGAAAAGTTCCCCAAAGCGACCACCATATGGTTAGTGTCTTAGGGCTTCTATTGCTGTGAGTAAATACCATAGTCAAAAAGCAAGTTGGGGAGGAAAGAATTTATTAGACTTACACTTCAACATTACTGTTTATCACTGAAGAAAGTCAGGTCAGGAACTCAAATAGGGCAGGGTTCAGGAGGCAGGAGTTGATACAGAGGCCATAGAAGAGTACTCCTTACTGGGTTCTATAAGAAAGCAGGCTGAGAGCCGGTGGTGGCGCACGCCTTTAATCCCAGCACTCGGGAGGCAGAGGCAGGCGGATCTCTGTGAGTTCGAGACCAGCCTGGTCTACAGAGCGAGTTCCAGGACAGGCTCCAAAGCCACAGAGAAACCCTGTTTCGAAAAAAAAAAAACCAAAAAAAAAAAAAAAAAGAAAGCAGGCTGAGAACCCAGGACCTCTAGCCCAGGGATGGCACCACCTGTCATGGGCTGGGCCTTCCCCCATTGATCACTAAATGAGAAAATGCCTTACAGCTGGATCTCATGGAGGCGTTTCCGTAACTGAGGCTCCTGAGGCTCCTTTCTCTGATGACTCTAACTTGTGTCAAATTGCCACACAGAACCAGCCAGCACAAGGAAGGAGGAGAAATAAGCCTGGAGAAGCAAAAACCAACAAGCAACATAGTCACACACACACACACACACACACACACACACACACACACACACGCCCTCGTGCTTTCAAGGCTAAACACAAGAATTTCTTGGCACTATTCTTCCTCCAGATGTTTGTTTCTAGCTGTGCTGATTCTGCAGGCATTTGGCCCCTTCCCATTATATATTGGTCTTATTCTATCAGTGTATTCCTTACAATAGCCACAGAGAAATGTCACTGAATATTTGAGAGGATCAAACGCTACCTTGGGTTTTATTTACTTACTTTCATTTTTAAATCAGTTGGATTTAATCTCTACCCATTTCACTGACTGAAAGTCTCTTCAAGCTTCTCCAAGGAGTCATAGGAAAAATGATCCACTGCTATATTGATTATTCATTAGAATTGCATTTGTATGTGGAATAAATTGGTTTTAAAAGCCTTCTCTGTTCTGTTTTCATTTTCTTATCAGATGCTTGATTCACGGCAAGGCAAGTGCTTAAATGATGTGGTTTCTTAGAAGGGTTTTATTTCCTAGAAAGGCAAACCAAGCTCTCAGACGAACATTAATTGCATGTGGCCCAAGGAAAGAGACCGAGTGTGGAGCCAGTGACAGGGCTCTGTAGTTGAAGGTGCTTGTCAAGCCTGATGATCTGAGTTCGGTTCCCAGCACAAACATGGTAGAAGGAGCAATCCGATCTCACAGATTAATCTCGAACGGCCACACATTTGCTGTGGCATGTACATGCTTCCCCTCACACCCATGTAATAAAAAATAAGATTTAAGAGCTGGGCACTGATGGCACATGCCTTTAATCCCAGCACTCGGGAGGCAGAGCTAGGCCAATCTCTGTGAGTTGGAGGCCAGCCTGGTCTACAGAGTGAATTCCAGCACAGCCAAGGCAATACAGAGAAACCCTGTCTCGAAAAACAAAAACAAAGGAACCCAAACCCCACCACCAACAACAACAAAAAACCGATCAAGAGGCTTCTAATGTTTATGAGAATGTCATAATGAAACCCAAAACATAATGACTATTTACTAATGACAAAAGGTGTAGTGCTGCTAGTGCAAGCTGCTAGTGCAATGCCCCCATTTCTGCGACTTCTTGACCCTGCCTGAGGATCAGGTTGGCCTCCTTCAGGTTTTGAGGTGAGAGATCTCAGCATATATCCACTGCATACCTGGGAGAGTGCTAGAATCTTACTGGGTGGAAGGATACAAACCTTGAGAGAGTTGTGGGGGTAGAGACTGTGGTGGTATGCGTGAGAATGGCCCCCACGGGCTCATAGGTTTGAATTCTTGGTCACTAGGGAATTGGCACAATTAAGATTAAGAGATGTAGTCTTGTTGGAGGAAGCTATCATTGGAAGTGGGTTTGGAGGTTAAAAAGGAAAGCTGATTCAAGCCCAGAGTTTTTCTCTTTCTGCTGCCTGTGGATCCAAATCTGTCTCCAGCACCATGTCTGCCTGGGTACCACCATCCTCCCTTCCATGACGATAATGAACTGAACCTCATGGTGTCTCTTTGCAGCAATAGCCAAAAAGACAAGCAGATAACTAACTCAATGTGTTGAAGGGAATGATTGAAGGGAAGAAAAATTGAGAAAAACCCAGGAAATCAGAAACCCAAATTACCAAAAACTACAAAAGAGGCAACACAAGGAGGCCAAGAAAGAAAGAGAGAAAGACAAAGAGAGAGCCCTTAGGAAAAAAGGAAAGAACAAAGAAAAATAGAAGAACCAGAAAGCTAGAGGAACCATTTCCTCTAAACGGCTGCCAGGAAGTTATCTAAGTTCTATTCAACTAAACTTTTAGAGACAGTGTTTTTCTACCTAGCCTATGCTGACTTTCCATCCCCCTGTCTCCAACCTCCTCAACTCTGGAATTACAAGCATACTGTGCTATCCACGGAAGCCTCTATTTCTTTCATATAAAAGAGACACTAGTCAGGTGGTGGTGGCACACGCCTTTAATCCCAGCACTCAGGCAGCAGAAGCAGGCAGATCTCTGTGAGTTCGAGTCCAGCATGGTCTACAGAGTGAGTTCCAGTACAGCCAGGACTGTTATACAGAGATATTCTGTCTCAGAACACACACACACACACACACACACACACACACACACACACACAGTACTAAGGTACTGTCCTGTTCTTTTTGGTTTGCAACTTGGGTTGGTCTGGAGCTCACTATGTAGCCCAGGCCAGCCTTAAACAGTGGTTTTCCTCTCAGCCTGCTGAGTGCTGAGATTACAGTTGTGTGCTACCATGCCTGCATTTTGTTATTTAAAGATTGATTTAGTTTATTTTACGTTATGTGTTTGGGTGTTCTGCCTGTATGTATGTGTACCACATGAGTGTCTGATGCCTGTGGAGGCCAGAATACAGCATCTGATTCTCTGGAACTGAAGTTACAGACGATTGTGAGCCACCAATAAAAAACAAGGATGTGAGCCGGGTGATGGTGGCACACACCTTTAATCCCAGCACTCGGGATGCAGAGACATCTCTGTGAGTTTGAGGCCAGCCTCGTCTACAAGAGCTGGTTCCAGGACAGGCTCCAAAGTCACAGAGAAACCCTGTCTCGGAAAACAAAACAAAACAAATCAAGGATGTGGGTGCTGGGAATAAGATCCAGGTTCTCTGGAGGCGCGCACCAGTGCTCTGAAGCACTGAGCCACCTTCCCAGCCCCCACGTCCTTGTTTTTTTATTGGTGTCTCTATTTTGTCTGGGCTTCTTTGTGTTTGTGTGCATGCATATGTGTTCAAATCTGCATGAAAATGTGTGTGTGTGGGGGGGAGATAATCTTGGGTGTCATTTCTCAGTCATTATGTCTACTCTTTTTTGAGAAAGTCCCTTATTAGCCTTGAACTAACCAAGTAGGGTGGACTGGCTGGCCAGGGAGTCTCAAGGTTCTGCTGTTGTTGCCTTCCCAGCACTGGGATGACAGCACATGCTACCACCCTCAGCCTTAAAAATCCAATTCAGGTCCTCGCACTTGCAAGACAAGCACTTCACTGACTAGCTTTCCAAGGCTTTCCTTCATGTCTAAGACTTCATTTCATTTTCTCCAGAAACGTCCCCCTTTTTCTTCGTGGGATCTCACTCTGTAGTCCACGCTGACTTGTAACTCATCATGTAGCTCACGCAGGCCTCAAATATGTGGCAATTGCTCTGCTTCAGCATCCCAAGGACTAGGATTACAGACACGAACCACCATGCCTGGATCAGAAGCTTTTCAGAAAAGGGGATAGGTAAGTGGATAGGTAGGTAGGTAGATAGATGATAGATAGATAGATAGATAGATAGATAGATAGATAGATAGATAGATAGATAGATAGACAGATAGAAGATGGATAATAGTTTTTTTTTTCAGTACTGGAGACTGAACCTAAGACCTCACATACATGAGGCAAATGTTTTACCTCTAAGTGACTCCTCCACCCCTCTTTATGGGGAATACTTTGCACAAATGAACAAACTATCTCACAGAGGGGAAATGAGTCACCTAAGATCCTTCACTGAGCTCTTGGAAGATCTATACTTAGAATGGAGGTCTGCTGAGTTCTCACTAACTGCCAGGCCCACTCTAGGGATTAATATCTTCATTTTCACAATTCACAGACAGCCACAGACGCTCCCATAATCTCTTGGGAGGGAAGCTGCCATTCTTTATGGAATTCAAGGGTGGTGGCTTCTCTCTGTGAGGAGAAGGACCTCATCCTCTGATTTCCAGAGTAACGTGCCCAAATCCTCTCTTTGGGAGTTGTTTAGGGTTGGGATGAGTTGGAGTCCGTGTATTTGGTGGGCATTTTTAGCCGAGCATGAATACCCCGGCCTCCCGGTACAAAGATCTCTTCACCTTTCCCCTGTACGTGTTTACCTTTCCTCCATCCAGCTGGTACCTTGATGCTGCAAGATCCCCTGTACGTGTTTATCTTTCCTCCATCCAGCTGGTACCCTGATGCTGCAAGAGTAACCTGCAAACCTTTTTGATGAAGACTGTAGATAGTGCTGTAGTTTGCTCACGGAACAGATACATCTGGCTAGAGGGCTAACAGGTGCTGGAGCCAGTAGGGGCTGCCATCCAGCTTGCTCTCTGCTACCATGCCACGAGCCTTAGTGTGGCCTTGCATGTACATGGAAAAGGGGCATCTTAGCTTTCAGGCAATGGTACCTTCTTAAGACAACTGCTATGTGGCTATGTTCTCTCTGGAAAGGTTTCAAATACTTTATTTTATTTTATTTTACTTTATCTATTGTGGGTTTCTTTTTTCGAGTCAAGATCTCACTGTGTATCCCTGGCTGTCCTGAAACTAACTACGTAGGTCAGGCTGGCCTTGAACTCACAGAGATTTGCCTGAGTCTGGGAAGTGCTGGCATTAAAGGCCTGCAGCACCGTGCCTAGCCTTCTTTTCAAGGTTGCACAGTAACAAACAACAAACAAGTAGCTATCTTCTTTCTGTTCTTGTTTCCACTCTTGCTCTTCGTCCAGGTTCGAAGCCACCAAAGTAGTCTAGTTAGCTCATTTTAACCACATCGCACTTTTAAGATGAGCATAGTAGCACACAGCTGTAATCCCAACATTCTGGAGCCTAAGGCAGGAGAACGGTGAATTGGAGGCTAGCTCAAGACCAACCTAGGCTACATCACGAGACCCTGCTTCAAAAACAGCCTTCGTATTCCAGGTGTGGTGGTGCATGCCTGTAGTTCCAGTACTTGAAGTCTGGGAGAGGCTTTAGGAGAGTTTGGGGACAACCTGGGATGATAGAGGCTACCAAAACAAGAGAAAATCCTACTATTTGTTGGGTTGGTAGCCAAGCGGCAGTGTGCTTAGATTGGATTAGTTAGATACTTCAATAGACACAAAACAGCCCTATATGTCCCTAGTCACCAAAATGCTGGTGGGGGTGTAGCTGCTTGTAGAAGTGTTTATTTAGCTCGTGTGAGGACCTGAGTTTAACCCCTACCCCCAAGAAGAGGTCCTTCTATTTACTGGCTTACACTGCCTTACCTCATTCTGCTTTCCTAATACCTATTATATCTTATCTTCTACTTTTCATCCTTTCTATCACAGCCAAGGGCCTTTCTGTTGTTTTTTTGTGTTGGTGTGGTTAGTTTATTGGTTTTGTTTTATTTGTGACACCGGGGATAGCTGCACCCTCAGTCCCAATTTTTGTTTTTTTTCTGATTCTACTTTTCCCCTCTGTTGTGTTTCTTTCTGATTTGTAAACATACCAAACCCATTTCACCTCTAGTTGTTTGTACTTGTTTTCCCTTCTGCCTAGACGTGTTTTCCTCCAAAACCCACGTATCTTTCAGATCTCAGGTCAAATACCTCAGCTTTAATGAGGTCTTACCCAACCACTATATTTAATGCTCTGTTCTACAGTCCACCCCTACTCTACTTACTATCTTTTCGTGTTTGATTTTCTTCATATAGCTTATTACTCTCTGAGGTTGCTTATAGTTTCTGTTTCTGCCATATGGAATGGAAACTACTGAAAGCCAAGACCATGTATCTCAGCCTTGTGTAACCAGCATCTAGAACACGACTGCTCCAAAGATGAGTCAGCTTTTGTGAACGAATGTTGTTGAATGAATGGCTCTCTGACTTTTCTCTGACGACTACAAGTGAAGGACCAGTTAGCAGCCCTGGTAAAACAAAGATGATTTTAGGAAACAGATGTGGAATAGCCTCAAGTTACTTTGATTTTCTCTCTCTTTTTTATGACTTATTTACATGTATGAGTGTTTTGCCCTCAACCATACATGTGCATCTCATGCACACGCCTGTTAGATCCCTTGGGACTAGAGTTATGAATAGCTGTGAGGCACCGTGTGAGGGCTGGAATTGAACCGGGACCCTCTGCAAGAGCAACAAGTGCTCGTGACTGCTCAGCTATCTCCTCGGACCTGCTTTTGAATCTGAAGGAATAAAAAAAAGATGTGTGATGCCATGATAATTACAGAACTGAGTACAGGCTTGCTTTTCAACTTTCCTCCATTATTGTATCACTCAGCTGGGATTCAAGATCCTAAATGAGCCAAATACCACACAACGTTTGTAAAACTGGATGAAGCAAAGCTCTGGTCCTTTCAGTTTTGGTAATGGGAGCCAGTAGTGGAAAGCTGGTATTATGAATCCCCTCTCACTGGGCGGTGGTGGCACACACCTTTAATCCCAGGGAAGCAGATCTCTGTGAGTTTGAGGCCAACCTGGTCTACAAGAGCTAGCTCCAGGACAGGCTCCAAAGCTACAGAGAAACCCTGTCTCAAAAAAACCAAAACAAACAAACAAACAAACAAACAAACAAACAAAAAAAAAAAACCAAAAAGAAAGGAACCCCCTCTTTCCAAGACTGTACACAGTGGAAAGTCAGCACAGAAACAACTGTAATGCTTTCGGGTGGTGAAGAGGGAGCTTTAGTCTGAAGTAGTCATTGAAAAATTTCACGAGAAACTGAAATAGGAATGTGATCCTTAAAAGTGGTGGCTAACAAAGCTACTTTCCCGGGAAATTCAAAGCTAAAGGCTGATTAAGTGTTAAAACCGGTTAAGAAATATTTATGTTGAGCAGAAATATTTAATGTGAGCCCTTGGGAGGCAGAGACAGATGGATCTCTATGAGTTCAAGGTTGGCTTGGCCCAGAAGTGAGTTTCAAGCCAGTTAGAGATACATGAGGGACCCTGACTCAAAAAGAAAGAAAAAAGGAAGCATGTCCTTTCGTGGGAAGCAAGAAGCATACAAAGGCTATACTATTAGCAGGTTGAAGAAGAATCTCTCTTGTCGATTTTTTAAAAAACATATCTTTTTTTAATTTTTTTTAAATGTATCTCTTTTTTATTTGGTTTCTCAGTAGCTATGGAGATTGTTCTGGAACTCACTCTGTAGACCAGGCTGACCTCAAAATGACAGAGATCCACCTGCTTCTACCTCCCAAGTGCTGGGATTAAAGGTGTGCTCCACCACCACCCAGCTGTGAGTCTTTATCTTCAACTTTTTGGTGGATGAGAAGTCAAGAACCTGGAGATTTTAAGCCCAGACTACTAGTAAAGCCAAGAATATTAATTCTCTCTTTTCCTCCCTCCTTCCCTCTCTCCTCTCCTTTCTTCTTTTAAACTTTTCTTCTCTTATTGTAATAGTGGGGATGGGACACAGTACTAAACTCTGTGGAGGACAGCTCTGTGAAGTTGGTGCTCTCCTTCCACCCTTATATGCATTCTGGGGATTAAACTCAGGTTGCCAGACTTTTGTAAAAATGTCTTTACGTACTGAGGCATCTAGTTGGCCCCCAACACTTCTTTAGTGTAGACAGTGAAAATAGCATATTTTGCAGTGGGACGAAGAGGTTGAGAGAATTTGGTGATAGATTTGATATAAAGTGTAAAGGAGAGATATTACTATGGTAAAAAATATGAGATATTCCCTTTAGGTTTATAGATTAAGAGTTTGTCAGATAATGGGATTTGGGGAATTGATTAACTTCATTTGAAGCAGTTCTCACTAAATCACCCAGACCATGAGGCTGATGGCACATGCTTCCTTTTCTTCAGTTTAGTAGCTGAAATTAAAAGTATGGCCTCTTCCATATTTTGCTATCTTAATTTTACTGGGATAATTAGCAGCATTTAACAAAGTTGTTCATTTCATTCTTGGTGTAGGTGGCATCATGTCACGATAAGAAACATGATTTTAGTTCATCATTTCAAAGTTTTCAGTGCACAATCCTTGACTCAGAAAATTCTGGCCCTGTGGTGAGACAGAACATTATGATGGCAGGAACATGACAGACGAGGCAGTGGAGAACAGGAGCGCAGCCCCATGACCTACTTCCTCCAACAAGGCTCCACCTGCTACTTCCCACCATCTCCTGTAATACCTCCCATAATACCATCAACTAATTATTTTATTAAATAATTCGATTTTTTTTTGAGACAGGGTTTCTCTGTAACTTTGAAGCCTGTACTGGAACTCGCTCTGTGGACCAGGTTGGCCTCGAGCTCACTGAGATCCTCCTGCCTCTGCCCCCTGAGTGCTGGAATTAACAGTATGTGCCACCACTGCCTGGCTTTAAATAATTGATTTGATATTAATTGATACCCAGTCTGCTCTATCCCTTAAGAGACAAGCCATGCCCATTCACCCCCACCCCCACCCCACCTGCTCCACAGAGGCAAGCTGAACTTCAGCTTCTAGCCTGAGTTCCTTCTTTTTCCATCTCTCTCTCCAAGAGGCAGCTTCTGTCTCTCCCTTCTCCCCTTCTGTTTCTCTGCCTCTCTCTCTGTCTTTCTCTCTGTTCTTCTCCCCTTCTTCCCTTTCACCTCCCTAATCCACTAAATAAATATCCAATCTCACCAGGCGGTAGTGGCACACTCCTTTAATCCCAGCACTCGGGAGGCAGAGGCAGGCGGATCTTTGTGAGTTCGAGACCAGCCTGTGTGTGTGTATGGTGTGCCCACGATAACCTTAAATTCCTGATTCTCCTTCCTCTGCCTTCCAAGTGCTAGGATTGCAGACATGAGCCACCACACTGGGCTCAGCCATGCATTGTCATAGAAAAGCTCCAAGCTCCTCTCTGAGATGAGTGAACTGATGCCAAAGAATTGATTCAATCAGTATAGCCATTAAAACAAAAGAACCAGAACTGTAATAAAGGCACTGCCCTGGCCCATTTTATTGGTTAGAGGATAGGTGGGAGGAGTAAACAGAACAAAATGCTGGGAGGAAGAGGAAGTGAGCTCGGAGACTCGACCGCTTTCCTCGCGGGAGCAGACGCCTGAGAGAGACGCCATGCCCTGCTCCCGGGATGAAGCTCGGACCCAGGATGGACTAGGCTAGAATCTCCCCGGTAAGCGCACCTTGGGGTGCTACACACAGATGATTAGGAATGGGCTAAATTAATATGTGAGAATTAGCCTAGAAGAGAATGGGCCAAGCAGTGATTAAAAGAAAAAAAAAAAAAAAAAAAAAAAAAAAAAGAACCAGAACTGGAATTCTATTCTGATTCAACAGTACTGTACTTTTTCAGCATTGAGGAAGCCACAGTAATCTGTGATGAAGTGGTTTTGTGGGGAGAACATCTAGCTTCTACATCCTGGACCTACTTGCTAAGGGATCTTGGAAAAAATTGCTCCATCTCTTTGAGCCTTTCTTCTTGTTTTTTGTTTGTTTGTTTTGTTTTTCAAGACAGGGTTTCCCAGTAGCTATAGGAGCCTGTCCTGGAACTCACTCTGTGGAACAGGCTGGCCTCGAGCTCACTGAGATCCTCCTGCCTCTGCCCCCTGAGTGCTGGGATTAAAAGTGTCACCACCTCCTGGCTCTGAGCCTTTCTTCTTTAGTAATGCTAACAGCAGAGTATCTAATTTTCACAGGACTGCTATGAAAATCACACACAGAAGTATGGACATATTTTGCGCCTGGTGATCCAGCGTGGCAGCTGGTAGTAATGTAGTATCATGCTAAGGTCTGGGATTAACATCATCAGCTACTGTACCCAGACAAGTTACAATATCTATTCCCCAGACCCTGAATGTTCACATCTCTAAGATCCTTCTCAATTTTTTTAAAATATTTATTTATTTATTATGTATACAATATTCTGTCTGTGTGTATGTCTGCAGGCCAGTAGAGGGCACCAGACCTCATTACAGATGGTTGTGAGCCACCATGTGGTTGCTGGGAATTGAACTCAGAACCTTTGGAAGAACAGGCAATGCTCTTAACCACTGAGCCATCTCTCCAGCCCCCCTCATTTTTTTTTTTTGAGACAGGATTTCTCTGTAGCTTTGGAGACTGTCCTGGAACTAGCTCTTGTGGACCAGGTTGGCCTCAAATTCACAGAGATCCTCCTGCCTCTGCCTCTAGAGTGCTGGGATTAAAAGCGTGCGCCACCACTACCCAACAATCCCTCTCAATTTTTGTTTACTAACACCTACCAGTGTGTATGTAGCTATTGACTTTATTTAGTCTTTAAACACTCCTTGTGAACACTGATTTCCTATAGGAAGATGGAAGTCCCAAAGATTTTCCTTCTGTTTGACTCACATCTATCTAAAGCTATTCTTTCTTTTTGTAGTGCTAGGGATCAAACCCAGGGTCTCACAGAAGCCAGACAAACACTACATCCCTGGGCTTTAGTCCCAGCTTTTGGTTTTGCATTTTATTTGGACACAGGTCTTGCTAAATTGTCCAGGTTGTCCTTGAAGCCACTCAGTAGCCCAGCCAGGCCTTGACTTTGTCACCCTCTTGCCTCCACCTTCTGATTAGTGCCATCAGGATTGGCTTAGCATTTGTTTGTTTGCTTGTTTGTTTTATTGTTTTTAGAGACACTGTTTCATTCAGTAGCCCACATTGGCCGAGAATTGGCTGTGTAGCGCGGACTAGCTATTAAAGTATGACATAACTGCTTATGGTGGGATCTACTTGTAATCCTAGCACTCAGGAGCCTGAAGCAGAAGGATCATGATTGTTGCAATGAATTAAAACAAAACACAACACTAACTTGTTCAGTCATACATATGTTTTAGGTAGTCTTTGACTGGGAGCTATTGGCAATTTACAAACCTCTGGAAGAAAATACAGGGACCAGTTGTGATGGCCTATGCCTTTAATACCGGTAGCCAGAGACAGAGACAGGCAGATTTCGGTGAGTTTGAGGCCATCCTGGTCAACATAGTTTCAGTACACTTGGAGCTATGCAGTGAGACCCTGTATATACATAAAGAAAAAGAAAATACTGGAAGATGGGTATAGTTGTCATCTCAACCCTGGGAAACTTTTTGTTATGGAAATTAGCATTTTTGCATGAAGAAAGTAATAAAATTCATTTTCTTTTAATAGCAAGGAAAAATACAGGAAGAAGAAAAGTTGGAAGAGCTCCTAAGAGGATCAAGACAAGGACTACAGTTCAGGGAAAAAAGGGAGGGGATCCTCCATTTTAAACTGTGTTTTTATTTTAATCCTGGGTCACTCAGGAAGCCATGCTGGCTAGAACTGGAATTTATTAAGAAGATTAGACTGCACCTGCAGTTCAGTCAAGTCATTTCCATCTTTTTGTGTCTGTACACTTAATTAGTTTCTAATGTTCTCTTTTCTAATTCAGTCTGAAATCTCATGAATTTCTGCATAAAACAAACACAGCGTTGGGGGCGGGGTGGGGTTGCTGGTGGGGGTGCAGGCCTGTGGTGTCAGCACTCAGGAGCTGAGGAAGGAGAATTGCTGTGAGTTGTGCCCAGCTTGGGTTACAAAGCAAGATCTTGTCTCAAAAAAAAATATTTAACAAATTAACTACACGTACTTCTGTAGGGTCCAAAGTGAGGGCCAGATTCCGTTTCATTCTTGGGACTCTCTTAATTCGTTCTGGGAGCTCATGCCATGCCAAGCCTTGGGAAAATGTTGGAGACAGTCATTTGCCTCCACATTATCACTGAGAAACATCGTTTGCTTGGCATCTTTAGGTTGACAAGCTCTCTGTGGGTTCTGTGGCACACTTTGTACCCAGAAATCTCTTCTAGTATTTGTAGTCTCGGGCCTAGCGTTCTTTTTGTCTGGCTGGTGAATTAAGCACTGATTCTGCTCGGGCTTCACCAAGAGGCTGTAGGAAACAAGACTGAGATCCCAGCTGACTCCCCACTCACTTCACTCTGTAACCAGGGACATTTCTTCTTGTTCTTCAAGCCCAATTTCCTCAACGTGCCTGAAAAAGAGAAATTAAAATTCTACAAGCCAATTTGTTTTGTTTGTTTGTTTGTTTTGAGACAGGGCTTCTCTGTGTGTCCTGGCCTTCCTGGAACTCATTCTGTGGACAAATCCACCTGCCTCTGCCTGCCAGTGCTGGGATTAAAGACATGAGTCACCACTGCCCTGGGGCAGGGGTGCTAATTTGTTTTTATCTTGGTCACATACTTCTTCTTTTTTTTTTTTGGTTTTTCGAGACAGGGTTTCTTTTTTTTTATTTTATTTTATTTTAAATTTATTTATTTATTAAAGATTTCTGTCTCTTCCCAGCCACCGCCTCCCATTTCCCTCCCCCTCCCCTAATTAAGTCCCCCCCCCTCAGCCCGAAAAGCAATCAGGGTTCCCTGTCCTGTGAGAAGTCCAAGGAACCCCCCACCTCCATCCAGGTCTAGTAAGTTGAGCATCCAAACTGCCTAGGCTCCCATAAAGCCAGTACGTGCAGTAGGATCAGAAACCCAGTGCCATTGTTCTTGAGTTCTCAGTAGTCCTCATTGTCCGTTATGTTCAGAGAGTCCGGTTTTATCCCAGGCTTTTCCAGACCCAGGCCAGCTGGTCTTGGTGAGTTCCCAGTAGAACATCCCCATTGTCTCAGTGTGTGGGTGCACCCCTCATGGTCCTGAGTTCCTTGCTCGTGCTCTCTCTCCTTCTGCTCCTGATTTGGACCTTGAGAATTCAGTCCTGTGCTCCAATGTGGGTCTCTGTCTCTGAGACAGGGTTTCTCTGTGATTTTGGAGCCTGTCCTGGAACTAGCTCTTGTAGACCAGGCTGGTCTCGAACTCACAGAGATCCGCCTGCTTTTGCCTCCCGAGTGCTGGGATTAAAGGCGTGCGCCACCACCGCTGGGCTGTCACAGACTTCTTAAAAGGCACTGATGCAAAATTGCGGGAAAGAAAAAAATCGTCTAAGATTTTTATCATCATTCAATTTATTACTATTGTTATTGTTATAGTATATAGTAATATAGTATCTGGAGGTAGGCAAAGATTTTCAAAATCAGACCAAAGAATTGTTAAGGAATAGCCAGGCAGTGGTGGTGCATGCCTTTAATCCCAGCACTTGGGAGGCAGAGGTAAGCGGATCTCTGTGAGTTTGAGGCCAGCCTGGTCTATGAGAGCTAGTTCCAGGACAGGCTCCAAAGCTACAGAGAAACCCTGTCTCAAAGCAGAGGCAGGCGGATCTCTGTGAGTTCGAGACCAGCCTGGTCTACAGAGCTAGTTCCAGGACAGGCTCCAAAGCCACAGAGAAACCCTGTCTCGAAAAAAAAAAAAAAAACAAAAATAGAAAGAAAGAAAGAAAGGTTAAGGAAAAAAACTGATGAACTGAAATCCATTAAGATAAGGAACTTCTTTTTGTCAAAAGACATGATTAAGAGATTGAGAGGGCCTCAACATAAAGCCAGCCACACTGAACCTTATAGAAAAGAAAGTGGGAAGCACATTTGAACGCATTGACACAGGGAACCACTTCCCAAAAATAACCTCAGCAGCACAGACACTGAGAGAAACAATTAATAAATGGGACCTCCTGAAACTGAAAAGCTTCTGTAAAGCAAAGGACATGGTCAACAAGACAAAATGACAGCCTACAGAATGGGAAAAGATCTTCACTAACCTCACATCAGACAGAGGTCTGATCTCCAAAATATACAAAGAACTCAAGAAATTGGACACCAAAAGATCACATAATCCAATAAAAAATGGAATACAGACCTAAACAGAGAACTCTCAACAGAGGAATCTAAAATGGCTGAAAGACAGTTAAGGAAATGTTCAACATCCTTAGTCATCAGAGAAATGCAAATCAAAACAACTCTGAGATTCCATCTTACATCTGTAAGAATGGCCAAGATCAAAAACACTGAGGACAACTTATGCTGGAGAGGTTGTGGGGAAAAGGGAACACTTCTGCATTGCTAGTGGGAATGCAAGCTGGTACAACCCCTTTGGATGTCAGTGTGGCAATTTCTCAGAAAATTAGGAAACAACCTTCCTTAAGAGCCAGTAATACCACTTTGGGGTATATATCCAAAGGATGCTCAATCGTGCCACAAGGACATGTGCTCAACCATGTTCATAGCAGCTTTGTTTGTCATAGTCAGAACCTGGAAACAACCTAAATGCCACTTGACCAAAGAATGGATAAGGAAAATGTGGTACATTTGCACAATGGAGTACTACACAGCAGAAAAAAATAATGACATCTTGAATTTTGCAGAAAAATGGATGGAGCTTGAAAACATTATTTTGAGTGAGGTAACCAAGACACAGAAAGACAATTATCACATGTACGCACTCATAGGTAGGTTTTGAACATAAAGCAAAGAAAGCCAGCCTACAAACCACAATCCCAGAGAACTTAGACAACAATGAGGACACTAAAAGGGACTTACATAGATCTAATCTACCTGGGAAGTAGAAAGTAGAAAAAGACAAGATCTCCTGAGTAAATTGGGAGCATGGGGACCTTGGGGGAGGAATGAAGCGGGGAGGGGAGAGGCAGGGAGGGGAGCAAAGAAAAATGTAGAGCTCAATAAATATCAATTAAAATGTATAAAAAAATAAATCTTTTAAAAAAAGAGATTGAGAAGGCCTGGTGAAATAAAGGCCTGAGTGAGTAAGGCACCTGCTACCAAGTTTGACTTTCTGAGTTTGGTTCTAATAACCCACACGGTAGAAGGAAGAAATTGACTCTCATAAATTATACTCTGTCTCCACTCACACACTTACACTCACATACATGTACACACATTACATTCAATAAAAACGTCATTTTAGGCCAGGTGGTGGTGATGCACACTTTTGTTCCCAGCACTTGGGAGGCAGAGGCAGGTGGATCTCTGTGAGTTCGAGGCCAGCCTGGTCTACAGAGTGAGTTCAGGACAGTCTAGACTACATAGAGAAACCCTTTCGCAAAGCCTGCCCCCGCCCCCCAAATCATTTTAATAAAAGAGAGAATAAAAAATTAGCCAGACACAATGCCTCATACTTGTAGGCCCAGCACTCAGGAGGCTGAGACAGGAGGAGCTCAAGTCCGTGTCAGCCTGCGCTATGTAATGAGTTTAAGGGACCTCTGCCTCGGTTATATAGCGAGATGTTATCTCAAAGAAAAAAATTGCTGACTGTACTATATGAATATAATGCTCCAATAAAACATATTCCTTGGGTCTGGGCAAATGTCTTAGTGATCTAATGCTTGTTCCCTAAGTGTGGCAACAGGATTTCAGATCCCCAGCACCCACAAACGTGTTGGATGCACGTGGCAGCCTCCTGCCACTTTGGAGATGGAAGCAGGAGGTACAGGAGTTCAAGGCCATTCTTGCTTACATAGCAAATTTGAGGGCACCCAAATTATTTTCCTAGCTGCTGGAAGTGCAGCTCAGTGGCAGAGCATTTGTCTTCCGTGTATATGGCCCTAAGCTTGAGCCCTAGAAACGCAACAAAACAAAACACATCCAGTTACTTAAAACAGCATTTTTTTTGACAAGGTTTCTCTATTAAACAGTCCTGGCTGTCCTGGAACTCACTCTGTAGACCAGGCTGGCCTCAAACTCAGAGATCTGTTTGCCTCTGCCTCCTGATTAAAGGTATGTGCCATCACTGCTTGGCAACATCAAATATTTATTACAATGAAAATTTGGATAGGTCACCATTCATGGTGGCACACACTCCCAGCACTTGGGAGGCAGAGGCAGGCTGATCCCTGTGAGTTTGAGACCAGCCTGGTTTACAAGAGTGTGTTCCAGGACAGTCAGGGCTACACAGAGAAACCCTGTCTCAAATTGTATATATCTTTTTGGATGGCTACAAACATGTCTTGGCTTAATGTTTCTGTGTACTCTTCACAGGAGTACAGTCAGTGGGAGAGAATGGTCCCATCTGAAATCTCTGCGGAGGAGGGCACAAAGTACGCTAGATCACAGTGAGCTTTGTGAACGCTTTAGAAGGTGGACACTGTGACAGCTTCATTCATTAGCAACCCCAAACCGGAAACAGCTTAGATGTCTTTCAATGGTGGGATAAACAAACTGTGGTATGTTCACACAGTAGAACAGAAAAGACTAGAGTAAAGGGACATTTATGCCTAGGATTGAGCCCTGTGTGTTTCAATTTATCAATTTAATCAAGTTCTGTAACAGACAAAAAACCCCTGCTACTCTATGGCGAAATAAAATCTCACCAGTGGTTACTTGTAATGGTGGTAGAGAACAATTTCCTAGAAAGAGGTTTGGGAGAACTTCCTGTACATTTCTGTGTTTGGAGTTAATTTTTTTACCTTTTATATTTGTTTATTTGATGTGTATGACTATTTTGCCTGCATGTATGTCTATGCAGCATATGAAATCCTGCTCCCTTCAGAGGTTGGGAGAGGACATCAGATCCCCTGGAACTAGATTTATGCTTGATTATCAGCCACCATGGGGATGCTGGGAATTGAACTAAGCTTCTCTGGAAGAGAACCCAATGTTCTTAGCCACTGAGCCATCTCTCTGGACATGGCATTAGTTTTGAGACAGTGTGTGTATCCATATTGAACTGTCAGGGTAATAATTTCTTCAGAGGAGGGAAGGAAGAAAAGGGAAAATAGGCATAGGTTTGTGAAACTGTTTTTACTATCCCCCTTGCATCTTTTCTTCCTTCCTTCCTTCCTTCCTTCCTTCCTTCCTTCCTTCCTTCCTTCCTTCCTTCCTTCCTTTCTTTCTTTCTTTCTTTCCTTCCTTCCTTCCTTCCTTCCTTCTTTCTTTTGTCTTATATATTTTATTTATCTATTCATCGATCTATCTATCAATCATCTATCTATCTATCAATTATCTATCTATCAATTATCTATCTATCTATCTATCTATCTATCTATCTATCTATCTATCTATTAGGCTCTGGTTGGCCTGTCACTCATTGTATAGTCTAAGCTTGCCTCAAACTAAAGAGAACCGTCTTGCTTTGACCTCTTCTTTCTTTTTTCTTTCCATTTTTATTTCTTTTTATTTATTGCTTTTTTTCAGTGCTAGACATTGAACCCAGGGCTTTGAGCATGCTAGATATACGTTTACCACTGATTTATGCTCTCAACTCCGTATTTTCATTAAAAAAAATATAAAAAAAGAAGAAAGAGAAAATTTACTTGAACTGGGGATTTTACTTCAATGACAGAGTGCTTCTCTAACTTATGCAAGTTCCTAGATTTGATCCACAAGACTACAATAAATAAATAAAAACAAAAAGTAAAGGGATGTAGCAACTATAGAAATATAGTAATGTGCTTAATCTTAATGATAATTTAGTGGTCTTTTAAAAAAGTTTTTGGCTGGGTAGTGGTGACCCATACCTTTAATCCCAGCACTCTGGAGGCAGAGGCAGGTGGATCTCTGTGAGTTCAAGGCCAGCCTGGTCTACAGAGCTAGTTCTAGGACAGCTAGCTAGAGTTGCTACACAGAGAAACATTGTCTCAAAAAAGCCCAAACAAATCAACTTTTTGTTGCTTATATTAATTAACCATAATAATAGGTTTCATGATGACATTCTAACTCTCTCTCTCTCTCTCTCTCTCTCTCTCTCTCTCTCTCTCTCTTGGTTTTTCAAGAGAGGGTTTCTCTGTGGTTTTGGAGCCTGTCCTGGAACTAGCTCTTGTAGACCAGGCTGACCTTAAACTCAAGGAGCTCTACCTGCTTCTGCCTCCCAAGTGCTGGGATTAAAGGCCTGCCCACCACCGCCTGGCTTCATGATGACATTTTCTTTTTTTTTTTTTAATAATTTATTTTATCGGCATTGGTGTTTTGCCTGCATGTATGTCTATCTGAGGGTGTCAGATCTTGGAGTTACAGACAGCTGTCAACTGCCATGTTGGTGGTAGGAACCGAACCTGGGTCCTCTGGAAGAGCAGTCAGCACTCTCAACCACAGAGCCATCTCTCCAGCCCCCTCATGATGACATTTTCATACATGGGTGTAAGGTATTTGATCATACTCTCCATTACCCTCATGTAACTCTCCCATGGTTCCTTTCTGTTTCCCAACTAGTGTCTCTTCTACGTTCATGTCTTTATCTTTGTTTTGTTGTTGTTGTTGTTTGGTGACACACTGGGTTGCTTACATGAATATGAGTATGGAATGACTTACAGGAGTATGGACACCTTACCAGAAGCTACAGAAGTGAAGAAAATGTCTTCCCCTACCCAGTAACCATTAACTGTCTATAGATTTTCAGGGAAGGACTGGACTTCGAGATCCCACCCACCTCCAGCAAGTGTTAACTGCCTACATGATCCTCTAAATGGTAAGAATGTAGCTAAATGTTCTATCCTAGTAATTATAGAAATATAGGGACATGCTTAATCTCAGAGGTGGGTTCGCGGGCTTTTAAAAAAAGTTTTTATTTATTAATTTTTAATTTCTTTGGTTTTTTTTAAGACAGGGTTTCTCTGTAGCTTTAGTTCCTGTCCTAGAACTAGCTCTTGTAGACCAGGCTGGCCTCGAACTCACAGAGATCCGCCTGCCTCTGCCTCCCGAGTGCTGGGATTAAAGGCCACATCTACTCCCTGGCAAGACCAAATTTTTGACTGTTATCTATATTGTCTGTTTCCTTTAAACTATTAATTTATTTATATTTGATGTGTATAAGTCTTTTGTCTGTGTGTGTGCATGAATGTCATATGTGTATCTGGTTTGTGTGGAGGCCATGTGATTCCCCTGGAATGGAGTTACAGATGGTTGTGAGCCACCATCTAGTTGTTAGAACTCCAACACAGGTCCTCTTCAAGATCATCACCCAGTGCTCCCTTCTGAACCATCTTCCTAGTCCCTGTACTGTCTGTTTTTTGATGAGCTCCATGAACTAGTGTCTGAACCTTATGGAGCAAGTGTTTTCAGGCAGAACATGAGAGCTGATTCGATAAGGCACCCTATAGGACACAGGACAGAAGATGGTATTTCGAGTTCAGGAGACAGAGCTTATATCCATTTGTGTGTAAAGCACAATTGAACGTTAGCATCTTAAAGGCTCAGCTAACAGGCTCAGCTGTTAAAGGCTAGACTCACAACCAAAAAACATTGGAAGGACATAAATGTTGGTTATGGGCCTCTGTTCCCAGGTAAATCGTATTCCTCTAAAGGAAAGATAGTTTATAGGAGAGAAATCTTGAGTGACCGTGGCCCAGGAAAACAGATTTAGTTTAGCCCAAATTCCACATTCCAATGAAGAAAGCAGATTCATGGAGTTTTATAAACTTACAGTCCAAAGATAGTCGTAAATCAAGACACATTGAAAATACATGGACGGGTACATCAAAGATGTGGTTACAGCAAGATGCTATATTTGGGTTGAAAGAAGCTGAGGGTCTGGTAAGTTAATAGATTTCAAAAGGTTTTTATCTTTTAGTCACAGAATATTAGTTCCAACACAGAGCTGGGCAAGCCGGGGCTGTTCTGGAACCTAAAGCTAGCCTGAGATAAGGTAATTAGTGCCTGGCCCTGCAACATTCTGATCTCCCCACAGTCCCACAGCTCTAATCAGCCCCAGCTGCTTTCCAGGAGTCGTTGCTCACAGTTACCATATTTAGGTATAAGGTCTGGGCAGATGTAATCAAGTTAACACAGTCCTCACTGCCTTGCGTGCTATGTTATTAAGCAATTCCGGGGACAGTCAGAACCCTGATGAGCAAATACTTGCCATGCTCCCTCTGGAGATTCTTGAAAGGTGTGCTGAAAGCAGCGTACTCTTAGCAACTGCACCTTCCTTGGTTTGTTTGTTTGTTTGTTTTTTGGTTTTTCAAATGTTATTTCATGCCTACTTAAGTGAAATTTAAGAAATTGTCTTGATGCCTTTGAAGTCTAGAAATGCAGATGTGTGACTCACTGTAGACTTTTTATCCAGAAAAATTATTTGGCCAGTTCCCTTAGTTCTGTAAACAGATGACAGTAAGGCCCCCTTAGTCAAACGTTAGAAGATCTCTCTTCTCCTCTCCCCTCTTCTTTTCATTGTCTTAGTGATTTTATTTAGCGCTCAGGAGTTTGGAAGGAGTCATAGAGCAATTTGCAAGAGAAGACAAGGGGCTTTCTGGAACGAAGCAGCAAAGAATACCACCCTGCTATAGATTTAATGGTTTGGAAATCTGTTGGCATAGAGGAAAGAACACTGGTATTCCCCAAAGAGAAACTACCCCAAGGGCAGCAAGAATCTGTACTACTTAAATGATGGGCTCAACCCTTGAGCCTAAGGATTAATTCTAAGGCTTAAAAACCAGAGACTGAACTTTCTAGGCACTATGACGTTTTGAGAATCTCCAGCAGATAACTGTTCACTTAAGTTATCTAGCCTCTTATATTACGCAGGACCACTTGCAGAGGGCAAAAACAGCAGCTGTGTTACTGAACTGAGTAGATTTCCTCACCAGATTTTATAAACACCACCTAGACTTACAGCTTGTAAATAGGACTCACTGCCTTGGAATGAGTCAGTGCCTAGAGTTTATCTTATGGAGAACAGAGACCTCTAAAGAGAGGCTAACCCCCCATTACTAAAAACTGATTCAAGGCTGGGATGTAGCTTAGTTAATTGGTAGCGTGCCTGCAGAGCAGGCATGAGGCCTTGGGTTTGGGTTCTATCTCCAGCACCCCATAAACCCAGTGTAGCAGTGCTGACCTGTATTGCCAGCATTTAGAATGTAGGCAAAAGACTTGCCTCCACATTCAAAGTCATCTTTGTCTACAACTGTGTGTTTGAGTCCTTGTTTCAGAAAACGAAAAGCAGTTGGGGCATAGGTCTGTAGCTCAGTGCTACAGTTATCTGTTCTACACATTCTTTCCCATCCACATTCTTTTTTTTTTTGGTTTTTTGAGACAGGGTTTCTCTGTGGTTTTGGAACCTATCCTGGAGCTAGCTCTTGTAGACCAGGCTGGTCTCGAACTCACAGAGATCTGCCTGCCTCTGCCTCCCAAGTGCTGGGATTAAAGGCGTGCGCCACCACCGCCCGGCCCCATCCACATTCTTGGGAATAAGAAACTAATTAACTCCCTATCTACTCTGGTCCAATCAGTGGTGGCTTGAGAATATGGCCCCTTTCCCACTGAGTAGGTCTTGGGAACCCTGAGTGAGATGTGAACACAGGGGAAGGCAATTGAAAACAATGGATTGTCTCTACAATCCAGCTTCATACATTGGATTTCACAATGTAATAAACTAGAATGTCTTGCATATAATCAGTGTTCGATAAAAGTTTTAATATGAAGTATTTATTGTTAATAAGTGAGAATTTTTCCCCCACAGGAAAATTAAAGCCCTGAATATATCCAAGCATGTATCTTTCTCGTTTCTCAACCCAGGGTTCTAGTGGCTATTCTCCATTTGCAAATCTATTGCTGCTGGAAGCATCTTTCACACTGCTGTTTTGTTTGTCCTCGGGAAACTATTCACTGGAAGCTTTTTCTCCACTGGGGATAGGAACTGAGTTCAAGGCCTCAGCTATGCTGGGCTCTAACATTGAGATGAAGTGGAAGGCTACTTCAATAGTTACACCTCTACCCTGAGACATGTCAGATGGCAAGATCTACAAACTGGTAGATAATTCACTAGTTAGAAGAGATATAGTTAGGTTCCATTCCATCATCTTTGACCACCTCCAGACCTTCATGGGGTACTGAAAGGCATGCAACTGTTGGCCCCAGACTGTTTTTCCTCACAGTGTGTGTGCATGCCCTTACACAGATGGCTCTACTGCATTAAGTGACAGTTGTAATCTCTGATGACATGGAGAGTTTAGGGCCAGCCCAATACTCTAACTCAAGAAATAAAAACAGCAACAATAAAACAAACAACCCTCTAGGCAAATAAAGATATACCAGGAGAGAGCTGTCACTCTTCAAGTATTTTTTTTCTAATAAAGTTATATCCCCAAGAAAGTGATTAAATTGTGTGTCCTGAAATCTCATCATAAAAATCTCCATTTTGGGAGTAGCTGGGATTAAGAAAAGCTCGAAGTTCTCCCACTAAAATAGAAGACCCAGGATATAGGTCAGTGGTTCAGCACTTAGCATGCATGAGTCCCTAGTTCCATGCTCAGTATATAAAAAAGAATACAAGGTAGAGTGGCTTAAATGACAATCAGTAACAGGATCTAATGCAGATCTGGAACTCACGGAGGTTCTCATCATTGCTGGAATTAAGGGCATGTGTCACCATGCCTGGCTCATATACTGTTTTTAATTGAGAATATTTAATATGTACACTTTTAGCAATTATAAAGAAGATATTGTTATTGTCAACCATGGTATGTAATCAGTTCTGGGAACTTATTTTTACTAACTAAAATTTTGTTGTTTGCTAAATTAACAGATTGTAATATTTGATTCTACTTTTTGTTGTTTCCTTTGTCTTTTGGTTTTTTGAGACAAGAGTTTCTCTATGTAGCCCTGGCTATCCTGAAACTTACCCTGTAGAACAGGCTGGCCTCGAACTGACAGAGATACCTCTGCTTCTGCTTCCAGGGAGAGGATTAAAGGTGTGTGCCACCACTGCCTAGCTGTGGAGCTGGTTTTCTTTTTCCATTTTTTTTTTGAGACAGGGTTTCTCTGTGTAACAGTCCTGGCTGTCCTGGAACTAGCTCTGTAGGCCAGGCTGACCTCAAACTCACAGAGATCCACCTGCCTATGCCTCCCGAGTGCCGGGATTAAAGGTGTGTGCCAACACCACCCGGCATCTTTTTACAATTCTTAAGTCACTTTCCATTCCTGAGAGAAGTCAGGGCGAGAACCCAAGGAAGGAACCTGGAGGCAGGAACTAAGTAGAGGTCATGGAGGGGCATACTTACTGCCTTGCTCCCCGTGGCTTGCTCAGCCTGCTTTCTTATGCAGCCTAGGACAATCCAGAGATGTCTTGACCCACAATTAGCTGGGCCCTCCCACATCAATCATCAATCAAGAAAATGTTTCATGGGCTTGCCTACAGGTCAATTTGTTGGAGGTATTTTCTCAATTGAACTTCCTTCTTCCCAGTTGCCCCTCACTTGTGTCAAGCTGACATTAAAAACTGGGTAACACAAATACTCATCCATTGATAAATACAGATTGATCCCATATCTTGGCTGTTGTGAATAGTGCCAAAATAAACATAAAGATATAGTGATTATATTTACTTTGGCTATATACACAGAATATTTTGACCCTTCCTACCCTTTAAGGCAATGGATAATACAATGTTTGTAGGAATATTCTTGGGTGCTATGTAGAAGGGGTTTGTATCTGGCTTTCTGGAAGCATCTCAGGGTAGAAAGCAAAGCCTGGGAGAACAGAAGCTCTTGTAGGCAATCTGTAAAAGACATTCCCACATCAGTGGCAAGCACTAATGTAACACAGGGTCTGACAGCATAAAGGAACAATGTGGGAATGGGTAATGGATTGCTGAGTGCCAATATGCACAGTTTGATACCAAGAAATTAATACCTTTGCTCCTAGGTATCAGCAGTATATAGTAGCTCAATAATGTGGTTAGAGCCTGGGTTAGAGGAACATCAAGAGGAATTAAGCTTCTTTTGTAGCACGCTGAGAAAAAAAAAGAGGAATTAAGAGTTATTTTCTTGCTCCAAGGAATGGGGAAGCTTTTTAGAGATTTGGAAACGATAGCCAGGTCTACATTACCAACACTTAGGAGGTAGGAATCAGGGAGATTAGGAGTTCAAGGTTATTCTCAACTGCACAGTGACTTCAAGGACTAGCCTGAGCCCAGTGATGGTGGTGCAGGCCTTTAATCCCAGCTCTTGGGAGGCAGAGGCAGGTGGATCTCTGTGAGTTCGAGGCCAGCCTGGTCTACAAGAGCTAGTTCCAGGACAGGCTCCAAAACCACAGAGAAACCCTGTCTCGAAAAAACAAAAACACAAAAAAAGAACCAGCCTGGGCTACATGAAACTCTGTCTCACCTAGCCCTCCCCTCAAAAGCAACAAAAATGCTAAAAGCATGGACTAAAGTAGCTGGGTTCAAATTTTAGTTCTCCTACTTATTTGCTGAGTTATTGTGTAACCTTGTAAACCTCTTTATGACTTGGTTTACAAATTTAAAAAAATGGTGTTTAGATTGATGCTTCTATTCAGTGGATTCATATTTAATGCTATTTAATTGCTAACTGTTATTATACACCTAAGTGAGTAGACAATGATTTAAATCTGCAGCGCAAAATATTTTTTCCCAAGAATGCCTTGCTTGTGTGGTGCAGTGGATGGGAATGGGCGCCAGGGCCTGATCTTTTGAAAGGAATGGTTAGTTGTTTTAGAAACTGTATTTCAGGCTCAAGATCTCTGCTCCATAAATATTTCTCAGAGGCGTTTAGGCTCGTGACACTTCACAGTTACAGAAAAGCAATGTGGGTTTATTAATTTTTATAGTTTTCTTTCCTCCTCCTTCCTCCTCCTCTTCCTCCTTTTTTTTTTTTTTTTTTTTTTTTTTAAGAAAGGGTTTCTCTGCTGCTTTGGAACCTGCCTGGAAGTAGCTCTACGTAGACCAGGCCGGCCTCGAATTCACAGAGAGCCGCCTTTCTCTGCCTCCCGAGTGCTGGAATTAAAGGCGTGCGCCACCACCGACTGGCCATTTTTATAGTTTTTAAAAGTCAGGTGCCGCCAGGCAGTGGTGGCGCACGCCTTTAATCCCAGCACTCAGGAGGCAGAGAAAGGCGGCTCTCTGTGAATTCGAGGCCGGCCTGGTCTACGTAGAGCTAGTTCCAGGACAGCTAGGACTGTTACAGAGAAAGCCTGTCTCGAAGAAACAAAATCAAAACAAAACAAACAGAAGTGTCAGGCGCCCAAACCGTGCTCTGACAGATGCCCCGGGCACACCTGGAAACAATGTATCTTTTTTGTTGTTGCTGTTTGGGGATTAATGGCATATGCCCCCACTGCATGGCTGAAACACTGTCTTTGGAGAGAAGAACAGTTAATATACAAGATTACAGAAACTGCACTGTTGCACTCTTTTTTTTTGAGACAGGGTTTCTCTGTGGCTTTGGTACCTGTCCTAAAACTAGCTCTGTAGACCAGTCTGGTCTCGAATTCATAGAGATCTGCCTGCCTCTGCCTCCCGAGTGCTGGGATTAAAGGCTGCATGTTTTTAAGCAAGTCACTAAGCCCAAAGGACCTGCTCACTTGTGCTTGGAGGGAGGTGAACATTAATTGTCCCTAGATGATTGGAGTGATAATCCTCCAAAGTTTTAGGCTTGCTTCGAGAAAAAAATATTATTTATTTATTTAATTAGTTAGTTTTTCGAGACAGGGTTTCTCTGTAGCTTTGGAGCCTGTTTGGAGCTCTGTAGACCAGGCTGGCCTTGAATCCACAGAGATCTGTCTGCCTCTGCCTCCCGAGTGATGGGATTAAAGGCATGCGCCACCACTGCCTGGTTTAGAGTTACTGTCTTAACTAGTGAGTGACTGGATAAGAAATGCATTTCATGTCTTTTATCAGGATACTAACATTTAATAGAAAATATGTGTGGCTCAACATTATTTTGAGATATGAGTAGTTTTTTCCTATATTTTTTTCTACCTCTCCCATAGTTTGTTTTGTGATATCTCAAGGGAGGAGGTGGCAAGACAGGCAAACAAATAATACAGGAATTTGCCTTGGGACGCTGACCTCTAAAACTGATCCCAGGTGCACTTGGTGGTATACCTTGGTGTCCCAGCACCAGGTTCAGTAATTCAAGGTCATTCTTGGCTATGTAGTGAGCTCAAGGTCAGCCTGAGTACACACAAGAGCTTGTTTCAAACATTCTCCTGGTCGTGGTCGTGGAGGAACACTAAAAATAGTTCAAGTGAAAATTTTTGTGGTTTCTTGGCAGTAATGCTTCCAAAAATAACTGGGTCATTGGATGTTTTTATGGGATAATATAAAGTCAAATTAGAAGTGATTAATAATTATTCAAATTTTATGTTAGCTGAATGGGAATATCACAGTTACCACTTGATAGTGGAAACCAATGGGCAGAAAGGGAATGTTTTCCAACATATTGGTGACCAGCTGTAACTACTTACTGTCATTTCTGCCTGCAATGACATTTGTGCTTAGTGCTGGACTTACATATACCAATAGTAGGTCTGCAAGGGGCTGGAGAGAAGGCTTGGCAGTTAAGAGCACTTGCTGCTCTTGCAGAGGACCTGGGTTTCATTCCCAGTACCCACATGGCAGTTTACAACTATTTTTAACTCCTGTTTCAGGCAATCCAATATCCTCTTCTGACTTCTGTGGGCATCAGGCACACATGTGGTGCACATACATACAGGCACGTAAAACATTCATATGCGTATAAAAATTCTTCAAAGTTACTTGTAAAAAAAAAGCATTGAATAAGCCAGGCTATGATGGCACAGGCCTTTAATCCCAGCACTCAGGAAGCCGAGGCAGGTGGATCTCTGTGAGTTCAAGGCTAGCCTGGTCTACAAGAGCTAGTTTCAGAACAGGCTCCAAAGCTACAGAAAAACCCTGTCTTGAAAAAAAAAAAGTATTGAATGATTGAATGAAAATATTTAAAAACTTTAAAAAAGTATTTCTACATTGAAAGGAATCTGTAGTTGGATGGGAACAACGTCATCTGATTTTTAAATTCCTAAAGCTGTATGTGTTTGTGTGTCACAGTGCTTAGTAATTGCTGAGCAAGGAGTCTAAGATAGACTACCTGGAAGAGTTTGCATCAGAGCAGGTTGAACGGTTAGCATTCCTAAGCATTGCTCTGTGTTGATTGTATCATCACGCTCAGGGAACAGAGAAAGGCCTCAAGTGAGCCTGGTTTTTTTTTTTTTTTAATATTTATTTATTTATTATGTATACAATATTCTGTCTGTATGCCTGAAGGCCAGTTGAGGGCGCCAGACGTCTTTACAGATGGTTGTGAGCCACCATGTGGTTGCTGGGAATTGAACTCAGGACCTTTGGAAGAGCAGGCAATGCTCTTAACCACTGAGCCATCTCTCCAGCCCCCTGAGCCTGGTTTTTGAAGGTACCTGTGTGGCAGTCTTAGGACTGACTAGTCAACATGGAGAAGTAAAAAGGTGGCCACAGTTTTAGTTACTGTCTCATGAGAGTAAGGACAGATTAAGACTTGAAATAACTTGGTAATCTTTGAAACTGTTGCTTGGTGTTTGTTTGGCTACCCTTCAGTGAGTCATTTCTGTTGTCTCCTCCTTGAGCCTCAGTTTCCTCCTTTGTCAGGGCAGGCTTGTTATGCCGTACAGAAACAGTTCCTCACTGTGCCTCATTCAGTATGTGGAGCACTTCTTAAAGCCACTGAGCTCAGGCTACCATGCCATGAAAGCTTCAAGAAGACTCACAAATTCGAGGAACTGGGAATTTTTCAGGGAGGTGGATAATGGGAGACAGAGTCAGCCTCTGGGGGAAAAAGTAGCTTTTTCCCTTGCTGGCAGTCCAAGCTCCTCAGAGTAGCAGGGGGGCGGGGCCAGGCTTCAGAAGGGGTTGCTATGAGACGGAGGGGCCAGAGGAGGTTAACTGAACCTTTAAACCCCCACTCGTCATCACGGGGCCATTGGCCATTGTTCCCCACAAAATGGCGTCAGCAAACCCTCTCCCTGCCTGAGGCCTATGTTTGGCTAAGGATGGGAGTGGGACTCGAGGTGGGAACAAAACTACAATTCCCAGGGTACACCGGTCCCGCCTGTGAGGCACAGGCCACGTGCCTAGGCCTAGCAGTTACCCGCCGCCGTCAAAAATCGGTTAGCTCCTTTTTCCTATCCCTGCTTTGGTTGTTGTCCCCCCTCCCCCGCGCGCACTAAGGTCCTGGGGGCGGGGGGACTGCGGTGGTATATGCCATGGCCCCTGCCCTTGCTTCATAGCCAGGAGACAGGTATTTGTAAATCTGTGCTTCGACTTCCAATCCCGAAGCCGCCAGGTATGGGTCTCGCGAGATAAACTGGGACCTGGAAAAAGTGAGGAAGGGGCGGCGGGTGAAAAGGTACCGGTGGGTATCACTTATCTATAGAGCAGCTTCATTTTTAAGGTTTTCAAAGAGCTGAAAATGGCCTGCGGGTGCTAGGAAGTGGTGTGTGGACCTCTTTTTAAATTTTTTTGTTTTTAGGGGGAAAGTGGCGGTGAGGATGAGTGCTTCAGAACACGCAGGAGGTGTCTTGCGTGGCTCCTCGGCGAGCTTCTTCTCTTCGCCCGAGGGAGAAGGCTCTCTCCTCGACGCTGCATCCACCTTGCAGCGCTGAGTGTGGAGGGAGGGCGTGCGCATGCGCCAGCCGGCCAGCCTCTGGACGCCTCGCTGGGCCAGGGGCGGTTCGGAGTTGGGGCTGCTCAGTTGGCTTTCTCCTTCCCTCCCCCCTCGCCCTCCCTCCCTCCTTCCCTCCCTCCCCTTCCCTTCCCCGCCCCTCTCCGGTCCAGCCGAATTCTCTGGCTTCAGTACGCGTGCGCCCGGTCAGCTGCGGGGTGAGCGCGAGCTTGGGCTCGCACCCTGCTCCCCCTAACCCCGCCCGCTCTTTCCCTCGCCGCGGCCGCCGGCTCGGTGGGCTCGAGGGGAGACGCACGCACGCGCACAGGACTAGGCGACGAGCTCTCGAGACACCGAGGAGGGGAGTGAGCGGCGTCGGAGGAGGCGTTAGAGGAGGAGGTATATATATGTGTGTGTGTCTAGTCTACGGTGTAGCCGGTCGGGGGGCTGGCGGAGGCTTGAGAGACAGCGAGGGAGAAGTGAAGAGAGTCGCTTTCCGTCGGTCAGCGTCTCCAGTTAGGTGAGGGTCCCGGCCAGTCTGGGACCCTGAGAGGGAGGAGGCCGGGGGGCGTGTCCGGGATCGGGCTGAGAGATGAATGGGCCCAGGATGAATGGAAGGAGGCAGCGGCAGCCAACATTCTGTTCAGAGTAAGCGCCCCAGTGTGTGTGTGTGTGCGTGTGCGTGTGTGTGTGTGTGTGTGCATGTGTGCTGAAGGGGAACTGCTTGGCCAAGGCAGGGTGCGTGCGTGCGGTCACCCAAAGGTACTGGACGAGGCCAGACTCGGGTTTTGGGGCTGTAGGAGCTTGAGTCGAAGTGACCCAGTACGGAGAGGAAAATTAAGAGGGGAGGAAAGTGGGGAAGGACAGATTTGAGGTTAAGGTGCGTTTTTTTTTTCTTTTTCTTTTCTGTTTCTGTTGGGGAGAGTGGCAACTTTGGCAGTTGATGGAAGACTAAGAGACGGGGAAGGTGAGGATCCGGGAGACGGTTGACAAAGGGACTGAGAGATCATTTAAGTGAGATTGGGCTACTAAGAGAATCGCTTTGGGTGTGGGATGTTCAATAAGGTTTGGGTGTGTTATATTGATGGAAATGGAGTTGGGGGAAGAGGAGGCTTAATTTAGAGGTTCATTTGATGTAGAGGGGTCGACAGGACTGAAATATAGGTGAGGGATATAGGAGGCTGATTGTGTAAATTGTGTTAGGTGTAAGGGAATTGAGAGGTGTGGTTTGTGTTCTGTGACTGACTTGCTCGGGAGGAGAGGGGATGATAGGGTTAGGAGAAAAGTCATGAGGTGCTTTCCCTGTACTGAAAGAGGTTTTGTTTAGTTAAGAGCTGTGAAACATTTATATTGTGGGATGTGGGTGGAAACCCCCGGAGTGTATGTCTCTCTCTATCTTGCCAGTCCATACAATGTTAAAACAAGACTAAGCTTCAAAAGAGGTGCGAGTTTTGTGTCTTGCTCCTCTCCCTTCCTCTCGCCCTCCTTCTCCTCCACTTCTCTTCCTCCCTCCCTCCCTCCCTCTCTCTCTCCCTCCCTCCCTTCCCATCTTTCTGTCTGTCTCTCAGTCTGGGTCTCATCCTGTAGCCAAGGTTGGTCTTGAATTCCCTTTCGTCCTCCTGCCTCAGCCTTCAGGTGTGATTCCTTAAGGGTTACTGTTGAGATAGTTGTATGAATCAACTAGTAGTCTTGAGTTGGGAAAAATCTGTGTAATAGTGATTGCATCTAATATTTGGAGGCTTTGTTACCCATTTTTCATGAATCCTATTTTGTTTTGTTCTGTTGTTTTTTTGAGACAAGGTCTTACTATGCAGGCTTGATTGACCTGGAACTTGCTTTGTAAACTAGGGAGGCCCCGGAACTCAGAGAAAACTGCCTGCCTCTGCCTTGTAAGTTTTAATATAAAGAGAACTTTTCAAGAGATCTTAGTGTATGACACAGAAGGCAAGGTGTTTTTAGACAGCCTACAACTTTTTGGATTGTTGAATTTAAATTTAAACCTGTCAGCCCGAGGGAGAAATACTTTGTATTAAATGTTAGTCCAAATGCACAAAATTCGATTTTGAGTGTTTAATAGTGATATCTGATGTTTTTGGTTATTCTTGAATTTATTTTATTTGAAAACTGGCACTTGCTTTTGGTGTTTCTGTTTGTTTGATGAGGAGTCGCCCCAGGGCCTTGGCTATGCTAGGCATCCCTCTACCTCTGAGCTGCATCTACAGCTGGTGTAACTTTAAATTACAGTAGATTACTTGGACATTTTACTCTCTGAATTTGGTACTTAGCGTCTGATAAAGTCTTGTGGTGTTTTCATTCTGTTCTGGGTCAGAATTAATGATTATGAATTTTTAACTTTTTATGATGATTTTTGTAAGTTTTGCTGATATATATTGATTTCTTGGAAATGTAAATTTAAGAACATATTTTGCATTCTGTCTGTTTTGGAATTGGAACGAGTATAATTTTTTCTTTGACTACTTATAGTATATATGCGTACATACCAGCATATATATATATATATATATATCAAACACACATTAAATGTAGTAGAAATATAAAGGTACAGTGGGAGCTTATAAATGGGCACCTTTTCCAGGGAAGGTGGTCTCCTAGTTTTTAACTAGATATTCCTGGAGTGGAAGGGCATATAAACATAGAAGTGTATTTGAAGAGTGGGATGAGATAAGGCTGGAATCAGATGCTGGGTTTGAGGCTGAAGAGAAGAACTAGACTTAGTTCCCTAAAGCCCTTTCTGCTCCTCCTTTCTTCTTTGCTGCCTGCTCCACTGTGCCCCTCTTTAGATTGTCTACATACTTTACACATTCTTTCACACTATCTTTCTTTATTTTCCTCATATTTGAAAGAGAGTAGAAAGGTCATAGATAAGTGTGGTGTGCTGCTGCTACAGTACCTTTAATCCCAGCATTTAAGAGACAGAGGCAGGCGGATGTTTGTGAGTTCTAGTACAGCCTGATCTACACCTAAGAGTTATTTAGTGAGTCCACATATCAAAATCAACACTGCAAACAAACTAACAAAAACAACAACAAAGCAAAATGCTTGATTTAGTAAGTAGTGGACCCTGCACTTCTGACTTTGGACCAATGTTAATGCTTCCATCACGAGTCTACATTCATTGCCATAATTATTTCTTAGTGTTTCAGGCATTGGATATTTGTTAAGTTTTTCTTTATAAAGCAGAAGAGTTTCTGTTTTCACTAAATTGTCCATTATTAGTCAGTAATTAATAAGGCCAAAGACTGCAAAGAAATATAATAGAAATATAGAAAATAAGGAGGCAGAGGTAGGTGGATCTATGTGAGTTCAAGGACAGTCTGGTCTACAGAGTGAGTTCCAGGAAGGCAAAGACTACTTAGTGAGACCCTATCTTGAAAAACCAAACAAAAATAATTAGTAGAGAGCTTAAATTTCTGTGTAGATGTTTCTCTGTGGGGGATGAATTGTGAGCAAGAAAAAAGAAACCCCTACTGTCTCTTATTTTGGTTTAAAGTATCCAATTCTATTTGTAGATATACTTAGGTCTCCTGGCTAAAAGCCAAGATTCTTTCACAGGAACGTGTCTTACTCATTTTTATTTGAGATATAAAATTTGTGATATTGTTAGGCAATGACTATTTTTGATGACTGTAAAGGACATATATAAATGGATTTATTAAGAAATTAGTATTGATGCCATTTTTAATCTAATTTTTATTTTTGGGTTTCATATATAAGTACTGTATTTATAGTTGTTCTATAAATATCTAATGAGATGTTTGGTTTGAAAAATGTTGTTGAAAGCCGGGCGGTGGTGGCACACGCCTTTAATCCCAGCACTCGTGAGGCAGAGGCAGGCGGATCTCTGTGAGTTCGAGACCAGCCTGGTCTACAAGAGCTAGTTCCAGGATAGGAACCAAAAAGCTATGGAGAAACCCTGTCTTGGAAAAAAAAAGAAAAGTGTTGTTGAGAGTGTCTTATTGTAGAAATGAGCCTTTAATGCCTTTTATTTCATGAATATGTATTTCTTCTGAAAGTTTTTCTTTTTCCATTTTTTCCCTTCCTTCCATATAAATCTTTCCTTTCTTATTGCCCTTCTCCCTTACCTTTTAAAAGAAACTGCTTGGAATTGAACCCAGGGTCTCCTGCCTGCTACTTTAACACTCTCTTAGGAAACTATATCCCCACTCAGGCTCCTTTAAAGTCTTAGTAGAAATGAAACATATCTTTGCTGTCTTTTAGCATGAATACTTTTAAATTGTGATTAAAACTCAGTAACAAATTTACCTTTTAATAATTTCATTTTATTTTTTGTGGTTCTTAGGACTGAACTATCAGCCCTGTGCATACCCAGAAAGCATTCTGCTACTGATCAACATTCTCAGCCCTCTTAGCTATTTGAGAGAGGGTCTCACTAAGTTGCCCAGGGTGTCCTTGAACTCACTTTGTAGCCTGGGCAGACCTTGAATTTATGATCCTACCTCACCCAGGTTGCTGAGATTTCAGGCCTGGCTTTAAACCATTTTTAAAGTATACTTTTTTATTTCTTTGGTTTTTCAAGACAGGGTTTCTCTGTGCCTTACCTGTCCTGTCCTGGAACTAGCTCTGTAGACCAGGCTGTACTGAAACTCACATCAGCTTTCCTCTGCCTCCCAAGTGCTGAGATTAAAGCCATGCGCCACCACCTGGCTAAAGTATACATACACCTTTGTCACTAAGTAACTTTACTGTATTTGAAGCTAGTATCTAATTCCAAAATGTTTTCATCACCTTGAAAGGAAACTCTGTACTTACTCAGTAAGTGCTCACTCTCCATTCTCCCCGCCTCTTAACACCTAGTGGTCCTTATTTATTTGTCTGGATGGTTTTGCTCAGTCTCTAATCATAATACTAACCCTAAGCCTCTTATGTCGGACTTTTTTCTTTTAAATCTTTGCATGAGCCCCCCAAACTGTGTGTGTATGAGCATGTCGTTTTATGTGAATGTGGGTGTGTATGTCACACATACAGAAGTCAGAGAACAACCTAAGGGTTCAGTCTTTGCCTTTGATCTTGCATTTCACCTGAAGTTCTCCTGTCTCCATTTCCCAACCTGCTGTAGGAATACTGAGATTACAGATGCATGCTACAGCAACTGGCTTTACCTGGGTTCTGGAGAACCAAATTCAGGTCCTCACAAGTCCTATCCCTAGCTCTTATGCCCAACTTGTTTCTCTTAGCAAGTTTTTGATATTTACCCAGTATGCATGTCTCATTCCCTTCTATGGTTGAGTAATAAATATTCTACTGTGGAGTATAGCACAGTTTAAAAGACTCCATTCATGAGTTCATAAACATTTCATACCCACCTTTCAACTTTTGTGAGTACTGCTGCTGTAACTATTTACCTGTAAGATTCTTCTTAAGCACCCATTTTAACTTATTTTGGGTATGTAGATAGAAAAGAAATTAATGGATCACATACAAACTGTTTTCTACAGAGGTGCCACCATTATACATTATCATACTCAATATATATGGATTCCAATTTTGTATCTCCTCCCCACACTTGTTACTCTTTTTTGAATTATAAGAGGGTTTTTTTATGGTTTGTAGAAATTTATTTTAATTTAATGGTGGTAAAACATTAGTATTATGCTGTGTGATGGCTCATGCCTTTAATCCCAGCAAAGCCATTGGGATAAGCAATGAGGAGAAAGAGGCAGGTGGAGTTTAAGACCAGCCTGATCCACATAGAGAGTTCCATTCCAAGTCAGTCAATGATACAGTGTGACCCTATCTCAAAATGAAAAAGATAGAAATCAGTCATGTGTGATCTAGCCCAGAACTTTCATTCAGCCACCTGCAACACAGTAACTGTTAGCCACATTGCCATATTGTAAAAGACCTTTGTTTTAAAATTTGACTGTTAGCAGGGCGGTGGTGGCGCATGCCTTTAATCCCAGCACTCAGGAGGCAGAGGCAGGCGGATCTCTGGGAGTTCGAGGCCAGCCTGGTCTACAAGAGCTAGTTCCAGGACAGGAACCAAAAAAAAGCTATGGAGAAACCCTGTCGCGAAAATAAAATAAAATTTGACTGTTTTTTTAATTGAGTTATAAAAGGTTTTTTGTTGTTGTTTTGTTTTTTGAGACAGGGTTTCTCTGTGTAACCAACCACCCTGGCTGTCCTGGAACTCACTCTGTAGACTAGACCAGGCTGGCCTCGAATTTGCAGAGATCCTCCTGCCTCTACCTCCTAAGTACAAGGATTAGAGGCATTTGTCTGAGTTAAAAGAGTTTTTAAAAACTGTATTCTAAAACCGGACTCTCTGAACATGGCGAACAATGAGGGCTGATGAGAAGCCAAGGACAATGGCTCTGGGTTTTGATCCTACTTCATGTTCTGGCTTTGTGGGAGCCTAGCCAGTATGGATGTTCACCTTCCTAGACATGGACAGAGGGGGGAGGACCTTGGACTTTCCACAGGGCAGGGAACCCTGACTGCTCTTTGGACTGGAGAGGGAGGGGGAGAAGGGCGGGAGGAGGGGGAGGGAAATGGGAGGCTGGGAGGAGGCGGAAACTTTTTTTTTTCTCAATAAAAAATTAAAAAAAACTGTATTCTAGAAATTAGACTCTGTTAGGTGATATCCTTTGCTAGTAATTTCTCCCATTCTGTTAATGGATTTTCCTTTTTAAAATTTATTTTTATTTTTTTGGTGTTTTGCCTGTATGTGTGTCTGTGTGAGGGTGCTGGATCCTGGAGTTACAGACAGTTGTGAGGTGCCATTTAGGTGCTGGGAATTTAACCTGGGTCCCCTGGAAGAACAGTCAGTGCTCTTAACTGCTGAGCCATTCCTCCAGCCCCAAGTTGTCTTTTTTTTTTATGGTGCAAGATCTCTTATATGCTAGATAGGTAGTCTACCACTGAGTTATATTTCAGCCCTGGTTTTTTTTTTTTGTACTTTGGTTGATTAAAGAATTTTAGTATTTATTTATTTGTTTGTTTGTTTGTCTGTCTGTCTGTTTTGAGAGTCTTGCTGTGTAGCCTTGCACTTTTGATCAAAGGCTCAGCCTACTAAGTACTAGAATCATAGGCATGCACCATGTCTGCCATCTAGATAGTGTGTTTGGAGGCACTGAAGTTTTGGAGCACCATGAAGTCCAGTTATCCAATATTTTTTTGTTGCTTATGCCATTTGCTCATTCTTTTTTTCTCTCCTCCCCCCACAGGCTGGCCTCAAAGTTGAGTAACCAAGGATGACCTTGAACAATTCTTTTAAAAGATTTATAAATTTGATATGTATGAGTGTTTTTCTTGCATGCATATATGTGTACTGCATGCATGCCTGGTGCCTATGGAGGCCAGAAAGGGGGCTTTGATACCCTAGAATTGTGAGCTGTCATGTGGGTGCTGGGAACCAAAGCTAGGTCCTCTGAAATAGCAGTAAGTACTTTTTTTTTTAAAGTATATGCTATGAGATCATGCAACATGATCAATTTTTTTTATTTATTATGTATACAACATTGTGCCTTGATGTATGCCCGCACACCAGAGGAGGGCGCCAGATCTCAGTACAGATGGTTGTGAGCCACCATGTGGTTGCTGGGAATTGAACTCAGGACCTCTGGAAGAGCAGCCAGTGCTCTTAACCTCTGAGCCATCTCTCCAGACCAGCAGTAAGTACTCTTAAAATATTTTTATTAGTTGAGAATTTCATATAATATATGTTGATCATATTTACTGGCCTTTCCTCCTCCGGTTCTTTCATATCTATCCTCACCACTCTCTCCAATGAGTTTTATTTTTCCCCCCATGAAGTCTTACTTCTTTTGGATGTGTGGCCTGCCCTGGAGTGTGGTCAGCCTACCAGGGGTCATGCCGTTAAAAACGGCTGACACTGCTATCCCAGCAATTATCAATTGCCAATAGCTTCTCAACTCTCCTCCCTTCTTTTACATGTGAATTCTGACTCTGCGCTGGGGTTACAGGTAACCATCATGCTCAGCTATTTTACAAGGATGCTGGGGAATCTGAACTTAGGTCCTGATATTTGTACAGTAAGCATTTTACTCACTGAGCTATTTCTCCAGTGTCATTTTTGAACTAAGATTATTTGTCATGTACAGTGGTACATTTCTGTAATCCTAACACCCAGGAAACCAAGGCAGGAGTACTGTAAGGTCAAGACCAGCTTGGTCTACATTGTGTAAAGTGAAATATTCCTTTAAAATTAGAGAAAAAATAGTTGGGCATGGTGGCTCATACCTGTAATTCTAGCACTATGGAAGCAGAGACAGGAAGATCTAGTTTGTGTCTGAGGGCAGCCAAGTTACATGGAGAGTTCCAGGCCAGTCTGGGCTTAAATATATTGTCTGAAACCAACTAATCAATCAATGAGCCAAGGAAACAAACAGCAAAAGCAAACAACAACAACCAAAAAAAAAGAATAAAAGAGTTTGGCTCAAATTATTTGGATAGATAGATTCCTGATCTGAACAATCATAAACCATATAACAGATATAATTGCTTTTTTAGATATATGGATTGCCAACTTTTGGTTAAATAGTAAATAATTATGACTTAGATCTATTTTCACTGAATTTTTTTTAGCTTAATTTAGCCCCAGGTAGCCTGGAAGTTGTAACCCTTAGCCACCTATTTATTGTGCTGGAATCAACATGCCTTTGTGCTGACTTCTTCACTAATGTATATGTAATCAATCCCTTGCAGAGACTTTATTTCCAAAAAATGTGATGTGGTTTTGCAGTGTATATGTCTGTGCAACTTAGTGTTATATGACTACATGTATATAAGGAGCTCCTTTTTAGGAGTAGTTATAAGTGGGGTTGGGAGTAAGATACTGGTGTTGAACTCTGGCTTGTTTTTTGTGGGGCTAGAGATGGGAACTCAGGGCCTGGCACATTCTAAGCAAGTTCTCTGTCACTGAGCCTTCCTTTTCTCCTACCTCCTGACTTTTTTTCTAGCTGTGTCATTTTTAGTTCAGTTTAGTTGATCCCTGTTTAGTTTTTCAATATTTTGGCATTTTGACAGGCGGGGATACTCACCACTATACTAACAAGGATATTTTGGCATTTTGAAATAGTCTCTCGTAGCTGAGGCTGATCTCAGATTTGCTTTATAGCCACGGATAATTTTGAACTTCGAATTCTCTTGCCTTTGACCTTCTGAGTGCTGAGATTATCGGTGCGCACCATAATGTTGGGCTTTCTGAGTTGCTGAACCAGCTCAGCAAACATTCTGAATCAAATCCCCAGCCAGTTTTGTTTTTTCGAGACAGGGTTTCTCTATAGTTTAGAACCTGTCTGGGAACTCACTCTGTAGACCAGGCTGGCCTCGAATTCACAGAGATCCACCTGCCTCTGCCTCCTGAGTGCTGGGATTAAAGGTGTGCATCACCACTGCCCAGCCCATGCATGTATTCTTGCATATGTATGTATGTGAGTCATGTGCATGCCTGGCATCCAAGGAAGCCAGAAGAGGACATTGGATTCCCTAGAACTGAAGTTTTAGGCAGGTGTAAGCCACCACATGGAGACAGAGAACTGAATCCTAGGTCCTCTACAAGTGCTCTTAACCACTGAGCCATCTCCCCAACCCCTCCCATCAACCATCTTTTTAATGAAAGAGAACAATAACCTAAGCTAGGCCAAGTCTGGTGTTCAAAGAATCCTCTTATTAGCCATCAGAGTAGCTGGAGATATAGATGCCCACATTTTTTTCTGTGACAGGATCTCACTATATAGCCCAGGAAGATGGCCAGTACTGGAATTGCAAGCATGGGCCACCATGCCCACCATATTACACTTAATTTTTTGAGTCTTTTTTTTTTAAAAAAGAGAGTAGTATTATTTTACTTAGCTCAAGATTCTTGTGATAATTGGATGGAAAAGTGTGTAGAAGTATTTAGAAACACATGGTGTGTTTCTAAGAGAAAGGGTTTTATTATATAACCCTGGCTGGCCTAGAACTCACACTGTAAACAGGCTGGCCTCAAACTCATAGAAATCTATCTGCCTCTGCCTCTGCCTCATGCCTTTAATTCCTGCACTCGGGAGACAGAGACAGGTTGTTCCCTTTGAGACTGAGGCTAGCCTGGTCTACATAGCGAATTCCAGGCCAGCCAGAACTGCATAATAGAGAGATCTTATCTCAAACAAACAGAAAACAACTAGTAAGCCTTTCTTTAGGTTACTAAGAAATCCTTCGTCCTTGTTATGCCAGATTTTTTTTTAGTAATTAATGTAGTTTTGCTTTTATATATTTACCTGTATAATCCACATTAAGTCTATTTTGCAACTGATTTTAGGTAAATCTTTAACTCCTGTCCCAATAGATAGCCACTTCTCCTGACACAATTTTTTTTTTGAGACAGGGTTTCTCTGTATAACAGTCTTAGCTGTCCTGGAACTAGCTCTTGTAGACCAGGCTGGCCTCCAACTCACAGAGATCCGCCTGCCTCTGCCTCCCGAGTGCTAGGATTAAAGGCGTGCGCCACCACCACCTGGCCTGACACAATTTATTATGCTATCTGCTCTCCACAAATTTGAAATTTAAAAATTTGAAATTATTCCCAAGTGTGCCTATATCTTGTTTTTTTTTTAAATATGTCTATTTCTGTGTTATATTTCTTTTGGTCATTTGTCTATTTCTGTGGTGAAACCATATTGTTTAGGCAACTATAGCTATATTATATATTAATATTTGATAAAGAAAAATTTTCATTATCCCATTTCAAGATTTTAGGGGTGGGGGAATTTTGGTGCTGGCTTCCTGTAGCACAAGCTGGCAAGGAAGTCATGGCGATTTGCTTTCCTTAGCCTCCCGGATGCTGACATTCTAGAAATGAGCCAACATGCTATTCTTCAAGATATTTTTGGTTTTCCTTGTTCTCTCTTTGAGAATCATCTTGTTTGTTTGGGATTTTGATTGGATTCCCATTGACTTTGTGATAAACTAGTGGTTGGGAAAGTGATTGTGTTAGCAAGTGTGGTGGTATCTTGCTCTAATCCCAGCATTTGAGAGTCTGAGATAGAAAGGTTGCTGTGAGTTCAAGGACAGACTGGATTGCAGACTGTCTCACAAAACAGAAACAACAATAATAAAGGTGTTGATTGGGTATAGTGATGCATATTTATAATCCTAACACTTGGAGAAGGAATTTAAGATTATCCTTGGCTCTGTAATGAACCTGGCTTGCAAGAGATTTCCCCCCCCCCCCCAAAATAGTAGGTCTTTCCTCTGAAAGTTTTCTTTTTATAGGTGCTTCATATTTTTTCTTAAGATTGGCTCTGCCCCCCCACCCCCAGACAGGGTTTTTCTATGTAACAGGCCTGGCTGTCCTGGAACTAGCTCTGAAGACCAGGATGGTCTCCTCCTCTCAGAGACCCGTCTGCCTCTGCCTCCTGAGAGCCAGAACTAAAGGCGTGTGCCACCATTGCCAGCAAACTTGTCGTTTTTTTATCTTTTTATTTATTTATTATGTATACAGTATTCTGCCTGCAGGCCAGAAGAGGGCACCAGACTTCATTACAGATGGTTGTAACCCACCATGTGGTTGCTGGGAATTGAACTCAGGACCTCTGGAAGAGCAGGCAATGCTCTTAACCACTGAGCCATCTCTCCAGCCCCCAAACTTGTCGTTTTTAAAACATAGTTTTTAAGATTTATTTTTATTTATATGTATATGTATATTTGTATGTGGGCATATGCCATATGGGAACATTAGATCCCCTGGAGCACCGGTCATGGGTGCAAGGAACCGATCTTTGGTTCTTTGGAAGAGCAACAATAGCTTTTAACCCTGAAGCAGTTTCTCCAGCTCTTTGAGTGTATTTTTTAAATGAGTATTTTATAAATGCTTTGTTGCTTTTTTGAGCATGACAGGTGTTTTGTGGGGAGGCAGTGTTGAGATTGGGTCTCACTATGTAGCCTAAAGCCAGCCTTGAACTCATTGTCATCTTCCTGTCTCAGCCTTCTGATTGTTGAGATTGCAGGTGTGCACCACCGTACCCAGCTCCAGCTAGTTGTTTTTAAGTTATTTTACTTTATGTGAATGGGTGTTTTACCTGCATGTATATCTGCACACTATGGGAGTGCCTGGTACCAGCAGAGAACAGAAGAGGCTGTTAAATCCCCTGGAACTAGGGTTACAGATAGTTGGAAGCTGCTATGTGGGTGGCTTAAATTATATTTTCTAATGATTATTACTGATGTATATGTAAGAGTATTGACTTTGACTTTGGTGTTTATATTGAGTTCTTTGTTTCCTAGTATTTTTTAGTTGATTTGCTGACTCTTCTAAGTAATCATGTAGTCTAGACTGTAAGGTTTGACTTTATCTTCTTTTCTGTTTTGAAGCATGGTCTTATGTAGCTTGATCCTGATCCTCCAGTCTCTCACCTGCTAGTACTGGTATTAAAAGGTATGCATCACCACACCCATCTTTTTTTCTTTTTCTTTAAAAAAAGTTAGAATTTAATTTCAGTATGAAGTCTAGGATGGCCACAAGCTAGTAGTTCTCCTGCCTTAATTTCTGTCATGCTGGGATTACAGGAGTACATCATTATGCCCTATCTCATTTTATATTTGTTCATCTTGCTTTATTTCCTCATTGGTAGCAGTGATAATAGGAACTTTTGAATTCTTCTTCCTTTTTTTGGAGATAAAATCTTATGTATCCTAGGCTGGCTTTGTAGCTAGGGAAGAACCTGAACTCCTGATTCTCCTGCCTCTACCTTCTGAGTATTGAGATTACAGTTGTGGGTCCCATGCCTGGTTTATGGGATACTAGGGATCAAACCTAGGGCTTTATGCATACTAGGCAAGCACTCCATCAGATGAGCTACATCCCTAGCCCTGGCTTATTCTTGACTTGTTAATCATTATTTGTATGGAAGATGGCTTAACCTCACTTGTAAGTTAAATGTTAACTGAAAACATACTGAAGGCTGAAGCTGTAGCTTGGTGATTGAGTACTTGCTAATTTGCAAGACCATGGGTTTGATCCTCTGTGTTGCATAAAAATAAAACATACTGAGATTTTAAAATTCCATTAGTCTTAAAAAAGTGTTTAAGACCTTTTTGTCAGGGGTGTAAGGCAAAAGATGCGTATTGTTATGTGGAAGTTTAAATTGGTATAATGGTCATGGGAAGCAATTTTCTAGCACTATATAAATATTATATACATTCATTTTGATATATTAGTGTATTTCAATGAAAATTAAAAGTGTATACACATATACATATGCCTGCTAGAAATATGTACATATATATACATGTATCTATACATGTGTAATGAAATATAGTAGCAAAATTTTTAATGCTACAGAGTAAGAATAAGAGCCTTCTATGTGCTGAAAAGAAAAAAAATCCTAAGTCCATGACTATTAAAAAATGAGCAAGCCTAGCATTCAGAATTCAAAGACATCCTGGTATACATATGCTGTTTGTCTCAACATTTCAAGACAAGACAAGAAGAAAAAAAGTTTTGTGAGTTAGGCATGATATTATTCACCTGTAGTCCCAGCTTTTGGGCGACTGTGACAAAAGGATGACTTAAACCTAGAATTTTGTGCCAACTTGAGTAATGGAATGAGGTTTGATTCAAAATCAAAACAAAATTTCCCAAGTTTAATGTAGACCGGGCCAGATGGTGCGGCCCTGTAATCTCAGCTATTCAGGAGGCTGAGATAGTAGGATTGCAAAAAATGGACTACAGACTGAATTCAAGGCCGTCCTGGGCAACTTAATGAGAGCCTGTCTCAAAATGAAAAGCAAAAGGAACTCAGGGTAAACACTTATCTAACAAGTAGAAGGCCCAGGCTCTAGTACTGCAAACAACAAAAACTTACTGTATATTATACTTTTTGGCATGTAAAGATAAGACTTTGAAGGTGATTGAAGTGGTAGGGCACTTGTCTAGCATGTGTCCTGAGACCCTAGATTCCATCCCCAGCATTGCACAACAAATAGATGAAGAAAATACGGTATCAGGCATTGTGCCACATGGCCTGTAAAGCCAGCATTTTGGAGGCTTAGGTAGGAGGATTGGTAGGAGGTGTGAGTTTAAGATCAGACTGGATTAAATAACAAGTACTGGACCAGCCAGGGCTATATAGCAATACACTTTCAGAAAATAAAAAACAAAACCCTAAAACACAGTTTACTACAAGATAAAAGCAAAAGAATATAAATGAGAAATGAAAAAAATAGAAATGAAAATATGGCAAATAATTATAACTTTGGATAAAATGTTAAATCCTTGAGGACGGGGCTGAGTTTTGTTCTTTTATTTTTAGATGTTGACTTAGTACATTGATTGGTCCTGGTGTTTATTGTTATAAAAATGTATGTATGAGACATAATGTTAATGGACAATTTTTACTGTTTAAATATGCCTTCTTTTAGTTGCCATAAAAGTTAGAGAAATCCTTTGATCCATTGGTTGACCAAAGTACTACTTTTTATCTTGTTTTGAGATGAGAGACTTAGTAAATTTACTTCTTAAGTCCTGGACTCAAGTAATCTCTCTGTCTTAGCCTCCTGAGCATTTGGGATTACTGATGTGCCATAATGTACTGAATCCAGGTTGAATTTTCCATGTGTTGAGGGAATAGAGGTGCAATACAAATTTGTGAGTCTCTCCATATAATTTGGGTATCTATAGAAGTGTTTTTTTTTTTTAAATTTTGTTTTCTGCCACGAGGGTTGGGATTAAAGGTGTGCAACTCCACCACCTGGCTAGAAGTGTTTTCGCAGTTGCTTTTATATATATTCCTAGGCTTAGATTACTGTATTACCATTTTATGAAAAAAGGATTATATACACACTGAGACACACACACACACACATACTATACTGAACTTAATAATTGATTTCAGGCCTGAGGAATCTCCAGATTTAAAGCCTAATTTTTTTTTGTAGCCTTTTCTTTTGGTGACACTCTGTGACTTTGGAACCTGCACTGGAACTAGCTCTTGTAGACCAGGCTGGCCTTGAACTCACAGAGATCTGCCTGCCTCTGCCTACCGAGTACTAGTATTAAAGGCGTTTGCCACCACCGCCCAGTTTTATAGACTTTTTTGTTGTACCGTATTTCTACATTGTGGCATATAACACAGATGGATAGCTTGTTCACTGCAGCATATCTCTTCAGCAATGCCAACATGCTTTATTACTGAAAAGTCTTTTAAATATACATTATTTTACCTTCCTGAATTGAGTCCCTTTGAAAATCCATTTAATGTTTTTGGCAGTATTATTTAATAGTGCTTTATTTTTATTAACATTTTTACATTTATTTACCTATTTATATATGGAGGTAGGTGTGCATTTATCATGAGGTCAGAGGACAGCTTACATGAGTCAGTTCTTTCTTTCCCTAGGCCCTGGGGATTGAACTCAGGTTGTCAGACTTGGTGCAAGCATCCTTACCCATAGAGTTGTTTCAATGGCCTTGAATGGTACCTTAATACAGTGCTGGCCTAGGGCATATTAATAAGTGGAAAATAAAAGCTTTTATTTATTGATTGTTATATTGTGCCAGGCATTGTGCTAAGTACTTTATATTTTCATATTAGTCCTGTGAGGTTCACAAATGAAATAAAAAATGAGTAAGTTTACATTATTTGCTGCAAGGCAAAACCCTGCCTGTGTTTTGTTTTATGGTAAAGAAAGTATTGGAAGCTAAGCCTAGTTGTACATGCCTGTAAGCCCAGCTCCTTGTCTTTACTACACAGTGGGTTGGAGACAAGCCTGGGCAACTGACTGAGATCCTGTTTTGAAAATAAAAAGAAAGCACAGGCATTTAGATCCTTGGTGAAATGCTTACCTAGCATTCCTGGGGACTGTAAGTTCAGTCCCCAGGAATGAGTGAGAAGGAAAAGGGGGAGCAACAGTAGCAGCTATTCGATCCATTAGGAAAATAATTGAAAAGGAGGAAAAAGAAAAAAAGGAGCTACTATTGTATCCATGATGAAAAGCTCAGAAAAAGAATGCTTAGTGAAGTCCTTTGCTCTTTTAAAAAAATTTTTTTTTTTTTTGGTTTTTCGAGACAGGGTTTCTCTGTGGCTTTGGAGCCTGTCCTGGAACTAGCTCTGTAGACCAGGCTGGTCTCGAACTCACAGAGATCCACCTGCCTCTGCCTCCCGAGTGCTGGGATTAAAGGCGTACGTCGCCATTGCGCGGCCTGCTGGTTTAAAAATTATCATCATTATTATTATTGACTTTGGGGACCAAACCTAGAGTCTTCTGTATGTTAAACAAATGCACCACTACAAAGCTATACCTCTGTCCTAGAACTCATTTTTCCTATTCGTCATTTATCCTTAAGTTATTAGTTATTACATGTTGTTATTGTTTGGTCTTTCATTACACTTTCCCTTCTAAAACAGCGGTTCTCAACCTTCCTAATGCTATGATTCTTTAATACAGTTCCTCATATTGTGGTAATCCCCCCAACCATAAAATTATTTTCATTGCTACTTTCTAACTGTAGTTTTGCAATCACACGACAGCTTGCAACTGTCTATAACTCCAGTTCCAGGGGTCTGATATCCTCACACAGATACACAGGCAGGCAAGACACTGGTACACAAAAATTAAATAAATCTTAAATAAAATTTAAAAAGCATCTTAATGTAAAGATTTGCTATGCAAGATATCTGATATACAACCCCCATGAAAGGGTCTACTGAGCCCAAAATGGGTTGTAACCCATAGGTTGAGAACCACTGCTCTAAAACAAGAATTTTTTAAAAATATTTATTTATTATGTATACAATATTTTGTCTGTGTGTATGCCTGCAGGCCAGAAGAGGACACCAGATCTCATTACAGATGGTTGTGAGCCACCATGTGGTTGCTGGGAATTGAAATCAGGACCTTTGGAAGAGCGGGCAATGCTCTTAACCTTTGAGCCATCTCTCCAGCCCCAAGAGTTTTTTTTTTAATTTATTTATTTATTAAAGATTTCTGTCTCTTCCCCGCCACCGCCTCCCATTTCCCTCCCCCTCCCCCAATTAAGTCCCCCCCTCCTCAGCCCGAAGAGCAATCAGGGTTCCCTGCCCTGTGGGAAGTCCAAGGAACCCCCACCTCCATCCAGGTCTAGTAAGTTGAGCATCCAAACTGCCTAGGCTCCCACAAAGCCAGTACGTGCAATAGGAAAGAATTTTTTTAAAAAATAAAGGAATGCTTTATTGTAGACAGACATAGAAGGAAAACCTCACAAAGATGGAAGTTAAAGATCAATATAGTTTTTAAAACATATTTGATTAGCCGGGCGGTGGTGGCGCACGCCTTTAATCCCAGCACAGGCAGAAGCAGGCGGATCTCTGGGAGTTCGAGGCCAGCCTGGTCTACAAGAGCTAGTTCCAGGAGAGGCACCAAAGCTACAGAGAAGCCCTGTCTCGAAAAACCAAAAAAAAAAAAAAAAAAAAAAACAACTTATTTGATATTATAATGCCTTTGATTTTAGTCCAAAAAATGTTAAGATTTCTTGTTTGCTTTGAGACTTGTAGCCCAGGTTGGCCTTGAACACTGGATCCCTTTGCTTCTATGTCACCACACTAAGCTGTAAATGTGTTAAGAATCCTTCTTCCCTCCTTCTTCCCTCCCTCCTTTTTCTTCCCTTCCCCTTTCCCCTCTCCTCCCTTCCCTTTCCTTCCCTCCCTTCCTCTCTTCTTTCCTCCCTCCCTCTCTTTCTTTTGAGAAGGGGGGTCTCATTATGAGGCCCTGGCTAGCCTGTAACTCACTAAGTAGAAGACCTGGCTGACCTAAACACAGAGATCCACCTGCCAACTGCCTCCCAAATACTGGGATCAAAGATGTGAACCACCATGTCTGGCTATATTAAGATACTTAAGAAGAATATATTTTATTGAGATATATTTGTTTGAGACAAGGTTTTATTGTATACCTTAGACTGCTCTCAAAGAGTCTCCTGCCTCTGTCTCCCAAGTGCTGGGACCACTGGTGTTCATCAGTACACTCAGTTAAAGATAATATTACACAAAAAGATTTACTATTGGAAAGTCAGGCGTGGAGGAACCAGTGTCCTACCTTCTCGGGGACTTGAGTACAGACATCAAGATAGTGGGATTCCATCTCATGGGAAAAGTTCCCATTGTAAATGTCATAGTTAATTATTTTAGTAAATTTATAAAGTTTATAACCTTGATTACAATCCAGTTTTACTGTGGCTGGTACTAGGGGTTGAAAAAAAACCCTTACATTTATTAGGCAAACACCCAATCACTAAACCATTTTCCCATCTCTCTATATTTTTATTTTGAGATAGGATTTTGTTAAGTTTCCAGACTGCCCTTGAACTCACTCTGTAGCTCAGGTAGACTTTGAATTTGTGATCTTCATTCCTGAGTCTATGAAGTGACTGCAGTACTGGCCGGTATCCAGGGCTAGGTCTACTTTTAGATTTTGAGACTAGGTTTTTTATGTACCTCAGGTTGACCTTGAATTTGAGATCTGCCTGCCTTAGTCTTTCATTGCTAGGATTACAACCGTTTCTACCACACTAGGCTTTTTTTTAATTCAAACATTAAAAACTACCTTGTACCAGGTGTGGTGGTGCACACCTTTAATTCTAGCATTAGGTATGTGGATCTCTGAGTTCGAGGCCAGCCTGGTTGGTCTACAGAGTGAGTTCCTGGACAGCCAGGGCTATAGCACAGATGAAAGAAACTCTATCTTGAAAAATCAACCACCCAAACAAAAAGCTGCTTTTCATGATACTGAACATTGAACTCAGACTCTAGAGTGTGCTAAACATATGTTCTACCTCTGAGCTATTCCTTTAGCTCTGCAGTCTAGTGTCAAATAGTTACTAGGTGATGTTTAATTTTGATTTGTCAGCCTGATTGGATTGAAAAGCACCTCCAAGAACAATGAAACGCATTGAGGGCATTTCCAGACAGGATTAACTAGGGGGCAGTATCATCACATAGGCTGGGGCCTACATGAAATAAAAGGGGGAAAGGAGAAATCTTGCAGCACAGCCATTCTCTCTACTTTCTTTTTTCCTTTTTAATACAGGTTCTCACTGTATTTATACCCCTCCATGTTCTGAAACTCACTTTGTAGACTAGGCTGGTGTCAGACTCAGAGATCCTCTTGCCTCAGCCTCCTGAGTGCTGAAATTAAAGGTATATGCCACCACACCCTGCTCTTAGAACTTCTTAGCTGCCATGATGTGAACTGTCATGCTCTACCATGGCTTTCTGCCATGGCAGACTGAAGCTTCTGACTGTGAGCCAGAATAAATCTTTTTTTAAAAGATCTATCTATCTATCTATCTATCTATCTATCTATCTATCTATCTATCTATCTATCTATCTATCTATCTATCTATCTATCTATACAGTATCCTGCCTGTAATCCAGAAGAGGGCACCAGATCTCATTATAGGTGATTATAAGCACCACATGGTTGCTGGGAATTGAACTCAGGACCTCTGGAAGTGCTCTTAACCTCTGAACCATCTTTCCAGCCCCCAGAATAAATCTTTCTTTCCTTAAATTGTAAGATTTTGTATTACTGCAAGGCAAGGTTTGACCAAAGTATACTATTATCCCACAGATGGGTAATGACCCATAGTCAAGACTATTACCATAGTCATTTGTCTTATTGCTCTTGCCCCAGTTAATCACTAATTATTTTCTGTTCCTATAGATTTCATTTCTGGACAATTCACATAAACAAAATCATAAAGCCGGGTGGTGGTGGTGCACGCCTTTAATCCCAGCACTTGGGAGGCAGAGGCAGGCGGATCTCTGTGAGTTCGAGGCTAGCCTGGTCTACAAGAGCTAGTTCCAGGACAGGCTTTAAAACCACAGAGAAACCCTGTCTCGAAAAACCAAAAAAAAAAAAAAACCAACCAAACAAACAAAACAAAACAAAATCATGAAGTATGTGGGCTTTCTCTCTGGCTGATTTCACTTAGTATAATATTGTCAGGTCTTTCTTTTGTAAGTATGCATGACATTTATATTGCTGAGTAATATTCCCCTGGGTATTTATAACATATTTTAGAACTCCATCAATCAGCTATGTGAAAAATGCCTATATGAATAGTGTTGCTATGAATCCTTGTGTACAACTTTTTCTTCTTGTATACGAGAGAGACAGAGACAGAGAGAGAATGAGTGATGTGGGAGGAAATGCATGCCAAAGCATATGTGAGTAGATCAGAGGACAACTTTGTGGAGTTTGGAGTCAGTTCTATCTTTATGTGGTTTCCAGGGATTGAACTCAGGTTTCCAAGTTTGTGTGCTAGGTGTCTTTACCCATTGAACCACTCCTTTCTTTTGAGACAGGGTCTCATGTAACTATACTAGTCTCACTTTGCTACATGGTAGAGGAGGATCTTGAACTCCTATCTTGCTTCCTAAATGCTGGGATTACAAGCATATGCTTGTATTTTTTTACATATGTATACACACATATGTATAATTCAAATTTTTAAATTTTGAAAAATTATTTTATGTGTATGGGTGTCTTACTAGCATGTATGTCTATGCAACACTTGTGTGTCTGGTGCCTATGGAGGCCAGAGGGGAGCATTGAATCTCTTGCAACTAGAGTTATAGTTTCAAGTCACTATGTGAATACTGGTGATAGAACCCAGATACTGTGGAAAAGCAGCCAGTACTCTTAGCCACCGAGCCATCTCTCTAGCCTAGTCTTTCATATTCAATGTAAACTTTCTCTCTCTTTCTTTCCTTCCTTCCTTCCTTCCTTCCTTCCTTCCTTCCTTCCTTCCTTCCTTCCTTCCTTCCTTCCTTCCTTCCTTCCTCCCTCCCTCTCTTCCTCCCTCCTCTTCCCTCCCTCCCTCCTTTTCCCCACTCCCTCGGGTATGTGTGTGTATTTGTGCCACAACATTTATGTGGAGGTCAGAAGATAACCTGCAGGAGCTGATTCCCTACTTCCACTATGTAAGTCACAGGGCTTTAACTCAGTTTTGTCAAACTCTGAGCCATTTTGTTGATCTGCCATGTATGGTTTTATATGTACTGGGGATCAAACCCAGGACTTGCCCAGTTTTGTGGACAAATTCTGGTGTCCTGTGGAAACTCTGTTTAACTTTTTGGAGAACAACCACACAATGTTTAGCTGTACCATTTTACATTTCCACCATCAATGAATGAGGATCTGTTTTCTCCACATCCTTGTTAATGCCAGTTATAATATTTTTTATTATAGCCATCCTCTTGGGTATGAAGTAGTATTTTGATGTAGTTTGATTTATATCTCCCAAATGAATAATAATGTTGAATATTGTTTCCTGTGTTTATTGGACAGTAACCCTTTCCCTATCTGTACAGGATCTAAGTCCTTCAGTACATGGCTAAAACCATAGTACTGTATCCTATAAAAATACTGCTTTCCTATGTACACATACATAGGATAAAGTTTGAACATAAGGTAGGCCAGTAATAAGATAGAACAATTATAACAAAATACTTTAATTCTTCTTTGCTATTATTTTTAAAACTGACTACAGCTGGCAAGATGGATCAATGGAGAAAGGTGCTTGTTATACAAGCCTGGTGACCTGAGGTTGATACCCAAAATCTATGTAAAATTAAAAGTAAAGAACTAACTCCACAAAATTCGCTAAACTTTAATTGTGAAAGAAAAAATGCCCAACTTATTGGAAATTCAAGTTGTGATTTGAATTCTCTGACAGTTTTATTTTTTATTTTATTTTATTTTTTTGTTTTTTTTAATTTTTTAAAAATTTTTTATTGAGAAAAAAAAGTTTCCGCCTCCTCCCAGTCTCCCATTTCCCTCCCTCTCCTCCCGCCCTTCTCCCCCTCCAACCACTCCTCTCCCCCTCCCTCTCCAGTCCAAAGAGCAGTCAGGGTTCCCTGCCCTGTGGAAAGTCCAAGGTCCTCTCCCCTCCATCCAGGTCTAGGAAGGTGAACATCCAAACTGGCTAGGCTCCCACAAAGCCAGCACATTGCATAGGATCAAAACCCCGTGCCGTTGTCCTTGGCTTCTCATCAGCCATCATTGTTCGCCATGTTCAGAGAGCCCAGTTTTAACCCATGATTTTTCAGTCACAGTCCAGCTGGCCTTGGTGAGCTCCCAGTAGATCAGCTCCACTGTCTCAGTGGGTGGGTGCACTCCTCATGGTCCTGACTTCCTTGCTCATGTTCTCCCTCCTTCTGCTCCTGTTATTTATTATGTATACAGCGTTCTGCCGGCATGTATGTCTGCACACCAGAAGAGGGCACCAGATCTCATTATAGATGGTTGTGAGCCACCACGTGGTTGCTGGGAATTGAACTCAGGACCTCTGGAAGAACAGCCAGTGCTCTTAACCTCCAGCCCCTGTGACAGTTTTATAAAGGTGAAATATTACCAGTACTTTTTTGTTTGTTCATTTGTTTGCTTTGAGAGTAGTCCAGAGTCTCCACAACTTCACAGTCCTTCTTTCTTAGCTTCCCAGGTTCTGAGATTACAGGCATGCACCTTCGTATTTGACTTTTCCTATAAAAATATGCTTGTGGTGGCTCAAATGAGACATCTCCATAAGTCTCAGACATTTGAATATTTGGACCGGTTGGTGAGTATTTGGAGAGGATGAAGAGGCCTTGCTGGAGGAAATATGCCCCTGGGGGTGGGCTTTGAGGGTTCAGAAGACTCGCACCTTTTCGAGTTTGTTCTCTATGCTTCCTGTTTGAGATGTGAGCCCTCAGCTGCTGCTCCAGCCGACATGCCTGCTTCTTGCTGCTATGCTGCCTCATCATAATGGACTTTATGCCCCTGGAACAGTAAGCCCAAAATAAATGTTTTTTTTTTTTAAGTTGTCTTGGTCATGATCTTTTATCATAGCAGTAGAAAAGAAACTAACACAGAAGTTGGTGCCAGGGAATTGGCTAGTGCTGTGACAGACCCGACCATGTAGATTTTTGTTTGTTTTTGTGGAATGTGGAAGACTTTGGAACTTTGGACTAGAAAATTGGTTTAATGCTATAAGCAGAGCTTGATGCTCAATCCTTGTGGGACCTTGGAAGCCAGTACTGTTGAGAACTATTCGGACTTCAGAGGTCTAGCTCAAAAAGTTTCAGAGGAGAACACTAATAGCAACTGGGATAGAGACCATTCTTGTATTTCTTACAGAGAGCTGGGTTCAGTTCCCAGCACCCACATGGCAGCTTATAACTGTCTCTACCTTCAGTTGTTGGGGATCCAGAACCCTCTTCTGACCCTTGCAGTTAGTTGCCAGGCACACTCATGTGCATAATATAAAAATAAATAAATCCTCAAAAAATAACAGACTAATTTTTTTTGATGGAGATTTCAAGACAACCTAATATTGACGGTTGTGTGTATATTAGTATTCACTCTTATGGAGACATAGTGAAAAAGAGCAAGTGGAGCAGAAAGAAATATAAAATGTACAATTTGAAGCAAAAATGACCACAGCCAAAGCCTGTGCTGATTAAAGCAAGACCTGATCTGCATTGTGGCAAAGGCAATGGTGCCCTCAGAGCAAGACCCTACCCAGCTAAGCTTTCACTTTGTAAGAAGAAAAGGCCTAAGGAATTTTCTCCTAAAAAGGAACAACAAATCAAAGCTGCTACAAATGTGATTCAAGAGCTCTAGAGTTTGCCAGAAATGACTTTGTGGTTCTGGCTTTAGGTTCATGAAGGATACAGGAGTAAAGGGGTTGTGGAATCTTCTGTGATTTTTCTTCCTATGTCCTAAGAATGGCCTGAAACTAAATTTAAAAAGTAGTGGATGGGGTAGAGAGATGGCTCAGCAAGTTTTTTTTGGGGGGGGGGGGCGGGGGGTGTTTCAAGACAGGGTTTCTCCGTGTAACAATCCTGGCTGTCCTGGAACTAGCTCTTATAGACCAGGCTGGCCTCAAACTCACAGAGATCCACTTGCCTCTGCCTCCCAAGTGCTGGGATTAAAGGTGTGTGCCACCACTGCCTGGCAATGGCTCAGCAGTTAAGATTACTTTGCTGCTCTTGCGGAGAGCAGGGTCCAGAAAGCCACTGAGACCAGGCATGTGGTAGGTGAGTCCACTGTATGAAACTGTGAGCATGAAACCTGGATTGCATTGAAAACCCTAAGATTTTGGAGATGCCAGCCTCCTGAGATAATCTGTTAAAAAGAGCTGCACACAGGGAGTAGGAGCAGCCCAAGAGAGAGAAGTATGTTGCAGTCAGAAAAGACGGGAGGGTAGAACCATCTAAGCCCTTTGAAATCATAGAACTACAGGATTTGGAGTTTGTGCTGCTGGGTTTTGGCCTTGCTTTGGTCCAGTATTATCTCAGTATGCCCTCTTTCCTTCTTTTTGGAATGGTAATGTATATTCTGTGCCATTGTATGTTGGAAGTATGTGATTTGCCTTTTGATTTTACAGGGGTTACAATTAGGAGGTTGCCTTGAGTCTAAGAAGAAACTTTGGACTTTTAAACTGTATTGAGACTGTGAAAGACTATAGGTACTTTTGAAATAAGACTAAATGCATTTTATACCACAATACTGTGGAGATCAGGGAGTGGAATGTGGAATGTTGGAAGCTGTGGGCTTGTTGGAGGATGTATGCCACTGAGATGGGCTTTGAGAGTTCAAGAGTCTCCACCATTTCAAGTTTTTCTCTGCTTCCTGTTTGAGATGCGATCTCTCAGTCTGCTACTTGCTGTTCCACTGCCTCACCATAATAGGTTCTTAACTCTGGAACCATAAGTTCAAATAAACCCCTTTCCACATAAGTTGCCTTAGTTGTGGCATTTTATCACAGCAGTAGAAAAGTAAGACAATGCTGTAATAAATTTATATAAATGTAGTATTTTTGCTTCTTCCTGGAATTTTTATTTTACTTGTACTACACTATTTATTTGTTTATTTACATGTGTGTGCACTCGCACAAGTATGGAGGCCAGAAGACAACTTTTGGGAATCAGTTCTCTACTTCCACCGTGTGGGTCCTGGGGTCCATGTGGGTTCAATGACTCAGATTGTCAGGCTTAGTGGCAAGTGCCTTTACCACTGACCCATCTTACCCATGCCCCCTTTTGTTTGTTTTTTTTTCCTGTGGTATCACCATGTAGCACACGTTAGACTTGAACTTGCAATCTTCCTGCCTTAGCCTCCCAATTACTGGGATTTAGGTGTGTGCCACCATGCCTGACTTTATTCAGACAATTTTCTGTTACATTTGGATTATAGTTTACTGAATGTGACTAAAATGTGGAAAGTAAAACTATAGATAAGAGAGGCTTTATTACATGTTCTTTAGAAAAATATTTATCCAAATCTTTTTGTTGTTGTTGTTGCTTTTTTTTTTTCTGAGACAAGATTTCTCAGTAGCTTTGGTGCCTGTCTTGTAGAACATGCTGGCCTTGAACTCACAGAGATCCGCCTGCTTCTGCACCACCACCGCCCTTAATACCTCACTTAAAATGTTAGCAAATGGGGAATGTGGGTGAAGGTTGTACTATATTCTTTGTATATTCTTGCAAGCTCTTTCTCAAGTTAAAAATTATTTCAAAATAAATAATTAAGGTAAAAAGAAATTTCTGACCCTTGATATGGCTTCCAAGGTAAAGGTGCTTGCTACCAAATCTGATGACTTGAGTTTGACCTTAGAACCTATGTGGTAAAAGGAGAGAATGGACTGTTGAAAGTTGTCTCTGAGCTCCATGTAAGCCCTAAGCCCTATGGTGGGCCACTGCAATTGTGTACACAGAGTAAATACATAAATATAAAAAAGAAAAATACTTACTTGCAGGAAATATTTTTGTAAGTGACATTGGAAGTATGTTGATTTGACAGTGTAACCTGATAGAGCACTTTATGAATTCTTAGTTTCATTCTTAGCTCTCATATTAAACAAAGATATCTTAGTAGCACAATCTTATTCACTAATTTCTGAAAGTTCTCATTGAACTGTTTGTTAATTATCCATCAAAGAAAACAATACATTTTTAATTCATACTTCCATGCTTTTTTTAAAATATAAGTGAATTATTTAGTGTACTGAAAAGAGTACAGTAGACATGGCAATAATCTCCTGCCCCATAATAGATCTTGAATGTAGTCCTCCTACAACTTTTTTGAAGTATCTCAACTTCATCTGCATTGATGCAATTGTCATAGCATCAACTGTTTATTTATTTATTTACTTATTTATTGATACTGGTCTCAGTATACAACCTTGCCTTATCTGGAACTTGATATGTAGACAAGGATGGCAGAGGCAGATGGATCTTTATGAGTTTTATAGACAAGCAAACAAGCAAGCAAACAAACAAACATCACCAGGTTGTGGTGGTGCAAACCTTTGATCCCATCACGCAGGAGACAGAGGCAGGTGGATCACTGTGAGTTCGAGGCCAACCTGGTCTACAGAGTTAGTTCTAGGATAGCCAGAGCTGATACACAGAGAAACCCTTGTCTCAAAGAACAACAACAAAAATGAAAATAAATAAAAAGAAAATAAAAGAAAATGCTGACATGAATGTAGGTAAAGGGGAACCCTTATACACTGCTGGTAGGGATGTAATCTTAGTACATGTTCTACATATTATGTTGTTAGACTCTTTCACTGGCTTTTGTGAATATTTATTTATTTATTTATTTATTTATTTAAAATATTTATTTATTTATTATGTATACAATATTCTGTCTGTATGCCTGAAGGCCAGAAGAGGGCGCCAGACCTCTTTACAGATGGTTGTGAGCCACCATGTGGTTGCTGGGAATTGAACTCAGGACCTTTGGAAGAGCAGGCAATGCTCCCAACCACTGAGCCATCTCTCCAGCCCGGCTTTTGTGAATATTTAATACATTTTTGTTTTGACAGTGTGTGTGTGTGTGTATGAACCTGTGAGTAAGCATGTGGAGAACAGAAGTCAATGCAAATGTCTTCCTCCACTGCTGTTTTATTGGGTTGGAAATGTAGTTCAGAAGGTACAAAGCCCTGAGTACAATCCCTGGCATTACATAAACCAGGCTTGATAGCACACATCTATAATCTCAGCACCCTGAAGGTCGAGCAGGAGGAACAAGGTTAAAAGTCGTTAGGCTACGTAGCGAGTTTGAGACCAGCCTGGGCTACATAAGAGACTGTTTCCCAAGTGCTGGGATTAAAGGTGTGCCCCACCACCGCCTGGCTAGGCAGAAGCTTTTAATTTCATACAGTATCATTTATAAATTCTTAGGATTATTTCTTGTGTTATTAAATTCCTTTTTAGAAACTACATGCCTACGCCTGTGCCTGTATCTTAACATGTTTCACCTAAGTTTTTTCTAGACGTTTACGTCATATTTAAAGTCTTTGATCCATTTCAAATGGACTTTTATGAAAGGTGAGAAGTATGGATCTCTGATAAAATTTTAAGTTGAATATACTAGAATATTTACCAAAATGCATATTTTGGTATCAATTTGTCCTTTATGGGGGTTGTTTAGAGTGCATTTCCTAATGTCAAACTAAACAAAATGAAGAATTAGTGGGTATATTAGAACTATTGTGTAAAATCAAGATTTTTTAAAGCTATTCTTAAAACTAGTTCATGGTCAGTACTTTTTGCTATATTGATATCAAGTAAGTGGCTCAATTAGCAAAAGCCCTTTACTTACAAAGCAAAACCTACTTTTTAAAAAAAGCATGTGTAGCCAGTTTGCAGCAAATCTTTTTGGAAAGTATTTTATATTCATTATTATTTTTTAAAATAACTTTTCCTGCTGGGCGGTGGTGGCGCACGCCTTTAATCCCAGCACTCGGGAGGCAGAGGCAGGCGGATCTCTGGGAGTTCGAGGCCAGCCTGGTCTACAAGAGCTAGTTCCAGGACAGGAACCAAAAGCTACGGAGAAACCCTGTCTCGAAAAATCAAAAAAAAAAAAAAAACTTTTCCTATGGTGGTTAGTTTTTTTGTCAAGTTGATGCAAACTGTAATCATCTGGGAAGAGGGAAACTTCAATTGAAAAAAAATGCAGTAAGCAGATTGGCCTGGGAGCAAGCCTGTGTTGCATTGTCATAATTGATAATATATGTGGGAAGGCCCTGTTCACTGTGGTTCCATCTCTGCGCAGCTGGTTCTGGATTGTTTTAGGAAACAGGCTGAACAAACTGTGGGGAGCAATACAATAAGCAGCATTTCTTCATGGTTTCTGTATCAGTTCTTGCTTCTAGGTTTCTGTCTGACTTTCCTCAATGGTGTACTGTTACCTGGAAGTATAGGATAAAATAGATCATTTATTATCCAAGTTGCTTTTGCTCCTGATGTTTTATTATAGCTTTAGAAACCTAAGGCATTGTGCTTGTGAAATATACATTCAGAAAAATATATAGAATTTATACATATAGTTTTAAATTTTTACTATTTTATTTGTATGGGTTTTTTTCTGCATAAATGTCTGCTCATGTACCACATTTGTGCCTGATGCCCACCGAGGCTAGGAAGGGGTATTAGATTCCATGGAACTACCATTATAGACAGTTGTGAGTCACCATGTGGGTGCTGGGAATTGAACCCAGATCTTTTGGAAGAGTAACCAGTGTTCTTAACCTCTAAACCATCTCTTCTGCTCTCAAGAATTTATACATACAACTCAAATGATTATAAAGGAAAATTCAGGAGATCGTGAGATGGTTCAGTAGATAAAAGTACCTGCTGTGAAGCTTGACAACCCACATTGAATTCCCAGTACTCACTTGGTAGAAGGAGGGAACTGACTCCAGCAAATTGTTTTATGATCAGCACAAGTGTGCAGATCCACTGAGCTATTTTACCAACCCCTTACTTTATTGTTTTAATACTCGCATTTCTATTTCTAAGCAATCTAGTTTTATCTGATTGTTGAATTCTCTCACCAGGGCTTCATAGTGAGACTGTCTATAATAAATGAGGGAGGAAGGGAGGAGCAGACTTCATCATTCCTTACTACATCATGCATTGATAGTATGCTACTAAGTTATATGCCTTGAATGACACAAAGTTAAAAATAATGTATGTCACTTACTTTCAAATGGCTAAACAAATGAAACAGCTGTGAGTATTCATGTACCAGTGCATGTGGAAAATAGACGTTGATGCGCATTGTCTTCTTTAATTGCTTGCCATCTTTTCTTTTTGAGGCAAGGTCTTAACTATGTCTTGGCTGCCTACAACTGTGTAGACCAAGATGATCTTAAATCTACAAGATCTGCCTGCCTTTGCCTCCTGAGCTGTAGGATTAAAGGCACATGCTCACACCCAGCCTTCTACTTTATATTTTGAGCCTAAGGCTTACTGATTTGGCTAGGCTAGATAGCCAGCACATTCTAAGAATTCTCCCTTCTCCAGCTCCCCAGCCCTGGAATTGCAAGCATGCATTGCTGCACCTGGCTTCTAAAAGGGTGCTGAGGATCTAAATGTAGGTGTCCATACAAGTACTTTACTACCAGAGCATTCCCCAGCCCCCTGAAATATTTTCATATTGAAAAAAAAAATCCCAAACATATTTTTTAAAAAGTAGCAAAATAATATAATGAAACTTGTTCATGATGTTAACCTGGATTCCTAATTGGTAGCTGCTTTCTTTATGTCTCAGAAGATGGAGATGTGGTAAGTTTTTTGTTTGTTTGTTTGTTTGTTTGTTTTGGATTTTCGAGACAGGGTTTCCCCGTAGTTTTTGGTTCCTGTCCTGGAACTAGCTCTTGTAGACCAGGCTGGCCTCGAACTCACAGAGATCCGCCTGCTTCTGCCTTCCCAGTGCTGGGGTTAAAGGCATGCGCCACCACCGCCCGGCAGAGATGTGGTAAGTTTGGGGCTAGCCTAGTCTACATAGTTCTGGCAGACAGGGCTAAATAGTAAGATCCTGTCTCAGAAAAAGTGATAAACGAGTAAAGAAGACAATGCGCATCAATGTCTATTTTCCACATGCACTGGTACATGAATACTCACAGCTGTTTCATTTGTTTAGCCATTTGAAAGTAAGTGACATACATTATTTTTAACTTTGTGTCATTCAAGGCATATAACTTAGTAGCATATTATCAATGCATGATGTAGTAAGGAATGATGAAGTCTGCTCCTCCCTTCCTCCCTCATTTATTATAGACAGTCTCACTATGCAGCCCAGACCAGCCTCAAACTTTAGGTACTCCATCCTAAGTACTGATATTACAAGTGTACACCACCATACCTTGTATAGCGTAAACTGACTTTGATTTTTTATATACCAGAAGCTTTATAGTTGGATCATATGGTAGTTCTATTTTTAATTTTTTGAGGAACCATTGTATTAAGTCCCTTAGTGACTGGACTAATTTAAATTCCCCCATCTTCATAATTTGTTCTGTATTTTCTTTTTAACAATATATTTATTTTCTTTGGTGTGTGTGTGTGTGTGTGTGTGTGTGTGTGTGTGTGTGTGTGCGCGCGCGCGCGTGTGCACTACATGGGTACAGGAGTCCAGAGAAGTCAGAGGAGATTTTGGAACCCCTGGAACTGGAGTTACAGATAGTTGTGAACTTCCATGTGGGTTCTGGGAACTGAACTGGATCCTCTGTAAGAGCAGTAAATGTTCTTAAACACTGAGCCATCTCTTCAGACTTCTGTTCCATTTTGTTTATGATAGCCACTTTTGCTTGGGTAGGATGGAATTTTGATGTTAATTTTCCTGGTGACTAGAGATAATTGAATATTTCTTCATGTATTATTAGCCAATCTTAAAAAGAAATGAATACATTATGCCAAATGAAATAAAACAGACATAAATACTGTATGTGTCCACTTAAATGAATTATCTAGAATAAGAAAATTCAGAAATAGAGAGTAGAATGTGGATTGGGGGGTAGATGTGGATAAGATTTTTTTTTTGGTAGTTCTGGCAATCAAACATAGAATTTTGTATTTGCAAAGCATACATCTCCTAGTAAGCCACATTCTCAGTCCCCTAAAAACTGCTTTTCTTCTGTTTTAGAAATTAGTTTTGTTGTTTGTCCATGCCAGCTTGGAACTCACAGGTTTGGGTGATTCTCCATCCTCAGCTTCCTACTTAACTAAGACTGTAGGTGCATTCCATAGCACTCAGTTGGATAGGGCACTTTTATAATGCGTATAGATTTTCGGTTTAAAATGATGAATCATTTTGGGAATGAACTGAATTGATAATAGGATCAGCAAGATGTCTCAGTGTATAAAGTGCTTACCATGCAGACAGCTCGAGTTTGGTTTCTGGAACTCACACGAAGGTAGAACTAGAGAACCAACTCACACAAATGATAAAAATTTCAACAAGTGACAATAGCACAACATTGTGACCATACACTTAAAATAGTTAAAATAGGAAATTTGATTCTACATATATATTACTACAATTAAAAAAACTACTATTAGATGATTTCTAGAAGCTTACACAAAAGTCTTATAGAAATCATGCAATTTTACTTACTATGTATAGCTAAGTGAATTCAGGATTTGGATACCTGTATTAAATTTGGTGGATTGAGCTGAGCTGAGAACTAGGTTTCTGCATGTGAGACTTACTGAACTATATGCCAAGTGCTGTATTAGTCACTGTAGCTATATTAAATAAGATAAGGCATAGTCCCTGGAGTCTTAGTTGCTAAGTAGTACAGAAACAAGAATAAACTTATTAAGAAAGAAGCAATTAAAAATCAGGTCCTTGTTTTCCCCTTAATGATTTCTCTTGTAGGGTGACATTAAATTATCTTTTTTTCCCCTCCCTTAGATTGCTATGGGAATATATGACCACATAAAAGGAAGTGTATTCTGAGAATTCTGATATCTGAGATGTAAGTGGACTGACTGAAGAGTGAAACAGGAAAAAGTTCAGTGCCAACCTTAGTTATAATGGCTACGGATTCTGGGGAGCCAACTAGCACAGAAGATTCTGAGAAACCTGATGGGGTTTCCTTTGAAAACAGGGTTGCTCAGATTGCTGCACCTCTGATTGTAGAAGCTAGAATGAAGGAAAAAACAAGCACCTTCTCTACTGCCGGGGAAAACATTGAAAGAAAGAGATTTTTTCGAAAGAGCGTTGAGATGACTGAAGATGACAAAGTTGCTGAATCTTCCCCTAGAGATGAAAGAATAAAGGCTGCAACAAACATTTCAAGAGTAGATAAGCTTCCTACCAATGTGCTGAGAGGTGGACAAGAAGTTAAATATGAGCAGTGTTCAAAGGCAACCTCAGAATCCTCAAAAGATTGCATCAAGGACAAAAATGAAAAGGAAATGGAAGAAGAAGCAGAAATGAAGGCTGTAGCAACTTCCCCTAGTGGCAGGTTCCTGAAATTTGATATAGAGCTGGGAAGAGGAGCATTTAAGACAGTATATAAAGGACTGGACACTGAAACGTGGGTTGAAGTTGCTTGGTGTGAACTACAGGTGGGTTTATAATTTTCTTGGCTTTATGAATTCCATGTTTAGCTGCCTTGACCGCCAGAGTAATCCAGGTTGAAGAAAAGTGAAGATCCCTTCTACTGTTGTCTAGAATTTATGTTCCTTTCTAATCTGTTAGGAGCCCATGGCAAACTTTTTAAAAATTATCTTTCCCTGTTTTTCCTTTTTTTGGCAATGCTGAGGATGGAATCTAGAGCCTTTTTACATCTTAAGTAAGTATTCCACCAGTGAGATATATTTCCAGTCAATTACTTTTTTTTTCAAAGATTTATTTATTATGTAAAGTGTTTTGCCTGCATATATGCCTGCAGGCCAGAAGAGGGCACCAGACCTCATTACAGATGATTGTGAGCCACGATGTGGTTGCTGGGAATTGAACTCAGGACCTTTGGAAGAGCAGTCAGTGCTCTTAACCTCTGAGCCATCTCTCCAGCCCCAGTTACTTTTATCTTAATTTTTGCAGTGCTGGGAATAAACCCAGAGCCTTATACAAGTATTCTATTGTTGAATTATACTCTGCTTCTCTCTATCTAATTCAATGCTGGGAATAAACTCAGAGCCTTATTCAAGTATTCTATTGTTGAATTATACTCTGTTTCTCTCTATCTAATTCATTCATTTGCCTATTTAGATTATGATGGTTGGACCAAATTTGGGGCCTTGTACATGCTAAGCAAATGCTCTACCTCTGAACTATAAAAAAAAATATCCAGCCTTTGGAAATACAACTAATTTTCACTCTATATTTACCATTTTTCATTTGCCATTTTGAGACAAAGTCTCCAGTGTAGCCCAAGCTGGACCTGAATTCTGTATGTAGCCTAGGCTGGGCTCAAACTAATGTTCTTCCTGTCTCAACCTCTCTAATGCTAAGATCGTAGGCATATGCCCATCATGCTTGCTTTCCTTTCCTGTTTTGAAAAAGAAAAAGTCTATGTTGTGACATTCTTTGGGAAATTTTTTTATTAGTTTCAGGAAATTCCCCAAATTCTCATTCATATCTCATTTTAAGAACTGAATTTAAAAAATAAATAAAAAAAAGAGTTTATATGTCTCATTGGTTGATTGTTGCACTATATAATTAAGTGTATGATAGAAGTGTATTGAGTATAGTATCTACCTTTTTCTTACAAAAAACATGAAATTCAAATATTTTCTAAATAGTAAAGATTTTCTTAACTCTTTGAAAACTTCTATTGATATTCTGTCCTCATGCCTTTGAAATTTACAGCAATGTGAAATCACCAGAAGCTATAGAGGTTAGTTAGCTCAATTTGTTTAGTGAGGAAAAATTAAAGAAAAAAATGGGGAGAACAACTAAGTTACCAGATATTTTGTTCTATGATAGATTTTTTTGTGTGAGGGAGACTGACAAATGAGGGAGAAAGCAGCATAGAAGGTATTAAAATGAGAATAGTTTCCAGCAGATGTAGGTCAAATATAAGGAGAACAAGCCTTGGTAACCTCAGTCAACTCATGAGAAAGTTCAGTGTTATATGGGATGCTTAAAATTAAGATTGGGACTGGGATTATGGCTCAGTTTAGTACACAGTGCTTGCCCTAACATGCATGAGCAAAGCTTTGAGTTCAATCTCAGCACACATATACCACATACCTGTAATCCTGGTGCTGGGGAGGTGGGGGCAGGAGGATTAGAAGTTCATAGACATCCTTGACTATGTGAGACCCTTCCGCAAAACAACAGCAACAAAACCAACAATAGAAACAGAAAACAAACCACAAAATTAAGATTGAATAAAGACAGTCACTAAGTATAGGTTGCTTTTAGTTATTTGTTGCATAGGCTTTTTATAAAAAGAAAAAGAAATTGGTATGTGTAGTAGGTTGAATAATGACAACTCAAAGATGTCCATGTCTTCATCCTTAGAACTTTACATTGTTAAAAGTACCTTTGTAGATGAGACTATTAGAGATGGAAGTAGGGAAATTATTTTGGTTCATCTAATTACCAGTGTTTGTAAGGAGACAGGTAAGTTGGCAATCATTTGAGAAAGATCTAAGAATCGAGGCAGAGTTTGGAGTGATGCTGTTACAGGACTTGGGTCACCAAGTCAAAGGATGCAGATAGTCTAGAAAGCTGGAAAAGGCAAGGAATTAAACAGTTGCCTAGGGTCCCCAGAAGAAACAGTGCTCTTGTCTGAATTCTAATCTAGTGTGATTCACCATAGATTTCTGATTCTCATTTCCTCAAGATAATATGTCTGTATTTTGATCCACTAAGTTTATGCTAATTTGTTAGTATAGTGATAAATTAATACAAGCTAATACAGTTGTCATTATTTTTTTGGTTTCTCAACAAATACACTCCTTGCAATGTGCCAGACTTATACTATGTGCTCTAGACACAAAAAGCAGACATAGCCAGATTTCATAAATCTTATATTAGGAGTTTATAGTCAGTATAGGAAGAAGCCTTGGAGATTAGCGTTAGCAAAAGATGAAAGGGTTGTTAAATATGGGTTTGTTCAAAGGAAATGAGAGGTTAGAAGTAGAAAAAACCAGAAGTACTACTCTCTTACTACATCATTTTTCTTTCTGCATTTATTTTCAGGTGATTTTCAAGTTACAAAGATATATTATAAACTAAAATATTGAACTTAACCAGAGTATCTCAGTTTCCCCACAAAAACTCCTCTTTTCAGTTCTATGATCATATTCACGTTTCTATACTGTGTTTACTTACATGTTCTCCCTCCTCTTTAAGTTATTCCTTGAAAGGGTACTAACAGTTTCTCCCTTCCCCTCTTCTCTTTTTCTTTCAGAGATGAGGTCTCACTGTATAGTCTTCAAAGACCAAGAACTCATTAAGTAAACCATATTAACCACAATTATAAAATCCTTTTGTTTATTAAATGCTAGTATTAACAACATGCATTACCGTGGTTGGCTAGCTAAACTCCACATTTTTGGCAAGATTACCACAAAAGTGATAACTCAGTCTGTGATAGCAGGGGATACATGGTGTTGCTACATATTAATGGTAGTGTAATTTTGACCTCTTGACTACAGTATTATCTGCCAGATTATTCTTACTATAAAGTTATTCTTTTTTCTTTTTAGATTAGTATGTATCTTTGGAGTATGTACTTTGACACTGTAAAAAGTACGCTAAGAATTTAAATCACTAATTTTTGGTGCTCTCTGGTGTGTTTACATAGGTAATCTACAGTGTAATTATGGCATTCTGGGTTTGTTTCTTTTTTGTGAGATTGATCTGGAACTTGCTGGCCCAAGCTGGCCTTGAACTTTTGATCCTCCTGCCTCAAATAGCAAGTTTCTATTTCCTATTTTTCTTCTATGTTTATCAATTGCCACTATCTCTTAGCTTTGTGTGGTCTTTCCTCACTATGCTGTTAAGTTTCTGAAAATTTAACTATAGAGGAATTTGTAGTTGAGGTGTTTTAGTATAGTTAGTAACAATGGGATTATATACTTTGCATTTATCATAAAATTAAAATTTAATTGAACACTTGTATAAATTCTTACTATTTTAGGAGAGATGGCTCTGGTTAAGAGCACTGGCTGTTCTTCCAGAAGTCCTGTAAAAAAGAAAAAAAATCTTACTTTTTTATTTAATTTCGGCAACAGTTATATGAGGTAAAGATTATTATTTCCAGATAGCAGATCTGAGGTTTACGCACATTAAGTAACCTGGTCAAAGAGTGTATTCCATCATTTATAGTTTTATGTACATGTGTCAAAATTATGATACTTGGGCAGTGATGGTGCAAGCCTTTAATCTCAGCACTTGGGAGGGAGAGGCAGGAGGATCTCTTTGAATTCAAGGCCAGCCTGGTCTACAGAGGGAGTTCAGTGCTACATAAAGAAACCCTGTCTTGAAAAAAACAAAAGAAATGTAATTACATGTTTTTCCCCTTCATCCAACCCCTCCCATTTCCTCCCTCCCTTTCAAATTCATGCCCTCTTATTTATATTACTACACATATAAATATATAAATGTAATCTTCTAAATCCATTTGTATTGTTTATATGCATATATATTATTATCTTTAAACTTAGCATGCCAAGTTGTGTTACCATTGTTCAGGTCTTGTTTAGGAATCCATATTGTTGAGATTTCAAGGGTGTAGTCTCCCTGTCATATATAGAAGACTAGAACCTTCCTAGTTCTCCGGCTTTTACAATCCTTTTCTGCCCCTCTGTGCTGTTCTCTGAGCCTTCAGTGTTATGTTATAGATGTAGTAACTGGGACTGGGCACCCCAAAGTCAGTTGTTCTCTGTATTTTGACAAGTTCCTGCTTTCTGTAATCATCTCCATCTGATGCAAAACATAAGTTATTTTTACTGCACGGTGGTGGTGTACATCTTTAATCACAGCACTCAGGAGGCAGAGGCAGGCGGATCTCTGTGAGTTCGAGGCCAGCCTGGTCTACAGAGCGAGTTCCAGGACAGCTAGGGCTATTACACAGAGAAAGCCTGCATCAAAAAACAAAAACAAACAAACAAAAAGCTTATTTGATGAAGAATAAGAGCTCCACCCACTCTTAAGAAGGGCTTAGAGGTCTAAATCTCTGCCTCCTCTTTCTTACTTTTAGGTGATTTCTCACAAAGTTACCTAGGCTAGCCTCAAATTCCTGGGCTCAAGTGACTCCTATGCTATCATTCTAAGTAATTGAAACTTCAAGACCACAAGTGCTCACCTCCTTATCAGGCTTCCCAGCCCTCTTTTATGTTAAGTACTTTTTTTGCATGTTTTTTCCCTCTTGTTTTAAAATTTTTTTTATTGATATTTATCGAGCCCTACATTATTCTCTGCTCCCCTCCCTATCTCTCCCTTCCCCACTTCAATACCCCCCGAAGGTCCCCGTGCACCCAATTTACTCAGGAGATCTTGTCTTTTTATACTTTCTACTTCCCATGTAGATTATATCTATGTAAGTCTCTCTTAGTGTCCTCATTGTTGTCTAAATTCTCTGGAATTGCGGCTTGTCGGCTAATTTTCTTTGCTTTGTGTTTAAAACCATATGAATGAGTACATGTGATAATTGCTTTTCTGTGTCTGGGTTACCTCACTCAAAATAATGTTTTCTAGCTCCATTTTCCTGCAAAATTCAAGCTGTTGTTTTTTCCTGCTGTATAGTACTCCACTGTGTGAATGGACCACATTTTCCTTATCCATTCTTCAATCGAGGGGCATTTAGGTTGTTTCCAGGTTCTGGCTATGACAAACAAAGCTGCTATGAACATAGTTGAGCATATGTCCTTGTGACACGATTGAGCATCCTTTGGATGTATACCCAAAAGTGGTATTACTGGGTCTTGAGTAAGGCTGTTTCTTAATTTTGTGAGAAATCGCCATACTGACATCCAAAGGGATTCTGCAAGTTTGTATTCCCACCAGCAATGCAGACATGTTCCCTTTTCCCCACAACCTCTCCAGCAGAAGTCATCAGTGTTTTTGATCTTGGCCATTCTTACAGGTGTAAGATGAAATCTCAGAGTTGTTTTGATTTGCATTTCTCTGTTGACTAAGGATATTGAACATTTCCTTAACTGTCTTTCAGCCATTTTAGATTCATCTGTTGATGAGTTCTCTTTTTAGGTCTGTACTCCATTTTTTTTTTATTGGATTATGTGATCTTGTGGTGTCCAATTTCTTGAGTTCTTTGTATATTTTGGAGATCAGACCTCTGTCTGATGTGGGGTTAGTGAAGATCTTTTCCCATCCTGTAGGCTGTTGTCATTTTGTCTTGTTGACCGTGTCCTTTGCTTTACAGAAGCCTTTCAGTTTCAGGAGGTCCTATTTATTAATTGTTTCTCTCAGTGTCTGTGCTGCTGGGGTTATATTTAGGAAGTGGTCTCCTGTGCCAATGTGTTCAAATGTACTTCCCACTTTCTCTTCTATAAGGTTCAGTGTGGCTGGCTTTATGTTGAGGTCTTTGATCCATTTGGACTTGAGTTTTGTGTATGGTGATAGATATGGGTCTATTATCATTCTTCTACATGTTGATATCCAGTTATGCCAGCACCATTTGTTAAATATGCTTTCTTTTTTCCATTTGATATTTTTTGCTTCTTTGTCAAAAATCAGGTGTTCAAAGGAGTGTGGATTGATATCCGGGTCTTCTATTCAGTTCCATTGGTCCTCCTGTCTGTTCTTAAACCAATGCCAGGCTGTTTTCAGTACTGTAGCTCTGTAATAGAGTTTGAAGTCAGGGATTGTGATGCCTCCAGAAGTTCTTTTATTGTACAGGATTGTTTTGGTTATGCTGGGTTTTTGCTTTTTCATATGAAGTTGAGTACCATTCTTTCGAGGTCTTTGAAGAATTTTGCTGAGCATTGCATTGAATCTGCTAAAAAAAACTTTTTTATTAAAGAAAAATGCAAATAATATTTTAGATGTATAAAAAATAAATATTAGGGTTTGAGTGTAGTCTGAGTATGGTACTAGAGGACTTGCCTCATATATTCAAGTTTTTGGATTTAATTTTCAGCATTGAAGGGAAAAAGAAGATAAAATAGCAACACGATGGAAAATGAGGGTCTACTACTCATCTTAAGAAAGAAACACAGAAATAATGCTTGTAAAGCTTAGGACATGCTTGAGTATAATAAGCAGTAGTGGTAAAATGCTGAAGAAGTTCTTGTTCAGGAACGTTCATTGAGCTGGACATAGTAGTAGTAGTGCCTTTAATCTCATCACTTAGGAAGTGGCCAACCTATGCTGCAGAAAAACTAAAAAAAAAAGCAATGATAGGAGACTTTGTAGATAGGTAGTATTTTGAAACCTTTGTACTATATATTCTTTTTTTTTTTTTTTTTTTTTTTTTTGGTTTTTCGAGACAGGGTTTCTCTGTGGCTTTGGAGCCTGTCCTGGAACTAGCTCTGTACACCAGGCTGGTCTCGAATTCACAGAGGTCCGCCTGCCTCTGCCTCCCGAGTGCTGGGATTAAAGGCGTGCGCCACCATCGCCCAGCCTGTACTATATATTGTTACCTGAACAAGTTATTTTATATAACTTTAATATCATTGTTATTTCTTTCACATTTGAAGGAATAGATCCATGTAGCCTGATCTGGTTTTGAAGATCATTGTTGATATTTACATTAAGAGAGTGAGATTATAGTGAGATTATAAGATCATAGTTTACCTTTCAGAAAAAAATGTTCCTAATTTTGGATGTGACTCATGGCATATATAGTTCACTGGGATGAGGAAGGCATGGCTGTGGGTCCAGTTCCTGATTGATGCTGGAAGGCAGCTTGGGAAGCAGAGAACAGAGGAATGAGTGATCCTCAGGTGGCTTTCTCTTTTTTTCTCTTTTTATCTGGTCTGCACTCTAGCCAATTGGATAATGTATCCACATCCAGGTTAGGTCTTAACTTGCTCAGCTCATTTTCTTTATAATCACCCTTTACAGGCATATACAGAGGTGTGTTTATTGATATCAGTGTGTGTTTAATCTGATCAACCGTAAAATCAAAATTGACTATTGTAATTCCTCTCTTGTCAATTTGATACCCAAACACATCACTTTTAAACCACAATACTTCAAACATGTCATATTTAATAATGTAAAATATGTTTAGTCCCTTGCTAACAGTCACCAAAATCTTGACAGTTCTAACATTGTCAAAAAAAAAAAGCCCCAAAAGTAGCCAGGCAATGGTGGCATATAACTTTATCCTAGCACTTGGGAGGCAGAGGCAGGTGGATCTCTGAGTTCGAGCCTAGCCTGGTCTACAAAGAGAGTTCTAGGACAGGCTCCAAAGGTACAGAGAAACTGTGTCTTGAAAAGCCCCCAACAAAACAAACAAAAAAAAAACAACAAAACAAACAAACAAACCCAAATGATATAGTCTCTTTCGAGACTCAAATCAGTCTCTTAACTATGATCTGCAAAGTAAAAAAATACAAATTATATAGTTCTACCATACAGTGTCACATGTCAAACATTCCAGTTTCTAAAGAGAATTCTGATTCTTAAAGAAATATAACAAAGATCAGACCAATGCAAGACCAAAACCTAGTAAGGCAAACACCAAACCCTGTAATTCTCTGTCTGATATCCAGGGCTCATGGTTGCTTCATCTGGGTTCTAACAGGCTTGGGAACTCTGACTTAACTCAGTAGCTTGTAGCATTCATAGCCTGTTAGTGGGCTCTGTTTGCCTCTCACATCTCCAGTTCCTATTGAAATATAGGCTTCACCTTCACAACTTCATGAGCAGAACACCTGACACTGCTATGAGTTTCCTGGCATCAGCAGCTTTTGGAGCCAAGGCCTCCCCAACATTTCAATTTTTGTATGCCTACAAAGCCAAGTAGATACACCATGTAGATAATGCCAAGATCCTACTGGGACAACAGCTTCAGTAAACTCTGTGTGCCTTCAGGCTGCACCTGGGAAAGCACTTCCCTAGGTAGCTCTGCTAGAGCAGGGTGCCCTGGAAGCAGTCTTAGTTCAGTCACTCCCTCTTAAATATATGTTCCTTATGTTGAATAAAATACTTATGGTGATTAATCATGTTGCTGTTAGTCTAGATCTCAGAAAAGGTTTTATGTATATTTTTACTATTCTACATATTAAAATTGATTAAATATTTAGCTAACATTTATAAAAAAGATAATATTCTTTTTAATGTACTGTGGAGTAGTTGAATTTTGTTTGATTTGAATTTTCATCTATTTACTATCCATATAAATTAGCAAGTATGACACTAAAACTTTATGCTTATTGTTTTTTTATGATCTAACTTTGGAACAGCAATATTTATGGCTCATTTCCATAGACTAGATTATTTTTTAAGATAGAATCTCCCCATTACCTTCGGCTGACCTCAGAATTTAGTGTTCTTTTGCCTAAGCCTTCTCAGCACTGGGATTACTGGCATGTAGCACCATAACGAGCCTTTAGATTAGCATTTTAATGGCTCTGTGCTCTGTTAGCTATTACTACTCTCTAGTTTGCCTTTCTTGCACCAAAAACTCTCGTTATTAATGACAGGTGGTTTATTCTATCAAAATCATTACCTAGTGTCTGTGTGTCTCTGTATGATCAAAGGAGGATTACAGTAGTAGCTGAAATCTCTACTAAAGTACTTCCCTTTGAGTTTGGTGCTAGTTTACCACATTTTCTGTCCCCTGAATCAGAAGTAGAAATTTAAAGGTACTGACCCTGCCTTTTTAGTGGACTTTTTCTCTAGCAGTATGTCTGAGGCAGCAGCTATAAAGTTTTATAAAGTTGTTTACCCCTAGTTGTAATTACCTTTGATATTTAGAGGTGAATTATTAAGTAGAGTAATTGAGTTTGTCACAAGAAATACTTATGTTCTACAATGTTAATCAGAAGGCTTAAAATATATTAATTGTTCTTTAGTGTGATCTGATCTTCCAGGTATGAATGCTAGCTAATTGCAGAACCATTTAGGACATATTAATCATATTAGGAAAGATAGGAAAACCTAGTATTTTACTTGTTTTTGTTATTTTCTATCCTTAGTATTCCTTGCTTTTGTTAAGTCCCTTAACGGTTTTTGATTTTTTTTTTTTGAGATTGGGTTTTATGTAGCCCAGGTTGGCCTTGAACTCCTGATTAACCTGTCCAGCCTCCCCGTGTAGTAATAGGAGCGGCGGGGCTGCGTCCCCAGCACCTTGGCCGCCTGGCTAGCTTATGCCCCGAAATAATTACACGGACACTGTATTCTGTTAAACACTGCTTGGCCCATTAGCTCTAGCCCTAACTGGCAAATTCTGATATCCCGATCAACCCATCTCTAATAAACTGTGTAGCACCAGTCTTACCGGGAAAGATTCTAGCCTACGTCCTCCTGGGTCTGAGCTTCATGCATCTGCCTCAGAGAGCAGAGCTATGGCGTCTGCCCGGGAGAGGGGAACATGGCGTCTCTGAGCTCACTTCCTCTTCCTCCCAGCATTCTGTTCTGTTTACTCCACCCACCTATGTTCTAACCTATCAGGGCAAGCAGTTTCTTTATTTAATTAACCAATGACCTTCCTCCATCATCCCCGCTTCCATAATAGGTTTGCACCACCATACAAAGGGTTTTTTGAACACTTTTTAAAAATTATTTCAATTTTTTTTATCATTATTTGTGTGTGTATGAGGGAGAGGAAGAGAGGAATTAACATACACCATAGCATGCATATGGAGGTCAGAGGACAACTTTTGGGAACTGATTGTCCTGCCATGTGTTCTAGAGATCAAAAGGTCATCAGGCTTGCACAACAAGCTCTTTTACACACCGAGCTGTCTCACCAGCCCTGAAGATTTTTTATTGTAGCATAATATGCATAAAATTCAATTTTAATTGTTGAATTTAGTGACATCAAGTATAGTCAAACTGATTTATAATTACTTACACTATCCATCTCTAGAAAGTTTTCATCATCTCAGATATAAACTTTGTACATATTAAATGATTATTCTCAATTTCTCACCCTCCCTAACTTTTGATAACCAGTTCTACTTTCTAGTAGCCCTTGCTGGCCTGGAACTCATACGTAGACCAGACTGGCCTCAAACTCATAGATCCATTTGCCTCTGCTCAGTTGTTCAGTGTCATCCTGGCTACATGAGACCTTGTCTTATTACAAACAAGCAAACAAACAATACACTTCCTTTCAACAGTGATAAGCCTAAGGGTGATGTCATAGGATGTTTCCAGATACTATAGTGAATCCCTTTAATCCTAGTACTCAGAGGCTGAGACAGGCAGGTTTCTGTCCAGCCTGCCCCATGTAATGAGAACACCAAAACAAACAAAACCAACCAACCAAGTTGAACTATATATATGTTACTTGGTGAAACATGTTCAGTTCTTTTTGTCAATGCTGGGAATCACACCAAGGGCCCCATTTCATTTTTTCTATAATATCTGAGTTATATCCCCTGAATCTCTCTTCAAATCTTTATTTTAATTGGGTTGTTGATTATTAATTAAAATTAAAGCCATAATCTGATGTCTTCAATGTACCTACTATGATAGCTAAGAATACCGACTGTGTCTGACTTGAGTTTATACAGTTGTGCATGCTGTCACAGCTGCTGTGAGTTCATATATGCAGCTTCCCTGTTATCCTAGAAACACTCTTTTGTAGTAGTCACCCTCAACATCTTACAATCTTTCTGCCATCTTCTGCAATGACCCCTGAGTGAGCTAGCTTTCTTTCTTTCTTTCTTTCTTTCTTTCTTTCTTTCTTTCTTTCTTTCTTTCTTTCTTTCTTTCTTTCTTTCTTTTGATTTTTTCTTCCTTTTTTTTTGGATTTTGAGACAGGGTTTCTCTGTAGCTTTGGAGCCTGTCCTGGAACTCGCTCTGTAGTCCAGGCTGGCCTCAAACTCACAGAGATCCACCTGTCTCTACCTCCCGAGTGCTGGGATTAAAGGCACCTGGTTTTGATCCCTGATCTTTAAGAGGAGCAGGGTGTGATATAGATGTCCCATTTGGGATTTAACACTTTGTAATCTCTTGTCTGCATGTTGGTCAGTTGTAGGTATCTGTGTTAATCACCATCTACTGCTAAAAGAAATTCTTTGATGACGGTTGAGAGATATACTAATCTATGGGTATAACAGTCACTAGAAGCTGGTTTCATATTACGTTCATTTTGCATGTTCTCTTCTAGAATCTGTGAGATGTTTAGTCACAGGTTTTTGGCTCCAGTAAGAGCTTGAACTTTTTTTTTGTTGTTGTTGTTGCTTTGTTTGTTTTTTTGAGACAGGGTTTCTCTGTTTAATAGCCCTGCTGTCCTGGAACTTGCTCTGTAGACTAGGCTGGCTACAGAGAAACCCTGTCTCGAAAAACCAAAAAAAAAAAAAAAAAAAAAGAAAGAAAGAAAATAGAAAAGAAAAATGTGCATGGAAATTTCTGTGTTATTAATTTGGAACTCGTTCTTCCACTTTAGGACCGCAAATTAACTAAAGCTGAGCAGCAACGGTTCAAAGAAGAAGCAGAGATGTTGAAAGGCCTCCAGCATCCCAATATAGTTCGATTTTATGATTCCTGGGAGTCTATATTAAAAGGAAAGAAATGTATTGTGTTAGTGACTGAACTAATGACATCAGGAACCTTAAAGACGTAAGTTGACTCTGATAGTACCTATTGAGATGGAAATCATTTTAAGAAGTCATAAAAATTATTTATAAGCTTTCTAACTTAAGAATTTGTAGAGGGGCTGGGGCTATAGCTCAGTGAAATAGCATTTACTTAGTATATACAAGGGCTTGGTTCCATCCCTAGTAACTATAACAATAAAAAAGAACTTGTAGAATCTATTTCAGATTGATTGAAAAATCAAGATATTAATGAAGTTTGTTAGACTATGCAGTGCTGAAAAGTTAATGTTTGGGGACCTGGAGATGAAGTTCAATTGATTAAGTGCTTGCCTAGTATGCATTAAACCATGGATTCAATCCCCTGCACACATACAACTAGGAACAGTGGCACCACCTTTAATCTTAGCACTGTGTAGTGTGATAGAGATAGGAGGATCAGGAGTTGATGGTTATTCCTGGCTACATGATGAATTCATGATCAGCTTGAGCTACATGAGACCATGCCTTAAAAACCCAAAAAGTGGGGTAGAGAGATGTCTCATAAGTTAAGAGCTCTTGTTACTCTTGCAGAGCCTCCTAGCATCATTGTGATGGCTTATAACCAGGGAATCTAGTGACCTCTTCTGACATCAGTGAGTGCCTAGTACGCACTTAGAAAACATACATGCATGCAGGCAAGCCCTCATACACGTAAAATAAATAAATCTTAAAAACCCCACAAAAGTTAATGTTTTAGATATATCATAAAATTTGAGTTAAAAATTATTATAAATTATGATTGCATTTTAAAAGATAATGACTTGCTAAGGGTTTGGCCCAATTTATACATCTTGCAAGGAATAACTACTGTTTTTTTGTTTGTAACCAACTTTTTATTTGGTATGAATTGATTGTATAATCAGTTGTATATTTTCAACTTTATTATTTAAAGTTACAATTTGATTTTTTTTTTTTTTTGCTTTTTTGAGACAGGGTTTCTCTGTGGCTTTGGAGCCTGTCCTGGAACTAGCTCCTGTAGACCAGGCTGGTCTCGAACTCACAGAGATCCAAGTGCTGGGATTAAAGGCGTCTGCCACCACCACCCAGCCATTTTTCCTAACATTTTACAGTAAAATTTTATGTAGCCATGCCCTCCAGTGAATATATAAGTAATTATTTACACATAGAGAAGGGCTTTCTTTTTACAGTGGTGTTTTCATCCCACAACCTCATTCTAGTATGGTTCTTATTTTGAATTAAAAGTACTAGACTTTGTAGAGTATCTTTTGGCATAAGTCATACCATTTTTTTTTAATGTAATGTGAGGTGAGGTGGGATGGTAAACTTAAGTGTCCCGTAAAGTAACTGTAGGTCAGGTCACTGAAAGATGAGAACGAGGGTTTAAGTAGGGTTGTGGGGTTTTTTTTGTTGTTGTTTTTTGGGTTTTTTTTTTTTTTTTTTGCTACAGCAAACAATAGAAGATAATTCAGGGGGCTGGAGAGATGGCTTATTGGTTAAGAGTACCTGCTGCTCTTCCAGAGGTCAGAGATCAGGTCCTGGTCTCCACATTGGACAACTCAAAATTGTCTAACTTTAGGCCCTAGGTGGGCCATTGCTCTATTCTGACCCCCACAGGCATGTACGCTTGTGTGCACATTAACAAATACATAAGTAAAAACAAAAAAAATCAACCTTAAAAATTATTCAGTGGTAGTATTCATAGTAAGTAAATAAGCAGAGCAGCATACTTATAGTGGTACTTATAGACTAATCTGGGAATGTTTGTTTACACATGATCTTTGTTTCTTTGAATAGGTACTTAAAACGATTTAAAGTCATGAAGCCAAAGGTCTTAAGAAGTTGGTGCAGACAAATTTTAAAAGGATTGCAGTTCTTGCACACAAGGACCCCTCCTATTATTCACCGGGATCTGAAGTGTGACAACATTTTTATCACAGGACCCACTGGATCTGTGAAGATTGGTGATCTGGGACTTGCAACCTTAATGCGCACATCATTTGCTAAGAGTGTCATTGGTGACTAATATTTTACAGTTTCCTGCTGGGTGTTAGATTTGTCAGTTGTATAGGACTGGAATAAAGCTGATGAGTTAGCTACAGTTTTGGGCAAAATTTTGAGCACTGCCTGTTTTTTAAGGTTTTGTTTTTGTTACACACACACTATTTTTTTAAAATTAAGACAGGATCTTCTGTAACCTGGGCAGGCCTCAAATTTGCTATGTAATATATGACCTTGAACACTCCAGTCTTCGGATTTTAGGACCCAGACAGCACATTCAACCGTTAATTTGCTTTGAAATATTTGTGAATATGATTTGAAATACCAGTTATATGAAAACTGACTTATTTCCAATACCTAGTGTGTATATTTTATAGAATATATTAAGAACTAATTTTTTAATTTATCTTTATTTTACATGTATGGGTGTTTTACCTACATGTATGTCTGCATATACAGTGCCCACAGAGGTCTGAAGATGGTGCTGGAGCCCTCAGAGTTGGAGTTTCAGACAGTTGTTAGCCTTAGCCACCATGTGGATTCTAGGAACTGAACCCCAACAAGTGCTCTTAACAGCTGAACTATCTCTCCAGCCTCATCTATTAAGGATTATTGAAAGATTTTGAAGACTTAAAGAAAAAAATTTACTAAATTAATTTATGCAAATTTGAATTAAAAAGACAGAAATGCAAAATAAAATCAGATTTAATCTATATCTAGTTATCTTTTTATTTGGAGACAGGATCTCTTTATTATATAGTAATTCTGGCTGACCTGGAACTTGCTATGCATAGTAGTCTGGCCGCAAATTCAGAGATCCTCCTGCCACTGACTACTGAGTGCAGGCATCAAAGGCTTGCATCATAGTGCCTAGCCTTTTCTTTTCTTAGGACCGGATTTTATTGTAGACCAAGATGGCCTTGAAAATACTATGTAGCTGAGAATAACCTTAAAATTCTTTAACCTTCTTGCTTGTTACTATACAAGTACTAGGATTACAAGTGTGAGCCACCATGCCTGTCTAAAGTTAGATTTTTTTAACATCTTAACCTTGAATTGTACTTTAAATTGTACTTCATCAGTAAAAATGTTAAATTTGTTATTTTTTTTTTTTTTTGAGATAGAGTCTCTCTATATAGCCTTGGCTGTCCTGGAACATTCTGTAGACCAGGCTTGGCCTCAAACTCAAAGAAATCCATCTACCTCTGTTTCCCAAATGCCAGGACTAAAGGTGTGCACCACCACACCCAGCCTAACTGATAGATTTACTTTGAAAGAGCAGAAAGTAATAGATACTTTTTATGGGAAAGAATATCTTGATTAATATATCTCTTTAATAAAAATATGGTTATGGTGTTATTTTGTAGGCACTCCTGAGTTTATGGCTCCAGAGATGTATGAAGAACACTATGATGAATCTGTAGATGTTTATGCTTTTGGGATGTGTATGTTGGAAATGGCTACTTCGGAGTATCCATATTCCGAGTGCCAGAATGCAGCTCAAATATACCGTAAAGTAACCAGTGTAGGTATACTTTTATTCATTTTACTTCACAGATTGCCACATTTTGTGTTAAAATTGATAAAATTGACTTAGTAGAATTTAATTATAGGACAAAGGGTGTGACTTAGTGGAAGAAAAAAGAAAAAGTCCCTTCTCCATTATGGTTTATTTTTATATAACAATGTTAGTTTAACCATTCACTTAGAAAAGGTTTATAAAGGTTTCTATTTATGTACTTGAACTCTATTAGGGTCATATAAAATGTTCTGTATTGTTTTGGAGAAAATGTACAGGTATGGTACAATTTTAGATATTAGTTTTGGTCTTGGTTGTTTTTTTGTTTTTTGGGTTTTTTTTCCTGAGACAGCATCTCACTATGTGCCTCTGACTGTCCTGGAACTCACTACATAGATCAGGCTGGCTGCAATGTCAAAGAGATGCTCTGCCTCTGCCTATGACGAGCTGGGATTAAAGGCATGCTCCCCTACACCCGGTTTGATTGGTCTTAATTTTTAAAGCTGGATAATAAAACTAAAAGAGTTTGAAGGACTTTAATACTTTAAGTGCCCAGTTAGGAAATAGAATTCAGCATGTAGTTTGACAAGTGAATCTCTTATATAAGTAATGTTTTAATGTTAGAAATTGCAAGAACTGCAATGACAATAAGTGTTTGCTGCCCTAGGAAAGCTTACATTTCTAGGAGGAGAATAATATCAATAAAGAAATAGCTAGCAAGACATGGTGGTGCATACCTGTAATCCCAGCACTTGGGAGTCTAAGTTTGAGGCCAACCTGGGCTACAAAATGAAACCCTATTTAGAAAATAAGAAAAAAATCAGTATAAAATAAAAGGATAGGTGTATAGTAAGGGATGCAAAGTAGAATTGGAGTGTTTTCATTGTTTAGGGTAGACTACTTCGCATATAGCTGGGTGACTTGAGATAGATCATGAAAGAGATTGTTAATGTTTCAGGAAGTAAATAATAAGAGTCATCTTTTAATCTTTTAAAATTAAGTTATTTTAAATAGACAGATGACATTGTATACATTTATGGGATACAATATGATATATACAATGTAAAATCAAGGTAGTTTACCTCTAACTTCATTTCCTTATTATTTTTTGTGGTGAAACATTTAAAACTTACTTTTTAAGTTACTTTATAATATGCTGTGTTTTATTGACTATAGTCATTGTGCTGTGGACTGTATTTCAAAGCTTTTTCCTGCTGTTTAATTGCAACTTTTACCCATTAAGCAACAATTCCTAATTTCTTCCCAGCCTCTGATAAGAGCTCAGAAAAAGAACTGCAATGCCTTATTAGTGTATGTCCTTTATCTAAAGAACCCCAAGTACAAAAGTATTTTGTGCTTGATTTATAAATTATAATTCTATAACTGTCTTCACTTACATATAGAGAAAGGCATGAATTGCCAAGAAAATCAGGAAGAGGTTAGAGGAGAGATTATACAGGACGTTTTCTATGTATAGAATAACATTATCAGGGTTTCACTGTGTCACTGAGGCTGACCTTGAACTCATGAATTTCTACCTTAGCCTCCCAAGTTCTGTGCATAATACAGTCTTTTTTGTGATTCTGGGGATGAAATTTAGGGCCTAATGAAAACTACACAAGTGCTCTACCACTGATCCATACCCTTAGCATAACTGCAATTTTGAATAACTATTATTTTTATATTAACATACAAAAATACCATATCACAATTTACATTTGTACCTCTCTCAAAGCTTCTTGAATTTTGGATCCAAATTAATTCCCAATCTTGCTAGATTTATCTAGTATATGAGTCTATTTTTTAAGGTAGTATGATAGGTTTAGAAGTAGATCTTAGGTTGTCTCAATTTATGGCAATTATTTTTCCAGATTAATTTGCAATTTTCTATTTAATGACTACAATGATAATTGGATAGTTTTCTTTTTTTGTTTTGTTCCTGTCCTGGAACTAGCTCTTGTAGACCAGGCTGGTCTCGAACTCACAGAGATCCGCCTGTCTCTGCCTCCCAAGTGCTGGGATTAAAGGCGTGCGCCACCACCACCTGGCTTGGATAGTTTTCTGAAAGCCTAAAACTTATAAACAAAAGGTATAAAATGAGCAGATTAAGGTAGATGACATGCTTACAGGAAAATTATAAATTGTCTGGACCTCATATTTGTATTTTTATTTTAAAAGTGTACATATAAAGTAATAGTTACTTTTTCACATTTTTATATGTATGTATTATTTTAATTTGTTCTTATTCATCCTCTCACTAATCTCTCATATTTTCCCTGTCTGCATCTTGCATTCTATTCCCACTAATAATCCTCACTCTGCTTTTGTATCATATGTATTTCATTATCCCCCAGTCTCTCCCTCCCTTTTCATGACTGTTTCTCCCCATTCTCACACACAGGCACACACAACACATACACATGCACACACACACACAGACATTATTCCACATATGGTAGAGAACATGTATTCTGGCTTATTTTATTTAACATGATTTCCAGTTTCATCCATTTTCCTGCGAGTGCTGTGATTTCATTATTCTTTATAGTTGAATAAAATTCTGTTGTATATATGTACCACACTTTTACTATATATTTATTTGTGAATAGACATCTAGACTGGTTAATTTCTTAACTGTTGTGGATTGTATATTAATAAACACAGTTGTATGAGTGTCTCTGTGGTATGTTGACTAAAGAGTCCTTTGGATATATACTCTGGAGTGTTATAGCTCTGTTATATGACAGTTTTATTTTCAATTTTTTGAGGAGCCTCCATACTGATTTCCATAATGGTTGCAATACATTACATTCCTACCAGCAACTGATAAGGTTTCTACTTTTCCACATACTTGCCAGCCTTAGTTTTCATTTCTTTTTCTTTTTTTTTTTTTTTTGCTTAATTTTAAAAGTTCTTTGAGAATATCATGCAGTTATTTTGATTGTATTCACCCTCTCTACTCCAGGTCTTCTCAGATCCAGTCTTTTTTACTTTACTTTCCCATTTAACTTAGTGTCCATTCATTCATGTGTCTCTCTCCCTGACAAGGCCTATTTGTGCTTTTCAGATTTTTTTATTCTTTTTTTTTTTTTTTTTTTTTTTTTTGGTTTTTTGAGACAGGGTTTCTTTTTAGCTTTGGAGCCTGTCCTGAACTAGCTCATGTAGACCAGGCTGGCCTCAAACTCACAGAGATCCACCTGCCTCTGCCTCCCAAGTACTGGGATTAAAGGCATGCGCCACCACTGCCCAGCTGTTCAGATATTCTTGAATGCTTCTACTGGAACATGGCCAACTTATCCGAGGCTTTACTTTTAGAGAAAACTGATCCATTCTCTATGAGCTGCTAAGAATTCCCAGTAGCCCTTCATTTAGGGGTGAAACTTTCTGCTCAACTCCCCTCTCCATGCTGAGATCTGGTCTGGCTTAGGCTTGTGCATACTGTTACAACTACTGTGAATTTATATGTGCAGCTGCCCTGCTGTGTCTAGAAGACACTGTTTCCTTGTAGTTATCCACTGCCTCTGCCTCTTTCAATCTCCTCTTTCTCAGTGATCCTTGAGCCCCAGGAGAAGGAATTGTGATATAGAGGCCCCATTTAGGGCTAAATATTTCATAATCTTATTCTTTGCACCTGAGCCAGTTGTAGGTCATTTTGTTTATTGTCTACCGCAAACAGGCTTCTCTGATTAGGGTCGAGAGATGCTTTAATCTATGGTTAATGTTTAGAAAATATTGTTTATTCTTTGTTTTTATTTGTTATATTTTTAAATTAGCTTACAAAGGGATAAGTTTGTTAATGGCATTTTCATGCATGCTTCATTTTGGTTGATTTCTCTCCCAGTCTTCCCCCATTTCCAACTTTCCCCCCACTGTAACTTTCTGCCTCCCCACATTTTCCCCCTTTTACTTTCTAGCTCATGTATTTATTAGCCATTTGTATTCTTTTATATAAGTTTTATTTGTTCATTTACAATTTCATACACATATTCTTTGACAGTTTTATACATATATTAATGTACTTTGATCTTATTCATCCCATTATTCTCTCTTATGTCCTTATACCTCAGACTAAACCCCTTCCTGCATCCCCTCCCACTTTCCTGTCTTTTTATTCTGTACTTACTGCACTTAATTTGGGTTCCTTGCCTGAGCATGAGTGGGGTGTTACTCACTTGAGCAAGAGCAACTTTCCAGTGACTACACCACTGAGGAATATGATTCCTGCATATGCATTATACAGCAGCCATTAACTGCCTATCATTTCTCACAGAACCCTTTCTCTGTTCCTGATGAAATGTTGATAACCCCAATTTTCTCTTGTTGGTATTGTTTCATATTTTTAGGTTATAATATGATGGGTGTCACTGTAGCTTTTTCTTTATACATATGTACCAGTAAATTTATTCTCATTTTCCCCCTTATCTCTGCCCTCTCACATGTCTGTCTGCCCCCTTAAGTCTGTTTCCTTTGTTCCTCCTTTTCTGTTTTCTTATTATATGTGTTTATTTTGAGACAGGGTCTCATCTTACCGTGTAGCCCTGGCTATCCTGGAGTTCAAGCTGGCCTTGAACTCACAGAAATCTCCCTGCCTCTGTCTCCTGAGTGCTGAGATTAGAGGCATGCACCACAGCTTCCTATTGCACATGTTTGTTACTTTCTTCATTTCTCTTAAGACATCTTACTCTTCTCTTATCCTCTTTCTAATTTTGTTACCTATAAACACAAACATGCAAATACATATGTACACATATGTAATTGTAAGTCTAGGTTCCACATATGAGCATGTAGTATTTGTCTTACCACGTCTGTTTTATTTTAACATGGTGGTTTCCAATTATAGCTGTTCTCTTGAAAATGTCATGATCATTTTATTTTAGGACTGCATGAAATTCCATTATGTATATGTACCACATTTTCTTTTTTCCATTCATCTGTTGGTAGACATATAGACTGACATTTGGGTACTGTGGTTATTGTGAATAGTGTGGCAGTAAACACAGATGTACAGTTCCATCTGTGATATGTTGGTGTAGAGTCTTGGTGCTGGGAACCAAACTTGAGTCTTCTGAAATAGCAGCAAATGCTCTTATCTGCTGATCTATTTCTCCAACTCCTTACTTTTATTATTTTTTTATTATTCATGTATGTCTGTGTGTGGTTATAGGCACATAAGTGCAGGTTCTTGTGAAGGTCAGAAGAAGGAATTGTGTCCTATGGATCTAGAGTTATAGGTAATTATGAGCCATACCTAATGTCAGTGCTGGGAACTGAACTTGACTCCTGCAAGAATATACACTCTAAGCCAGGTGGTGGTGGCACACACCTTTAATCCCAGTACTGGGGAGGCAGAGGCAGGTGAATCTCTAAATGAGGACAGCCTGGTCTACAGAATGAATTCTAGGACAGCCAGGACTACACAGAGAAACCCTGTCGTGTGTGTGTGTGTGTGTGTGTGTGTGTGTGTGTGTGTGTGTGTGTGTAGTATAAACTCTTAACTTCTGACTCATCTCTCAAACCCCTTTCATGTTTTCTTGATAGCCATTCTGGCTAAGGTAAGATGGAATCTTGAAGCAGTTTTAATTTGTATTTCCCTGAGCATTGAAAATGCTGAACATTTTTATTTCAAATATTCATTGGCCAGTTTAATTTTTTGAGACTTATTTTATATGTCTGAATGTTTTGCCTGTCTGTACTGTATGTGTACTATATACATACCAGGTATCTGCAGAGGTGAGATGAGAGCATCAGTTCCCCTGGAACTGGTGTTACAGATGACTGTAAGCCACATGTGGATGATGGGAATTGAACCCATGCCCTCTATAGAGCAGCAAGTGCTCTTAACAACAGAGCCATCTCTTCAGCCACTGTCTTTTCATTTTTGGGAATTCTCTATGCAGATCATTAGTCAATCTATTGATTTAAAGGGTTTTTTGGATAGTATTTACCTTTTGCAGTTCATATATTTTATTTATTCTGTTTCTAATGTCTAGCTGTCAAGATCTGGAGAGCTGGAAGACAGGTCTTCATACTTTCCAAATTTTTTTAAATAGTAACCATCCTTTTGGATGGATGAGGTAATGTATTTCAAGTACTCCACTGGAGACTCCGACATGTTTAGCTCTATAGAAGAGAATATCAGATAGATGGATGCAGAAGTTGATCGCCTTCTGACCTAAGGGCTATCAGACTCTAGTGTTACTCTCAGTTGATGAGGTCTGACACATCAACTGAGAGCAGGGTTATTTTCCCCTTTTGCATTTCTCTTAGCCAAGCCTTCTGCCATCTACAGAAGTGGCTTATTGGTTCTTTGGCTTGTTGATCATGACCTTCCAGTTTTCCAGGACTGTCTCTTGCCCTGTGGCTGTGGTAAGTTAAATTGAGGCTTTTTGTCTTCAGGTTTTCTTCATTTTGGAGTCCTCAGTTCAGTTCAGTCCAGTTTCTAGTAACTATTTTCCACTGCAAGATAATGCCAACCCTTGCTCTCCAAGACAGTGACAGGAATGGGAGTCTTTACTATTTTCCCATCCACTGTCTTCCTTCAACTGGTTTTGAGACTTGGCAGTACTATGCACTTATTCTAAGAGTAGGACTGCCAGTGTCTTTTCTCCAGGGCCTCCCGACTTACCTTTTGGAGGCGTTCTCAGCTTCTTCTCCCTTCCAAAGAGCAGCACTCCTGGAATTGTGATGAATTTGGCTTCTTTTCTGTGTGTTTCCCAACTTTCCCTCTCTACCTTTCAAGTATTTTATTATCACCTTTTTGAATTTCTGAAGTTCCTTCTTGCTTTTTCTCTTTAGAATAGTTATTTTGACTTTTCTCATTTATATTTCCAGACCTTATCTTATACATTTGTATCTGTGTACACACAAACATACTGTTTGTTTATGGCTTCTATCCATTTTAGAAGACTTTGAACTATATTAAATTCAGAATACTAGAAATAGAGAAGCCTTTATTTTTAAGTTATGTTGTCTGTGATTGAGTCTCAGTAAGTAGCTAAAGGTGACCTTGAACTTCTGCCCTCACCTCTCTAGTACTGTAATTGCAGATATAGGCCATTATGCTGTGCTTCAAAGGTTTATAAAACCATATTTAGGGCTGGAGAGATGGCTCAGTGGTTGGGAGCATTGCCTGCTCTTCCAACGGTCCTGAGTTCAATTCCCAGCAACCACATGGTGGCTTACAACCATCTGTAAAGAGGTCTGGCGCCCTCTTCTGGCCTTCAGGCATACAGACAGAATATTGTATACATAATAAATAAATAAATAATAATAAAAAAACAAAAAAAATATTTATTTTGCCTGGCCTGGTAGTACATGTCTGTGGTCCCAGGTATTTGGCAATTTGGAACAGGATCTTGAAACTTGGCATATAGAAGAAATCCTGCCTCAAAGGAAACAAGCAGACAAACCGCTACTTTTTCTCTGAATCAAAAATAGTTACTATATTTGCTTTTTTAAAATCTTTTTTCCATTTGAATTTCTAAAATGTATTTCATTTATTTGTGTGTGTGTGCGCGTGCGTGCGCGCGTGCATGCATGCACGTACAAGTTCTCACAGTCATATTCTTAAGTATGGAGGCTAAAAGACAACTCTTGGGAGTCAGTTCTCTCCTGACATGCTGTGGGATGGAGGCTGGAACTCAGATCAAGCCTTTTCACTGCTTCCCTCCCACTTACATTTTATTTGGTGCGTGTGTGTGCGTGCATATGTGCCACATGGTGACTGTGGGGAGCAACATATTCTCTTCCTTCTACCTTTCTGTGGTTTCCAGAGGTTGAATTCAGATCATCAGGTGTGGTGGAAAGCACTTCTAACCTGCTGAGGCATCTTGCAAGTCCATTATTAAATTTTATTTTTTTAAATTATGTATGTGTTTGTGAATGTGTACTTGCATATATGTTTATGAATACCCTTCTTGGGAGGCCAGAAGTTGATATCAGATTCCCTGGAGCTGGAGTTATCCCTTCAGTATGGGTTCTGGGATTGGAACTTGGGTCCTCTAAAAGAGCAGGAATTGCTCTTAACCACTGAGCCATCTCTCTAGTCCCTATTATGTTTTCCTAATTAGGATTATTATATATATATATATATATATATATATATATATATATATATATGTGTGTGTGTGTGTGTGTGTGTGTGTATGTATGTATGTATGTATGTATATTGGGGGGCATTCCGCTTTTCCCCCTATTATTTCATATTAAATTGTGAGCATTCCCAATACTATTAAGTATAGTAGTATTTATAGTCTCTATATGTTTGCATATGTAATATTAAGTTTACCTCAGTTATTAGTGTAGATTATTCACAATTTTCAGTTTTTTATGGAGCTGTGATAAAAGCCTTTTTAAAAAGTTAAACTGGGCTGGTGAGATGATGCAGCTGGTAAAAGGCACTTTCTATTAAGCCTGATAACCTGAGTTCAATTCCTGGAAAATACATGGTGGAAGGCGATTGTCTACTCCTGCAAGTTATTCTCTGACTTTCACACGCATACTAGATCCTGCCTCCCTCACCAGTGAATAAAATGTAATTTTAAAAAGTTAAATTTGTCTGGGTATGGTGGCACAAGCCTATATTCTCAGCACTTGGGAGGCAGAGGCAGGCAAATTTCTGAGTTTGTAGCCAGCCTGGTCTACATAGAACAGTGGTTCTCAACCTTTTTAATGCTTCAAGCCGTTAATACAGTTCCTCATGTTGTGGTGACTCTCAATCATTTTGTTGCTACTTCATAACTGTAATTTTGCTACTGTTATGAATTGTAGTGTAAATATCTAATATGCAACCCCTGGGAAAGGGTATTCAAAGCCTCCAGGGGTCATGACACACAGGTTGAGAAACTGACAGAGAGTTCTAAAATAGTCAGTGCTATGTAGTGAAATTCTGTGTAAAACTTTTGAAATTAAATATATGTGTGTAATAATCTCATTGAATAATTGGATTTTTATGAGAAAATAAAGTTTAATATTTGCCATATTGATTTGTGCTTTTAATTGTTTAATTTGTAACAAGAAACCATTTTCTTCTCCCAGGGCATAAAACCAGCCAGCTTCAATAAAGTCACAGACCCTGAAGTAAAAGAAATAATTGAAGGATGTATTCGACAAAACAAATCTGAAAGGTGGGTGGAATTATAACAAAATTACATAAATGATGGATGCATTTTTATCATGGATACTGTAATGTATGTATATCATAGCATGCCATTTGACACGTTAGATGTTGCTATTATGTGCTGAATTTGAACTGACATTTGTATTTGTTATGATACCTTAATAGTGAGATGATGTAAAACACGTAACAAATTGCTTGTTTAAGTAGTTGAGAGTAAGCAGATAGATTACATTTGGTTTTATAGCATTGTGCCAATAATAATAGTAAAAGTAATGGATGTTTTTGTTCAAGAAGTATTCTATATTTATTTATATCAAAATTTGTATTTTCGTATAGAGAATTGCTTTAGTATTGGTTTTCACTTCCTTTTATTTTGAGCTTTGTATAATTACTGGCTTAAATTGCTAGCTTCTTTTGAAAATTTTAAAAAATTATTTTATGTGTTTTGTGTCTGGGTGTACATACATATGCACCGTGTGCATGCAAGTGTGTACAAAGGCCAGAAAGGTGTCAGATTCCCTGCGTCTGGAGTCATATGCAATTGTGAGCTACTAGCTGGGCGGTGGTGGCGCACACCTTTAATCCCAGCACTCGGGTGGCAGAGGCAGGTGGATCTCTGTGAGTTTGAGACCCGTCTGGTCTACAAGAGCTAGTTCCAGGACAGGCTCCAAAACCACAGAGAAACCCTGTCTTGAAAAAGCAAAAAAAAAAAAAAAAGCAATTGTGAGCTACTCAATGTGGGTACTGGAAACCTGGGTCCTCTAGAAGAGCAGCAAATGTCCATTACTGCTAAACCATTTCTCTTTTTCTCTTCTCTTCTTTTCTTTTTCCGGTTTTTTGAGACAGGGTTTCCCTGTGTAGCTTTGGAGCCTATCCTGGAACTCACTTTGTAGACCAAGCTGGCCTCACAAGAGTTCTGAATACGTCACTACAACCTGCTTAGTCTGTATAATGTTGTTACTTGTATGTTCATGTTTTTAGGACCGACCATTGAATAACCAATTGGGGTGATGGGCCCTGGGTCTGACTATTTCTTTTACTCAGCATTTCTTAGTTGCTTATAGTTCTTTGTCTAGAGTTGAAGCCTTATGAACTTTTCCCCTTCCACGTTAATATGTCAAATGGTGCTATCCTTTTTCAGGTTATATTTAACCAGCCATGTTACTGAGAGACTTCATGGGTGTAGCTTTTCTCTCATTTCTAGGAGACACATTTTCTGTTCTTCTGGCTCTTAAAATCTTTCCTCCCCTTTTTTTTGTAATGATTTTTTTTTGTTTTGTTTTGTTTTTTGTTTATCGAGACCGGGTTTCTCTGTAGCTTTGGAGTCTGTCCTGGAACTAGCTCTTGTAGACCAGGCTGGCCTCGAACTCACAGAGATCCGCCTGCCTCTGCCTCCTGAGTGCTGGGATTATATATGTATGTGTGTATACATATGGTGTATGTATGTATGTATGTATGTATGTATGTATGTATGTATGTATGGAAAGGGGAAAAAAGGACATGGCACACCCGTTTAATCCTAGCACTTGAGATGCCGAGGCAGGCTGATTTCTGTGCGTGTTCAAGGCCAGCCTGATATAAATAGCAAATTCCAAGTCAGACAAAGCCACTCAGCAAGACACTGTCTCAAATTAAAAACAAATTGAACCACATTGGCTTCACCTATGACGTTCTTCTAAAAAATGAAGTACATATTAATTAAAAAATTGTCCTTTGTTTTTAAAAAAAAGTTTTTTGAAACAGAGTCTCATTCTGTATCCCAAGCTGCCCTGGAACTCACTATATAACACAGGCTGGCAAATGCTGTGGTATAGGAGGTGGGCCATTACATACAACTTCTGAGTAGATAATTATTATTGAAGTAGTCTTATTTGTAAGAATTTGAATGTCCAATTCACCTTATAGTTAATATATTTGGGGAATGTTCTTTCCTTTGTTGAAAATCTGTTGCTTTAGTCTGAGTGGCTCAGTCCAGTGGCTTTAGGCAAGCTAATAAATCTATGTAACAATTCTCTCTTGGGCATACTTTTATGTGAGTTAGACTTTGATATCAATTAAGATATTATTGGTTATTAATTCTTAAATAAGATTATTCTATGTGCATGCAAGTTGACATTTCTGGTGTCCCTAGTAATAAATTGGTTATAAGATGTAGTTTTTATAGCAAAACAAATAATAAATGGTTTAATAGAAAATGTAAATAAAGTAAGAGTCTCACTGGATGCAATTAACTTTACTATTTAAAGGACCATATTTTGCTTATGACTGAAAGAATTGATAATCATATGTATATTTTGTTTATTAGGTTATCTATCAAGGACCTACTAAATCATGCATTCTTTGCTGAGGATACTGGACTGAGGGTGGAGTTAGCAGAGGAAGATGATTGTTCAAATTCATCCCTGGCCCTAAGACTCTGGGTTGAAGATCCTAAAAAATTAAAAGGCAAACATAAAGACAATGAAGCTATTGAATTCAGTTTCAATTTAGAAACAGATACACCCGAAGAAGTAGCATATGAAATGGTAAGTCAATCTTAGTGATGCTTTCCCTACACATAACAGTATCCTGATTGATTAATGCTTGTTTTCTACTTCTCCTTGTTTTATTTTCTTTCTTCTGTGTACTTTTTCTCTTGCAATATGTTTGTATAGGTCTGCCTGCAGAGACATTCATTTTTACCTTCCCAGTGCAGGGATTATAGGTGTGTCCTTTTGTTGTTATTTTTTGGTTATTCAAGATATGTTTTCACCATTTTGCCCTGGCCATTCTAGAAGTCACTCTGTAGACCAGGCTGGCCTTCAAATCACAGAGATCTGCCTGCCTCTACCTCTGGGATTAAAGGTGTGTGCAGCAATACTTTTTTGTTGGGACTTCCAGGCTGCAAATAATGACCTAGAGATTTATGATTAATTATGAAGGTTTGGCCTTTAGCTTAGACTTGTCTCAACTAGCTCATAGCTTATATTAACCCATATTTTTAAATCTATGTTCTGCCACGTGGCATTTTACCTCTCTTCCATCTTGCACCTTCAGTCTCGTCTCTGTGTCTGGCTGGTGACCCTACTTTTCTTCTTCCCAGAGTCCTCTCTCTGTAGTTGTCCCACCTATACCCCCTAACTAACTGTGGCCGTTCAGCTTTTTGTTACACCAGTCATAGCAATACACCTTCACACAGTGTACATATATCCCACAAAAGGTGTGTGCCACCACCACCCTGCTCAGGTGTGTGCTTTTATGCTTTGCACAGGTGCTGGGATTCCAAACTCTGGTGTCCATGCTTGCATGTCAAATACTTTATTGACCAAGGCATCTCCTAGACTCCTGTTTTCCTTATTTATATCGTCATGTCATTGTGAAGTAATTTTACTAACAGGACATGTTTGATGTTCACTATAAAGAACTGTACAATGCTGTCTTTGTTAAAATAAAATTGGAGGCTGAGGAAATAGTTCAGTTGATAAAGTACTTGTTGCACAAACTGTGTAAGGTGGTGTGGTATAGCTCTGTAACTCTAACTCTGGACGGATGAAGACAGTGGGATCGCTGGAGTCCATTTAGAGAACCTGTTGCACAAAATGAGGGAAAGAGCAATAGAGGAAGAATTCTTCTGTTGACCTCTGACCTTCATGTGCACATATACATCTACAAAATAAATCTTTAGCCCTTAGGAGGACCAGGTGATTTGCTATTTCTTATTTCTAGAACTTATTTAGATGTTGGGCCTCTTGGGTTGGTTCTAAAGTATTCTTATTTTTTGGATCCACACATTTGCCCTTTTTTTTGTGGAGACTGGGTCTCATGTAACCCAAGCTGGCCTAGAATTCATTGTGTAGCTGTTGATGACCTTGAAGCCCAGATCTTCCTTCCTTTGCCTCCCAGAGCCAGAATTTTAGGTGTGTGTTACCATGTCTATCCTTGTTTTTATTGATATGTTACTTTAAAATTCATTTACTATGAGTTGGGTTTATTGAGAGTTTTAGGGTGGGCAAAATTGGATATGTGTACTTCATCTGGTTTTTTTTTGTAATTGTTTTAGTTTGTTTTTAGACAGGATTGTGCTATGTATGTAGCTTTGACCTGGTAATCACAATATAGCCCAGGTAGACCCTCAAACCTGTGGCAAGCCTCCTGCCTCCTCTTCCAAATGCTGGGATTGCCATTTCTATTAACATTGTAATAATCTTTCAACTACCATGAATTTTCAAATCTGCAGACTTTAAGACAAGGTTTAAATAGTAAATTGTAGGCTGGTCTTGGTGGTATATGCTTATAATCCTAGCACTTAGAGGGTAGAAGCAAGAGATCAAGGAGTTCAAGGTTACTCTGTGCTACTATATATGGGCCAACCTGTGTTACATGAGACCCTGTCTCAAAAATAAAAGTAAAAAAGCAAGTAAGCAATCAGATTGTAGGACTAAACATGGTATGCCTTGGTATTTCAAATCATGTTCTCTGCTGCTTAGAGACAAAATAGAACCCTTTTCTGTTCTCATACTACTCTAATGCCTTGTAAAATGTAGCAAGTTCTCAGCTGTGAGCATACCTTCCTCTGTTTAGAATGTTAATCTCTGCTCCAAACTTCATCTGTATTTTTTCAGTAGACTATATTCCTATTTTGGGAATGTTCAAAATTATGGCACTTTTCTGTTTCCTCCAGAGTGATATTTTTAAGTTTTTATTCCAGCAGTTCATTTCTGCTTCATTTTATGTTAAGCTTATTTCTATCTTTTTTTTTAATTTTTTTTATTGAGAAAAGGAGAAAAAAACATAAACAAAAAACAAGTTTCCACCTCCTCCCATCCTCCCATTTCCCTCCCCCTCCTCCCACCCTTCTCCCCCTCCTCCCACCCTTCTCCCCCTCCCCCCACTCCTCTCCCCCTCCCCCCACTCCTCTCCCCCTCCCTCTCCAGTCCACAGAGCAATCCGGGTTCCCTGCCCTGTGGTAAGTCCTAGGTCCTCCCCCCTCCGTCCATATCTAGGAAGGTGAACATCCAAACTGGCTAGGCTCCCACAAAGCCAGCACATTAAGTAGGATCAAAACCCCGTGCCATTGTCCTAAGCTTATTTCTATCTTATATCATCAGGTAATGTGCTCATATAGGCATAAGACTGTTTTAGTTAGCTATTTTTCTCTGTTGTCAATACTCAGCATGCTTTTACTGGATTTTGAGATAGGCTTTGTAACTGGTATCACGAGATCCAGTTACAAAGATCCTTTGCCTTAGTCCCTGAAGTGTTATTCTTTTTTTGTGATAATAATTTTTTTTTTATTTTTATTGAGCTCTACATTTTTCTCTGCTGCCCTCCCTGCCCTTTCCCTTCCCCTTTCAATCCTCCCCCAAAGTCCCCATGCTCCCAATTTACTCAGGAGATTTTGTCTTTTTCTACTTTGTACTTCCCATGTAGATTAGATCTATGTGAGTCTCTCTTAGTGTCCTTGTTATTGTCTAAGTTCTCTGAGATTATGGTTTGTAGGCTGGTTTTCTTTGCTTTATGTTTAAAACCCACCTATGAGTGAGTACATGTGATAATTGTCTTTCTGTGTCTTGGTTACCTCACTCAAAATAATGTTTTCTAGCTCCATTCATTTTTCTGCAAAATTCAAGATGTCATTATTTTTTTCTTCTGTGTAGTACTCCATTGTGTAAATGTACCACATTTTCCTTATCCATTCTTAGGTTGTTTCTAGGCTCTGGCTATGACAAACTGGTGTAGGAGGTCCTATGTGTTGCTTTCATTGGTTGAATAAAGAAACTGCCTTGGCCTTTGATAGGGCAGAACTTGTGGACCATGTCCTTTGCTTTACAGAAGCCTTTCAGTTTCAGGAGGTCCCATTTATTGATTGTTTCTCTCAGTGTCTGTGCTGCTGGGGTTATATTTAGGAAGTGATCTCCTGTGCCAATGTGTCCAAGTGTACTTCCCACTTTCTCTTCTTAAGTTTCAGTGGCTTTATGTTGTGGTCTTTGATCCATTTGGACTTGAATTTTGTGCATGTTGATAGATATGGATCTGTTATCATTATTCTACATGTTGATATCCAGTTATGCCAGCAACACTTGTTAAATATGCTTTCTTTTTTCCATTTGATATTTTTTGCTTCCTTGTCAAAAACCAGGTGTTCAAAGGTGTGTGGATTGATATCCGGGTCTTCTATTCAGTTCCATTGGTCCTCCTGTCTGTTCTTAAGCCAATGCCAGGCTGTTTTCAGTACTGTAGCTCTGTAATAGAGTTTGAAGTCAGGGATTGTGATGCCTCCAGAAGTTCTTTTATTGTACAGGATTGTTTTGGTTATGCTGGGCTTTTTGCTTTTCCATATGAAGTTGGGTACCATTTGAAGTGTTATTCTTCTATCAGTTAAAGTCTCTCACATGTACATATGTCCAATTTAGAAAAATACAGAGACAAGCTATTAATTATTAGTTAATAGAACTTTGAGTTTGTTATACAAAATATTGATTTAAGTAAAGAAACAGTTTGTTATGTTTTTTTGTAGGTCAAGTCTGGATTCTTCCATGAAAGTGATTCTAAAGCTGTTGCTAAGTCCATTAGGGACCGCGTGACTCTGATAAAAAAGATAAGGGAAAAGAAGCCTGCTGGATGCTTGGAGGAATGCAGGGATTCCCAGTGCAAGTATGTGGGGAATGTATTTCCTCAGCAGCAGACCATAACTCTACCACCTGCTCCTGCTACACAGAGTGTGGCTGAATGTGAAGAAACAGAAGTTGATCAGCATGTTCGACAGCAAAATCTACAGGGAAAACCACAGCAGCAGTGCTCTTCTGTAAGAGGTAAGACAACTGTAAAGTCCAGGAATTGACTAGTTATACTTCTTTGTTTTTTGTATTTTTCAGAGTATTCTGTTATCTGTAATTTTATTAATCATGCTTTTAAAACCTTTGAAATAGACAAGGTGATTTCCTTATCTCAAAATCAACGAAAGCTGGTTTAGGAATTTGTTTCAGTTGGGAGAGCTGCCTAGCATGCAGGAAGCCCTGGGCATGGTGGTATTTACCAGTTATCCTAGCATTTGGAAAGTAGAGGCAGGTCATCCTCATCTAGTTTAAGGCCAGACTGGAATACATAATAGTCATCCCAAAATAAATCTAAGAAAGTCTTTAAGTGTCTTTCCAATGTTCTAGTCACAGAAAGATTACAGTACAGCAGCTTTTCCAGCTCAGAGAAATGATATTAATAACAACATTTGTAATAATCTAGCATAAGCCCATGATTTCTCTCTCTCTCTCTCTCTCTCTCTCTCTCTCTCTCTCTCTCTCTCTCTCTCTCTCTCTCTCTCTCTTTGGTTTTTGTTTTTCAAGACAGGGTTTCTCAGTAACTATGGAGCCTACCCTTGAACACACTCTGTAGACTAGTCTGTTCTTGAACTCAGAGATCTGCCTGCTTCTGCCTCCTCAGTGCTGGAATTAAAGGTGTGCACCACCACTGCCCAGCTCTACAGTTTATTTCTTTTCTTTTCTTTTCTTTTCTTTTCTTTTCTTTTTTTTTTTTTTGGTTTTTTCGAGACAGGGTTTCTCTGTGGTTTTGGAGCCTCTCCTGGAACTAGCTCTTGTAGACCAGACTGCTCTTGAACTCACAGAGATCTGCCTGCCTCTGCCTCCCGAGTGCTGGGATTAAAGGCGTGCGCCACCACCGCCCGGCTACAGTTTATTTCTTAAAAAGAAGTTTTCTAGGTGTTAAGTGCCTTAGTATTTCAGACTGGAATGAAAACATAAGTCCTCTAGTTTTTTTGCAATAATATATCATCTTTTTTAAAAACACACACAGTAGGGGATGTGGTGGCTTAGGCCTTTAACCTCAGTGCTCTGGAGGCAGAGGTAGGCAAATATCAGTGAGTTAGAGGCCAGCCTGGTCTACAAAGTAAGCCCCAGACCAACTAGAGCTATATAGTGAGAACATGTTAAAACAGTAACAGCAACAACCAATTAATTAATTAAATAAAATATAAATGAATAAAAATAGAAAAGGAAAAACAGTATTTGCATAGTTACAGCCAATTTTTCTACAAAGGAAGTACTTTTTTCCTACACATTTTCCTATCCATTTCTAGGAGATTTGCAACATGACACATATGTTACTGAAATCATAACAGCAAGTATACAAAAAAAATACATATAAAATGACTGGTAAATGGGGTTAATTGATTTTTCTTCTTGTAATCTTTGTCATCTTCTTTGTTTGTTTGTTTTGGACATGATCTAAGAAAAAGAAACTATCGCTTATACCACAGTGTCAACATTTTTTAACCCATAGAGTTTTACCTGTTGACTATTTGTTTGATTTTGTGATAGGCCTTGCTATGTAGGCCACATTGTCTTTGAACTTAACTTGAAACAAAGGCTGGCCTCATGAACTTTTTACTTTTATCTCTCAGATGCTGATATTAGTTGTTTAAAAAGTACTAATTATTAAGTTTGTGTATTTTATTTGAAACGATGATTGTCATAGTAGAAAATATATTAAAGGAACATTATATCATTTGAACATTGTGTGTCATGTCTTCCCTTCTACCTTTTGTTTATTTTTTTTGTTATAGGTGATACTTCATCTGAGGCAGCAGCTGGACCAGTTCTACATTCAGATACTTCAAGTCTTCCCAATGTAGCCTATTCTTCAAACCAGATAACTAACTCTCAGGTAGTGTCTAGTATCCTACAGACTGACATAGTTTTCAAGGGCAAATCTATTCTTCTCACCAACTAGTAGGACATTACCAGCAAATTTCAGGGATGAGGGAATTACTACTCTATTTTACATATTGGAGAGTTTATCTATTTTCTTCTATTTACCAGTTGCAAGAGCAGCCAAAGCTGACTGAGTCCCCAGTTTTGCCTGTGGTACAAGGTCAGTCTTCTGTTATGCCCATATATGCCGTTGGACATGCAGTTGTTTCACAGTCTCAAATTTCTCCATTAACTATCCAGAAGGTCTCACAGATAAAGGTAAGATGCATTTTTTGTTTGTTTGTTTTTTGAGACAGGATTTTAATGCACAGCCCTGTCTGTCCTGGAACTCATATTGTAGACCAGGCTGGCCTCAACCTCAAAGATTTACCTGCCTAAACCTCCTGAGTGATGGGATTAAAAGTGTATGCCACTTCCACCTAGCAAGTGAGACACATTTTAAAAAATATTTTTAATTTAAGATGTAAAATTTTAATTTAGCTTTATTTGTGTTCTCCTTACATGTAAATATGTGTATCATGTGTTTTCCTGGTACTTGTAGGCCAGAAGAAGGTGTCAGATCTGAAACAATAAGTAAAGACAAGGGCTGGAAAGATGGCTCAGAGGTTAAGAGCACTGACTGTTCTTCCAGAGGTCCTGAGTTCAATTCCCAGCAACCACATGGTGGCTCACAGCCATCTAATGCCCTCTTCTGGCCAGCAAGCATACAGACAGACAGAACACAATAAATAAATAAATCTTAAAAAAATAGTTAAAATATTAAAAAAAAACAATAAGTAAAGACAGTGTGAGCTATTATGTGAGTCGTAGGAGTTGAACCCATTCCTCTTTAAGAACATTTAGTATTTCTAACTGCCGAGCCAACTCTCCAGCCTCCATATCTCATAAATTAGAGGCTATTTATTAATTTAAACATGTTTCATATTGTCTATAGTTTCAGGTAGGTATGAATTCTTTTTCATCAGTTAACCACAGATTAGGTAAAGGCCACTGAAACTTATGCATACGTCCTCATACCCAATACATTTCTCTTGAGGATGTACTTAATATTGTGCAAGAAAAATCTAGAAATACTAGATCTATAACTGGAAAAGAATAGAGAACTTAGTGAAACCAGAGGTTTCCTTGGAACTCTTGTCTATCTATCTATCTATCTATCTATCTGTCTATCTATCTATCTATCTATTCATTTATCTATCATCTATCTATCTATTTATTTATTTAATTTTTTGGTTAGCCAGTCTTTTCTTTCTATTAAAATTTTCTCAATTGGTTAGATGATGGAGAGATATCCATTTCAGTTAATCAAAGCGTTAACTGTGTTTCCTAATTTTTAACATATTCATCTATATTCTTGGTTTGTTGTTAAATTTTTGTTCTCTAGAAGAAATTTTGAGTTTCAAACATACAAAGCCAGTATTACTCATTTCTGACAAAAAGTAAACAAGCTTTGCATGAATTCATGTATACACATAATAATCTGGTTGCCCATGTCATGAACTCTGCATATAGTTGGACTTTTTTCTGTCATCATCCATTTTTCTTTGCTCCCTTCTCCACTCCATACATGTACTTTCCCTCTCTAGGAGTAAGATGCTCTAAGCCCATGGGTATTCTCTTTTTTTTTGTTTTTATTTTTTGTTTTTTGTTTTTATTATTATTATTAATTATTTATTAAAGATTTCTGCCTCCTCCCCACCCCCGCCTCCCATTTCCCTCCCCCTCCCTCGTCAGCCCAAAGAGAAATCAGGGTTCCCTGCCCTGTGGGTGGGAAGTCCAAGGACCACCCACCTCCATCCAGGTCTAGTAAGGTGAGCATCCAAACTGCCTAGGCTCCCCTTGGGTATTCTCTAGTTAGCATGTTGAACATTGGTTTCTTTTGAGAAATTGGCCCATAGGTAATTCCAGTTTATCAATAGACTTTGTTGTTATTTTTCGAGACAGGGTTTCTCTATGTAGCCATGGCTGTCCTGGAACTCATTATGTAGACTAGGTTGGCTTTGAACTCACAGAGGTCCACCTGCCTATGACTCCCAAGTGCTGGGATTAAAGATGTGCGCCACCACTGTCTGGATCTATCAATAGACTTTTAATGACTCGTACTTTCTAAAAAGGTAAAGAGTAAGGTAAGATGTTATTCTTACCTTCAGAGAACTCATAATCTTGTAGGAGAAAGTAGTTGTACACTTGAAAAATGACAGAAGCATTTAAAAATATGCTGTGCATAAATTTGGTCTGTAGATATAGTTAGTATTTTTAAGTGATAGAGTGCATATCTGCAATTGAGCTCACATTGTGGTTTAATTAATTTCTAAGCATATCCTGTATGCTTAACATATGCTTAACTTTAAGTGCATAAATATAGGTATGTGTTTAAAATGTATTAAATTTTTTGGAAGTTTTATTCACATATTTACAATTGATACTCAAGTGGAATATGGAATCTCAGCACTTGGGAGGCCAGGGAGGGAGTATCAAAACTTCAGCTCAAACCTGGGCCGCATAGCAACTCTAGGCCAGTCTGAACTACATAGCAAGACCCTATTCATAAAATTATAAAGAAGAAAGCAAAAGTCACCTGTTAACCTGCTATCCTTCCAGCAAGAGATCACTGTTTATGTTTGAGACTGTAGTCTCTAGATTTGTCGTTTTAGTGTATACACATATAAATTATACAGGGACTGGACAGATGGCTTAGTGTGAAGAGCAGGCCTTGCTCTTCTAGAAGAGACCTGAGTTTCATTCCTAGCACCCATGTAAGGTAGATCACAACTGCCTGTAACTCCATCTCCATGGGATTAAATGTCCTCTTCTGGCCTCCATGGTTATAAATACACAGTGATACACACACATATATAAAATATGTATTAGAAAAATTATTAAGACACAAATGCATATTGTGTGCTTACTATTTTTGTAGCTTATCTATATCATTTACTGTAGCTTATCTATATCATTTACTACATAAAACACACCTAAGCAACTGTCTTAGTCACTGTTCTATTGCTGTAAAGAGACATCATCACCAAGGCAACTTATAAGAGAAAGCATTTAACTGGGTCTTAATTATAGTTTCAGGGTGTTTTTTCATTATTGTCATTGTGGAACATGTGGCTGCAGGCAGTCATGGTGCTGTAGCAGTAGCTGAGAATTTCACATTATGGTCTGCAGGCAGGAGGCAGAAAGAGAGAGAGCAAGACTGGACCCAGTATTGGCTTATCAAACCCCAGAACCCACCCCCAGTGTCACACCTTCCTCAACAAGATCACACCTCCTAATCCTTCTTAAACAGTTTACCAACAAGGCACCAAACATTCAGATATATGATCCAGTGGGAGCTATTCTCATTTAAACCACCACAGTAACCATTTGGGTCTTTTTATGAGCAAATGGTCAAACTCTAGGAATGATTACAACCAGCCTGTATTTATTTCTGTCAACTTAATCCTTTATTTTTGAGAGAATACTTATGTTTATTTTATTTATTATTTTGAAAACCTTTGTATTTTGTCTTGGAGCACATGCCCAGTTTGTGAAAGTATCAGAATCAGTTATTCTGTCTTTACCAGGGTTTGAATGTGACAAGTTGTTATGTGATAAGTGCAATAAATGAAAAGTCATGAATAATATATTGCTAGGATTGTTCCTAGCGCTTTCATTTACTCAACTAGCATTTACTCATGGTGTAAGGAGTTTTATAGAATTAGTACTTAATGCTTGTACCTAATGTTTATAGATTACTTGGTGAAAATTTAGCATATAGAATTATTTCTTTTTTTTCTTTTTGTTTTTTCGAGACAAGGTTTCTCTGTAGCTTTGGTTCCTGTCCTAGAACTAGCTCTGTAGACCAGGCTGGTCTCGAACTCCCAGAGATCCGCCTGCCTCTGCCTCACGAGTGCTGGGATTAAAGGCGTGCACCACCACCACCCAGCTATAGCATTATTTCTTGAGTCTGATTTGAACAGTCCCATTAAAATGGACCGATTATCTGAATGTACAATTTGAATTCATATTTCCTTACACTAACACCAAGAACTACAGCTGGTCCTTAGAGCCAGTGGTCAAACTTCAGCCCAACCCATGACTTTAGACTTGTTAGTTATTGGAGTTTCACAACCAATCCATTCTACAGTTAAGTTCTCAAATATTGCCTGTTTCATGAATAACTTTGCAGCATCAAACATTTGGTCTTCAACTTGAGTTTGGGAATAACGCATTTGTCAAGCCACCATTTGCCAGACTTCTTGTTTCTTTCCAATTAATTATCTTCAAACTTTGTTAAATCATTCTTCTGCCCAAAATGTGAGCAGTACACAGAATACTGCTGGCAAAGCTTGTTTCCCTTCTTATTCCATTGGGAGGCTTTGGGGGACCTACCAGTCATTGCAAAAAGTACAGTCAGTATCAAAGCCTTATCCAGTGGTACATCACGAATGTATGACTCCAGGTTCTACAGTGCCACAAAGACAGATGTATTTGAATGATTCTTATTTCCAAGCCAATATTCAGCAGCAGCCTTGATTTTCACAACTTAATATGGAAGCACCACAGGAGAATATTCACCGAGGTTGTATTCTGTAAGGGTCTGAAGCTCTTTCAAGTCAGCAGCAGCCAAAGGGTGTTTCTAAAAGTGTGATTTGGTCCTGGGAACCAAATCATCTTAACCTGTTCAAAACATTTATTCAGGGCCACCCACAGAAGCACCACTTTTCCCACCACTGAAAGTTCCTGAGCAGCTGCCCTGCGTGATACATCCCCAGAACAAATTACTTTCTTAGCACAGCTAACCTACACAGGCTTTCAACACAGCCTGATTATTCACTGCCAGCCTTGAGCATCTACTTTATGTTGTACAACAATTGGGGTCACAGCATATTCCATATAAGCTTCTTATCCAATTATATATGAGGCTGGTGGCCCTTCTCATTCAAACCACCTCAGTATGTATGTGTGTGTTTCTAAATACATAAATACAGCCTGCTCAGTTCATATGATGTTACGTGTATGTTTGTTTTCAGGACTGACCATTGGTATTAGGAAAGCTCATCTTGAGTGAAGACAGTTTCGCCTGTTCTCAGATTCTGTAGTTGCCTGTGGTGGTTTGTCTAGCGTTGATTCCTCATGATCTTTTCTCCTTCGGCATGTCTGTTGTTGTTATCTTTGTTCAGCTCATGTTTAGTCATTCATATTAGTCTTTATTAGTGTAGCATTTGACATTACTAGGAGACACAATCTCATAGAAAACTCCCTGATCCTCTGGCTGTTATAGTCCTTTTGCCTCTCTTCTGCTATGACTCCTATGACTACTATGTATGGCAGTTCTGTTGTAGATGTATTAGTTATGACTAGGATCCACAACTCTGCGTTTTGATTGGTAGTTTTCTAAGTTTTCAGTACCAGGCATGGTTTTCATCTGGCGCAGTAGAACTTAATTCCAACTAGAGAGTTGTTGCTTATCACCAAATATACACGTCATTACTGCACCCTTAAGAATATCATATCTTGCTGGTTCTTGTAGTTCACAGGTGTTATCATAGCCAGGTAGAACTGTTGGCTGCTTCCCTCCATAGAAGCTTGCATGGTCCTGGTATTTTCAGCAGTAGGGATTTCCACCTCTGGGGCAACTAAGAGCAACAACAATAGCATGTAATGTTTTAGGAGTCTCTTGGACAACTCTGATCAACAATTCAAAAGTGGCTTTCTCATATCTGGTGTTGGAGTTTTTATTAGTTTATGGCTCTTGCAAGGGAGAATTGTCAGTTCAAATGAGAAAATTACATACACACACTTGTATTATAGGTATTTTTAGGTAGATAATTGACAGTATAATTCCTAATGACTTTTTAAGACATCCTTACTGGTATTTATCCTCTTTTCTCCTTCCCATATTTTTCTCCGTCCTTTTTTAAAAATATTTATTTATTATGTATACAATATTCTGTCTGTGTGTATGCCTGCAGGCCAGCAGAGGGCACCAGACCCCATTACAGATGGTTGTGAGCCACCATGTGGTTGCTGGGAATTGAACTCAGGACCTTTGTAAGAGCAGGCAATGCGCTTAACCTCTGAGCCATCTCTCCAGCCCCTTTCTCTGTCCTTTTTACTAATAAAGTTCCCCCTTTCTCATTTTCCCTTTCAGATCACTTGTATCCAATTACTCCCCTCTCGTATTGCTCTTGACCTAACCACGACACACATACAAGGCACTTCTTTTTACTTTCCTGTCTTCTGCAGTTAACTCCAGGTTATATTCTCACATCTAGGAATTGGGAGCTGGGAACCTCAAATGACAAGAGTACATGTGATGTTTATCTTTCTGGGTCTGAGTTACCTTACTCTTTCCTAGTTTTCATCCATTTGCTTTCAATCTCATGATTTCATGTTTCTTTATATTATACTTCCCCTCATCAGGTGAAGAACACTTAGGTTGTTTCTGTTTTTTAAGCTATTGTCAATAGAACATCAATGAACATAGCTGAGAAAGTTGTCTGTGGACTAACATTGAGTCCTTTGGGTATATGCCAAGGGGTGTATAGCTGGATCATATTTTTATTTTTAGCTTTTTGAGGATTCTTCACATTGATTCCCAGAGTGATTGGACTAGTTTACAGCCTTATCAATAGCTAATAAATATTCCCTTCTTCCCACATGCTCTCTAATATTTGTTGTTGGTTGTTTTGCTGACTTTTGCTGGAACTGGAATAAGATGAAATCTCAAAGTTGTTTTGATTTGCATTTCTTTAATTGCTAGGGTCCATAAGCATCTTTAAAAAAATAATTTGTTTAACTTTATTTTATGTGCATTGGTATGAAGATGTTGGATCCCCTAGAACTAGAGTTAAAGACAGTTGTGAGCTGCCATATGGGTTCTGGGAATTGAACCCAAGTAGTCTGGAAGAACAATCAGTGCTCTTAACCACTGAGCAAGCTTACCAGCCCTGTTCATAAGCACTTTAAAATATATTTCTTAGCAATTTTTATTTCTTCTTTAGAGAATTCTGTTTAGGTTTCAAGCCCATTCTTTGAATAAGTCAGTTTTTCTTCTTTTTTTTGTGGTGATAGGAATTGAACACGGGGTGATAGATGATGATCTATCACTGAGCTATCTTTCCAGCACCCCCCATTCTAAAAGCATTATAGTTATTTCCCTCATAACAGTCATAGGAGTTGTTAAGAAGAGCCTCTCCACCAGTGCAAAGAACTCCAATCATACCAAATTAGACCAAATCAAAAATGCCCATGTTTAATAAATGCCACGATTCCGGGTGGATCAGGACAGCATGGCAGCGAGAGGAGCCCATGACCCCAGAGACCACGTGTTCCTTTTTCCACCACCAACCTAAATATCTTGTGGGAGTGGTCCTGACCCTCCCTGGGGGAGGGGTCAGCACTTGACAAGCTGGGAGTTGGAGTCTGGAAGTGGAGTCTAGCCCAAGGCAACTCCCAGAGGGAGGAGACTTGAGATGGAGTGTTCTGCTCTGTTGGAATCCCTAGGATGAATGCCAGGTACTGGGGTGATGCTTCCAATCATCCCAGACTCCTTGGATGTATGGGTGTCAGGGTGCTGGGGTCTCACTTTCAATCATACAACCCAGAGTTATTGGATATAGGGACATCAGTTCAAGTCTGGCTACATCCTGTGGACATGGGGTGACATGGGAGAGGAAAGAGCTGGGAGTTGGTGCCCTCACGCTCAGCAGAGGTGTCGCTGGAGCATATCCAGTTTGCTGTCATTCTGGAGTCCTCAGGCAGCTGCTTTTTTGAGGAAGATGAGAAGACAGGTGGCTAGGAGAAAACAATATTATTATTGGCCATATGAAATGGGGCTAGCCATGGGATGGGACACAATAGCAGATAAAACCAGATTTTAGTTGGCAGGTGTCCTTGATCCAGAATAGTTGGTACCAATGCTGAAGTCCCAGGAGCTGGTGTAGATGTTGGCATTGTCTGGAGAGCTGAAGAGCACTTTGTGAGTTGATCTTGGCCCAGACAGCAGGAGTGACCTGTAAAATATGCTTAAAAGTGGCTGGGGTTAGTGTAGCAGAACTTTTTCCTGGAACCTGTAAGAGAACTGGAACATATTTACATCTTGGTGTCTTAAAACAATTAAAGGAATTAGGAATACTGGATTTTTTAAGATACACCTGAAACCCGTTAGGCACACCTGTCTGACTTTTAGCAGGAAACTTCATTAACTGTCATGGAGGAAGTAATAAGTTAACAGTACCTAGGTTGTCAAATGCCATTAGACAGATTTGGGACTGATAAATGAGACAGATTTTTTAGCTATGCAGGCCATACCAAATCCTCTCCTTGGTCCTTGGAGAACACCAGTCTTAGAAGCAGTGCTTGCTGTTAGCTACTGAGTATGAGAGGCCCAAAGATTTTTCCTTTGAGGGGAAGATTTAGTCTACCCGTCTTGGCAAGATGAGATCGATTCCCCGAAAGGCATCCAAGAAGCTGAAGAGGTGAATGGCCGCTTTTTTTGCTGTGTGAATGGGTTTGCTAAATCCAAAGGCAAAGGCCTGGAGGTGGAAGGTCTTCTGTCTTCTTGGAGGAGTTAAAGGGTGCTGCAGAAGCTGGCAGGTCTGTGTTAGAAACTTGTTGTTAAAATGCTATACCTTCAAATCTGTAAAGGGACTTGAGAACTAGGTACCATTACCTGTTATTTAAACTGGCATATAAGCTAAATTTAGGCATGTATTTTATCTAATTAGTTACAGTTTATCAATGCTAGTAACTATAAGAAGATTATAAGGGATATTTTAAGAAGTCAAATAATACTAACACATGTGGGTACTCTTACCAAAGATGGTGGACTAGCACACATGAGTACCCTTACCAAAGATGGCAGTGAGGTTAAAATGGCAGCTACCCATGTGTTTTAACATAAGCACATCACGAAAACACATTTACACACTCACACAGACATACTATGGCCACATCATTCTAACAAACAGACAAATAGGACACTTTTAGAAACCTGTATTATTATTATTATTCTCATTTTAATAGTAATGAAGTTAATGATCAAAGGGGTTAAGTACCATCCCTTGTACCATAAAAGATAGGAAGCATTTAAATCCAGATCACCTGGCTGTAGAGACTGTGAATACAATCATACTGCACCGCCCTTTTATTAGATAGTTACCCTCCCTTACCAGAATTAGAATAATGTTAGTAAGTTAACTTATGAAATTGATTTAATTAGTTAAAGGATAGAATGGAGGATCTGGGTTTTGGTTGTTTTGTTGTTGTTTTTCTCTTCTACTCTGCTTTAGAGGTATCTGGAAGTCTGACTTAAATATAGTTAATAGAATTCTGTGCAGTTCATTGGTAAAGAGTATGTTGTGCTATTTGAGTTATTTTCTAGTGATGGCATATTACTATTTCAAACAACTGCTACCTCATCTATTATATGTTGTTATAAAATTCCCTGTTTATTAAGGACATAAATAATAGTGAATTTCAGTGTGTACACACTGATTCCAAGCAGAAATGAGCAAAGCCGTGTCTTTGCAATGGTAGTTTCTTTACATAGGACATACCTTTCCTGGATTGAGTTATTTGAAATAAATGGGTTCAGAAAGCATTTTGAGTCAGAATAGTACTCTGGGCAGATTACATGTGTTTTATATTTCCCTTCCATAATTAAATTATTCCCAGGCAATTTATTTGAAAATCTTCAGAGATACAGAATAGTTGAAAATATTGTATTAGCCGGGAGGTGGTGGCTCACGCCTTTAATCCCAGCACTCGGGAGGTAGAGGCAGGCGGATCTCTGTGAGTTCGAGACCAGCCTGGTCTACAGAGCTAGTTCCAGGACAGGCTCCAAAACCACAGAGAAACCCTGTCTCGAAAAAAAAAAATATTGTATTAACACCCTTATGTCTACTACTTAAAATTTATCATTAACTGTTGTTATATATGTTCTATTACAAACCTACTTTGATAATCAGGTTGAACTTGAAGGCTGTAGCTTGACTACTTGATACAGAATATTCTTTATTTTATTGTCATCTTATTTTCTGATGCATTTCAAAGTTAAAATAATATATAATATTTATTCTTTATAATACTGTTTTACAAGTATTCTTATTTAAATTTTTATTTAAATTTACATACAGTAGAAGGCATATACCACAATTCAGTAAGTTTTTTTTTAAGGAAACACATTTTTTAAAAGATTTATTTATTTAGTATGTCTAGTGTTTTGTCTGCATGTGTGCCTGCAGACCAGAAGACGGCACCAGATCTTGCCACAGATGGTTGTGAGCCACTATGTGGTTGCTGGGAATTGAACTCAGCACCTCTGGAAGAGTAGTTAGTGCTCTTAACCACAGAACCATCTCTCCAGCCCTAATTTAGTAAGTTTTGACGAATGCTAAGCTACCAAAGCCATTGTCAGAGTGGAGATATATATACTTTTGTAAACATATTGATAAACTTTCTGTAAAAACCTAGACAGTGATATAGGGTTTGTGTGCTATATAATCTCTGCTGCAACTATTGAGTTTCACTGTTATTGTATGAAAGCAATCATAGATAAATTGTAAGCAAACAGACATGTCTCTGTTCCAGTAAAACTTAGTTTGTAAAAATAGATGTTTCACCAGATTTGTCCTATAGGTCACAATTTGCCTACCGATATAATTCTGCTTCTATTGCTTCAGAAAATTCCCTCATACCTCTTCTTTGTAAGTCCTCTATATACTATATCAATGTCAACCACCATTGATTTGTTTTTAAGCATAGGTGAGTCTAGTCTGTTTTAGACATTCATATAAGTGGGATAATACAATATATACTTGGGTGAGGCTTCTCTTATTGAACATATTTTTGAGATTGAGCCATTTTTATATAAAAGTAGCTTACTGTTTTACTGCAGAATAATCCTAGTTATGAAAAAAACTACTTTTTAACACTAGAATGCTTCATGAAGTTTTGGCTAGTATGAATAAACCTGCTTTGAACATTCTTTTTGTGATCATATTTTATTTGTCATGGATAACAGCTAGGGATATGGTTCCTTGGGGCATAGAGTAAGTGGTTGTGCTATTTTATTATGGTACTTTTAAAGAAATCTGCCAAGTGTGATAGCACATGCCTTTAACACAGCACTCTGAAGATAGGAGCGTGGTCTCTTTAACAAATTCCCGACCAACTAAGGCTGCATAGTGAGACTCTGTTGAAGGAAAAATGAAGGATGGAGGGAGGGAGGAAGGGAGGAAGGAAGAAAGGAAGAAAGGCAGTGAGAAAGATAGAAAGAGGAGGGAGGGGGAGGAGAGGAAAAGGGAGGGAGGAATGGAGGAAAGGAGAGAGAGAGAGAGAGAGAGAGAGAGAGAGAGAGAGAGAGAGAGAGAGAAATTAGCAGTATTCCAAAGTGCCTGCACTATTTTACACTAGCATCAGCAATGTATTGAGAGTTCCTCACCTTGACCAGCATGTAGGGTGTTAAAACTATTTTTTTTAGACAGGGTCTTAAATTTGTGAGATAGCTGAGACTGGCCTTGCATTTGTGATTATCCTGCCTCAACTTTCCATGTTCTGGGATTATAGGCATGTCTAGTTTGGTGTTTTTAGTTTTAGTGACTCTGGTGGATGTTAGTGACTCTCATTGTGGGTTTTTAAAACATTTATTTTAAATTATGTGTGTGTGCGCGCACGTGCAAATGTGTGCAGATGACCTTGGAGGCCAGAGGCATCAAATCTGCTGGAGTCACAAGTGTTTATAAGCTGCCTGATGTGTGTACTGGTAACTGAACCTCAGCAGCAGCAATATATGCTCTTAACACAACTGAGCAATCTCTCTAACGCCTCATTGTGCTTTTGTTTTCCTGATGTCTGTGATATTAAGCACCACATCTGTCATTCTATACTTGGTAGCACAAATTTTAATTGTTCTTAATAAAAACTCAGAGTCAGATATTGGGGGGGGGGATGAAAGCTGAGAGATCAGAGACGCAGTGCAGCCAGCCACTAGAGACCTTTTACTTCATTCATTCATTCATTCATTCATTCATTTATTTATTTTTTCTTGGAAAAAAAATTTCCGCCTCCTCCCATCCTCCCATTTCCCTCCCCTTCCTCCCACTCCACTCCCCCTCCCCCCACTCCTTTCCCCCTCCCTCTCCAGACCTAAGAGCAGTCAGGTGGAAAGTCCAAGGTCCTACCACCTCCATCTAGGTCTAGGAAGGTGAGCATCCAAACTTGCTAGGCTCCCACAAAGCCAGAACATGAAGTAGGATCAAACCCTAGTGCCATTGTCCTTGGCTTCTCATCAGTCCTCATTGTTCAGAGTCTGGTTTTATCCCATGCTTTTTCAGTTCCAGTCCAGGTGGCCTTGGTGAGCTCCCAATAGATTAGCCCCACTGTCACAGTGGGTGGGTGCACCCCTCACAGTCCTGACTTCCTTGCTCATGTTCTCCCTCTGTCTGCTCCTCATTGGGACCTTGGGAGCTTTTTCCAGTGCTCCAATATGGGTCTCTGTCTCTATCTCCATCCATCGCCCGATGAAGGTTCTATGGTGATATGCAAGATATTCATCAGTGTGGTTATAGGATAGGGCCATTTCAGGTTCCTTATCCTCAGCTGCCCAAGGCACTAACTGGGGACATCCCCCTGGACACCTGGGAGCCCCCCTAGGTTCAAGAGACCTTTTACTTCTACTGAATTCTCAGACTAAATGGCCAATCCTGTCCTCAGACTGCCTTCTCAGACTGTGTCCTCAGACTGACTGCTTCAGACTGCATCCTCAGACTGCACTGAGCTCCTGTCTCCTCCTGCCTTATATTTCTCTCTCTCTGCCCAGCCATCTCCCTAGTGCTGGGGCTAAAGGGGTGGGATCCCAAGTGCTGGGATCACCTTTGTGTGAGCTCTGTTTCTCTTTCAGACAGATTCAATCTCATCTAGCCCAGGGTGGCCTTGAACTAACAGAGATCCTTCTGTTTCTGTCTCCCAGGTCCTGTGATTAAAGGGTATGCCACCACTCCCTGGCCTCTAGTGGCTTAGCTCTGTACTCTGATCTTCAGGCAAATTTTATTTGATAAAACACAAAATATCACTAAAATACTTTTTTGTTAAACATCTAGTTCATTTGTCCATTTTATTTTGCTCTTTTTATTGACTTATAGGAGTTCTTTATAAAAAATATTCATCATGCTACCAGTCCTTTCTCCGATACATGCTTTACAATATATTCTCAAAGTGGTGACTTGCCCATTCATTTTTGTAATGTTCTCAGTTATGAGACAAAGTATTTAATTTGAGGAATCTAATTGATGAAAACCAATTGTTGTGGTTATTGCTTTGTATGACCTAAGAAACCTTTGTTCCTATGTTCCAAAGATACTCTGTAATGTTTTATGAAGTTTTTTTTGGTGGGGTGTCTTTTGTTAATGTCTATGTACATTTTTCAGTTAATTTTTATGAATGATATGAAGTAAAGGGTGAATGTTTATTTTTTGATATCTCATTATTTATTTCAACATGATTTATTGAAACCACATTGCCATCTCCACATTCTTAACAATTTGATTATGGCCCCCTTTTGTAGGTATAAAAAACAGTCTCCATGTGGTTTTGATTTGTATATCCCAGAAGACCACTGGTGGTGAACATCTTTTCATATATTCTTAGGGCCTTTTTATATCTTAACTTCTTCAGAGGAATCCCTAGTGAAGTATTTTGCCCATTTTTAATTTTTCAATTTTATGATTTAATTGTAAGAATTATTTTTACATTTTCAATACTAGACGTTTGTCATGTATTACTTATAGTTTTCCTAGTCTGCATGTCTTTTTCTTTATTGATGTCTTTTGTGGCATGATTCAATTTATGTTTTCTTTGATTGTTTTCTGCATTTCATGTTACATCTAAGAAGATAATGCCTAATTCAAAATTATGAATATTTACACCTAAATTTTCGTTTAGGAGTTTTGAATTTTGGTTCTTACATACAGGTCTTTGATCTACTGTGGATTAATTTTTCTGTATACTTGGAGGTGAGGTTCAGTTTCATTCTCTGCATGTGCATATCTAGTTTTTCAAGGACCATTTACTCAAACTATTTTTGACAGTAGCATTCTGGTCCTAGCCATCCTGTTCTAGAAGCCTACATGTTTTCTGAATTATCCAAAAAAGTATTACTTCTCCTTTTTCTTTTTTAAGACATGGTTTCTTTGTGTCACTACATCTCAGTCCTTTTAAATTTATTTATTTATTTATGATTTTTTTAATTTATTGTGATAGTAGGGATTCAATCTAGGACTCCACACATATTTTGGCTAACATTTTATCACTGAACTACATCCCCAGCCTTACTTCAAAAAAAGTAGTTTGTCTGCTCAGTATGGGCAGGCATATATCATGATATGCATTTGAAATTCAAAGGACGTTCAGATTTTGATCCTCATCTGATGGATCTTTTCTGTGGTTCACTGTTATGTAAGCCATGCTAACTGGCCCAGGATTTTCTGAAGATTCTCCTGTTTATACTTGCCATCTTGCCATAGGAGCACTAGAATTACAGTCACACTCTGCTGCCACACCCAGTTTTCCATGGGTTCTAAGAATTTGAACTCAGTTCTTCATACTTGCTTAGCAAATACATGTCCTACTGAGCCATCTTCTCAGCCCCATATTTTTATTTTTGAGACTAGGATTCACTATGTTGCCCAGGATAGCTTTGAACTCACTCTTTAACTGAATCAGGTTTTGAACTTGTGATCCTCCTGCCTCCACTTCTTGAATCATCATTATCATCATTTATGCCCTGGCTATGCTTAAGCATGCACAGGCAGCCCATTTATGGCGGCTCTTAAAAAAAATGTGCTGCCCATACTACAGGTTTATGCATTAAGATTAAAAATCTATGCCACCATGCCTAGCTTTTTATTTTATGTTGAGATAGGATTCACTTGGTTTCTCAGGCTGACCTTTAAATTTCTTGATCTTCTGTCCCCATCTCACAAGAAGTTAGTGTTATATGGAACATGTCCAGTTGAAATAATTTTCTTAATTTTTGTTTGAGATTATATATTGCTTACATATACAGAGACAACTGATTTTTCTTATATCACTATTGCAGGCATTTATGAGCTGCCTGCTGTGGGTTCTGGGAATTGAACTCAGGTCTTCTGGAAGAGCAGTACATCTCTTTTTCATTGAACCACCTCTCTAGTCCACTGACTTATTTTAAATGGTGACTCACACTGTAATTCTGGCTGGTCTGGAGCACTAAGTTGCCCAAACCATATTCGAATTTGTACCAATCATTGTACCTCAGCTTCCTGAGTGCTAGAATTACAGGCATAAACCACCATACTTGGAAGTTAATTTCAAATATTGAAATAACCTTGTATCCTTGGCATAAAGTTATTTGGACACAGCATGGCATTTTAAATAAATTACCATATTTGATATACTAATATTTGTTGAGAATTTTTGAATCTTAAGTTCATGAGAGATAGCAGTTCTGTTTTTCTACATCCTGATTAGTTTTATATCTAGAGGATCTATCAATTGCTGAGAATAAAGTATTGAAATACTCAAGTAAAGTAGGTTCATGTATTTCTTAAGCCGAGTTATTTATTTAATTTGATTTTTCGAGATAGGATTTCTCTGTATAACAGCTCTGGCTGTCTTGGCATTTACGTTGTAGACCAGGCTTGCCTCAAACTCAGAGATCCACCTGCCTCTGCTTACTGAGTGCTGGGATTAAAACTGTATGCCACCACTGCCTGGCTGTTTTTTTTTCAATTAAGAAAACATATTTATTGAAAACATATCAAGGGCATTGAGATGGACAGTAACAAGAATGCCACAGGAGCCCTTCCATCTATTTTGAAGCTTTCTTATTTGATAGATTGCTCTTTTTATTTATCTTCCCTTTCATGCCTAGTAATTCTCTTTATTTTGAAGTGTAAATATTCACTTTCTTTTGATAACATCAGCATGATGCATTTTTCCTCATTGTTTCAACTTATCTGTTTTGTGTTTAAAGTAAATTTTTATAACAAACATGTAGTTAGTTTTTCAGTCCATGTTATTTAAATTTATTCTGCCATGTTCTTTTAATTTATGTTTATACTAATTACATTTTAATTATTGATATGTTAGTACTTAAATCTTGCATTTCAAGTATTTGATTTGATTTTTATTTTATTCAGTCTCTCATTCCTTTTTTCTCTTTCCTTGTCTGCTTGTGATTTACTTATACAAGGATTTTAAAACCTGTTTTATTTATACTGTTTTGAGTGTAATTATGCCTATAATTGGGCTTCTTATTGATTTCTGTGATATTGATTATATATTTATATATGTATTAAATCATTTTTCTGTTTATTTTTGAATTATATTTTAATTACATTTCTCCCCTCCCTTTTCTACCTCCAAACTCTCACATCTACTCCTCCCTACTCTCCTTCAAATTCATGGATTCCTCTTTCATCAGTTATTACATGCTTATATGTATGAATTAAGAGCCTTAAGGCTTACAGTATTATTGTTTGCAGTACCTTTTCTTGAGACTCTCCAAAGCGTTCACTTTGTGTGCGTTTTTGTTTCTTTTCACTTTTTTTAAAAATATTTATTTATTTATTATGTATACAATATTCTGTCTGTATGTATGTCTGCAGGCCAGAAGAGGGCACCAGATCTCATTACAGATGGTTGTGAGCCACCATGTGGTTGCTGGGAATTGAACTCAGGACCTTTGGAAGAGCAGGCAATGCTCTTAACCACTGAGCCATCTCTCCAGCCCTTTTGTTTCTTTTCAAAAGCTTAAAAGTGTTAGTTTCTTATTGGTTTTGTTCTTCTTCTGACAGTACAGCTTGCAGTTGGAATACCTTTGTGAATTACTGTTTTCTGGGAGGCTTTTTATCTGCACATCTTATAAAAACTCGTGAAGACCATTCAGGGATGTTGAATATGCACATGGAAGAAAGTGGTGTGAAAACAAAGCACTGTTCCTCTAGAAAAAGACTTGCTTTTTAACAAATGTACTTCTAGCCTGTGTGTTTGGGAGAATGTGATTTACAAGACCATGTATTAGACACTCTCACTGGGTTAGCACAGGAAATACTGTAACCTTTGTGTTGGAGGCAAAGGTGTTAGGGCTACTTAGTGGAACACTGACTTCCACAGCTGAGTTGGCTGCACTTATTTTAATCCACATTTGGTACCTTTTTTGTTTGTTTTGTGTTTGTTTTTTTGTTTTGTTTTGGTTTTTGTTTTTTCAAGACAGGGTTTCCCTGTTTAACAGACCTAACTGGAACTCGCTATGTAGGCCAGGGTGGCTTGAACTCAGAGATCTACCTGCTTCTGCCTCTTGAGTGCTGGGATTAAAAGTGTGTGCCACCACCACCTGGTTCATATTTGGTACATTAGTTAACTTTTATTGTTGCTACAACAGAAATGCCTGAAAAAAATCACTTTAAGGAAGGAAAGATTATTTGGGCTTTATTTTCTGTTAATTGTTGTAGAACACCCTGACACAAAGCAATTTATGGGAGAAGGTTTTTTTTTAGCTTACAATTCCAGGTTATAGTGCATCATTGTGAGGTGAAGTAATAATAAGAGCGGCGGGCTGCGTCCCCGGCACCCGGCCGCCCCCACGGCTAGCTTTACCCGAAATAATTACACAGAAACTGTATTCTTTTAAACACCTCTTGGCCCATTTCTATCTAGCCTCTTCTAGGCTAGCTCTCGCACCTGGACTAGCCCATTTCTAATAATCTGCTGTAGCCCATGAGCTGGCTTACCAGGAATGATCTTAACCTGCGTCTGTCTGGAGTGGGAGAATCATGGCGACTCACTGACTCAGCTTCTTTTTCCCAGCCTTCTGTTCTGTTTATTCCACCCACCTAAGGGTGGGCCTATCAAATGGGCCTAGCAGTTTCTTTATTGCTTAACCAGTAAAATCAACAGATTGATATATGACACTCCCACATCACTTCCCCTTTTTCTGTTTAAACAAAAAAGAAAGGCTTTAACTTTAACATAGTAAAATTACATATAACAAAAAGTTATCAAGCAAGAATTACAGTTACAATATTTATATCTATTTTATCTTTTATCATAACTAAGGAAAACTATAACTATCTATTCATTCTTCAATTCCATCAAAGACTCCAGAAGGATATAATACTACCTAACAAGAAATAAGAAAACTCTAGAAATGACAGAGACATCTCGCTGCCTGGACAGTCACCCAAAGTTCTTTTGTACTGTTGGGGCATCCATCTTCAGCCTTCAGGCCCATGGTATCCAGCAGACAATTGTTTATTCTCTTAGTTTTCAAATTAGATAGGTATTGAGAATTATATGTTTGTCATATTTATTTTTAGGTTAATCAGGTCTTTTAGATACATAGAGATTATTTTTAGTATAGATAGTATAATCTTCAGCCTCTTTGAAGAGCTGTAGAAAATGGCCTTTAATCTAACCTAGAATTCTGTGCCATCGAGACACAATTACTCCTGGCAACACCACTCTACTCCCGAGAGAACGTTGAGCACCAAAGACACTCTACTGGGAGCTTGTCTTCTTGGCAGAACTGGCCTTTAGGTTAAGAAAAACCCATACCTCAACTACTGACTTAAGATATGAAACAGGATTGTCTTATCTTGCCAAGACAGGGTAGGATAATTCTAAGAAAGTTCCTTGCATTTGATAATGGTATGTCAGTTATGTTAGGCCTTAGCCAAAGTTGGTTGACTCAACATTGCAAACGAGACTTTGGGTGATTGCCCAGGTAGTCAGTTGTCTCTGTCATTTGTTGCACATTTTGGGTATCTCTCATTTGTTAAGTAATATTTATTCCCTTCTCAGATCTTTGATGGAGTTGAAGATTATTTAATAGTAGTTACTCTCTACATTATTTAGACTCCTTGAGATAGAATGCCTAGCAAAACTTTTGTTCTCAATATTGTTTGTTATATTTATCATTTGTTATTATTGTTTATAGTTATATTTGGTTTAGTTCTGTCTTATTTAGACAAAAGGGGGAGATGTAGGGTTAAGACAGCCCCTTGAGGGGGTGGGGTTTGCCTCGGGTGAATGCCTACAGATAAATGGGCGCACAGGAGGCGGCTCCGGCCTCTTTCCTTCCTATCTCCTGTGCCACACGGGAACTTCGGTTCTGTAAGTTTATCATTAAAATGTAAATATTCTTTAGTATCTGCATTGCATTTATTTACGCCGATACAGTGAGGAAGTCAAAAACTTGCACATCCATAGTTGAACCCAGAGAGAGAATAAATGCATGCATAACTGCTTGCTTTTACTCAGCTTAATTTCTCTATATACTGAATTTGTGCTGAACAAAATATGCATATACCGCAAAAGCAGATTGAACAATTTAAGCAGTTCACAAAGTAGTAAAAATTCTGGGTAAGATTTAGGACTAGGCTGGATAGATGGCTCAGCGGTTAAGAGCACTGGCTGCTCTTCCAGAGGTCCTTGGTTCAACTCTTCCAGAGGACCTGAGTTCAATTTCCAGCACCCACACGGCAACTCACACCTTTCTATGGCTCCAGTTCCAGAGGTTCCAACACCCTCACACACGCACACATGCAGACAAAATAACAATTTACATAAATTTAAAAAATCATTAGAAATGAGGGCTAGAAGTGTGGCTTAGTGATAGATCGCTTGTGTAACATTCACAAGGGCCTAGGTTCAATCCCATGAAAGGAAGGATGGCAGGCAGAATGGAGGAAAGAAGTCTTTTGTTATTGTTCATTTTTTTCTCTTTCTCTGGATTGCTGGCACAAAGCCCTCTAGCATACCCATGATTTTTATTGTTACCGTAGTTAATTGTTTCGGCCAAGATTTTGATGGTAGTTTGTCTTTTTATAGTTGTATCTATTCTGGTTGAGATTAATTGCAATTAGGATTCAAATCACCTACTCTGAAGTCATGTACCCTTTTTTTTAACTGGTGGAACACCTAAAAGAAATAGATGGGAAATTGTTTCAAAGATTCGCCCAGTGAGATTTTGAGGAATCCCTTGGTGCGAAGCAGCAGGGAAGAACAAGGCTCCTATTAGGATTAATGAGTTATTGTCAGGCCAGTAAATAATCAACTCTGTAATAAAGTCTACGAATACATGTTGGCGCTATCTTTCTTATGAAATGTTCATTTCTTTTTTTTTTTTTTTTTTTTTGGTTTTTCAAGACAGGGTTTCTCTGTGGCTTTGGAGCCTGTCCTGGATCTAGCTCTTGTAGACCAGGCTGGTCTTGAACTCATAGAGATTCGCCTGCCTCTACCTCCCGAGTGCTGGGATTAAAGGCGTGCGCCACCATTGCCCGGCCTGAAATATTCATTTCTTAGTATAAAAAAACATATGATATGAATAAGGTATTTGGAAAGCCAGTCTTGGTCTTTGAAAAGATACAGATTACAAATTCAGAAAGGGCTCTCATTCTTTTCATACAGCTATCTATGTGGAAATGGTGTGTTCTCCAGTTTTTAAGAGTGGAGAATTTAATAACTTTGGATATATGATAAAAATATATCATTTCAGAAATGAAATACCTGCCATATATGTAAGGATTTGATTATTTCCATTGTACCAACTAAAGAATGTATAGTAAATTTGAAGCAATAATTAAAGGTTTTGTCCTACTTTCTTCTATTCTTCTAGGGTTTTCTCTAGTAAGATCTAATATATAAATAAAAGCTTTACTACCCTCCTTATATTTCTAAAGAATTATTTCCCTAGTATAGATATTTTGTCACTGGTGTACATTTTGGACAAAGATCTTCCTATAGTGATTGTGTGTATAAAGGTTGAATCCAGTGTGAACTCTGAAGTAAAAAATGATTTGGAGGGGCTGGAGAGATGGCTCAGGGGTTAAGAGCACTGCCTGCTCTTCCAGAGGTCTTGAGTTCAATTCCCAGCAACCACATGGTGGCTCACAACCATCTATAATGAGATCTGGTGCCCTCTTCTGGTCTGGTAGCATACATGCAGATAGAACACTGTATACATAATAAATAAATAAATCTTAAAAAATGATTTGGATTTTAGTTAAAGTTTTTTATAGGACTTCTCTCTGTTATGAATTCTGGTATCAGTAAGCTATGAAAAATGATGAAAGACTTTGCCACATATTTTACAGTTGTGTGCTTTCTCTCATATGAATCCTCTAGTGTTTCATAATATTTAACTGGTTAAAGGCTTTGCCACATTCTTCAGTAAGTTCTCTCTTCCCTGTGCATTTTGTGATGTTTCCTAAGATTTGAATACTGGTGAAAGGCTTTACCTTGGTTTTTGTGGATTCTTTGGTGTCTATTAAAAGTTATGTAATAGTTAAAGGGTTTGCACATTCGTTGCATCTGTAGAATTCATCACCATTATGAATTTTGTTTAATAAAGTTTGTGCTTTGTGATTAAAATATATGCCCCAACTCTATATCCTTGAATACTTATCTTTAATATGAATAGTAAGTTTTGAGTATTAATGAGAAGTATTCCTTTACATTTGTAAAGATTCTTTGACAAATGAGTTCATTGATGTTTTCTAGAATTATTGAACCATAGTTAAAGTTGCTATAAGTATTTTTTTTTTAATTTTTGAGACAGGGTTTCTCCGTAGCTTTTTTGGTTCCTATCCTGGAACTAGTCCTTCTAGACCAGGCTGGTCTCGAACTTACAGAGATCCTCCTGCCTCTGCCTCCCAAGTGCTGGGATTAAAGGCGTGCACCACCACCGCCCGGCAAGTATTTTGTTAAATTGATAAATTTTGTTCAATATAAATATCTCTGTAATTACTTAGTGTCCATCATTTACTAAGGACTTTTCTATTGCACACACACACACAAGATTTTCCAATATCTGTCTGGAATTTGATTAAACAATACTGCGTGTTATTGGACATAAAAAGATGTATTTGCCAATTTCAGAAGAATGAACTTTTTATAAAAGGACTCTAATTTATGACATTTAAATGTTTGTTCTTTGTTTTTAAACATCTTACACACAGACTTTTTTGGTGTTGTAGATTAAACCCAGGACCATGTACATGCTAGGCAAGCACCCTACCGCTAAGCTGTACCTCCAGCAGTGTATGAACATTTTGTATGAATGATTAATATAATACTATATTTGAAATTGTTTTATTTAATAATTGAAGTGTGAATTAGGTCCCTTCCAGATTTCTTTTTCAGAGGAACAAAAGTCTGTTTCAAAATCGCTGGAACATGACTCACCAGAAGTAGCTAGCCTAACAAGAATATTCTCACGTTTTCTATTCTTGATTTCTGTTGGCAGTGGCATTTTTTGCCATTGTTAATTATCATACACTAGTTTGTCTGTCATGACAGAATCTTACTTTCACCCACACTTCTCTGTTTTTCCCCATAAGTATAAAACTGTCAAGGTCATCGTTTCTATGTCTTCCATTGAGTGCTCTTTTTCTTACATACCCCTTCTTGTTCTTTTTCAAATTTGTGAACTCTTTCATTAATTGTCATTACATACATATATGTACGTGTGTATACATGGACTTCAACCCTACACAAAGAATTACAGGAAACTAAGGAATGCTGAGAGCAAGAGAAAAGGTCTTCTCCAGGGAAAGTACATCAGTTGATTATCCAGTACCAAATGGTTAGCCATGAAACCACACCCACACACGTAACATTATACAGACCAATAAGGTTGTACTTATTTAAAATTAGTCATTTTTTCCTTTTGCATGTTTTCAGCTTATGCTTGAGTCAGAGAGAGACGCTTATCTTACTGTACTTTGTTGACATAGTTATTAGGCTCAGTGAAACAGTTGCTAATGGGCTCAGTGAGTCTTTCTGGGTGATGACATTCTTGTTGTAATATACATACACAAGTCTTAAGGCCTGGCACTTTATAGAAATGTAGTGGAATCAGGAAAATTTGATAGAATTGTCGAGTGTAGATTCAGTGAAATGTGCCTTGAACCTTAATCTGGACCCACTCATGAAGAAATAACTGGTATTGAATTGACTGTTGAGTCTAAGGACTGTGCCACATACAAATCCTAGCAGAATTTTAAATCATGGAGCTGTTAGTACTAGGGGAGCTTTCTGGTTATCTAATCTGTTCCTCAATGCTGGGCCGCATCCCTGGCTTCCATGTTAAAATGTTGTCTCTACAATGTTATGTATTATTTTAATGGATAAATATACATTCTAGTATATTGAGTTGTATATTTATTTGTAAAAACTCATGAGAAATTTTTTATTGGCCTATTTTGCTACTTTTTCATTCATGAAATCAGTGGAATTGTTTATTTTTATTTGACCTTTGTTACCCCCTACAACCTTATGAGTGTTGAGGTTGAACTGGTCACCTTGTACATAGTACCACTGAGCTACGCCATCACCCCTAGCTACATCTGTATGAAGGTAGACTATTGATTTGTGTAATGCTAATGTCAGTTAACCTTTCTGTACATTTTCTGGTAAATATATGTACTCATTTCTCTTACATATATACCTAGGTTTGGGATTGCTTGATTACAGGTTAAATGTATATTTAGTTGCACTAGATTATGTTTGAAAATTCTTCTAAAGCAGTTATTTAAAAACCCATTCACATCAGCAGCGTGTGAGACTTCTGTCTGCTCTATATCCTTATAAACACTATTTACTGTCATTCTCTTAAATTTCAGCTGCTGTCATAGGTGTGTTGAAATAATGCAGTTTTAATTTTGATTGTTGATTACATTTAGTTGTGTGTGTGCACGCTCATGCATGTGCATGTATGGAGGTCAGAGGACAACCTGGGGAGTTGGTTCTCTCCTTCCACCATGTTGGTCCTAGACATTGATTGAACTTGGATAGCAGGTTTTGCAGCAAGTACGTTTACCCACTGAGCCATCTTTCTGACCTACTTGCATTTTCTGGACAAGCAATGACAATGAATATCTTCTCATATAATTATTAGAAATCTATGAGCCTTTTTAAAAGTTTGTTTTAATATTAAACAGTTCTTTAGCTTTATTTTCTAATTTGTGTGGTAGGGGTAAGTAGGGGTTTTTTTTTAATGTTTTTTATAGTCTTTTTTATTGAGCTCTATGTTTTTTTCTGCTCCCCTCCCTGCCTCTCCCCTCCCCTCAACCCTCCCCCAAGGTCTACATGCTCCCAATTTACTCAGGAGATCTTCTCTTTTTCTACTTCCCTTGTAGATTAGATCTATGTATGGCTCTCTTAGGGTCCTCATTGTTGTCTAAGTTCTCTGGGATTGTGGTTTGTAGGCTGGTTTTCTTTGCTTTATGTTTAAAAACCACTTATGAGTGAGTACATGTGATAATTGTCTTTCTGTGTCTGGGTTACCTCACTCAAAATAATGTTTGCTAGCTCCATCCATTTTCCTAAAAAATTCGAGATGTCGTTATTTTTTCTGCTGTGTAGTGCTCCATTGTGAAAATGTACCACATTTTCCTTATCCATTCTTCAATCGAGGGGTATTTAGGTTGTTTCCAGGTTCTGGCTATGACAAACAATGCTGCTATGAACACAGTTGAGTACCTGTCCTTGTGGCACGATTGAGCATCCTTTGGATATATACCCAAAAGTGGTATTTCTGGGTCTTGAGGAAGGTTGTTTCCTAATTTTCTGAGAAATTGCCACACTGACATCCAAAGGGGTTGTACCAGCTTGCATTCCCATCAGCAATGCAGAAGTGTTCCCTTTTCCCCACAACCTCTCCAGCATAAGTTGTCATCAGTGTTTTTGATCTTGGCCATTCTTTTTTTTTTTTTTAATTTCCACCTCCCCACTCCCCCCACTCCCCACGTCCCACTCCCCTCCCCCTCCCTCTCCAGTCCAAAGAGCAGTCAGGGTGCCCTGACCCCCTCCATCCAGGTCTAGGAAGGTGAGCATCCAAACAGGCTAGGTCATTACATGCAGTAGGATCAAATCCCAGTGCCATTGTCCTTGGCTTCTCAGCAGCCCTCATTGTCCACCATGTTCAGGGAGTCCGGTTTCATCCCATGCTTATTCAGTCCCAGTCCAGCTGGCCTTGGTGAGCTCCCATTAGATCAGCCCCACTGTCTCAGTGGGTGGGTGCCCCCCTTGAGGTCTTGACTTCGTGCTCATGTTCTCCTCCTTCTGCTCCTCATTTGGACCTTGGGAGGTCAGTCCAGTGCTCCAGTGTGGGTGTCTGTCTCTATCTCCATCCATCGCCAGATGAAGGTTCTATGGTGATGTAAGATATTCATTAGTATGGCTTTAGGATCGGGCCATTTCAGGCTCTCTCTCCTCAGCTGCCCAAGGACCTAGTTGGGGACATCTCTCTGGACCCCTAGGAACCCCTCTAGAGTCAGGTGTAAGAAGGAATCTCAGAGTTGTTTTGATTTGCATTTCTTTGATGACTAACGATGTTTAGCATTTCCTTAAGTTTCTTTCAGCCATTTTAGATTACTCTGTTGAGAGTTCTCTAGGTCTGTACTCCATTTTTTTATTGGATTATGTGATCTTTTGGTGTCCAATTTCTTGAGTTCTTTGTATATTTTGGAGATCAGACCTCTGTCTGATGTGAGGTTAGTGAAGATCTTTTCCCATTCTGTAGGCTGTCATCGTTTTGTCTTGTTGACCATGTCCTTTGCTTTACAGAAGCTTTTCAGTTTCAGGAGGTCCCATTTATTGATTGTTTCTCTCAGTGTCTGTGCTGCTGGGGTTATATTTAGGAAGTGATCTCCTGTGCCAATGTGTTCAAGTGTACTTCCCATTTTCCCTTCTATAAGGTTCAGTGTGGCTGGCTTTATGTTGAGGTCTTTGATCCATTTGGACTTGAGTTTTGTGTATGGTGATAGATATGGGTCTGTTATCATTCTTCTACATGTTGATATCCAGTTATGCCAGCACCATTTGTTAAATATGCTTTCTTTTTTCCATTTGATATTTTTTGCTTCTTTGTCAAAAATCAGGTGTTCAAAAGTGTGTGGATTGATATCCAGGTCTTCTATTCGGTTTCGTTGGTCCTCGTGTCTGTTCTTAAGCCAATACCAGGCTGTTTTCAGTACTGTAGCTCTGTAGTAGAGTTTGAAGTCAAGGATTGTGATGCCTCCAGAAGTTCCTTTATTGTACCGGATTGTTTTGGTTATCCTGGGTTGTTTTTTTTTTTTTTGCTTTTTCACATGAAGCTGAGTACCATTCTTTCGATGTCTGTGAAGAATTTTGATGGGTATTGCATTGAATCTGTAGATTGCTTTTGGTAAGATTACCATTTTTACTATGTTAATTCTGCCTACCCAAGAGCATGGGAGATCTTTCAACTTTCTGGTTTCTTTTTCAATTTCTTTATTGAAAGATTTAAAGTTCTTGTCCTATAAGTCTTCCACTTGTTTGGTTAGAGTTACTCCGAGATATTTTATGCTATTTGTGGCTATTGTGAAAGGTGTTGTCTCACTGATTTGATTCCCAGCCCATTTATCATCTGTGTACAGGAGGGCTACTGATTTTTTTTCAAATTAATCTTGTATCTTGCTACATTACTGAAAGTTTTTATGAGTTGTAGAAGTTCCTTGGTAGAATTTTTGGGATCACTTATGTAAACTATGATATCATCAGCAAACAATGAGAGTTTGACTTCTTCTTTTCCAATTTATATCCCCTTGATCTCCTTTTGGTGTCTTATTGCTCTAGCTAATACCTCAAGAACTATATTGAATAGATATGGAGAAAGTGGACAACCTTGTCTTGTTCCTGATTTAGTGGAATCGCTGGGAGTTTCTCTTCCTTTAGTTTAATGTTGGCTCTTGGCTTGCTGTATATTGCCTTAATTTTGTTTAGGTATGTTTCTTGTATCCCTACTCTCTCCAAGACCTTTATCATGAAGGGATGTTGTATTTTGTCAAAAGCTTTTTCAGCATCTAATTAGATGATCATTTGGTTTGTTTTTTTTTTTAAATATTTTTTTATATTTATTTATTTATTACGTATACAATATTCTGTCTGTATGCCTGAAGGCCAGATGAGGGCGCCAGACGTCTTTATAGATGGTTGTGAGCCACCATGTGGTTGCTGGGAATTGAACTCAGGACCTTTGGAAGAGCAGGCAATGCTCTTAACCACTGAGCCATCTCTCCAGATCATTTGGTTTGTATTTTTCTGTTTGTTTATATGGTGGATTATGTTGACAGATTTTCGTATGTTGAACCATCCCTGCATCTCTGGGATGAAGCAGACTTGATCATGGTGGATGATGGTTCTGATGTGTTCTTGGATTCGATTTGCCAGAGGGCAGGGAACCCTGCCCTGTGAGAAGTCCAAGGACCTCCCCCCCCTACATCCAGGTCTAGGAAGCTGTGCATCCAAATAGACTAGGGTCCAAAAAGCCAGTACATGCAGTAAAAACAAGTCCCAGGGCCTTTATCAATGGCTTCTCAGTCAGCCCCCATTGTCAGCCACAATCAGATTCCGATTTGATCACATGCTCGTTCAGTCCTGGTCCAGCTGGATTTGGTGAGCTCCCCTTAGAACAGGCACACTGTCTCAGTGGGTGGAACAACCCCTCCCGTTCCTGACTTCCTTGCTTGTCTTCTCCCTCCTTCTGCCCTTCAACTGGACCTTTGGGAGCTCAGTCCGTTGTTCTGATGAGGGTCTCTGTCTCTATCTCCATCTGTCGCTGGACAAAGATTCTATGGTGATATTTGAGATAATCATCAGCGTGATAGTGGGGCAAGGACAGTTCAGGCACCTTCTACTCTGCTGCCCAGGGACCTAGCTGGGGACATCCCCGTGGACACCTGGGATCCCCTCTAGAGCCCAGTCTCTTGCCAACCCTAAAATGGCTCCCTTAATGTAGATATCTTCTTCCCTGCTCCTATATCTGCCCTTCCTCCATCTCCACCCTCCCTTTCCCACAAGCTCTCCCTAGACTTTCCCTTCTTTCCCTCTCCCCCTCTCCCCTTCGTCCAATCCCACCCCTACCCCCACCCCCATGCTCCCAACTTTTGCCTGGCAATCTTGTTTGCTTCCAATTTCCAGGAGGATCTATATATGTTTTTCTTTGGGTTCACCTTGTTATTTGGCTTCTCTGGGCTTGTGAACTATAGGCTTAATGTCCTTTGTTTATGGCTAGAGTCTACTAATGAGTGAGTACATACCATATTCATCTTTTTGGGTCTAGGTTATTTCACTCAGGATAGTGTTTTCTATTTCCATCCATTTGCACGCAAAATTCAAGATGTCATTGTTTTTTACCGCTGAGTAGTACTTTAATGTGTACATGTTCCACACTTTTTTTATCCATTCTTCCATTGAGGGGCATCTAGGTTGTTTCCAGGTTCTGGCTATTACAAATAATGCTGCTCTGAACATAGTTGAACAAATGCTTTTGTAGTATGATTGGGCATATCTTTGGTATATTCCCAAGAGTGGTATTGCTGGATCCTGAGGTGGGCTGATTCCCAATTTCCTGAGAAACATTTTATTCATTGATTTATTTTCTTATGGAATTGCAGTAACTCAGGATTCATCTGTTCTCTGTAATAATAAAACAAGAATTAAAAGTATTAAGAGGTATTTATTTATAACTTTTTAAGACAGGATCTTACTGTATAGCTTTGGCTGGCCTGAAACTCATTTTATACAACAGGCTGATCTCCAACTCAGAGAGATCCACCTTTGGAATGCTGAGATTAAAAGGAGTGCACCACCACACCTTCCGAAACACTGTTGTTAACTTTTAATGACAAAGCCTTGAGTAAGAGATACTTGATGTATTAATGTCAGTATTAGGATTGATATAGGCATTGGATAATAAAGACATTTTACATTATTTACAAAGTTAAAAAATGAAATATAACAATGAGGTTTTTGAAGTAGCATTTATGTCTTAGCATAAACTTTGCAGTTACCATAATAGGTGTTATTACTGCTCCCTTTACAGCCTGTGTCCCAACCAGTAGGAGCTGAACAACAAGCAGCTCTTCAAAATCCAGATTTTGTTCCAAGGTAAGTATCATCATCTTCATACCTAGAAATCAGTGGTAGCATGCTAACACATATCATTGTATGCTTAAAGTCCCTTGAATAAAGTAATCTTTTATTCTTGTATTTGTATAGGATTGATAAAATTGTGATGAATTTTATTCCTTAAGTATTTAGTGATGATAGCAAGATAAGTAATTGCATTATTGGTAGTTTTAAGATAATCTTTTCTATATATTATTCAAATTGGGTAAGTTCTATTATTTTTTAAATTTATTGATTCTTTTCTATGTCCTGTATATTCTACCATTTTTTCCCATTCAGTGAAGTTTTATTTCTGTGATTCTATGTTTAGTCCTATAATTTCCATTTGATTCTTTTTTAATCTTCTATTTCTCATTGACTTTATTTTTCTCATTTGCTTCAAATGCAGTTGCAGTTGCCTGTTGAAGTTTTGTTTTGTTTTTATTCTTTTCATTAGTGGGTCCTTCCACATGCTACATGAGCACATTACCACTCAGTCTTTTGCTGAAGTTGGCTTTCCTTTCCATTTTTAATTTCTTTTTCCTTTGCACTGGGGACTAAACCCAGGACTTTGTGCATACTAAACAAGTGCTCTATCACTGAGCTGCACTCTAGTCCACTGAATCATTTTGATTATGACTTGTCTGACAATTTCAATTTATGATTTATCTTAGAAGTTTATGTCTGTTGATTGTCTTTCTGCATTCAAGTTATGATTTTCCTGGGTATTTGTTTTTTAATTTGTTTCATTTTTGGTAAGACTAGAATTTGATTTTTATTTCTATATTTTAGGCATTATGTTAGGATAGTATAGATTCTAATTAAATCTTCTGTTTTCTTAAACATTCCCTGTGTTTAATTGCATGTGTTCTGGCTCACTCTTTAACAGGCTGTGGTTCCAATGAAAATTTAGTTTTAGAGTCCTTGTACTATTCTGGTCTGCTTTGTTCACCTGACACCATTGGGTACTACCATGGGTAGAGTTTTCCTCTTGGAAATCTAGTCCATATTCTGTTGATGAGGCTCTTCCCAGTTCTCCTAGGAAAGAAGGAATCTATCTTTGGCTAATGGGCTAGAGTCAGGAGACATTAGGTTTGAGTTTCTTTTGTGGATGTACTGTGGATATATGAGACTGAGATTGATAGCCTTCTGTCATGGATAGATAATTGTGAGATGTCAAGCTGCTGTTGTTTGTTTGTTTTTCAAGTCTTTAGGGTTCTTATATAGTCTTTTATTTTTTCAGTCTTGGTTAGCTCTTGTGATTGTCTAGTTTATTATTTCTAGAACTTTTAAAGTTGTACTTGGGGGAAATGAGCAAGAAAAGTTGAGTTTCTGTCATTTTGTTCCAAAAGCTATATTTTAGATTTATTTTGTTAGGCTTCTGAGTGTTCTGCATATATGTATTTGCCCCACATGTGTACTTGTTGCCCATAGGGGTCAGAAGAAGGCATTGAACTCAGTGGAACTAGAATTAAAGACAGTTGTGCACTGTGGCTTCACATGTGGGGGCTGGGAATTGATCCCAGGTCCTTGCAAGAGCCAGTAAATGTTTTTTTTAACATTGAACCAGCACTCTAGTCTTAAACTAGTATTTTAAGGAAACTTTTGATTATGTAAATTGTTACTTCATGAGCTAAAATTATATCTTTTTTATCCTCTAATGATTATTACCTATTGCTGCCACTTCTCTATTTTTTTAAATATTTATTTATTTATTTATTTATTTATTTATTTATTATGTATACAATATTCTGTCTGTGTGTACGTCTGCAGGCCAGAAGAGGGCACCAGATCTCATTACAGATGGTTGTGAGCCACCATGTGGTTGCTGGGAATTGAACTCAGGACCTTTGGAAGAGCAGGCAATGCTCTTAACCGCTGAGCCATTTCTCCAGCCCCACTTCTCTATTTTTTAAGAACTCCAGGAGAAGGTTGTATTGGAAGGGCTTGCTTGGGATGAAACCCAGACCTTGTATATGCTACACAAGTACTGTACCTCTGAGTTATGTCCTTTGCCCCATGAGCATTAATGTGTAATCTTATACTACTTGTACTTATGTGTATTATTATTATTATTGTTTTTTTTTTCGAGACAGGGTTTCTCTGTAGCTTTAGAACCTGTCCTGGAACTAGCCCTTGTAGACCGGGCTGGCCTCGAACTCATAGAGATCCACCTGCCTCTGCCTTCCGAGTGGTTATAATCTTAAATTTTCTATAGATTTTTATGATCATTATTGGAATGAGTTACCTTTTTTTTAAATCACTAGCTTGAATCAAGATGTGACAACTATGAAAGAAAACACTAATAACCCTGATAACCCAAATGGAAATGGCAAACAGGATCGGATCAAACAGAGAAGAGCCTCCTGTCCCCGACCAGAGAAGGGGACTAAATTTCAGCTTATTGTCCTTCAGGTCAGTGTGTATGTTTTAGAGCCTTGGAGACTCAGGGAGGAACAGTGCTGTAAATGCAGTGAATGAAGTAAATTCAGAATATTATGAAACCTTCTGTAAATTCCATTCAAAATTTCTGATGAGAACATTACATTGTAGTTATTAAACTTGGAAATTGTGGGTTAAATAAAAGGAAGAACTTAAAATCCTTATAACCATGAATCAGAGCTTATTCCTTCTATATTTTTAGTTTTCATCTATGTGTATGTGCAGTGTTTTACATTTAATTTGAGTAATTATCAGAGACATTAATATTAGCAAAAATATATTGAATTATTTTGTGATAGGTGTCCCAGATTTTTTTTTTTTTGGTTTTTTGAGACAGGGTTTCTCTGTGGCTTTGGAGCCTGTCCTGGAACTAGCTCTGTAGACCAGGCTGGTCTCGAACTCACAGAGATCCGCCTGCCTCTGCCTCCCGAGTGCTGGGATTAAAGGCGTGCGCCACCATCGCCCGGCAGGTGTCCCAGATATTATGTACTTATTATTATCATGACCCTCCAAAAGCCTTATATGATAAATAGTATGCCCATCTCACAAATATAGATGCTCACACCAGAGAAGTAATTTGCATAAAATCATTCAACTACCAAATGCTGGAGTCAGATCTGCAGCCAGATCAGAATTTAAAGCCTGTATCTCTAACCAATATGATATATGTTTCAGTAGGATTATAAAACTTACATACAGTTTTATATCACTTCTTTTTGAAAGCTCAATATATTATGTACATGTTTCTGATGCCAGTAAATAATTTGAATAATATATTTTAAATGTCTGTAATACATAGTCCCTTATACAGAGATATAATTTAATCATCCTTTTTCCCATTCTTTCTTTAAGTTGCTGAATATGTTGTATGTAAGCTTATCTAGTTACTCCTTATAAAATGTTTTTGTTGTTGTTGTTTTGTGGGGTTTTTTTCTGTTATTTGTTTGTTTTTGGGGGTGGATTTTTGAGACAGGGTTTCTCTGTATCTTTGGGGCCTGTCCTGGAACTTGCTCTGTAGACCAGGCTGACCTTGAACTCACAGAGGTCCACCAGTCTTTGCCTCCCTAGTTCTGGGATTAAAGGCATTTATCACCACTGCCCTCAAAATGTTTTTATTTTATTTTCATTTTTATTGTTTTTAGACAGGGTCTGATAATAGCTTAGGCTTACTTCAAACTTACTATATAGTCAAGGATAATTTTGAATTTCTAATCCTGCTTTCACTTCCCAAGTACTGAGATTACAGATGTGTACTACCATGATTGGTTTATGTGATGCTGGGGATGGAACTCAGGGCTTTGTGCATGCTAGGCAAGCACTCTTCCAACTGTGTTCCATCCCCAGCTAAGACAGCTTCTCTTAAACTGGTTAAATGTATGTACTTAGGTATCAGTCTCTGGAGACAACATGGTGGAGTGTCAACTAGAAACACACAACAACAAGATGGTCACTTTCAAGTTTGATGTCGATGGTGATGCACCTGAAGATATTGCAGACTATATGGTCAGTATAGTAAGACAGTACTATTTTTCCCCTTAGTGGAATTATTCTCTCTCCTTTTTCTCATCCCATTTGGTTTTCCCTCTGTTTTCTCTTCACTCATTCATTTACACCCATCTCGTGATAGAATGTGTACAGTTTTTTTCTTTTTTCTCTTTTTTATTTTTTAAATTATTTTTGTAGTTTTTTTCTAATTTGCACAGAAAAAAGTGATTATCAGGGATAAATTACTGCATTTCCTCTGGTTTTACTGTAGTTATCTGAGGAAATATGAGGTTTTGGGTACTTTTTGTTTTGTTGGTTTTTAGATCACTATGTTTTAATCTCTGTCTATATGTTTAAATAATATTATAAGCTTTAAATGATAATCTCATTGCATAGGCCCCTGATTAAATCAGAATCAGGCCACCTAGATAATTTTAATGTATCTAACATTCTGCCCAAAAGTATTCAAGTTATGTTTTTCAGTACATTTAGTTTTATTTTTTTTAATGTGTGAATACATTGTGTGTGGTGTATGTACATGTTTATATAGGTATGTACATGAAGTACAGAGGACATTGGGTGACCTCCTCAACTGCTGTCCACTTTATTTCTTTATGATAAGTGTGAGTGTAGTGTTTATGAATATCATATATGTGCAAGTATGTGTTTGGGTACATTCACCCATACCTACTCAGAAATGTGAGACAAAAAAGGTGTCAAACATCATTGTGTTCATTTTGTGTTTTACTGACTCTGGAGCTCATTGATTCAGCTAGACTTGCTAACCAGTGAGTTTTAGAAATCTTCTTGTCTCCATCACCCCTAAACCTGTCCTCAGCGCAGGGATTACAGATGCACACTACCAATCCTGACTTTTTTTTCTCTTTTTTTTCTTTTTTTAAAAGATTTATTTATTATTTATTAGGTATGCAACATTCCTTCCATTTACACCTGCACACCAGAAGGGGGCACCAGATCTCATTACAGATGGCTGTGAGCCACCATATGGTTGCTGGGAATTGAACTCAGGACCTCTGGAAGAGCAGCCAGTGCTCGTAACTGCTGAGCCATCTCTCCAGCCCCCCAATCCTGACTTTTTTATGGATACCAGAGAGTCAAACTCAGGTTCCCATTCTTGCACATAAGGCACTTTACCAACTTTGTCATTTACCCTGACCCGTATTTACTTTTTAATAGATTTTAATAATTAGGCTTAGAATAGTGCTTTTCTTTTATGTCTTTAGTTCTAGCACTTGAAGGAAGAAGCAGGCTGATATCTGTGAGTTTGAGGTCAGCCTGATCTTCATAGTGAATTCTAGGACAGCCATGATTATGTCAAAAGAGCCTGTCTTCCAAACAAAACAAAACAAAACAAAAAATGCCCAAATAAAGCAATGTGGGACGACAAAAAAGATATAAAATATCATTGTGTTTTTGGTGTTGCCTATCTACTACTAGGTGTGGATCCTACCCTTAAGTGTGGTTGATATACCCAGTGAAACTGTTGGAGAAAACTAATCTTTCCTTTGTAAGTGGATGTCAGTTTGGAAATAGCTTCTTGGTTGTCATATGGGCTTGTGTCCACTTCCCCCTCTCAGTGCTGCCACACCATCTGTCTTGGACCTGTGCATGCCCTGTGCATGCTGCCACCATCTCTGTTAGTTCTTATGTGTGTCAGTCCTATTGTCTGTAAGACACTGTTTTCTTGGTGTCATCCATCCCTTATGGGTCTTATCTTTCTGCTTCCTGAGCCCTGATGAAAGGGACTTGATGAAGATACCTTTTTAGGACTTAGTGTTCCAAGGTCTTACATTCTGTGCACATTGTTCAGTTGAAATTGCAGCCAATTTATAAATTCAGGATATTTCAAAGTATAGTGACTTTTTCTGATAAATATCAATGATCTCAGAATATTTGAATGCGTTATGAAACTGTTTATAACTGGTCTTAATTATTTTTGTGGCACATACTTTGTTTTGATCCTTTGGAATTCACCATGAAAATATTATAATTTTGAAGAAAATAAATGTATTCTCATGAATACATTGGCTTTTACTTGATGGCAGGTTGAAGATAACTTTGTGCTGGAAAATGAGAAAGAAAAATTTGTAGAAGAATTGAGGGCTATTGTAGGTCAAGCCCAGGAGATCCTTCATGTCCACTCAGCTGCAGAAAAATCTATTGGTGTTGACTCTGTTGCCTTGGAATCCAATAGTAACCAAGTAAGAGCACTTTTAAGTAATAAGGCCATTTGGGGACTTTGTTATGAATATCATTATTTACCTGTTCATTTTTATTTCAGACAGGATCATCTGAACAAGTACTGATAAATTCTGCATCCACTCAAACCAGCAGTAAGTATATTTAATAAAATTTACCATTTGGCTTTTGCAAAAAGGCATTTTGGTGTCTTGATATAGTTTCATAGATAAAGATATTAACCAATAAATTAATTTGATAATAAATTGTTTTTCCACACTTGAAAAAAATTTATAGCCCATAAATTTTAAAAAAAAATTATTGATTCTTTATCTGAGTAATTTACTTCTGAGTTGTTACATGGTATGTTACCAGAAAAGGAAGTCACAATGCTGAAGACTTTGACAGCCTATTTGAATCTTAACTGCTAATTTGTTTACTTTGACATGAGATGGACAAAAGTATCCTAACTAAAATCTGTGCCTCATATTTTAATAGTCATTCAGAACTTGACTATTTCACTGATGATAATACTTCTACCAGTTCTGGTCACTGATAACTTTGTAAATCAGACACCAGATAAACTTCCAGAAACTAAAATTAGGGTTTTTCTGTTTTCTTTTCTGACAACTTTATCTCTTCATTCTTCTTAGCCCTGGTCATGGGTATATTAAGAGTGTCTGGGAGGGGGAGATGAACCATAGCATCATGAAGACATCTGAAGGAATTTACATAGCATGAAGAAGCAAAAGGTGGTGTGGAAATAATGGAAGCAGATACCATTATCCTGAAATTTAGTTAAACTGTATTAGGTTGCCAGAGTACATCTGTATCTTAGCAGAAATCTGAGCAAGTGTCTGACTGACAACGTAAGGTAAAGTTCCAAAGAAAATTACTTGAGAAAGTTACAGATATAGGGATTTGTCTTACTTTACTTTTATATTGTCATAAGCTAGATTTACTTCTCTTTTTTTTCTGGTCTATAGTTCTCTAAATTTTAATGCTTGTATACCACCATGATATCACTTAGGCACAACCATAATCAGGTTGCAAAACAACAACTGTAGATTTGAATGGAGAAACTATGACCCAGTTATTTAAATGTAGTGCTTTGCTTCTGGTTACTATTAATATATATCTTATATTTAGTTCTGTAAACTGTTTGTCAAGGTTGGGATGTTACTCTTATGACTTATAATTATCCTTGTTCTCTTGAAAGTGGAAATGCAACACAAGCTAATTTTTAACTTGATTTCTTTATTTAATATGAACACACTGACATTTTCTATGTGTATAATTTGTTAATAATTCTTTCTCCAGATGAATCAGTTCCTCAGTCATCCCCAGTTGGTCGGTGGCGGTTTTGTATCAACCAAACTATAAAACATCGTGAGGCACAGTCTCCTCCTTCCCTTCAGCCTTCTGTGGCTACAGTTCCTGGGTTACATCCATTTTCTAGTAAGCTTTATTGTCTGCCAGATTTCTATGGACTTGGATGATATGGTTAAAAATTACAGACTGTATTTATTAATTTGTTTTTAGGAGTATTTTATGCTTATGAAAGTTTTCATGAGCATTTTAGAAGACATTAATATTGCTATGTAACAGGCCATTTTATTCAGTTTTTGTGGAAAAAAAACCAAGAAGTGGGGGCTGGAGAGATGGCTCAGAGGTTAAGAGCACTGGCTGCTCTTCCAAAGGTCCAGAGTTCAATTCCCAGCAACCACATGGTGGCTTACAACCATCTATAATAAGACCTGGTGCCCTCTTCTGGCATAGAGGCATGTATGTGGGCAGAACACTGTATTCATAATTAATAAATAAATCTTTAAAAAAAAAACCAAGAAGTCATTTCTTCTTGACTGTTGAATTCTGTGATGTTTTAGGTCTCATTTACAAATGTACTTTTAAATAGGTCCTAATTTGACCCTAGCTTTCCTTGTCCCTTTTGAGTTTTGTGTTTACACTTTTTACTCATCAAAACTTAACTATTCTTTTGTTTTGTTCCAGGTTCAAGAAACACAAGTAATCAGGAAATATCACAGGACACATTGTTCACTATAGAGAATAATCCAGGCCAGCATGTAATTTTCACCTCTAAATCAGAACACAAGGATGTGGTTGATGGTAATATTTCTGAATGTGCTAGTGGAGAAACTGAGCAGCCAACTATTCACTGTCAAGTGGAAGATGACAGACAGATAAGGGCACCAGCTACTGATCATTCCAATGATTCTGCTACTTTGGTATGTCCAGTTTCAGTTGAATGTGAGGCACTCACCAGCCAAGCAGGCATGTTCATACCTACCCATCCATGTCAGCAAGCTGCTGTTCTGGCTGATGTGCTTCTGCCCCATCCTGGTGAATCGGTTCAGATTGGTGATAATGTTGTTCTAACTTCAGCATTTGTATCTTCTGATCAAAAGCCTCAACCAACTATAGATGCAGAGTTCATTTCCCAAGAAGTAGAAACCACAGTGAACACTGAAACAAGTTCTCCTAAGGCAGTCCTTGCCACTCAGACTCCTGGCTTTGAACCAGCTACACATCTTCCTGCTACTGTCCTGGAATCAGATGGGGAACGACCTCCAAAAATGGAGTTTGCAGACAACCGAATTAAAACACTGGATGAAAAATTAAGAAACCTGCTCTATCAGGAGCACAGCATTTCTAGCATTTATCCTGAGAGTCAGAAGGATACTCAAAGCATAGACTCTCCATTTTCTTCCTCTGCTGAAGATATACTATCCTATTCAATGCCAGAAATCATAGCTGTCAGTCACTGTGGGATTCAAGATAGTCCCACACAATCTCCAAATTTCGAACAGACAGGCTCTAAGATTCCGTCCAATGTAGCTGCAAGTCAGCCTGCTAATATATCAGTGTTCAAAAAAGACTTGAATGTGATAACTTCTGTACCCAGCGAGTTATGTTTACATGTGAGTATCTTTCTAATTCTTATTCTTTGCTTATGGAATTTAAAGAAATGCCCTCTCTCCTAAAATGTTCCAAAGTAACTACCATTTAAGATTGTGACTTAGGCTGCAGCTACTCAAAACTTCTTAGAAATGGCAGATTTGCCTTGAGTTTATTTAAGAAAGCCTTCTGGTGAGTTGGCTTGAAATTTGCAAACACTGTGTATAATTTTAGATTATTTTGAGGATAAGTGTAATAAACTTTGATTTCAGTTTGAGAGGAAACTTTAAAAACAAAACAAGAAAAATTTACAAAGAAAACTGTTGTCCATTCCCTTATAACAATTTTACAGTATTAATTTAATATTTTGATGTGTTTAACTTATTTTTTAAAATCATCCATAATCCCACGACTTTTTTCTCAACCTCTAAAAGAACTAGAAATATAGCTCAGTGATAGAGTGCTTGCCCCAGTACCTTAAACAGTAAAACATTTAATTAAGCATGGTAACCCATACCATAATCTTAGCACCAAGGAGGTGGAGGTGGTAGGATCAGAAGTTCAAAATCATCTTCAATTAATACTAAGTTTGAGGCAAGCCTTGACTACATGACACCTTGTTGAAAAAGAACAAATAGAATGTAAGCGGAGCGCATAGATCCTGGCCATTGCCTGCTGAACTATTTGTTTCTGATAAATTGTAGGAGAGAGGACAGTCATTGTCTTAAGTTGTGTAATCATGGTGAACCCGCCAGGCTCCAGTGAAAAGTACCAAACATACAATCACACAGGTGGTCCTGGCTAAACTCAGTGGATCACAAAATAAATGGAAAGACATGAACATGGCAAAGGAACTTGTTGGGGGGAGAGGAGTTGATAGGGATGGGAGAGAAATGAGAACGTGGGGTGGAGTAATCAGAATTCATTATTAACATGTATGAAAGTATTTATAAATTCAATTAGAAAAATAAAAATAAGTTCAGAAAAACAGGAGAAGGAGCAGGAAGAAAAAGAGTTTTTCCCAGAAAAGTTGAGATGGAAAGATTACAAGTTTTCCACATTTTAGATTCCCTGAATTTTAGAATACTTGTAAATACCAGATGGAGTATCTTGGGGCTGGTACCCAAATCTAAATACAGAATTCATTTTTGTTTCTTATATATTTATACACAGAGACTGTAGACAATTTTATATAGTTTATTAATGCATTTTATTTTAATTGCAACTCATTAGATGAGGTTGGTCAGATGTGGAATTTTCCACTACTAGCAGGATCATGTTGGTACTCAGAAAGTTTCAGATTTTGGATTTTAGATTTTTGTTGAGATTGGCCACCTATATAATATAGGAACCTTAATATCTCCATTTTTATTCTTTTCATGTCTTTTTTTTTATTTTTCAGTATTGGCTATTAAGTTCAGGGATCAAATACATACCATGCAAGTGCTATACCACTGAGCCATACCCCTAGCCCTATTTCCCTTTTCTACCTGTTCAGTCACAGAGGTAATCACTAGTAATTTTGCTGCTTTTCCTTCTTGACTTTTCTTAACCCTACTTTTCCAAACCCTATTTGGATGCATATCACATATGTTCTTCAAAACAATATTGTGCTAAAAGCACATAATTACTGTGTCAACGAACTGAAATTTTTTTACCATCTCATGATCTTTGTAAATGTTTACTACTGTAATTTTTGTCATCATTGCTATCCAAATAATATATACTTGTGTGCAAAATAAAATCTATCACATCCCAAATCTGTAAACATAACTGTTGGCATTTCCAGATATGATTTTAGTTAATGTATAAATATTTGTACCAACATAATTCTGCATATGTATTATGCCTTTTATAAACATAAATACATGTAATATTTATATACATATATTCCTTTGTGTATATATGCTGTTTTGCTTTTTTTAAATTTTTGTAAAGTAGTTTAAGTTATAGAATTAATATGTAAGCACAAAAGAATTTCAGATGAATAGTAAAATCTAAACAACTTAACATTTCCTAAACAAGTTTCTTATTGTAGTTTCTTTGGTCATTATCATTAATAACTTGTAAATAATACATATATTTGTTCCTCTCTTGATTTAGTAATTTTGTGTTTTTTCTTTTTAAGACTGTGTTTTACTATGTAGCGTAAAGCTGCTGTGGAACCCATTACCTTGCCATTCAACAGAATGGACCCCTTATAACTCTGTTACCTATTAAAGGTTCTGCCTGTTTCTGCCTCTCAAAGCCTCACAATGGGGATTAAGTTTTAACATTATTTTGATGAGGACATTTAACATATAACAAATTCCTCTTTGGATTCTTCATTGTTTAGCATATAGAAATGCAACTGACTGGTTTTTGTTTTTGTTTTTGGTACAAGGCATCCACTCTGTAGTCCAGGCTATCTTGGCTTCAAACTCATAGTAATCTTCCTATCTCAACCTCTTTCTATCTTAACCTTTATAGTACTGGGATTATAGATGTGAGCCACTCATCCAAACAATAACTGACTTTCATGTGTTAAGATTGTGTACTTGAATTTTTCTGAGTCTATTTATTGGCCTAATAGTTTTGGGTGGGTTCTTTTGGATTTTATTTTTCTCTTTTTTTATGGATGTGTTTGCATGTATATGCACATATGTGCGTGTGTGAGTACACACCGAGGCCAGAGTTTAACAGTAGATGTCCTCAATCTCTCTTCACCATATTCCGTTGTGGCAGGATCATTGATTGACTAGTGTAGCTAGACATTTTTCTCAGAGGATCTGAACTCATTTCCTTATACTTTCATAGCAATTCATCCACTGAGCCATCTCCCTATCCCTGAACCTTTTCTTTGAGACAGGGTCTCATTATGTAGACCAGGCTGGCCAAAAACTCACAGATATCCATCTTCCTATGTTTCCTGAGGGCTGGGATTAAAAGAGTGGACCGCCATGCCCAGCTTTGGGTTTTCTATGTATAAAATTTTGTCATTTGTGAATGAAGAAAATTTTATTTGTTCATTTCTTATTTTTCTCATATGTTAACTTTTCATATCATGCATTCCTCTTTTTCCCTTTGCTTTTTTTTAAATGTTTATTTATTTATTTATTTATTATGTATACAATATTCTGTCTGTGTGTATGCCTGCAGGCCAGAAGAGGGCACCAGACCCCATTACAGATGGTTGTGAGCCACCATGTGGTTGCTGGGAATTGAACTCAGGACCTTTGGAAGAGCAGGCAATGCTCTTAACCTCTGAGCCGTCTCTCCAGCCCCCTCCCTTTGCTTTTTGTAATGAGATAATTTCTCCATTTTTAAGATGATTATATTGTCCTATTTAGTCATTTTGCATCATGGATTGCATTTTTGAATTTCTAATAGCTGTAATCCATTCTTTGTTTTTTAAATATTTATATTTAATTTACTGTGTATATATGTATGCCCAATGTGTATGTATATGTGCCATGTGTGTGCAGGAGCCCACAGAGGTCAGAAGAGGAGCTTGATACCCTAAAACTAGAGTTACAGATAGCTGTCAGCCACTAGATAGGTTCTGGGAACCATACCTGGTTGCCCTTAACCACTGAGGCCACTTTCTAGCACTGAGTTTAGTATTTTCTTTCAGTGTTAGTTTTCTTTAAGTTTTGTTAATTCTTAGTTCTGTGTTCATTTTTTTTTCAATTTCTCCCATAAGATTCTGTGTTCATCTGTACATATGTGCTATTATATAATTACTGTATCTTTAATTGTGAGAAAAACATCAAACAGACTTTTTTGTGCTATACATTTTAACATTTTTTTAAAGCTTCCTGGTGGGTAACTGCTGTAGCTAGTCTATAAAGGCAGCTGGGCTGTTAGATATTGTCTTTGCCCCTCACTGACTTTTCTCTTGTCCAAAATATTTCTTCTTTGTATTCTTATTATGGGAGTAGGTGTTCTGGTATTTTTTTTCTTGGTGTAGAGAGAAGGGAATGACTGTTCTTTCTTTTTTACCTCAACCAGTATAATCTTCCATTCAAAAATTGTCTATTGAACAGTAAGTCAAAACCTCTTTTTCTGAAGTTCACATTCTAGTATTTAACAGTCTTTCAATAACATAATTTAAGGGCTATGATAAATTAGATTATCCATTTTGAGTGATCAGGGAAAGACATATATAATATATAGTAGTGACATTTTCAGGTAGGTATTTGTTCAAGGAATCAAAAGAAGGCCAGTTAAGTAGAAAGATATTTTAAAACATAATACAGTGAAAAGACATATGGGAAAAAGATTGGGTGGAATTTTGTAAGCATCCTTTTTGTTGACCAGATTTCTTTGTTGCTGCTCATATCTAGCATTTGAGTATGTGGTCTTTTTGAGACAGTTCATACATATAGTACAGTCTTCCTTTCTTCTTTCTTTCATAAATTCTTATGTCTAGATCTGGAGTTTTATTGTTGCTGTTGTTTTGTCTGAGTATTTCACTTTACAAGGGAAACTAAAATTTATGGTAAATATATCTTGTTCTATTCACTACATATTTATAATTTGTGTCTAAATAAGTGCTTATTATAAATGAGAAATATATATCTCATTTATAATTTCAGTGGCATCAGTGTAGCACTTTCTGAAACATAGTATTTTTACAATTTTTTATCTCCTAGTTTAGATAATATTGCTAACCCAAAATAGGACTTCAGAAACTTGCTTACTGATTGTTCAAAATTTCACCTTTTTTTTTTTGAGGTAACCTTTCATGTATCCTAGGCTGAGCTCATACTTACTACATAACCACGAATGATCTACCTCTACCTTTTGAGTGCTATGATTACAGATGTATGTACATGAATGCCTTGTGTGGTTCTGGGAATCAAACCCAGGGCACTGTGCTTGCTAGGCAAGCCCTCTATCAACTGAACATCTCTAGTCCAAAATTTTCCCTTTTGATAACTTCTGATTTAAGTATTAATAGTGCTTATTGTCATGTAGGAAGGCTGTCTTCCTTTAGATTAATGCTACATCCCTCCCCTATATACTTTTTATATTCACTTTTAATACTCTGTTATTAGTGACCACTTTTTTTCTTTTTCTTTTTCTTGACAGGGTTTCTCTGTGTCAGCCCTTGCTATCCTGGAACTCTGTAGACCAGGCTGACCTAGAACTCACAGAAATCTGCCAGCCTCTGCCTCCCAATTCAGGGATTAAAGGCCTGTGCCACCACCGCTGGATAGTTATTTTTACATCCCAAAGGATCTATGGTTCTATGCACTAAGTTTTTGTATTAATTACCGCAGATTATTTAGGAAGCACTCATTTAGACACAAGCAATCATGGGTGTTTGGGGAGGTTAGGAGGACAAGAAGATGATGGTTTTATAGCAAACATGATCTGATATTAAAAATTCTTAGAGCATGAATTCACAGTAATTTTTCATTTCTTTGTAAATTTCTATGAGATCATATTAACTAATAAACTTTCTTCATATTTCCTATTTATTACTTAAACAGCTTTAAATTGCTTGTTTTTCTATTGTATCATATATCAAACATAATTATCTCTTAAATAATAGGGGAATAAGCTAATATTTCACTTAATAGCATTTATAAACAGGCATGGTACTGCACACCTGAAATCCTACTCCTTGGGAGGTAAAAACAGTAGGAGCCGGAGTTCAAGGACAGCCTGAATTACATGATATCTTGTGTCTAATAAACCAAAAAACTAGTATTTTAGTCATTGGCATATATAAAAAATAACTTATTTTCAATTTTAGTTTTCAAATTTGATGTAATGACAACAAATATTTTGGCCTGGAAAATTAATAGTGTCTTTTATTTAATCTAAAGACATAATATTTCCAAAGAAATATCAAAGCTTCGGTTTCAGTCTCATATGCACTGTTACTGAAATAGTCCATAGTTTTATGGTTAATTATTAATCCATATAAGAAAACTTTTTTTTTTTTTTTTGGTTTTTCGAGACAGGGTTTCTCTGTGGTTTTGGAGCCTGTCCTGGAACTAGCTCTTGTAGACCAGGCTGGTCTCGAACTCACAGAGATCCGCCTGCCTCTGCCTCCCGAGTGCTGGGATTAAAGGCGTGCGCCACCACCGCCCGGCTTAAGAAAACTTTTATACCACAAAACTTAACTCACCTTACCTAAATTATTACCACTTGGTTTTTCTTTGATTTTTGTCTCCATTAGGAGATGTCCTCAGATGCTTCACTTCCAGGGGATCCAGAGGCCTATCCTGCTGCTGTGTCAAGCGATGGAACCATTCATCTGCAGACAGGAGGTGGATATTTTGGCCTAAGCTTTACTTGTCCTAGTCTCAAAAATCCTATTAGCAGGAAATCCTGGACTCGAAAATTAAAAAGCTGGGCATACAGGCTACGGCAGTCAACCAGCTTTTTCAAGAGATCAAAAGTCCGTCAAGGTAGTGTGCTTACAGTCAGGGACATAGACTAGGTAACATCATTTTTCATCTACTTTTTTTTTGTCGTCCATATTTGAATCTTGCCATTTTTTCCCATGTAGCTCATATATATTAAATATCCCATTAGTGTTGTGGCCATTTTATTTTTTCCTTTTGTAACTAATTTGGTTTTTCAGTTATTCATTTCATATAGATACTAAGTATCGGGATAAATCTTGCAATGTCTGATTTAGAGTTAGGGACTTAAACAATGTTGCTTATACATTAACACTTTTTAATTATCTAGCAAGGGTTAAACTTTTTCTGCTTTTCTTCATTTTTGGTAATGTAAACAAATTAGTCTTAAAAGTGATTTTTCTCTTTTCTGCTTATAATTTGACAAACCTTACAGTGGAAACAGAAGATAAAAGATCAGCAATTGCTTCTGATCCCATTCCTCTGCCACGGGAGTTCTCAGCTGATACTAGGGCTTTGAGTAGATGTAAAGCAATGAGTGGATCATTTCAGCGGGGCCGCTTCCAGGTTTGTGTCTTTGGTTGTCTCTTTACCATTGCCTTATGAAAGAAAACAGATAGAGCTTCATGGGAGAGTTTGCCCAACATCTGTGAGACCCAAAGTTCTATTCCCAACACTATAAAAAAGTGAAACCATTTGAAATTGATCTGCAAATCATCCTTACTTGAACTGTAAATCATTTCATACCTAATTTTTATCTTGGTCATATCTTTTTTCCTTACAACGCTATCGTTATAGATGAATCTGAAAATTATAAGGATGTTAGTAGTTACAAAAGAGGATAGAAATAGATAATCATTTTTGGGTCATCATTTCTATCAACTTAATTTCCTGTTTAGAATTATTTTTATTCATTTGTATGTATCTGTGTGACATATGCCATGTGAGGTGCCTACAGAGTCAAGAAGAGTATATCAGATCCCTGGGAGCTGAAATACAGACAATTGTAAGCTACCACATAGATGATGGAAACCAAACTCAGGTCTTCTGTTGGAACAGCAGATATTCTTACCCACTGAGCTGACTCTCCTGCCTCAATTTAATCTAATGTCCTTTAGAATCTCAGCAAATTTCATAGTAGAATTTTATTTGGGTAACATGAAGCTATTCTATCCAAAGGCCCCAACTGAATGACTGTGACAGTATAAGTTTTGGTATTACCAAATATTATATATGTTAAATTGGCCTTTCTTGTCTGTGCTGTGTTTTGACAATGAATTTCTTCATGAGGTTTACCCTTTGATTAAGTAGAACCAGACAAGTTTACCTTTTTCTGTCTCAGGTGATTACAGTTCCTCAGCAGCAGTCAGTGAAAATGATGTCTTTTGGAAAAGAACACAGACCTCCATTCAAGAAAACAACAGTCCAGTCCAGTGAACAAGCAGCAGCCTTTGCTGAAACTGCAGTATCTCAGTTGATCGAAGTGGAACCTGCCGTGCCCACTCCTAAAGCGTCAGATTCTTCACGAAAGTTACAAACTCTTTATGAAACTTTTAAAGAAGATAAAAGAGAGCCTGAACAAGGTGACATCTTCTCATCTTTCAGCACAGCTTGTGAAACCAGTGTGTCTTCAGTGACTACAGAAAAGAACTTGGAAGAAACTTCAACTACAGGAATCAGTGTGCATTCTGGGTCTGAACTGTTAGATAAAGAAACAGAGGAATTGACTCCTGGGAAACAGCCTTATGAATTTTCGGCCCCTCTTGCTGGTAATGGAAAGTCAGTGGCAAAATCTGGTTCAAAGAGTGATCAGTATTTACCACTCAGTAAAGAGCAAGCCTATGTTCAAACACAGAGTTCACTCTTCTATTCTCCATCTTCACCAATGAGCAGTGATGATGAATCAGAAATTGAGGACGAGGACTTGAAAGTAGAGCTTCAAAGATTACGAGAAAAGTAAGGATGCTCTCTTTTCTGTAACAAATCTAATTGTTTACAAGTTTATAGAACTTAATATTTGCTCTGTAGCTAATTGGATATTGGTGGTATTTTAATGATTAAAACTTCTGTGATTAAAAACTGATAAATTTATTTATGTACATAATTATCCTTAAAATGTTTATGGAATGCTAAAGTTATTGCGTATAAAATAGTTTTATCTTAGTTTTAAAATTGTTTTATGTGTTTGGATGTTTTGCCTGCATGTTCATTTGTGCGGCCTTTGTGTGCAGTGTCCATGGAAGCCAGAAGAAGTTGTTGGATATCCCACTAGAACTGGAGTTAATAAGCAGTTGCCAGCTGCTATGTGGTTGCTGGGAATTGAATTCAGGTCCTCTGGAAGAGTATCCAGAACTCTTAACTGCAAGCTATCTCTCCAGCTTTTTGAGACAGGGTTTCGCTATGCAATTCTGCCTGCCTGGCCTGTAATATACTATGGAGCTAATCCATGTTGACCACAAACTTGTGGTAATCCCCTGCTTCTGCGTTCTTCATGCTGGTATTACAGGCACATGCCAAGATGAATACATACTTTTTTCAATCCTTGTTCTTTAGTACTCTTGGAATACGAATATATGACTATTCTTACCTTTTATTAGTAGATAGCTAATTTATATAGTCAAAGAGAATAGTTCATCTTTAGGAAAATACAAGATCCTTCTAAGATCAAGCTTATTATTTAGTGAATGAGGTCATAAAGTTTTACTAATGATATTATAGCAATATGTTTTATCATGTAGAGTGGTTTTTTTTAATGTTGTTTTGTTTGGTATTTGGTTTCATATACCAGCCTAATCTTAAACTTGCTAAGTTTAAGATCTTGAACTCCTGACTCTGATGCCTGAACCTCCCAAGGGCTGGAATTACAGGCATGTGCCATCACAACAATGACAAAATTACCACCACCAACAAAAAATATTTACCACCTCTACAAAATTTATGGTCTACTTTGAAAAGTGCCATGCAAGCCTGGCAGGCAGAGTTTAAACCACAGAATTCACAGTGGAAGAAGAGACCCAACTGCTGAAAATTTTCTTCTGGCCACCACAAACATATATCATACACCTATATACATAATAATAATTCTTATAGCAAAAGATTGTTTTGTTTTGTTTTTCGAAACAGGGTTTCTCTAGCTTTGGAGCCTGTCCTGGAACTAGCTCTTGTAGACCAGGCTGGCTTCGAACTCACAGAGATCTGCCTGCCTCTGCCTCCCAAGTGCTGGGATTAAAGGCGTGTGCCACCACTGCCCGGCCTATAGCAAAAGATTAAAAATTAACTAAAATACACATGTATAAATGTTTGATATTACACTGCATATATTTCATTTTTCCTATATATTCAGTACTGTGTAGTTTATGTATACAGATATTTTATAGTACAATACTTATTTTTAAAGTGCTTTAATATTTGTGATGTTAGTATTCTATTTATGTTTTATGGAATATTGTTATTGTCTGAAATATGGTCTTGCCATTTAGCTCAGGCTGGCCTCAAGTTTGCAAACTCTGAACTGCCTCAGCCTTCTGATTATAAGAATTTAATAAATCTTTTTTTTTTTTTTTTGGTTTTTCGAGACAGGGTTTCTCTGTGGTTTTGGAGCCTGTCCTGGAACTAGCTCTTGTAGACCAGGCTGGTCTCGAACTCACAGAGATCCGCCTGCCTCTGCCTCCCGAGTGCTGGGATTAAAGGCGTGCGCCACCACCGCCTGGCAATAAATCTTTTAAATCATTTTGAAAAGACTGTTGGCTTTTATAGCTGCCTATGTTGGTTATGAGTACTTAATTTTGTTTATGAAATATAGGTTCTCAAAAAGGGTCTTTTTATTCTGGGATTTGAGAGATGACTCAGTAGTTAAGAGTACTTCCTGTTCTTCAGTTCCCAGTATCCATATCAGGTGACTCACAACTACCTGTAACTGCAACTCTAGGAGTTCTGATGGCCTACATATTTGTGCCATATATTCATACAAACACACCCATAAATTAAAAAAAAATCTTTTTTTAAAAAATCAGCCCCAAATAGGACCAGGTGTGGTATTTCATGCTTTAATTCCAGCACTTGGGTTGCAGAGGCAGGTGGATCTCTTTAAGTTGAGACTAGCCTGTTCTACATAGCAAGTTCCATGCCATTGACAGCTCTGGTGCAGACCTAGTAGCAAGACAGCTCTGAAAGTGCTAGAGTTCTTACATAAGGCCAGGAAGTTGGGATTCGTAGTCCTTGCAGCAGCTGGCATTACAATGGATAGGCAGCCGCAGGTATCAGGATTCCTCGGGCCCTGGCAATGGCCAGTCTGAAACCCTCCATGCTCAAGTTTGACAGCTGTCTGGAATTCTTCCAATGACCAGGACCAGCAGTTACTTTTCTCTGGCTTTTTATTGCCTTCAATCCTTTTTTCACCCACAACTCTCTTTCCTTTCAACTTCACTATCCCTTTAGTTCCTGCCTGGCCCCTCTCTCAAACTATTGAGCTACCTCTTCTTCAACAGTCAAGCAGCTGTACCTTGCTTATTTTGAAGCTCAGCCTGCTGACAACCAAACTCTCTCTTCTTCAGCTGTCAAGTAGACAGCTGCATCGCCACTTTCATAGTTTAGGCCTGCAGACTGTTCAACTCTCATTGCCTCTGTTGTCTCTGCTGTTTTCTTTGTGTTTACCAGCTCTGCCTACACTACTGAAAGTAGGCAAGACCACCCAGGAGAAGCAGCTTTGTATTGGGCCTAATGTTACACCAGAAAAGCCAGCACAAGACCTGCTTATAAAGCCGCGGGAGTGTTTGGACCAACCACAGTGTATCTTTCACAGCACTATCCCTTTAGCCACAGCCACAGTAGTCTCTCTGGTAGGCCACCAAAAGTTTCATCTGCCTCTGGCCTTGCAGGAGAGGATGAAAATGTTTGCAGAGTTTTCTAGAGTTTTGCAAGGCTTTTGATAGCTAAAAGTTGAGTACACGCTGGAACAGTCCTTGTTAAGACTGAACCCCTAGGAACTAAAACAATCAGCTGAGTTCATTGTGTAGTTTTCTCAAGGCATCTGTGGGGTGTTCAAAACTGCTGGTGTTAGCATAAGAATTGTCCAGTTGGCTGACTGACAGTCTTTGTACTCAAAGCAACCAGGGCAGCAAGGAAGAGTCCAAAAGCTACTAGTTAGGGAGTCAAATTGCATAGTCGCCTAGTAACTGGGATTTTTTTTTAATAGGAAAATGAACATCAGAAGGAGTGCTTAGAATAGGAACGTAATTTATCAATAACACTAATAGTAGCTACTTTAACAGATTTTTAATAGAGTTTAAAAGCCTGCCCAGTGGCTAAGGGAATGAGTGCCCATTCTCCTCTTCTATCTCACTAACCCCTGGATTACATCCCCAGCCCATTAGTGTTCTTTTGTTATGGGTTGTTCATAATATTTTACTAGACAATTGGTAGATACTATAGACCAATAAAAGTAAGCTGAGATTATTTTGCCCAAATTAGTTTGAATAATCTATAGATGTGGGGGTTTGTATTTTAAAAGTTAAATTTTAAAAATAAAGGCCAGTCCTGGTGACACAGACTTGTAATCCCAGTACTCAGAAGGCAATTTTTTTTTGTGTGTTCAAGGTCAGTCTGGTCTATATAGTGAATTCCAGGCCAACAAGGTTACATAGTGAGAACCTGTCTCAAAGGAAGTGATACATAGGATAATGTTCAAATAAAGTAATGAGAAAGCAAACCAAAAGACCCTTTGTACTTCTCATGCTATGCCTCACTATGAGCTGTTTGGGATATATCTTGCTGGTTCTTTTTCTGTCCTTTATAAAAATAAAGTAAAAAACAATCATGCTATTTTATAATTTTTTTACTTTAAGATGTCTATAAATGTTCATATCTGTGTAAATCTACCTTTAAAATATCACTGCATGCAGTTCCAATGTATGAATGTATCCAAGTTTATTTGATCCTTTCTTGAGAGATATTTCAGTGTTCTCCATATTTAATTATATAAATATGCTTATCTTTTTACACACAGAGAGATTTCTGTGGAATACAATTAAAAGGTCTGTATTTGTTTGTTTGTTTGTTTTTTTGAGTCAGGGTGTCTCTGTGTAACCGCCCTACCTGTCCTGGAATCCGCTCTGTAGACCAGGCTATCCTCAAACTCCCAGAGGTCCACTTGCCTCTGCTTCCCAAGTGCTGGGATTAGAGGTGTGCACCACCACCACACAGCAAAAGGTCTGTATTCTTGAAGTTTACAGATAATTGCTAAGATTGTATTCGATGTCAGGCTTGGTTGCTCATGCCCGTAATCCCAGCTCCTGGGAGGTAGAGGCTAATGTGTTGAATTCCAAACTAGCCAATATTATATAGTGATGTCTTGTATCAAAAAAAAAAAATTTGAGCTGGGGGATGCCAGAGGTGGTGCATACCTTTAATCCCAGGATTTAGGAGGCAGAGGCAAGTGGATCTTTGTGAGTTCAAGGCCAACCTGGTCTATAGAGTGAGTTCTAGGACAGCCAGAGATATACAGAGAAACCCTGTCTCAAAAAAAAAAAACAAAAAATACTCTGCATTCCATCATTTTTAATATTAATGTTTTGTTAAGTTTTATTTATACCATTACAAAGTTCCTGAGTTTCTTTTTATGGCACCAAAATTATTCAAATATTTTCTACATAATTTTTATTCAGACACATTCAGGAGGTGGTCAATCTTCAAACACAGCAGAATAAAGAGCTGCAGGAGCTCTATCAACGCCTTCGAGCAACTAAAGATAGCAAAGTGCAATCTTCAGAGATTCCTTCATCACCTGCTTCACCACGTCGGCCAAGATCTTTCAAAAGTAAACTCCGAAGCCGCCCTCAATCTTTGACACATTCAGACAATGTCATTGTTGTAAAAGGTAAACCAATCATAAACATAATCATTTTAGTTGTTGTAAAAGATAAACCAATCATAAGCATAATTGGGTTTTTTTGTGTTTTTTTAAAGCATAATTGTTTTTCAAAACTAATCAGATCTCGACATAGTGTGTAGCATGCCTGTAGTTGAAGCACTCAGGAGACTGCGGCAAGATGATGATGACTTCAAATCTCGTCTGGTGTGAACAGAAGAACCTGTCTCAAGAAAAATAAAATCTGAACAGCAAAATTAGAAAAACAGTGATAGTACAAGTTGCTTTTTATTAGGCTGAAATAATTTAATATTGTACACATTGATCTAAAATATTCCTATGTTTTTGGTACTAAATGTTTTTTAGTTAAATAATTAGTATAATTGATGGAATTTGGAGAATAACGAAGTTTTTTATGTTTATATTTGGAAAACAAACAGGTGGAACTTCAGTATCTACTCTAAATAGTTTCCAAAATGCTCCAGTTAGTTAGAAATGCTATTCTTATATTGAGAGTTAGTATAGAAGTTTGTTGATCGTGCAGGTAAACTTTGAAATACTTCCATGTTGATCTGAAGCAAGAGATCTTTATATATTACTTTTTAAAGACACAGACAGAGAGAGACAGAGGGACAGAGAGAGAGAGGTAGAAAGAGAGAGAGAGCACGAGCGAGCGTGGGTAGGCCATAAAAGAGCATCGGATCTTCTGGAGTTACAGGCAGTTGTGAGCCACCTGACATGGGTGCTGGGAACTGAACTCTTCTGTAACATCACCAAGCACTCTCAACCACTAAACAATCTCTCCAGAACCTTTATATATTATTATTAAGAATATTAGAAAAATCCATTTCTTTTTTATTTTTTTAATTTATTTATTTTTTTTGAATCCATTTTTTTTATTGAGAAAAGGAGAAAAAAAAACAAGTTTCCACCTCCTCCCAGCCTCCCATTTCCCTCCCCCTCCTCCCCCCCTACGCCCCCTCCTCCCACCCTTCTCCCCCTCCCCCCACTCCTTTCCCCCTCCCTCTCCAGTCCAAAGACCAGTCAGGGTTTTCTGCCCTGTGGTAAGACCTAGGACCTCCCACCTCCGTCCATATCTAGGAAGGTGAACATCCAAACTGGCTGGGCTCCCACAAAGCCATCACATTACGTAGGATCAAACCCCCGTGCCATTGTCCTTTGCGTCTCATCAGCCCTCATAGTTCGCCATGTTCAGAGAGTCCAGTTTTATCCCATGCTTTTTCAGTCACAGTCCAGCTGGTCTTGGTGAGCTCTCAATAGATCAGCTCCACTGTCTCAGTGGGTGGGTGCATCCCTCGTGGTCCCGACTTCTTTGCTCATGTTCTCCCTCCTTCTGCTCCTCATTGGGACTTTGGGAGCTCAGTCCAGTGCTCCAGTGTGGGTCTCTGTCTCTATCTCCATCCATCACCAGATGAAGGTTCTATGATGATATGCAAGATATTCGTCAGTATTGCTCAAGGATAGGGTCATTTCAGGTTCCCTATTCTCAACTGCCCAAGGAACTAACTGGGGACCTCAGCTTGGGCACCTGGGAGCCCCTCTAGGGTCAGGTCTCTTGCCAACCCTAAAGTGGTTCCCTTAACTAAGAATTGTGGTTCCGTGCTCCCCTGTCCAACCTTCCTTTATCCCAATCCTCCTGCTTTCCCAAGGCCCGACCTCCTTCCCTTCTAACTTTTCTCTCCCCATCTCCCCTTACCCCCAACCCACCCCACCCCAAGATCCCAATTTTCTCCCCGGCAATTTTGTCTACTTCCCTTAGCCAAGAGGATAACTATATGTTTTTCCTTGGGTTCCCCTTCTTACTTAGCTTCTTTAGATTCACCTATTGTAGACTCCGTGACCCTTATTTATGGCTAGAAACCAATTATGAGTGAGTACAACCCATGTTCATCTTTTTGGGTCTGGGATACCTCACTCAGGATAGTGTTTTCTATTTCCATCCATTTGCATGCAAAATTCGAGAAGTCATTGTTTTTTACCACTGAGTAGTACTCTAATGTGTAGATATTCCATGCATCAGTATTTGCATACATGTATGTCTGTGTGAGGATGTCAGAATCCCTGGAACTGGAATTACAGACAGTTGTGAGCTGCCATGTGGGTGCCGGGAGTTGAACCAGGGTCCTCTAGTAGAGTAGCCAGTACTCCTAACAGCTGAGCCATCTTTCCAGGCCCCCAAAAATCCATTTCTTTTTTAAAGATTTATTTATTTATATTTTATGTATATGAATGTTTGCCTGCATATATGTATATGTACCACACTATGTGCCTAGTACCCATGGAGGTCAGAAGACAATGCCAAATCTTCTGAAACTGGAGTTAAGGATAATTGTGAACCATCATATGGGTGCTAGGAAGCAAGCTCAGGTCTTCCAAAAGATCAACAAGTGTTCTCAATTGTGAGGCTGTCTCTCCAGCCCCTAAAATGTTATTTCTTTAACTTTGGGAAACTAGTCTCTATCTATTTAACAAATAAAGAAATTACTCCTCGGGTTGGATTTCTTTGGTTCCAGATACATAATGAAGGTCAACGTACCACATAACTTGTGCTTCTATTTTTATTGTATACTATTCAGAATAGTGAAGAAGTAGAACTAGCCTAGATGTCCATCAACAGATAAATGGATAAAGAAAATGTGGAGCACCATTCAGTGGAATTTTATTCAGGTGTAAAGAAAATGAAGTGATGGAAAACTAGTCATGTATGGTAGTATATACCTCTAGCCCCAGCACAGGGAGATTGAAGCAGGAAGTTGGTTGAGTTTGAGGCCACACTACATTGAGCTATAGGATGCGCCTGATAAAAATAGAATTGAAGGGTAGATTAGGATTGAAAACAGCTTTGGAGATTCAGTATCGGAAGTCATAACCTTTAGTCTGATGTTATGGCATTTATAGTTAGACTTCATTTTGTTCTGAAATGCTATGCTTGTTTACACACTTGTTTTGTTCATTTGTTTAGAGATGAATTCTCTCTATAATTTCCAGCCTTGTCAGGGCTCAAATTATCCCTCTACCTCTGCCTCTGAAGTTGCTAGGACTATAGGAGAGGCACTCTATGATATTCTTTTTCTTATTCTGTATCATGCTGAAGATTGAACCACAGGACTTGCACACTCGAGGCAAGTGCTCTATCAGTAAGCTTAGCCCCTAGTTTACCCAAATGTTTTTTCCTGTGCCCAAACATGACCTTTATTTGAATTTTGCTTATTATTTCAATTATATAAAGTGGATTTTAGTAGTTTCTACCTGTTGTTAAACTTTTCAAATATATATATATAGTTTGTTTGTTTGTTTGACACAGGATTTCTCTGTGTAGCCCTGGCTATCCTGGAACTCCTGGAACTTGCCCTGTAGACCAGGCTGGCCTTGAACTCAGAGAGACTCGCCTGCCTCTGCCTCCTGAATGCTGGGATTAAAGGTGTGCACCACCACCGCCTGGCTTCAATTCTATAAACTGTGTGTCATCTATTTTGGAACTCTGCTGCATGTGCTTGTGATTCTTTTACCTTTTGATATTAGTATATATTTCTGATATGAATATAAGCAATCAGCTTTCTTTAGTTTACTACTTACATGTTGCACCACTCCATTCTTTTAATGTATTTTTTAAAAAATTTATTTTTTTTGTGTGTCTCTATATATGTGCTTGTGTATGTCTGAGTATGTGCCACAGCTTGCATCTGGATGTCAAGACAAGTTATGGGAGTTGGCTCTGGAAATCAAGTTGTCAGGTTTGGCAGCAATTGCCTTCACCCACTGAGCCACCTTCCCTGCCCTTTTATACTTTTAATCTGAACAATATTTATTATGGACATCATTATACAGTTAGATCATGTTTTTTATCTACTCTGTCAGCCTTTGTTTTTTATAAAGGGGTTATTTAAACCATTCCAATATAATTTAATTATAAACTAAGAATCATTTCTACTTTTTATTTTGCTATTTGTTTTTCATATCTAATGACCTTTTTGTTCTTCTTTGATTCCTGCTTGCCTTTGTGTTAAACTTGCATTCTTTTTTGTGTGTGTGTGTGTGATGTTTCTTTTTTTTAATTTATGTATTTATTATGTATACAGTGTTCTGTCTGCATGCATGCCTGCAGGCCAGAAGAGGGCGCCAGATCTCATCAGGTGGTCGTGATGACTCAGGACCTCTGGAAGAGCAGTCAGTGCTCTCAACCACTGAGCCATCTCTCCAGCCTCTAAACTTGCATTCTTAAAAGATTGATTTGAGAAAGTGTGTGTGTGCCTTACTCCTCTGAGGTACAGTCCCTCCCTAAGCCTTGGGCTCTTGTTTTCTTAGGTAGGCTGGAAGTTAACAAGCCTCCCTAACATCTAGAATCACAGGTGTTTGGATGGATGACTTGTTAACTTGGGTGCTGGGTTATGAACTCCAGTCTTCATGATTGTGCAGTAAATGCTGAGCCATGTTTCCAAACCCTAAATAGATATTTTTTTATAATGTTTAAATCCTTTATTATATGTTTTTAGTTATTTTCCTGTAGTGGCCATGGGGATTGCAATTAGCTTCTTAGTTCAAGAATAACACTATCTTAATTTCAATGGTATATATATTTTCTTCTGTGTATGTGCCTTCCTTTCTTTTTACACATTACATTTTTACATATGATAAGCAAATCAACAAATTTGTGTAATTATTGCTTTTTGTAGTCATCTTTGCAATCAGATGAGAGAATAAGATAGATATAAGCACAAAGTACACTTAAACAGAATATTATATTTACTAATGCAGTTTTTTGTTTCTTCACATATATTTTTACTGCATTGCCAACTTTTTTTCATTATAAAGGACTTCATTTATTAATTTTTACAAGGCAACTATGTTAGCAATTCAATTTTTTCCATAGTTTCAATTTATAGGATTTGTTTTACAACGCAGGTTATAGAAAAATGCTTTGGATTCAAAGACTATTAAAAGGACCAATCATAATTCAACTTATAGTTGCTTTTCTCTTTGCCTCAAAACATAACATAAAAAACATGTTCGTGTTTTGCTTGGGCAATCAAAAGGAAATATTTTAGATTTCTAATTTATGTGTATCACTGCTTTGACAGCCTCCAGCTTCTAGAAATAGCTGTAACTCTTTATATTTTGCCTTTTGGCCCAGAATTAAATGCCCTTACTTGTTTATAACAGATAGAAAACAATTATAACCAGAATTCTAAATTAATTAGCTATTTAAAGTTCATCCGTTAGGGGCTGGAGAGATGGCTCAGTGGTTAAGAGCATTGCCTGCTCTTCCAAAGGTCCTGAGTTCAATTCCCAGCAACCACATGATGGCTCACAACCATCTGTGATGGGGTCTGGTGCCCTCTTCTGGCCTGCAGACATACACACAGACAGAACATTGTATACATAATAAATAAATAAATATTTAAAAAAAATAATAAAGTTCATCTGCTATAAAAATAGATAAATCCTTTTGTGCTATGAAGTTGATTTTAAAACTCATGAAATTGACATAAAATATTTTATCCTATAAGTGTCTATAATGAATTAATGAATAATATTATTATGTAAGGATCCTCAAAATATAAAATGAAAAAAATCATTTTTTTTTTGTAAATGATTTCCTATCATCTGGACTCAAAGTTTCAAGGATTTTGGGAAATAATCTAAAACAATAGATTTCATTCTTTAATAAGAACAGAAATCAAAATCATGATGTACAGTTATACCACCCACTCTGTAGCTCAGGGAATGTTATGGAAGAGGGGCTGGAAAAAGAAACAAAAGATAGGGTAAAGGGCTATAAAACACTATTCCCTAGACTTTCTACAACCATTGTAATGGTTAGCTTACTTTCACTGGGACCACCCAAGAGCAGCCCTATGAACAGTCAGTCAAGGAAGAGGTCCTCACGGGCCTATCCTTTACCTCTATTGATGTCCTTTCTAAGAGAGGGCGACTCCCCAACCTTTAGTTGTGTGCTACCAGCTTCCAAGAGATTGCTCTAAACCTCTGTTCCCACAAATATTCTCCATTAATCTTGCTGAGGCACAAAACAAATAGACATAAATGTGAGGTATTTGTAAAGTTTTTTGAAATTTTAAATTAAAAAATCTTATATTCAAGAAAGATCTTACTGGGCTGGAGAGATGGCTCAGTGGTTAAGAGCATTGCCTGCTCTTCCAGAGGTCCTGAGTTCAATTCCCAGCAGCCACATGGTGGCTCACAACCATCTGTAATGGGGTCTGGTGCCCTCTTCGGCCTGCAGACATACACACAAGCAGAATATTGTATACATAATAAATAAATATTAAAAAAAAGAAAGATCTTACTCTATAAATGGTTGGTTAAATGGAAATTTAAATTATGGGGTATTCAGTCAGCAAGAATAACTAGTTATCAGGGGCTAGAGAAATGGCTCAGCAGTTAAGGGAACTTTCTGCTCTTACAAGGACCCACGTTCAGTTGCCAGCGCCCATGTTAGGTGGCTCATGACTGCCTGTAACTCCAACTCCTCAGGCACCTGCACTCATACAGACACACACGTACACATAATTTAAAATAATAAAAATATACCTTGAAAAATAACTAGTCATCAAAATAAGCACTGAAAGTGTGTCTTTTTTAGTGTTTCCACGAATTAACCATGTTCCCATCTTTAATGCCTTTGCACAACAAAAATTTTGTTTTTGATTCCACACATCATTAATGAACTCAAGTACATTTATTCACCACTTGAAAGGGGCACAATGAGTAGAGGACAAGTTACTAAGAAAAGAAAAATTACTTAGTCACCAGTGCCTGAGAGGAAATTCATCTTAACTCCCTGTAAGTTTTAAGTTCCTTTTATCCTTAAGCAGGAGGGAAAAGGGAGGTGTGATAGGAATAGATTGATAGCTAAAGATTTCAAAGCTCTTCTCCATTGTTTTGGAATGGAAAGTGAAACATTTAGTGGCTGTTATGCAGAACCACAAGGTCCAGTCCAGAAGAACTTTTTGTCTTTGAAATTCTTAGTTACTCTTACCTTAGTGTCTTCAACCTTGAAAGGGCAGGGGAGCTGTTGGGGTTTTTTTTTTTTTCAAGGCAAATCAACCTTGTGCTACCAGTCTGGCACAGGCACTCCTTAAAGAAGTAACACAAATCTAACCCAAAGGCTAAGGTAAAAAGATGACAGATAAAAATATGAATGCTTCTCAATGTTGATTGTTTTATTTTTCTCAGAATGCAAATGTCCTTTTCAATGTAGAATCATTTTTTCACATGAGAACATATGATACAGAGAAAAGTCAGTATTGTATAATAACTGAGCAGTTATTTGTGCTATCACAGGATGTCCAATTTTTTATTAAGTATTGTTTGGGTAATATGAAATGAATTCATAGTTTGCTCACTAAAAACAATAGCAAAATATGAATATTATTGAACTTTGCAGACCCAAGGGTAAAGTGTGCTTCATGTCCCTAAAAAGGAAGTTAGGCAGCTATTAATCTGTATAGTCCATATATCTAAGGTATCATCTGTAGAGGAACTAGTAATATTTGGTCAACTGTGACCTTTAAAAATACTTCAACTAATACCAAATATGCTAAAGGGTTTATTTCAGTTTTCCCTCAATTATAGCATTAGGTTTCTGAAATAAGAAAGGGTAAAGTAAAAACAGAGATTTCATAGTTTTGTCTTTAGAACTTAATAACATTTACTTTTTTATTCATGTTTTATTTCATACATGGAACCAACTTTATAACCCTTTGAAATCTTAAAACTGATTTAGTTGGTCCTCCAAAAATGTCATACAGTTTGATCGTCATTAACTCTACTACATACACATACTTTAAAAAAAAAGATTTATTTATTAAGTATACAGTGTTCTGCCTGCATGCATACCTTCAGGCCAGAAGAAGACACCATTACAGATGGTTGTGAGCCACCACATGGTTGCTGGGGGAATTGAACACAGAACATTTGAAAAAGTAGGCAGTGCTCTTAACTGCTGAGCCTTCTCTCCAGCTCCATACCCACAGTTATTATAAGACACTCTTCCTTTTTCTTCATAGGTTAAGATTCACCTTCAGGAAACTGGTACTCATTCCTCTAAATCATCTCTACCTACATGTGTAGCATATTGTCTGCCATTATGAAAAATAGGCAATCTCCTTCATTAATTTGCAGTGTAGTGCTGTCTGAGTGGATCCCCTTCCTTTTTGAAAGTACGGTCTTCTTGCTTGATAGTTTTTCAGCATTTTGATTCTATTTCATTGTCTTCTTGCCATATATTTGCTTGTTTGCTTTTATTTCTTGATTTTGTGTGTATGCCTGCAGGCCAGAAGAGGGCACCAGACCCCATTACAGATGGTTGTGAGCCACCATATGGTTGCTGGGAATTGAACTCAGGACCTTTGGGAGAGCAGACAATGCTCTTAACCTCTGAGCCATCTCTCCAGCCCCCTTAATTTTGATTTGTAAATTTATTTTTATTTTATGTATATGAGTGTTTTGTCTGCACGTATGTTTGTGTATCACATGCCTGGCTGGTGCCTGTGGAGGCCAGAAGAAGGCACAAAATTCCCTGAAACTGGAGTTAGAGACACTGTGAGTCATCATGTAGATGTTTCTAATCAAATCCAGGTCCAGTGCTGTTCACCACTGAACCATCTCTTGGGTCAGGAAATGGCTCAGCAGGCAAAGTAACTTGCCCCTAAGCCGATAACCAGAGTTTGATCCTTGGAATCCACATAGTAGAAGCAGATAAGTCACTTTTGCAGATTGTCTTGTGACCTACACACACACATACACAACACATATACAACACACAGACACACACACACACTTACATGTTTAAAAAATAGGAATGTTATCTAATTATCAGTTGCAATTCCTTTACCTAGTTTTTCCTGTTTTGTTTTGTTTTTTTCTTGTAGATGCTCTATGTGTGGAGAGTAATACAGCGTCACGCCAACAATCTTCAGCCAGTAAAAAGGGGATGTTCACAGATGATTTACACAAGTTGGTGGATGATTGGACAAAGGAAACAGTAGGAAATTTTCCTAGTAAGCCAAGTTTAAACCAACTCAAACAGAGCCAACAAAAATTAGAGACAGAAAACTGGAACAAAGTATATGAAGTAAGTCTCTTATCCTCTGTCCTCTTTATAAAAATTAAAAGCTATAAAAATTGATTTTGGCCCATGATTAGTGCTCTAAAATGGTATGGAATATGATATTGAGACTTTGATCCTTATCTAGATTTATTGTGTCTTTGGGCAAATTATCTTTTAGACCACGAGTTACCAAATTTTTATGAAGAAATCAATTAGTAAACATTTTAGACTTTCCAAGAATCAACTTGATTGTAATGCAAAAGCACTCTAAGAAAATATGTAAACAAATGGTCGTGCCTCTGTTGTATTACCTCTTGATTTATGGAATGTTCCTTCCTTGAAGCCCCTCCCATTCATAGGAGTTCTTATTTTTCCTTAACAAATCAATTTACTGTGCTTAGAAAACAAGCAAACATGACATAAAAAGAGGTGGTGGGCCAAAATTTGCTGGCTCTAGTTTTGCACTATTCTCTCTCTAAAAATGCAAAATATTCAGAATGAATTCATCTGGAGAGAGGTACAAGAATTAAGTATTGAGATGTTCTATGCTACACATCAATGTTCTTTAAACCCAATAAGATATCTGAACTCTCTTTGTTTAATTCATAAAATTAATTTTAAGGCCATAGAAGGTGAAATATTATCAGATCTATTGAGTTTATAGAAAAGATGCCAGTTATTACACATGACCATAGAAGATAAGATGTACATATAAGTGATATCTGGGAGTTCTGTGCGTGTTCTAGAGTGGGAAGAAGATAGATTATCAAATAGTTATAGAATAATATGATTTAGACAAACATGTTAGGCATATGTTGATGAAAATCACTGAACAATATGCTGGATGGTGGAATTTGGACCTTATTTTATCTTGTGCTTTTTTTGTGTCCAAATATTTAAAATAAGTAATTTTTTTTCAAGGTAAGCAAACCTGTTAAAATGTTAAGTGTTAGAATTTCAGCCCCTGTATTAGATGATATCTCTGAGTATATTATTCTTGTGTATATACTTGATAATAGATATAGTTATTGAACATAGTTAAAATAGTTTTATTGAGCTGAGATTGTAGCTTAGTGTTAGAGCAATTGCCTCACAGGAAAAAGCCCTGGATTTGGTACCATACACTGTGAAAAAAGGTAGAAAATGACCACACTTCTTTAAACAAAACATGATGATGCACATCTGTTGTCCCAGCACTCAGGAGGCGGAGACAAGAGTATCCTTAGTTGGTGCCCGAGACACATCCTAAAAAAGTACATCTATTGTTAATGTTGAATGAAACTTTCAAATGTTGGCTTCCTTAAGTAGTGAACAATGTATCTGCTTGGGAGATGTATTTGTCTTATTCCTGGCATCAGTTGATGCTCAGATACTATCATTACTTATAAAATCTAAGATCCTTCAGAGGTATTTCAAGACATAAATGCATGGGTTCTGCCAGTGAGAGACTCTGAGTGCTGTATGAAGGAAGGTTTTGTTGATTAGCTGGATGGTGGTTTATTGATTATAAAGGAAGGTGTTTGCAAGAAGAGTAAGGAGAAAATTATATGTAAATAAAAGTGAGAAAAATCTTTTAACACATTTGGGTTCCAATGTTAGCCAGTCATTTACTAGTTGTATGACTTTATATCTTTTTTGCCTCAGAGTTTTTGCATTTCAAATGTGGATAATCCTTGCTGGATTATTGCGAAGATTAAATAGCACCAATAAAGTTAAACCATCACAGGGGTCACTTATATGTGGTAACTATTTTTGTATTTTAGATTTGGTTGGTTATATATTTGTGTAGAGGGGTCAAGTAATACTCTTGCTTAGTAATGTCCTGTAGCCCTACTTAGACATTTTTGTTTGCATGATCATGTATCAAGTACTTTATTGTGTACCAAGTGCTCTGCTAGACACAAGTTTAGTGAGTAAAAGCAAATAAACCATAAATAAGTATTAAACTGCAATTATAAAATTACAAAGAAAGGTATAGGGAGATATCGTTAAATAAGGGAAATTTAATCTTCTAAAAAGTGGTCAATGAGGGCTAGCCAGATGGTCCAGTGGGTAAAGGCACTTGTCAGCAAGCCTGACTACCTAAGTTCAGTTCCCAGAACCCACATGGTAGAAAGAGCAAACTGACCCCAACAAGTTGCCCTCTGACCACCACATGCAATTGTAAGTGGTTAAGGAAAGCTTCCTTTATCAAGTGAAAATTGACTGAGATCTAGAGAGTAGGAGTTAACTTAGTTCCTGCCTAAGCAAATACAAAAGCCTGATGTGAAGAAAGAGATGTGAAAAGACTGAAAGTAATTCAGTCTGGCTGAAAGAAAGAAAGCAGAGAGTAATGAACATACTCGAAAGAGTAGATGGCTTCTCAGATGTGGTAGTGCTGAGGAATGCTGTGGTTTTTTTAAAGAAGAATGGATAGTTATGATGCCCCAGGTCTTTAATAGGAGCGCATTTGAATTATCATTTCTTTTGAGACGAGCACTGACTGAAGCAAGAAGACAGACTTTGGTAGGATTAGGGTCAACGTTTTCTGGCAAGTCAGGAGTTACTCATACTAGTCTAGTTGATGAAAAGTTGAATTGAACAGATGCGTTTAAGAAAGAATAGACAAGATTTGGCACTTGAATGACTGTATGACTTGGTTGATAGTGGCTGCTGATCACTGAAATGGCATACATGAACAGATAATGGGTTTTGGTAGGGGAAGATTGTCTATTTGTTTGGGCACTTGAATCAGAGATATCTGAGGAATATTCAAGAGTAGACTTTATAGCCAGGTGGTGGTGGCACACACCTTTAATCCCAGCACTCTAGAGGCAGAGGCAGGCGGATCTCTGTGAGTTCGAGACCAGCCTGGTCTACAAGAGCTAGTTCCAGGACAGGCTCCAAAGCTACAGAGAAACCTTGTCTCAAAAAACCAAAATAAATAAATAAATAAATAAATAAATAAATAAATGAGTAGACTTATAACTTCTTTAATACAGTCTTTAAAAAACCATAACCGCCAGGCAGTGGTGGCGCATGCCTTTAATCCCAGCACTCGGGAGGCAGAGGCAGGCGGATCTCTGTGAGTTCGAGGCCGGCCTGGTCTACAAGAGCTATTTCTAGGACAGGAACCAAAAAGCTACAGAGAAACCCTGTCTCGAAAAATCAGAAAAAAAAATTAAAAAAAAACCATAACCACTGTTTTTAGGACAATACTATTCATTACATAACTTAACCAATGGAAAAAAGTATGAATTTTAAAATACCACTTTCAAATCCCACCACCCAGAAATGGTCATCTCCTTCTATAAATGTTAGAGGTCAGATAATTTTCTTTATGAATACATAGATGTGCATAAATAAGTTTATTCAAGTGTGATCATACTATATTGCTGTTTTGAATCAAAAGCACTAAATTTAATTTTACTTTAACAGAAAGAAAATACTGATAAGAAGCAATTGCTGAACTTTAAATAAAATATTTTGTGCAACTCAATATAATTTTGCCATTCATTTTCAGGTCAAACTAAAAACTTTTATCCTAACTTACATTGAAAGTTTCTAACAAAAGTTTAATTCAAAGTTTAGTTCTAGCTTGGTAATTCAGTGTAGAACTAAGAATTTGAGGCTGCTACTAGAATTATTTACATTTATTGGAATTATTCCTATGTGTATTAAGAATATATTATAATCTCTACACATGTGTTTAATCACAGCATAATGTTAAGAGTAGCCGGCAAGGCAGGAATATATCTTTCAGTACTGCCCAAAGCACAGTTGTCTGTTTTCAGTTTAAATTTAGAATTGGTTGGGGGGGGGCTGGGAAGATAGCTTAACTAATAAACTACTTACCGTGCAAGTACGAGGACCTGAGCCTATATGAAAAAGCTGGGTTTGTGATACATGCATAACTCTCAGCCCTGGGAGGCAGAGTCAGTTGAGTTGTTGGGGATTGCTAGCTAGCCAGCCTTGCCTACTTAGTGAGCTTCAGGCCTATGAGAGAGTCTTTCTCAGAAAACAAGTTATCCTGAGGAACTACACCCAAAATGGACCTCTTGCCTCCATATGCACATACGCCTACATGCATGTACACACACAAAAATAAAAGTAAATGTATAAGCATATAACAGAAGGGCTAGAGAGATGATTCAGTGGTTAATAACACTGGCTGCTCTTTCAGAAAACAGATTTGATTCCCCATACCCACATGGCTGCTCACTTGTCTGTTAACTCCAGTTCCAGGGCATCCAATGCCCTCTTCTTCCACATATACATATGCAAACAAAAAACCCATGCACACAAAATAAAATAAAAATAGGGCTGGAGAGATGGCTCAGTGGTTAAGAGCATTGTCTGTTCTTCCACAGGTCCTGGGTTCAATTCCCAGCAACCACATGGTGGCTCACAACCATCTGTAATGGGGTCTGGTGCCCTCTTCTGGCCTGCAGACATACACACAGACAGAATATTGTATAGATAGATAGATAGATAGATAGATAGATAGATAGATAGATAGATAGATAGATAGATAGATAGATAGATAAAATATCCCTTTAAAAAATAACAGAAGTGTCAGATTTCAAGATAGTTAGAAGGGAACAAGAAAGAGAGTTTTATTGAACATCTGCTGTATGTCAGGTCCCCTTGTTACACTAACTGTATTCCTCTGTGTCCAGAGAATCATGTAGGTAAGATGGGCTATTTTCATTCATGCCTGCAGTGAAAGCACATTAATGGATGAAAAAAAATGAAGTAAAAGCAAAAGAATAGTACTATCATACGTAAAGTAGGGACTAAAGTGTGAACAGGGAGTGAATATGGGCCTTAGAGTTATTTAAAACAGTGTTGAAGTCCCTGTGTCACTGTTAACTTGTTTGGTGGTTTTGAACTACTTAGCAATTTTAGTTTCTGTTTCCTCATCTGAAAATGCCTATACTGCAAGGCAGGGCAGTTAAAAATGAGCTGAGGTAAAGAATGTTACCACTGCATAACTCATAGAAAGGTGCTCCACTCAGTATAATAGTGGAAGTAGTGAGCCTTAAAAAAATAGGACTATAGACTGATAAACAATATGCCAAATGAACTGATTTTTTTTTATGTTTGTTTTTGTTTTTTGTTAGAATACTCCATCTACTATGGGCTACACATCAACATGGATATCTTCTCTCTCCCAAATTCGTGGCGCTGTCCCAACTTCCTTACCACAAGGACTCCCACTCCCTTCATTTCCTAGGCCATTATCATCATATGGAATGCCCCATGTTTGTCAGTATAATGCCGTAGGGGCCACGGGGTATCCAGTACAGTGGGTAGGAATTTCAGGAACAGCACAGCAGTCTGTAGTGGTTCCTGCCCAATCTGGGGGACTCTTCCAGCCCGGGATGAATTTGCAGGCATTTCCAGCTTCACCAATGCAGAATCCGGCATCAATCCCTCCTGGTCCTAAGTGAATCCAAATAGATGCTGAAACAAGGGGAGAGGACTTTCATCAAACACCTGTGATACTAAACTTTCTTCTTGAGTTCTGCCATATTTTCTCTCATTTGAGCCCACTTTCAACTGTGTTTTTTGTTATTCCAATGTGATATTTGGTAGAGCTCATCATTCTGTAGTAATGTGCGCTTTGCACATAGAATACTGCACACAGAAATGTTTTTCACTTCAAATCCTATCCTCTTTGATACTTGATTTTTAAAAAATACTGTTCAGAATGCTTTAATAAGCTCGGTTTGAGTGTTACCATTTCCAGGACACTTTCATGTGTTGCTGAGAAGCTCTCGCCCCACTTTTTTATGCTGCTACCAGCAGTTGTATAATACTTTTCTTTAAAGTGTGTAAAAACTGTAGATTGGTTCTCCCCAAATGTGGATGAGGTAAGACTCTCCAATCGCCAGTCTTGTGGGATTTGTCACAACTGTCTTGGGTTTACTTTTCACAGAAGGCAGTAAGTAACTGGCTGCAGGAAATGTTTTGATGTATAACTTTAGTATACTTTTGTCAAGCAGTACAGAACATGAGTGTTTTTGATGTGATTTTCTTCCCGTCATCACAGCAGTAGGAGTGAGGGGTTGTTTTAGGTGAGGCGGAGGGAAAGAAAAAAACAGAACTGTAACAGTTCCTTGAACCTACAGCTACTAGAGCTGCTTTTGGGTTCCAGTAATAACACAAAGCAGCCATTTTTTCTCATGTGCACACTGCTTTGGTTTTGAGCATCTGAGAGGCAATGACTTGGCTTGCATTCTTTTGCTAGGTATTGCAGCTGATGTGAATCTCATTTGGGGTAATCCTTGTAATCCTAAACAAGGAGATTCAGGTTAACACTTCTGTCAGTCCATTCTTCTAAAGTGAAATGTACTTGACACATTAGGGTTTGTAGCTTTTGAGACTTTTACATAAAACACTGGCTTTACAGGGTTCTAAGAAATGTAGGACACACACCATCCTGCAGTGAAATAGTACACCCTAGGATGATATTATTTAAATTGCCTTTAACCTTTTTTGATGACAGTTTTTTGGTTGTTATAATTTCTTACTAGTATCTAAAGTCTTAGACCATTTTAGATGTTAGATGTGTTTATCAGCCTCTTGAAAATTTGAGAGAATTCACTGTCAAGTTGCACTTTACTGGGTTTTATCCAGTTTTAGGAGGAAAGGAGGCAGTGTCAAAATGTATGCCTTTGGTTTTTAGGAAGGTTAACTTCAGTAATCTTAAAGGCTAGTCACAGGGTTACCTAATAGTCAGTCTGTGAAACCCAAATAGAATTTTTACATGCTATATTATCAGCTACTAAGTACACATGTTCAAGTGACTTAACATTCACTGAAGCTTTGAAAGTCGTTTCTAATACGTTTTTCTATTTAAGAATTCTCCTGGTAACCTTTCCAAATTGTGTTCAGTGTTTCTTTAACGGATTTTCCTCCATGTTCCTCTAAAAAAACTTACCCCCGTGGCCTTTCCGGAAAGCTAGAAGAACTTTTCTTTTTATTTCATACAGTACACTTTGTGGGTACACTTTTTAAGAAGTTGTCTTCTATTACTCACCTAAAGGTCACACCCACCATCACATTTTTGTCACTGGTACTGGGGGCATTCTGTGGATTGCTATTGGGAAGAGCCACAGTTCCTTTTCCTAATACATCCTGTTTTGGATGAGTTTGGATTATATGCCCTGATTCCTGAAATCCCTTCTATAGTATTGCTTTGCAAGTTGAAGTGATTTTTAGGATGTTAATGTAGTACAGTTGCTTGCATTGCAGTGTTTTCCATGTGTATAAAAAACTATGCTCCTAAAACCCATAGTTCCTTAAAACTGTGTTTCATTATAAGTTGGTTTCGTATAATTATATTGAGATAAACAACCTATAAGGTGAAATACTACAGGTTTTAAGATGGGATCTTCTCTAGTTGCAATCATTTTAAACCGTGTGCCCCAGAATGAAAAAAAACTCCACGGGTTACATGTACAATCCCATTTACTAGTGGCTGCTCTACATAGTATGTTCTGTGTTTTGTTAAACATCTCAGTTTTACATATAATTCATCATTATTGTTTGCCTGCAGATGTTTGCAGTGCCTTGTAATATTTAGAATCTTTTCAGGTTTTGCTGGAAAGAAAAGTCATCTTCTAAAGTTTGAAGATGGGGAATAGTGTACTGCTGTCTCCATGCTGACTGCAGTATCTGGGTTAACATATATGTTACATATACATTATGTATATGTAATGTGTAGAAGTTAAAGCGTACAGAAAAAAAGGGAGTGTGCAGAAATGAAGAAAACAATGTTATTCACTTTGCTGTGGGGTTTTCTTTACTTTTTATTTTTTGTTTGATTCGGATTATAGTCACTTTGATTGTAAATATTGGTTAGTTTTCTAGAGGGGGATTTGTATTATTTCTTAATTTTGCTTAGTTAGAATAGTGCTGTTTCCGTCCTTGCCTGAAGTACTTTTTCTCTCCCATAAATAATGAATCAGATGATGCTCAGAAGTTCTCTTTAACGAAGAGCCTAGTACATATAACATGCCTTCTGTTCATTTCTAGAAAGCACGCAAACCTTTTCATTTTCTTTCTTGTAATCAACGTAAAGGTTGTGCTTAACCACTGTCTTGTGAAGTTTTCTTGGGAGATAGTCTGTATGTCCAGCCGCTCTGTTTACTTCTCCAAGTGCACATCTGATGAGCAGCATTGTGTCTTCATGTATGGCAACACAAGTACTCCACCATGAAGCACTGCTATTGTGTCTGTGAAGTTGGGTGTAACATCCTAAGACTATGAAACCATTACTAGTGTATTCAGTGCAGATAAACCCTTCATATACCTGGAGAAGTCTTGAATCTAAAGTAATTTGCTGTAAGTTAACAAATAATCCTGCAGTTTTTCATCTCTTCCTTGCTTCATATCAAGCATATGTTCTAATAGTTTGACAGGAAAACTTAACTGTGAAAGTTTAAAAGGCACTTCCGCTGTGATTTTTGGGTTGAGTGTAGAGTGTTTTTCTAAAGTTATAATGGAACGTTTGTCATCTGAAGACCCCAGATTTAATTGCAGTCCAGTTACTTTTGTTTATCTACCTCGTTTTTCAGTACTGTTTTAGGTGCACAAGTAAATGTTGCCTGTGAAACTTGCTCTTTTGCTTTGATTCTTTATGTTGTTTAGATGCTCAATCTGGCTTGCCTTTTCGTCCTAGCACTCACCATGCATGTGAGATGAGAGGAGCCATCATTCTGCCACCAGTCTGCGTTTAAGTGATGAGAGCCATATACCTAAGTGTTATAAAGTTAGGGGATTTGGGGATGGAAAGCAAAGAGAGAAATCAAATTGGTGGCAATATAAGACTTAGTGGTGGGAGTTAGTTTTCAAATAAACAAATGTTTCAAATGTATTGAAGTGAGATAGTCCCAGTGCCTGAGAATGCTTTCTCATCTCAGTTTCTAAAGGGCTATGGGTTGAAATTGCTTTAACTACTACAGTGAAATACTTGACCTCCTAGACCCATCTTCAAAATATTGCCTGGTATTTACAGTGATGGTTTGTTATCTTGAAATGGTAGAATGCATTTCATAGTTGGTAGTAAGGGTTTAGATAGTTGTTTATCTAATCCCTGTAGTTTATGGAGTTGACTCTCTTTGCTGTATTTTCTAAGCATTAAAAATAATACATTCCCTTTTCCTCCTTTTAAAAGAACCCAGCAAATGTTTGTAACTGGATATTTCCTGTTTCACATGTTTACCATGTAACAGTACATTTTTAATACTAGTAAATGCTGTATTTCAGTCATCGTTTCTAAGTACATTTCTGAGGTATATTTGCCATCAATTCAGTTACCTCATGTTCTGTTTGATTAAGAAAAATCTGAGCCTTCTGAGGTGGTATGCAAGCCATTTTCTAGAATAGAATGTTTGGTTGGTTTTTTTATTGGTAGTTTACCAGGGACTTATTTTGCCTCCCTTTCTTTAGAAGATGTAATAGAAAGGTTTGTATGTATAGAAAAGGCTTTTGATTTGGTAACTATAATTCTAGGGTTAAATTTTTAAAATCTAATCCAGATTACAAAATGAAAACACTAAAACATAGTAAAATATTCTTCTAAGTAAAATTAGTATGCGGTTTATATGGAGCCTTATTCTCAGGCCACCCTGGAAATAGTCTTTTTGTGTGTATGAAGGATAAATTCAAACATTGATCCAGGGACCTTGATGACTAATGTAAATGGGCCCAAAGTAGTAACCAGGTTAAAGTTCTTTTCCACTAAGATGGTTGAAAGAGTGTACACATCAACAGCTCAGATTCTGGAAGGATTTCTCTGAAGTATAACAATGCAGACTGTTACAAAGCAGAAGTCAGGCAAGAGGGCGAGGGAAGGACTAAGCTCTGAAGGGACAATGCTCTAAGATGTGCACTAGTCACCCTTCTAGCTTTTTTACATTGTATTTCTTTTGATATAATTTCAGATTTAAGATTGAGATTTGTAGCCCAGACCCCTCAGCAGATACAGTGGATATAGTGATTGATGAGAAAGTGCAGCTGAAGGTCTGTCATGCTCAGTTACTTAAAGCTGTAATTTGTTTAATACAAATAGTAAGCATGTAGACCTAATGCAGCATGGGAGCCACTCAGGAAGTTTATGCAATTAAACTTTCATGCATATTTACCGTGAAGTATGTAGAATTTCAGCCAATTCTCAATACTTAACATTTAGTTATATATGTGAACTCTCCTTTCTTAATTTGGGAATGTAGCATTATATAGAATGCTGTTCAGTTTAATTTTAGCCCTTTTTAACATTACCTTTTCTTCTTTTCTTTTTTTTTTTTTTTTTTTGGTAAGCCAAGTGATCTACCCTTCAGCAGTTGTCTGGTTTTGATTCTTCGAAACTGTGATTTTTATTTTAATTTTTACCCAACTCTTGTTAAGTATTTTGTGTCCTGGAATTTTGTTTTGAAACAAAAATAAAGGCTGTGTTAAATTACTATGTCACCTTATTAAAATTCTGTCAGCTACTGCAGTCATCTGGCTTAAATTGGTTCTTTATCAAATATAATTTAGCAGATTTATGAAATTTTAGTCTTACAGGGCTTTGGGGTGGGGGAAACCATGTGGTACCTGTTGATATACATGCAATGCTAATGCTTTTTTAGTGGGCCTCCCTTCTCCACATTTGCAAATGAACAAGAGTTGTAACCTTCTGTATTAGCTAGGGTTTCTTTTTAAAAAAAAATTTTAAAAAACTTCTTTATTTTACATACCAATCCCAGTTCTCCCTCCCTCCCCTCCTCCTACTCTCCCCATCCTCTGCCCACTCCACCCCCATCCACTCCTCAGAGGGTAAGGCCTCCCCTGGGTAGTCAACAAAGTCTGTCACATAACCACATAGAGGCAGGATCCAGACACTTCCCCCTGTATCTAGGCTGAGCAATGTGTCCCTCCATAGGGGAGTGTGCTCCAAAAAGCCAGGTTATGCACTAGGGATAAATCCTGATCCCACTGCTAGTGGCCCCACAAACTGCCCAAGCCATGCAAATGGATGGAACTAGAAAAAAAAAATCCTGAGTGAGGTAACCCAGACCCAGATAGACAAACATGGTATGTACTCACTCATAAGTGGGTATTAGATTAAAGCAAAGGATAACCAGCCTTATAGCCCATGACCCCAGAGAAGCTGGGAAACAAGGAGAACCCTAAGAGAGGCATACATGAATCCCCCTGGGAAGGGGAAACAGACAAAAATCTCCTGAGAAAATTGGGAGTGTGAGGGGAAGAAGGAAAGGTGGAAGGGGATAGGGAGGGGAGAAAGGGAAGGAAGAGGAAAACATGAGGAAAGGGGATGCTCAAGAAGGGGGAAGGACAGAGAGGGAGAGAAAGGAAAGAGATATCTTGACTGGTGGAGCCATTAAAGGGCTAGAGAGAAACCTGGCACTAGGGAAATTTCCAGGAATCCACAAGGATGACCCCAGCTAAGACTCTAAGCAAAAGTGGAGAGGACACCTAAATTGGCCTTCCCCTGTAATCAAATTGATGACTACCTTAATTCTCATCATAGAACCTTCTTCCAGCAACTGATGGAAGCAGATACCAACATCTATAGTGAAATACTGGACCGAACTACCAGAGACCAGTCCAAGAGAGGGAGGAGCAATAATATGAGCAAAGGGGTCAAGACCTTGAGGGTGATACCCACAGAAACAGCTGACTTGAGCTACTGAGAGCTCACTGACTCTGGACTGACAGCTGGGGAACCTGTATAGGACCAAACTAGGCCCACTGAATGTGGGGGACAGTTGTGAGACTTGGGCAGTCTGTGGGCCCGGGATTTATCCCTACTATTTGAACTGGCATCTAGGAGCACATTGTCTTTGGAGGGACACCTAGCTCAGCCTAAATATAGGGGGCAGGCCTTGGTCAGACATTTTTGACTCCCTATGGGAAGGAAGCCTTACCATTTCTGAAGAATAGATGGGACATGGGGTGGGGAGAAGGGTGGGGTGAAAGGAGGGGGAAGTGCAAATGGGGATATCTATGTCAAATGAGAAAATATTGTATTAAAAAGATTCTTAACAAAAAAGAAAAAAGATTTTAAAGGCAAATACAAACATGTTATATAGTTGTAAACAAAAATGTAGCTCTTTTAATATTGAGAAGATTCACTTTTTGAGCAGTCAGACCTGATAGATAACAAGTATAAGAAATTACCTTGATAAAATGAAAAATCTTTGTTTCTTAGGCCCATCACTTAACCTTTCACATTCCAAGACCTAATAAACTGAATCCAGCCCTCAACCTTAAAAGGAATAAGAGCTACTTTATTGTGAGTCAAATATGGGTGACCTGGGAACATGGATTTGGGTTGCCTCCAATGAAATCAAAATCCATGCATTTTCCAAATACTGTGGGAGGACCACAGGGAGGTACTTCCAGCAAAGCATGAAGACGCTGCCGTGGCTGCCATGCTGTCTGATGACTTGATATTTTGATTTTAAGAAAGGGTTTCACTGTGTAGTCTATTTTATCCCAAACACACCTCAAATCTATGGCATCACCTCTCCTGTCTCCTGAAAGTGAAAGAGATGTTTGATCAGACAGTGGCGAGCAATGAATGACTATTATGGGGACTAAAGAGAGCCCGGGATAATCTGGCTCTGGACCTGTAGCATTCCACTTCTCTACTCTCAGGAAGTTCTAATCAATAAGCCTTGTGAATTTTTGGCACTCTGTTACCCTTTGGGTAGAACTCTAGTTTACAGTTCCAGATAAGCTTTATCATTTTAGGCAATAAGTAAGCCAGGGCTGGGGAAAGGGCTCAGTGGACAAAAACACCTGCCATGAATGCCTGAGGACCTGAGCTCAGCGCTCCAGAACCCACATCATTATAGATATCCCAGCGCCCTCTGCTGGAAGATGGGAGGCTGAGACAATGGAAGTGTCCCACAGGTTGCATGGCTTATGCAACAGCAAAGAGAACTTGTCTCAACTAAGGAGAAAAGGTAAGACAAACACCTGAATGTTGTCCTCTGACATGTGTATCCACATCCCCCAAAGAAGAATTTACACATGCTTGTACTCACACATTACATATTATATAGACAAAATAGATAACTCTCCCTTTGTACTGTGTACTATTAATACTAAAATCAGTCTTTTTATAATACTGATTTTAATAAAACATTCTAAAGCTACATTTAATCTCAGCCATTTTGGGCCAAATAAGATATTTCCACAACCTTTTTTTAACGTACCCTCAGCTTTTCCTTTCCTTTTTTTTTTTTTTTGTTAATAAAATGCATCTTTATACCTTTCGTTTTTATTTTTCAGAACAGGATTTTTCTATGTAGCCTTGGCTGTCCTGGAACTTGCTCTGAAGACTAGGCTGTCCTCAGCATCACAGAGATCTGCCAGTTCCAAGAGCTGGCTGGGATTAAAGATATGTGTCACCACTGCCCGGCTATATGCCTTTCTTTATAAAACAGCTTCTTCTCTTCCACAGAGTTCTATCTCAGAATTTTCCAGTAGTTTAATTACACATGTTAATCATAATTTTTGACATTGCATAACCTTGATTCCTAATTAAAACTAAAAAGTATTGGAAATTGTCTTTTATCTGTATTTTTTACATTTTGTAACTTCTAGAGATGATTTTTCATATTTATGAATATGCCTACATGCTTAGTTTCATTTTACTATATAAAGAACAATATGCCACACAAATGATATTACAGGGACTCGAGAGACTATATTTAGGAATATATATGTATATACAAATACATATTTGCATGCAGTAACAGTGAAAAAAGAGGCCATAAATTTGGTGAAGAGCGGGGATGGGTATATGAGAGGGCTGGAAGTGAGGAAAGGGAAGGAAGAATGTTATTAAATTATAATCTCAACAATAAAGTAGAATGAAAAAGAACATCACGAAGGATGGACATGTAAATTCAGCTGAGCATTTCAGCATTCTAGCTCACCCACATTTTACCGCGTCATTTCTCCTTAACATTTTCAAATTATCAAAAGATATTTGAAACTGAGTTCAAGTGGGTATGTACTACAAAACACAAATGTTATTGAAAACGTCATCTAGAAATATCCCATTTCAGCCAGGTGGTAATGGCGCACACCTTCAATCCCAATACTCAGGAGGCAGAGGCAGGAGGATCTCTCTGAGTTCAAGGCCAGCCTGGCCTACAGAGTTAGATCCAGGACAGCCTGAGCTGTTACACAGAGAAACCCTATCTCAAAGCAACAAAAACAGAAAGAAAGGAGAGAGAGAGAGAGAGAGAGAGAGAGAGAGAGAGAGAGAGAGAGAGAGAGAGAGAGAAGAAGAAGAAGGAGGAGGAGGAGGAGGAGAGGAAGAGGAAGAAGTCCATTTCTGTCTCATTCAGTTTTACTTTATTTTTTAGACAATGTCTCCTATAGCCCAGTCTGACTTGAACTCACGGCACAGCTAAAGATGAATTGACTGTCTGCTCCTCCTGCCTCTACCACCCGAGAGCAGATTCTAGGCACCACAACCCACAGTTTATGAGCTGCTAGGGTTTAAAAGCAGAGCTTCATGAGTACTGAGCAATCACTTTAGCAACTGAGCTACAGGCGCAGTCCGTCTTTTCTTAATTACACTTGAATTGCTGGCGAACATTTTGTGAGACTGTAAACAAAGCTACCCATGAGGGTTACTTGCTTCTTTGGTTTGGTTATTGCCGGCAAGTCAGACAAGTACCAAAAAATCACAGAAACAAACTAATTTTTTTCAGTAATACTTTATTTACAAAAGTCAATAAATTTGGCTATGGGGCCTAGTTTACTGAAACTAAAATGTTAAACTTGTTTTTTCTCATCTCTCCTCCTTTTCCTGGTAGTTTATGTTCTCAAAAGCTAACTGTCATGTTCTACAGAAGACCAGGTAGGAAATGTATGTCTCAAAGGCTCATTGAAAAAATACAAGATTTTCAGGCCGGGCGGTGGTGGCGCACGCCTTTAATCCCAGCACTCGGGAGGCAGAGGCAGGCGGATCTCTGTGAGTTCGAGACCAGCCTGGTCTACAAGAGCTAGTTCCAGGACAGGCTCCAAAACCACAGAGAAACCCTGTCTCGAAAAAAAAAAAAAAAAAGAAAAAATACAAGATTTTCCCAAGAAAGAATTTCGGATGCATCATATTGGAGGGGGATTTAGAATGAGTAACAGATATTGTGACATTATAGGGATTTGCTCCAGTATTTTACAAAGAAGTATGTAGATGGCAATAGGATAAGGTTTGAGTTTGCCCATAGAAGCCGGACTCCTTCCTTGATGTTTGGTCTCAGTGAGTTTTCCACGCCTTGGCTTCTAAGCAGAGAAGCTAGGAACTTGAAGTGGAACACATCAAAGATTTGAGGAAGTGGGTAGAAGTGCAAAGATGGTGAAGGAACAGAACAAGAGCCATAGGAAGTAGAAATAACAGGTTTGAGTGGAGCAGATGCGGGGAGAAGTCAAGTGTACCAAAGACTAGTGAAGTTCCATAATATCCCAGAAGGAAGGATTGGACATGGAGTGTGTTAGTCAATTTATTCGTAATGAATACACTTCAAACCAGTAACACCATGACCACACACGGTGCTCTTAATGTGAGCAAGGAAGCGCCAGCCCCACTTGAGTTCCCCAGTTCTCTCTCAAGCATAGCCTGCAGTCAAGCTTGGCAGCCCAGGCTGATAACCTCTGCATTTGGGAGGCTAAGGGAGGACTGGCCCTCTTGAAGCTGCCCTAGGCTACAGAGTGAGTTCCTAATCATTCTGAACTAGAGATGAGATCCTATCTCAAAAAGCCCAGAAAACAAGAAGAACCCTCTCGCCCCTCTTTACTGACTTTTGCTTGTCTTGGAATCTCCTCCACAGAGAAATCGCGGTATTAGAGGCCAGAGATTGTAGAGGTAGAAAAGTGTGATGTCACACATTATCAGGGTCACAACTGACATGCCTGTAACTAGAGGCTGGCAGCACCTACAGTCATGTCGCCTAAACATGTCCACACTCATCTTGAAACTGGCAGGCAAGACTGTGACTGTAGTTCCAGGACAGCACTCTTACCTGTCACGCTCCAGGTCCTGAGTTCTAGCTCAAGCACTGCAGAAAGGAACTGAATAAAAAGAAGAGAGGGAGGGAAGTAAAGAAGAGATTGACAAAGTGTAACAAGGTCATTTCACCAAAATTGTATTTCTCAATGTATTTATGTTTGAGAAAAGGTCTCTCTACATAGCCCTGCCTAGCCTGAAACTCACTATGTAATCCTGCCTGGCGTGGATCTCACTATGTAGACCAGGCTGGCCTCAAATTCCTCCTGACTCTGCCACCCAAGTGCTAGGATTAAAGACATGGACTACCACACTCAGCTCACTGAAGTTTTATATCACACAAGAACCTTCAGAACTGCACAGATCCAAATGTTATGCTTAGGTTTGCTAAAGGATGGGCAGCCATGGCGATTGAACAAAAGGATAAGATGTAACGCTAGCAGACTTGGGAAAGAAAACCCAAGCCTATTCAGATCTTTCTTGCAGCATTCCTTACTCCAGAATACAGGGCAGGAGCCTTTAGAATGAAGGTCCTCAGAGAAGATGGGAAAAAAGGAGAGAGTGACCTTTCTGGATTCGATGGCTTGTTTTGGGAAGGGGATGGGGCTTCAGTCTTGGGGAAAGAGGAGATCTGGTTTCTACAGCGCCTTTCTAGGGAGTAAAGGGGAGTGGGGCATAAAAGGGAAGGTTAAAATCACAAGTCTACTTCATCTCTGAGACTGATGCTAGGCCTTCCGTTATCCTTTAGTTCAAAGTATTTGGAACACCAAAGAGTCATAATTTGGTGTACAATTTTGTGAGCCCCAAAGGGTGTCTGATAATGTAATAAAAGTGCCAGTCATATGGAAAAGCAATTAAGTCAGGAGATAAGACCGACATATAATCCATTTAAAATGTACCAGCATTAGTGAACACCACCAGGTAAAATAATGAGGTGGCAGACTTGCATCTGTGACTGAAGAGTTTGATGCTAAGGTAGTTGGAGGGAAGATGGATGGGTTTTGATAGAATCTCCAGCAAGTCCTAAAGGCGAATAGCAGAGATGATGACAGGAGCAGCGCTTGGGTTACAGCAGTGGTCCTCTACCTTCCTAATGCTGCAACCCTTCAATACAGTTTCTCATGTACTGACCCCCAGCCAGAAAACTATTTTCATTGCTACTTGATAACTGTCAGCTTGCTACTGTTAGGAATCATAATGTAAATATCTGATATGCAAAAATTATCTGATATGCAGGATATCTGATGTATGACCCCAAAGGGGTTGTGATCCCCACACAGGCTGAGAACCACTGGGAGAGATGGAGGGAAGGCTAACAGCAAAGTTGAGCATTGGAAGGGGTTACTACACATTACATGTTTTAAATGAGGAGCCGTATTCAGGAATTGAATGCCCACAAAGCCCCTTCTCCATTCATTCCAGCTCTCACCCCTGAATGCATGAGAATCACCTGGGGAGCAGTTTTTATATTTTAAAAATAGTGTTTTGATTGCAACACAAAAGAGTGTGTATAGCAGGATTGAACCATATACCTAACAATAGTTGTGTGTGGTACTGCATGCCTGTAATCCCAGCATTTGGGAGGCTAAGGCAGGAGGATTGCCCTGGGTTTGAAGCCAGTTTTAGGGTATATTATGAGTTCCAGGTCAGGCTGAGGTACAATGTGATACCTTGCCTCAAAAAGGAAAAGAAAGAAAGAAAGAAAGAAAGAAAGAAAGAAAGAAAGAAAGAAAGAAAGAAAGAAAGAAAGAAAGAAAGGGAATCTTTTTGGGAAGTAGAGAAGGTAAATATTTTGCTATGTATATCTTACATACTTAAAAATAAGAATTTGGGGGTTTGGGATATGGTTCAGTAGTTAAGAGCACGTGCTCTGCAATCAGAACCAGAGTTCAGATCCCAGCTCCCATGTAACGAACCAGGAATCTCCACCAATGCCTATAAGCCCAGTTCTGAGGGGGCTGAGAGAGTGGGACTGTTGGAACATTCTAGTGTCAAACCAAGCCAAAAGGCCTCTGCACATAGAGCGCACACACCTATGCACACATGCACATATACTCGCACACACACGGACATACAAATTAATCTTTTAAACGAAAATTTAGCCAGACAGTGTTGGCACATTCTTTTAATCCCAGCTCTCAGGAGGCAAAAGAAGGCAGATCTCTGTGAGTTCGAGGCCAGCCTGGTCCACAGAGGGAATTCCAGGACAGCCAGGACTGTTATACAGAGAAACCCTGTCTCGAAAAACAAAAACAAACAAAAAAGTAAGAAAAAATAAAACTATGGTCTTCGTCTCATCTGTCTAATTGGTATTTAAGAGATGAGTATCTCACTACATTTCCCAAACTGGCCTCCAGCTCCCGGGTGCCTGCCCACGTCTGTGCCCTGGACCGCTGTGATACCTAGGGCCCCTGTTCGGCATCTTACACCTGACTTTGCTGGCCCTGTCCAGCCTGCCCATCTACCTGTCGTTATAGTAGCCATGTGCGTCTTCATTTCCTTCTACTTGCATAGGCAAGTGCAGCTCATGACCAAGCTGTCCCTGCTAAGAAAAGACCCCTCTTAGTCCGGTCAAGACTGTTATCAACCTAGAGACAATCATGGTATGCTGGATGCCAGACTTAAGGTGGCACTGCTCCTGGTAGTCTGAACTGTAAGCCACAGAAATATTTCTGTAAAGAAATACTTCCCACACCTGGCCAAAGCCAACTCACTGGTCAAGGCTCTGATATATTCTGCAGAGATGTCGAGCTGTGTGGTACCTTCCACAACCCCTTTGCTGCGTGTGCTTCCACTGGTACACTCAGAATTCTGCCTGCCTCGCATCCACTGCCAGAATGGGGGCCAACACTTGGGTCATACCTTCTGAAGACATCCACCTACTGATGCTACCTTGGATTATGGGAGGAGGCAGCAGGTATCATTACCAGTCATCAACCACTCACAGAGTCCCTGACTCTACCCAGCCAGTGGGGCCCACAATGCTCTGGTGTGGTCCTGCAAGGCTTCTCAGGCCCATAGCTTTGTGGTCATGGGACACAGAGATTTTTTTTTTGGTCAACTCCCAAGCACCTAGGAGAACATTGGATGAGTGATGAAAGCCTGGCTCTTCAGGTTTTTAAATAGCCTTTTTAACTTGTACTGCACATCTCTGGTATAACCTATGGACTGCTTTCCCCTACATGATGTTATGGGTGTGCAGGGTGAAAGAGAAAGGAGCAGCCCTATGCTATCCCCGTCCCCCACAATGTGACAGGATAACAAGGATGGAAGCATCCTTCCTAAGGCTGATTCTTTATTTTTCCTTTCTGAGACATAGTCTCATACAGCCCAGCTTGGTCTTGGACCACACTACATAACTGAAGATGACTTTGAACTTGAGAGGCCTCTCAAGTACTGGCACTGAGGCTTTCTCGGGAGTTCTGAGAAGCCTCTGAAAGCCGGCCTATCTTAATTAGTAGGAAGGGGACCCACAAGGACAGCACAGTACAGAGAAAAGCCTTTCCATTGTGAGCTCACCAAGCTCCTTTGTCATCAACTCGGATAAGTTGTCCCTGTGTTTTGGAGTAATTTCTCATGGACTGGGGCTGGCAGGAACCCTTCCACATTGCATCTCCTCACCATGTTCTCACTCCTCTTTAGTTTCTTTCCCTTGTTTCAGTTTTATAAGACAGGGCCTGTGTGGCTCAGATTGGCCTTGGCTTGCTATGTGGGCTGGTTTTGATCTCCCGCTTACTCTTTCTCCACCTTCTGCCTGCTAGGATTACAGGTGTGTTCCTCCACACCCAGCTTCTGCTTGCAGCTTCTTCTGCCTTTGCCAGTCTCTTGCTGTCTCTTTAGTTGTCTTCCTCCTCTGGAGCTTGAGGTGGTTTCTGGTCCGTGTGAACCTCTTCATCCCATATGTCCTCTTTTTGTTTATAAATTTTTACTTTACTTTTATGTAGTGGGTATGAATGAGTATGTATCCACATGCGTGTGGGGGCGTGGGCACATGTATGTACCAGTGCCCATGGGAGCTGGAAGAAGGCATCAGAAGTTGGAGCTGCAGGCAGCTGTGTGCTGCAGTTATGATCACTGAGAAGTAAGCACAGTTCCTTTGCAGAAGCAGCAATAACACTTAACAACTGAGCCATTTCTCCAGCCCCATCTTTTTATGTTTTTTTTTTTGAGGCAGAGTCTCACACTACGTAGCCCAGGCTAGCCTGGATCTCACTGTGTGAGATCCAGCCCAGCCTCAAGTTCTCAACCAGATTCTCATCTCAGCCTCTCTGAGTGTTCATGTAACAGGCCTGAGCCGTCACTTTGAGATGTGGCCTGTGGTTACACGGCTTGGAAAGGGCATACATATGCGTGAGGAACTAGAGAGATCCCTTGGGAAGGAGCTTCAGTGTCCCCCAAAGTCTGGAAATAAGTCACAAGCTTAACTGGACTTCCTCCTCAGTTTCAGAGGTCTTTAGATGTGCCAGGCTCATAACAAACCCCTTTTCTGCCCAGAGGGACCCCTGGCAGGCATTGTTGGCTGTGAATTGGATTCTCTGCTCCCACCTCACCAGAAAGGAGTCAGGGTTATAGCTTCACTACAGAGTCACATGCTGAGCACAACAGGAATTGGAATCTCTGTCTTATTTTTTCTTTCCGACACAGGGTTTCTCTGTAGCTTTAGAGCTATCCTGGAACTAGCTCTTGTAGACCAGGTTGGCCTCGAACTCACAGAGATCCACCTGCCTCTGCCTCCCAAGTGCTGGGATTAAAGGTGTGTGCCAGCACTGCCCGGCTTAATCTCTGTCTTATTTAAGGCCACATTCTAATTTTTTTTAATTTGTCAATTTGTATGTGCATATGTGCTTGCCAATGTTGCCGCAGTGCCTGTGTGGAGGTTGGAGGACACTCCCAGGGGTCACTCACTTCTCTTCTTCTACTGTGGCTTCCTGAGAAATGAACTGTTGGAGACCAGCCTCGACAAAAACACCTCTTACCAGGGTAGGGGCGTGGGAATTTAGAAATATAAGTAAATAATACAGAGACACGTGAAAAATAACAGAACAGAAACCATAGAATGGTACCGGGAGGGCATTCCAGTGAACACTGAAATCATCGACATTTAATTTTCCATTTGCTTTCATACCCAATTCAAAGGGGGAAGAAGGTAACAAAAAACTTCTTTAACATGATACAAAGGGCAACTTAAACACTTAATCGCTTTAACACTTTGAGACATCAACTCATTAGCATTCTGTTGTTTAGGCAGTGAAGCCAACCTAGACCAACACATCCTGAAGGCCACTTCCCCTGTGACTTCATAATTACAGAAGAAAGAGAAGTACATTTGCATATCCCGACCGTCTGTCAGGATGGAATTTTGTATGATCTGTCTTAACGTCAGGAAAAGCATGTATTGACGTCCTGAGTTGGGATGCACAGTTACGCTTGTCAACCACTTTGAGCAACCTCCAAACTCTGACTATCAGACAAGGTGGAAATAGGCTCACATTTTTGCGCCTCCACACCAAACACAGGTCTTTAGGCTTGGCAGCAAACCACTGCCAGCTGAACCATCTCACCAGCCCCTGAGGCCAAATTCTAAAGCCATGAATGTACTCATTTCTATGGAACTAGAAATGCCTAGGACCTTATTGCTTTTGTGTTATGATTAAACCCTGGGCCTTACATGTACTACACAAGCGTTTTACCACTGAGCCCACCTTCTAATATAGTGATATTTTATTTATGTTTTATAAATAAAGCTTGCCTGAAGACAAATGGTAACTTGGGATCCCCAAAACAGCCTCTAGAAATCAGCTCTGCTCCATTTTAAGTGGGAGCTCTTACATCCTCATCCCCCAGGTTCTGCTTTAGAATTTGTCCTATGAGCTTGTCTGTCTTTTTTTTTTTTTTTTTTTTTTTTTTGGTTTTTCGAGACAGGGTTTCTCTGTGGCTTTGGAGCCTGTCCTGGAACTAGCTCTGTAGACCAGGCTGGTCTCGAACTCACAGAGATCCGCCTGCCTCTGCCTCCCGAGTGCTGGGATTAAAGGCGTGTGCCACCATCGCCCCTGCAATCCAGCCACACCATGGAGAGGTTAAGCTCCCTCTCCAGCAACAGAAGAAGGACTTCCTAGGCGAACTGTAGACCCTTCCTGAGCCTCTAACGTCTGTCTTGGCACAAACAGATGGCAGGAGGTTTCAGAACTGGGGAGAAGTGGTTGGTGTCCACTCTGTTCCTTTTCTTTCCCTTGAAGAGCTTTTTGTAATATTAGGAATCCTTACCATTAGAGCCTAAAGACCTGTGAGCATTCGCTCTGATTTTTGGGACTACGCACAGGAAGGCACACTGTGAACACAAAACAGCAGCCATGCGCCAACACTTTCTAGGCTTGCGGTTATGTAAAGGAAGAGAATAAACAAACAGACGAGGTCCCTTTGAAGCTGGATCTTGGAAAAGGAATACAAGTGATTTCTCCAGTGGAGAAAAACACGAGGTTCTGACCCCCCTGCCGTCACCACGCTCCTGTGCCTGTCAGCCAGATGAAAGGGGTGCAGAATGTTCCAGGGGAAGAGAGCTCCCAGTAACCTGCACAAAGAGGGTACGAGCAAAGGGTACAACACGAACCCCCACAGTGGTCAGAAGCTCTGAGATTCTGCAAATGAATTGAAAACACCATGATTGTTTCCTCCAGGCTGGACACAATGGCTTCCATCTTGAATCAGAGTAGCTCAGAGAGAGTGGGGAAACACATGAGACTGTGCCTTTTCTCGGGGATGTTTAAGCCTGTTAACAATGGCTGCAGGGAGGACGGTATGTCAGCAGCATAGCCGCATGTCATTCAACTTTGCTCCTGTAAGTAAACCTGAATAAGCTAATTGGTCCAGCAACAACCAAACCACCTGCTTTCTTCCAGCACCCAGCTCTATTCTCATAGTGGTATCAAACTTGTTGAAGAAATTTTTGAGTCTCTCTTTCACAGATGGAGTCAGAGTTCAAGAAGTTATGCAATTGGTAAAGCTACCCTCCTAATAAGAAGCTGAATGGTATTGGAACCCAGACCTTGTTTCCAGGGCACACCCCCTTCTGCTTCCAGGGCTTTGGCATCTGCCATTTCTACCTTCTCTATGGCCTATACCCACTGTACTTTTCCCCACATGCATGTTAATAAAACACTTGTGTCTATGTAAAGAGAGCAAATGTGAACAAGTTTTATCAAGAAGGGGATTTATAAAGATGGAGGCCTCACAAAATCCAGCAATAATGCAAATGGACCTTAGAAACAAAGGTATATATTATTTGATATGTCTGGGATTCCCTCCTGACTCTATCCCAAATTCTCTGGGAAAGTTCATGAGAGGAGATCTCGTACAGCCAAAATAAAGAGTGCAGAGACAACCTGAGAGCTCTTTACCCATAATGCTCTTCTTGGTTGCTCTATAAACATGAAACATGTATGCCGCCCCCCATAAATACAATTAGAAACATGACTACCTCAACCAAATCCATGGATAACTAACTGCAAGTCGTCAGCAAGCACTAATCCGGATATGATGGTATCACATAGAGACCCCCCTCTTCCTCCAATTCAGTCACAATAACATGTGTCTCCCTGGAAACGTGCAATCTCTGATGAATGTAGCTTTCACCAGAAGATTAATATGTAACAGTACAGAAATAAACACGTTCAAAAATTCCCTTTCAGGGACGAAGGCACACATTGATCCATCACTAAACCTGAGAATGTACCCTTCCACCTGGATTGGGATGACAGAAATAAATCTCAGGTATAGGAAACCCCATGGGAGTCCTTTGCTTATTGTGTTCTTACTTAACCAGGCTGTACTTAGGCCAGCATTGTGCTCAAAATGAGGTTCTGAAGTTTGGAAATGCGTTTGAATTTCCCAGATGGCCCGAGGGGTCTGCAAAATGCGCCAGTATACCCCTTCCATAGCCCTGCACTAAGAGATTTGGCCTAATTAACAGGGCGTCTAGCAATGCAAGGCCAAATCACCAGGAGAATGCAGGGAAAACAGGGCTATCAAAAGAATTCTGTTTGTTGTGCGCAATAACTAATCCACTTTAGAACATTTACAAAAAGGCCCCTTTTATACTTGTCAATCCTTCTCTGTCCCCTAGAGACGTGTGCATCTCTCCTTCAACTCAGGAGTGGCTTTCCTAACGACCTGTGAGGCAGTCCTTGGAAACCTAAGTGTCAGGAACAATAGGGCCTCTGTCTGTCTGCCCCATGTTGGTAGGGCAGAAATCTAATTCCCAGCCAGCATGCACACTTGACCCAATCACATTTCCATTGATCAGTCTTGTGTAATTTTTTTTTGCTTCCTTGATGCTATTCCACCCCACCCTGTTTCCCCATTCTCCCACTCTTCTCTGTCCAAAAGGAAACAAAGCTCAGCTCGTTCTTTGCCGTCAGTAGTTAGTGAGAAAACTCTGTTTACAACACTGTCTGGCTTCGTTTATCTTTGACACTACTGAAAGCACAGAGTTCTACGCTCAGCGTTTCTAGGGCTGGGAATCTAGCGTTAGGCGTGGGAAAATCCTGTTCAGAATCATTGGCAGGTTTTGCTGATGTGCTGATCCAGAACTCCTGCTCTGGACGGTCAGTTATGACCCTGGTTCACCAAATGTGACTGCCTACTGACAGAAATGCTCTAAATCTTCATTTGAGTGAAAACTGGTTTCACGTTGGGAGCTCTCCCAGTAACAAGTGTTAATAACAGGTAGTCAAAATCTTGTCGTTGGTCTCCTTTCTCTTCCCTTCTTTCTGCCAGTGCTGGGGCTGGAACTCCTGGTCTTGTGCACGCTAAGCAAGTGCTCGACCACGGCTGCAGCTTCTATTTCTTGGCACTCGGAGGATGCTGCTCATTCCCTCTGCCCTTCTGCTCAAGACCCTCTCCATCAGAGACCCGAAAGGAAATAGAAGCTGAGCTCAGCACTGGTTTGCTTGGTTTTTATTTGTTCGTGGCACTGAGGACTGGAAGCTGGTAAGAACACGCCCAGCTCCAGGACTTCTCTCTGAGTCCTGGGAGCACAAAATGTCATCTCCCTTCCCATCAACGGAGGCTAGAGGACTGCTGTCCTTATCAGTTCCACATATTCAGGGTTTGTAATTTGCCATGCCTCATTTCTTTTTGTAACCAAATGTTATATTTGTGAGTGCAAAGACAAAATAAATAAACGAAAAAGCACAGCCAAGATAAAAAGGGGCAGAGAAACATTTTTTACTCAAAGCAGATAGGAGACCATGAGTATCTCAGCCAGCATGGCTTTGGGATTGACCTGATTTGGGGCAACGGAGAATGAAGAAATGGCAGGACACATCCTGAAAAGCTGGGATTGCATGGGCCTTGCACCCTGATGAAGAGCCAGCAGCAATAGCCTGGAAACTCAGCACGTTTATCATATACAGCAGTAATGGGAGGCCCCTTAGCTAAGCTTGGTAGGGGAGCTCTGTGGGGAGCAGTCTCAGGCTGCAGTCACTGGGGAGGAGGAAGCTGTCTTGATACTTTGCACGCCCACTAGCAGCATCATTCCCATGAGTCTGAGGCCTTGGGCTCCTTGACGTGGCTGTGCTCATGTCATTCATGCTCATCCGCACAGGGTATGCTCTTTCCCTACATGGGAGTTAATTCCAAAGTACTTCCTTCTTTGAACAAAGGAATGAGAGTTCAGGGAGCCTATAGAGTCATACGGGAAAGCACTGTAGCGGGGGCAGTATTTGTGTGCCTGCTCAGTTAAGGAGCACAGTCCCAAGTATGCTGTTTAAAAGCACCATTTAAGAGGGAAAGATACAAATTCTAGACATAGCTCAAGTTCACAGAGCATTAAAAGGCTTAACAGGTAGAAGAGGAATACTCTGTGAATTCTCAGCTTTTTGCACAAAGTTTTAGCAGAAAATAAAGAAGAGGACGCTTTCATGTAGGTACAGGTGCGCTCGTGTGTCTGGAGGTGCGTTCATGTGTGCCTGTGGAAACCACAGGGCAAAATTTGGATATCATTCCTTAGGAGTCCTCCAGCTCAATAAGGGTCTCTTATTGATCTGAACTTATCAATTAGACAGGCTGCCTGGCCACTGAGTCTTAGGAATCATGTCTCTGCTTACCCAGCACTGGGATTACAAGTGCACTGCACTGAGCCTGGCTTTTTCAGGTGGTCTCTGAGGACTGAACTCAGGTCCTCATGCTTGCAAAGCAAGCATTTTAACCAGAGAGCCATCTCACCAGCCCAAAGGATACTTTGAAGGTAGAGTAATGCAGGAGTTTGCCTCTGAAGATGGCTGGCTCATTTGTGGCTAACATTTTCACAAGTGCCTTATGATTCGATTCTTTTTGTTGTCTTGTGGGTTTAGTTTTTTTCCCTTTATTGTTTGTTTCATTTGTATCACTGACTGACCTGGAAAACACTACCTTCAAAGTTGTGTCAATCCTCCTGCCTCAACTTTCCAAATGTTTTGTTTACAGCTGTAAGCCACCACACCCAGTTAGAATATGGTACTATAAGAATACATGGACACGCTAGTATTTGTTTACTTTATTGGTTCCCAAAAACCACTAGGTAGCCTCGGCCTGGAGCTTAAGGCGATTGTCCTGTTTCAACCTCCTGAGCACTGGGACTGCGGGCATATACCACCATGCCTAAGGTGACAGTGTTTGTTTCTGCTGTAACCCTATCAGCTTAACAAGGAGTGGGCCAATTTCTAGGAAAGGGATGCTGGAAACTATCTAGGAAGCACATTTTTACTAAAAATCCGTTCTCATCTTTCATGCCTTCAAGCCACTGTCCTTCCATTCACTTTGCTTCACTATCCCTGCCATTCTGGATCTATGTAACTCTTTTGAAAGATTCCTTTATAGAATTTGTAGCTTGTTTGTATTTTCATCCTAACAGCCCCTTCTGACATCATTCATCATGATCACTTCTGGGTTCTGCACTTTCGTGTTCTGTCGGTCACCTTTCAGGAAGCTCCAAGGCAGATGCAACTATTCTTCAGTGCAGACCTTATTTTCTGCTGTATTCTGGCTGAAGGGGCGGGCCCTAAAAGCTCAATAGAAGACGGACACTACGTGGATTTCATCGGAGAGGCATGCTGCAAACAGAGTTCTCAAAAGACTGCCATCAGATTAGAACCCTGGCAGCTATTTTGAATTGCTCCTCTCATGGGCAATTTTCCTAACCATGGGGTGAAAGCAAATCGCCTAACCATATAGCATAGCTTAGTGAGTACCAATAAGGTTCAAGTTCTGGGTGAATTTGTGTGGGTGCTTTATCTCCCTGATCAGAGATCTTCAGGGCAAATTACAGTCAATTTCATTTTGTCTGTACATTGTTTTAGGTAAATGTTTTGTCACTCCTGAGGGGTACAACTCTTCAAAGAATGACGGGAGCTAAAAACGATGGTAATGGTTGTTATGCTTCATGTGTGTTCTCGTCCACTCATTTAAAATTATGCATATCATCTTTTCTTTTTTTTTCTTTTATTTTTTTATTTTTTTTAATATTTATTATGTCCTTACAGATGGTTGTGAGCCACCATGTGGTTGCTGGGAATTGAACTCAGGACCTTTGGAAGAGCAGGCAATGCTCTTAACCTCTGAGCCATCTCTCCAGCCCGCATATCATCTTTTCTATGGAAGGGGAAATTCTCCCTCTCAGGGAACTTTAGCTCACTTTAGCCAAATTCAATCAATCCACTGTACTTCCTTTCCCATGATGCATCACCTCCATTCCTTTCCCTGGGAATGGCGGTATAGTATCCTGAGGCAACGCAGTTGGATACAAGGAGTTTTGGTGCAAATCCTAGACACACATTTTCATATCCCGTTTCTTCTGACGTTGTGCACATCAAGGCCTGACCTGGGTGGCTGTCTGGTTCTTCCACTGCATCCTGATGCCATCCGGGAAAAGACTACAACTCCCAGGATGCCCATTCGCCCCGCCCCACACCCCTCCCCCAACTAGAAAGCGAGTATCGCAGAGAAGACGAGGCAACATGGCTCCCGGAGGTGGAAGGCAGAAGCTTCACCCGCTTTGAAGCAGTGGAGAAGAACAGCAGAGGGCAACTGGAAAAAGAGAAGTGACTAGGAATTGTCGTCGCTTTTACCTCCCCAGCCTCTTCTGAGTCTGGTCAGCCTCACCTTTGCTCTTCACCCGCACCCAGTCTGTGGTCTCCTCCCCGCCCCGCCCACGTTCCCTCGCCCCTCCCGTCGCCAACCCTTTCCCCGCCCCCCTCCCCCATACCCCCCGCGAAGTGCGCACGCGCCCGCCTCCAGCTTCGCGCGGGGATCGCCGCCTGGCCCGCTTGCGCAGCCGCTGTTCCTTCTGCTCACGGAGGAAGCATGGGCGTCCAGGGCTTCCAAGAGTTCCTGGAGAAGCGCTGTCCCGGGGCCGTGGTGCCCGTGGACCTCCTCAAACTCGCGCGCACCGTCTCGCGCCAGCAGCAGCAGCAGCAACAGCAGCAGCAGCAGCACCTGCACCGCCAGCTGCCACCAGCAGCCCTAGCGCCCGGGGCTCCACGCATCACCAGGGGCTCTGCTCCTCTGCCGCCGCCGCTCCCGCCCGCCTCCTTTGGCGCTTACTCCGGGGGCCCGGGGCCGACTCGGCACCATCACCCTGCTCACCATTTCCACCATCACGGCCAAGCGCCGCCAGGGCTGCATCCGCCGCCGCCCCCTCCGCTGCCTGGGGCTCGGGTATTGGTAGATGCGGGCTCGGCGCTGCCGCGGCTCTATGGTGGCTACCAGACGGATTGGGTTTGTGGCGGCCAGTGGAATGCCATGCTGGGCTACTTGTCAGCGCTGTGCCAGGCTTGTTCCTATCCGGGCGGCGACGGCCTGGAGCTGGTGGTCATGTTCCCTGGGGGCCTGGGGAAAGACCGACTGGCCGAATGGGGCCGTCGGTGCCAGGCGGAGCGGCAGACTGCGCAACTGATCGTGGGACACGTGGGCAACAAGGGCACCCCTCCACCGCGGGCCTGGTTCCTGCCACCTGCCTGCCTGAGCCACTGCGTGAGGCTAGCACTCATCCGCTTCCGGGTCAAGGTGAGGGAGGGGTCAGATTTTAAATGAAATGTCCCACACCTGTTCCTTCCAGACTAAACACCTAACCATTTACTGACTTACCTGCCACTCAGTCAGCTAACCTACTGGCGACCATTTTATCCACCTATGCCCCCTTCACATGGCCTCCTACCAATCCCCGAACCTACATGGCTGTATCTCTATCCATGTCGTCATAGTAACCCCCTTTCCCTTCACTTACCCCATCGGCCTACCTGTTGGCTTTAGCAGAATTGACTCACAGTTTCTTTGGGGTTTCATGTTTCTCTTGCTATCATCTCCCTCAAACTGAAATAGTTTTTTCCCTTCATTTTCCAGTTGACATTCTCTCCTGTATCTCTTTTCAACCTCATGGCAAATAAAACAGATGTTAGTCGAACACCTTTCTTCTTTTCCCCCCATCCATTGAATCCTTTTCATCGCAGCATGCTTTTATCTTGGCATGCCTTAGCTCAAAGAAACAGTCCACTGAGTGAGTCACTGTTTAGGAAGATGACCACACTGAGTAGGGGGTTTCAAAGACATGAATGAGACACCGTTCCTGGTCTTGGCAGATCAAATATGGAACATTTATTTCATGGTGTAAATATGCGTGATGACTATGCTTTCTGGTACAGTACCTGTTTGGATAGGTGGGTGGTTTGATATCTGTGGGCTGAAATGGTCTCGGGAAACTTCCTGAAGATGACAGACCTTACCTACGTCTGTGAGAACTGGCTAGATTTGAATGGTTCACAGCTTTTAGAGGAGGTTGTTTTAAATAGTTACAGAAATCGAGCAGAAACAAAAAGAAATACCGAGTGTGTGAGACCCCATGGGCTTAAATGTAAGTCCAGTCTGTGAGTAAGTTGGGCCACTGCATATGGAGCTTGGGGAAAAGCTTGGCAGCATCTCCGGTTCTTGGCACCACTGCTGTTACGCTGTTGCTTTCCCATACTCTTAGGTTTCAAGTTCCTACGTGTGGAGAATAGTAAGGCTTGAGAAGGAAGGAGGTGGGCAGGAAGGAGAAGCAGAAAAGCAGCCAGGGTTAGGTAGGAAGAAATTGCAAACCGGTTTTCCAACCAGAGTTTTGGGGGATGTCCTCTCAGGATTGGGGGGTTGGGGAATTGAGAAACTAAACAGGTGGCAGCTGGTGGAGTAAAGAAGCAATAGAGACAGAAAACTATGCTACGTAGAGATAGATATTGCAGAGGTTAGAGACTGGCTAGGCATGGAACGCTCTGCATCAAATCTGCCTAGGCTTCATAGATTACAGCTTTTTCGATTTGAAAAGCCAGCACTGGGCTGGGGGCAGAGCTCAGTGGTAGAGTGTCATTACTAACCAGGAGACCCTTGCTTCCAGCTCCTAACCCTGCATGCAAAACAATCTAATCAGGAGCTAACTTAAAATGTAACTGCACCAGAACCCCACTTACCTGTTTTCCTGACTGAATGTTTCAAAGCAGATTCATTTGTAGTCATTCCTTGCAAATTGTTCTTAATGGCACCACCCAGGCTTCAAGGGATTTTTATTTACCCCATTGTTTTTTATCTTGCCATCGCTGGCAAATTGACTGCTGGCACAACTGCCAACTGTGTTATTGGGGCAGGGTTTTGCCTTTTTTGTGGGGGGTGGGCTTGTGCTGGGGACGTGCTTTGCTGTTGGACTACACCTGTAGCCCTTACGTGCTTTAAAAAATTGTCTCAGTGGATCTTTACAGTAACCCATGAAGCAGTATTGCCCCTGTTTTCCAAGTAGGAGAACCCAGCGGACCCAGGCGCTTTACACACTTGCCCAGTGATAACCTAGTAATAAATGATAGAGCTGGAATTCTGGGATTTATGTCCATGAAGTCTGACTCCACAGCTTGTGTTCTTTTTTTTTTGGATTTTCGAGACAGGGTTTCTCTGTAGCTTTTGGTTCCTGTCCTGGAACTAGCTCTTGTAGACCAGGCTGGCCTCGAACTCACAGAGATCCGCCTGCCTCTGCCTCCCGAGTGCTGGGATTAAAGGCGTGCGCCACCACCGCCCGGCCACAGCTTGTGTTCTTAACAACAGCGTTGAAAGATGAATCTTTTTAAAGAGGCACCGTGGTTAGATGATTACCTCACTGGCACCTAGAGGAAAGCAGGCTCTGTTTATCCACTTGTGTTCCTTTACCAAGTGCTTTCTGTTAGTGAGTACTGTGCTGGCTGCAGAGAATTTACAATAACGACTCTCCAGGGAGCCAGGGTTTAGTAAAGACTAAAAACAAAATCCAAATACTCTGCTAATTGCACTCGATGAAAACTGCAGCCTCTTTGCAGGGGGGCATGGTGATTGATTTCTTAATGAGTGATGAGCATGTGCCAGTGCCTTTCCAGATTGCCCATGAAGAGGGTTAAGGTAGTAAAAAGAGGCTGCTTTTTTCCCCATCCATTGAATCTTTTCCATTTCAGCATGCTTTTATCTTGGCATGCCTTAGCCCAAACAAACAGCCCACTGATAGTGGCCAAGGTTATGGAGACCTAGAGCAGCTTGTTCGCGCTGAGTAGGTAACTATTATCATATTTACAACTATTATTTGCTGAATAGGTTTTGATTGATAGTTGGCAGGAGAGAGGAATCCCGTAGGTCTGAATTTGTTTATATTCTCCACCAGTCAAAACTTTTGAGAACCAACTCTTAAGTGTATTTTGTCATATTTATCAGTTTTTTTGGCAACAAGTTCCCATGTATTCCAAGCTATTTTTTAATTCGTTGTATAGCCATGGCTGTGCTTGAATTCTTTCTGATTGTCCTGCCTCTACCTCTTGAGTACAGGGATCAAATTTGGTGCACTGTCAGTTGTTTTTTTTTTTTTAAATCTTAGCAGTGGTCATGGGCAGTCACGTATGCCTGCATGATTCCAGGTACCCAAGAGGCTGAGGCAGAAGGATGCTTGAGCCTTGGAGTTTGAGGTCAATATGGTAATATAGTGAGACACCATCTGTAAGCAATACACACAAAAAAAATGATGGCTTGGATAGATCCTAAGAGAAGAGATTGTAGGAGTGATTTCTAAAAAAAGTGTTTAGTCTTATAGGTAGGATGACTTGCACACCTCATCCCAGTCTTCACGGAGCCTGAGGCAGTTCTGAGATGCATAGCGAGACACATCTCAAAAAAACAAGTTAAGAGCATGTACTCCTCTTGCAGAGAACCCGAGGCCCAGCACCCATGATGGGTGGCTTACAACTGTAACCCCAGCTCCAGGCATCTGACACTCTCTTGTGGATTCTGTGAACAGATGCACAAACACTAGCAAAAGCGTGTAAAGTGTGACTTAAGACTGACTCAAGAATTGTGCAAAATAGTGTTGATGCTCTTAGATCACTTGGCTGTGATCAGCAACTTTGTTGTTGGCGTGATGAAGAATGTCTTGGATTGTGGTGCAGACATGAAAGAGTATGGGTCAATAACTGTTCGTTGCCTTTTCAGAACTGCATTCTGTCTTGAAGGTGGCAATTTTTCACATGGGTGATTTGCATATGGAGCATTTCTCTTGTTTGAATATTAGTGCTTCAGAACAAAAACTGCATCTCTATTGTGCCTTGGTTTTGTTCTTTAGTTTAGAAGTCAAGGTGAACCTTTATTTTTAACCTCACTTTCATTTTATTATAGAATAAAGAAGTGGCAGGATTAAATACTTGATAAAGTGCTGGCTGGATTTTCTGTTTAGCTTTAGACAAATTTGGACTTCATAAAAATTTTGGTGTCTGTTGTTGAAATGTTTGTAATTTGGCTTGTCATAATTATTTGCTCAGTATACCTTTGTAAGTGAAAACAACCAGTAGCAAGAAAATTTAGTAACCCCCAAGTTCCTGGCCCCATTCCCTTCCAGAAATAGAGTAACATAGGGTAGGCTAAGACTGACTCGGGAGATGATGCGATGTAATGCAGGCAAATGGAAGCTTTATTTAATGGTTATTGTAAATGAGCAAAAAGATAACCAGCACATAAAGCCCTCCACTTCACAGTTGTCTTACAAGGCAACTAAGTGGGCTGATGGAAAAGGAAAAGGTTGGTCGTGTCCTCAGAAACCCTATTGGTGGCACGTGAATAACCAGCCTCGAGAACTCTTTCTGGGTGCAGGTGCCATTTGTGCTTTCCTCCTGATTGTTTCCTAATCCTGTCATTGAGACTGAAAAGCCTGGTTCTAGATACAAAATGATCATGCAAACTCTCGCTGTCACTTCTTGAGCACCAAGTTGGGTATAAAATGTTTTTAAACACAGTGTTAATCTTTGTCAGATGTACTTTCTCCTCCCCATTTTACAGTTAAATAACTTAAATGCAAAGAGGGAAAATGTAGGTTGAGGATTTTAATATAGTTCAGTGTTGAACAAGGAAGATCCTGGGTTCAGTCCTTAGGGTCAAAGCCAAACCAAACCAAGCATATTTTGGTGCTGTGGATTAGCACCTATGCATGATTGGTACCTACTGAACCACTGAACCAAAACCCAGATCCAGTCATTTTCTTTTGGGAGAGGAGGTGGGCTCTGGTAAGCGAGCTATAAAAGTCATTAGCGCTCTACTGCTTACTTAAGTCTTTCTGCAGAATCACATGACATTTTCTCTTGGAACATCTTTTTGTGTAAGGTTGTGTACTTTTATTGACTTAAGTGCAGAGAAACAGAATTGTTGAACATTGCATTTGTGCCAGCAATGCTGAAATTCACAGTCCTGCCAATAGCAGACAAATGTCTTAGCTAATTGCCAAGTGAGTCACACAGTGATGTTTAGGAATTCAGAAGTAGCAATCCCTTTCTGTGCACAAATAATTGGGTGCGCGCGTGCGTGTGTGTGTGTGTGTGTGTGTATGTTAATGCTAATGGAACCTGGAACCTCACACATGTAGATGAGCACACTTCTCTTAAGGTCCTGGTCTCATAATAATCTTTACAATATTAATCAATCTTACTTCCTTTAAGCCATTATCTTTATCTCCTTTCTTTGTCCCCCCCCCCCATTATTCTTGAGAAAAGACTATTCTCATTTCTTAATCTGTTGCCACTTAAAAGTTTTTTTATTTGATGTGGGGGTGGAGGGTGTGTGTGTGTGTGTGTGTGTGTGCGCGCGCGCACGCACGTGTGCACATGTGTGTGCATATAAAGTGGGTGCGTGTGTAGCACAATGAGAGTGTGGAGGTCAGAGGACAAACAGTCTCTTTCACCTGTGTGCCCTGGGGATTGATTTCAGATCCTCAGACTTGGAAGTACATTGACCTGAGCCATCTCCCTGGCCTTTTATTGCCAGTTTTAAAAACATTTTAAAAGTGTTTTTTTGAACATTTGTGTGTTCAGTGCAAGTGCCTACATATGTGTGTATACATGTATGTATGGGCACAAATGTGCTACGGTCCGTGTGTGCCTGTCAGAGGTCAGCTTGTGGGAATAAGTTCTCTTCAGTACGTGGGTTCTAGGAGTGGAACTCAGATTGTTAGATTTGGCAGCAAGTGCCTATACCTGCTGCACTATTTTGATGACTCTAAAATAATTTTTTAGTTGGCATGCACAGTAATGGGTTTCCTTATAATATGTTCATGTGTATATCATTGTAATTTGCTCATATTCATCCCCATCATTATCTTCTTTGCCTTACCTGCTGTTGAGTTGCCCTTCCTCTTCCTAAATAACACTGTTTTCATATCACTCAAATTTATATGTTCAAATGCATATATACAGCTTTTATGTCATATATTTTTAAATTTTTGATCCTACATATGCAAGAGAACGTGTAATATTCGATTATTTTCTTTTTCCCTTCCCATTACCTTCTTTTGTCCCCCTGGTTTCCTATTAGTTCTCTTTCTCCTCCAAATATTCCCCTTTCTACTTTCATGTCTCATACATATCTATATATAAAATATATATTCATCTGTGATAGAAAACATGCTTGTCTTTATGAGTCTGGCTTATTTCACTTAGTGTGATCTCATGTTGCAAGTATTTTCCTGCATATGACATAATTTTGTCCTTTTCTCTGGGTAAAACTACATTGTGCACACTTACACTCCCTTACAGATACATTCATCATTTTTTTTATGTTTATTGAGGAACATTTAGGATAAACATGGATGTACAAGTGTCTCTGTAGTAAGTGCTGATTTACATTACATAGGAGCATATGCCCAGGAAAGGTATACCTGGATCTCATAGTCTTCTATTTTTTAGATGATGAACCACCATACTGATTTCAATAATGCCTGGGCTAACTTACATTCCTGCTAGAAATATACAGTGGTTCACTTTGTGTGTGTGTGTGTGTGTGTGTGTGTGTGTGTGTGTGTGTGTGAGAGAGAGAGAGAGAGAGAGAGAGAGAGAGAGAGAGAGAGAGAGAATGTCTCCTGTTGTAGCTCAGGTTGGTGTCATATTCTCATGTAGCCAAGGATATCCTTGAACTCCCTCGTACCACTTTTTTTTAAGACAGGGTCTTGCTATATAACACTATCTGGCCCAAACTCACCATGCCTCTGCTTCCCCAGTACTGGAAATCCAACTGTATACCACCATTTGGTAGAAATACATTATTTCTACCAAGTTCCCTGGTGATAATGATGGTGGGCAAAGTTACATTTTTGTTTTGTCTTGTAATTTGAGACAGGGTCTCACTATGTAGCCTTGGCTGGCCTATAACTCAGTATGTAGAACAGGCTTGCCTGGAACTTTCCTTTGCCATAGAGTGCTGGATTAAAGGCATGTGCCACCATGCCCAGCTTTGCATCCTCACCCACATCCTTTGTTATTTGTTTTGTTTGGTCACCATTCTGAATGGAGTGAGATGTGGTATCATTGTAGTTTTGATTTTCATTTTCCTGACAGCTAGCCATTTTCCCCTATATTTCTTGGTCATTTATACTTCTTTTGAGAATTGTCTACTCATTTTCCTGTTTATTGGTTGGATAATTGGGAAGGGGATTGATGTCTAATTTTTTTTATAATATACTCTTGGTATCAATCCCCTCTCAGATGTTGTTAGTCCCACTTGGCATAAGACTAAGTCCACTACCACAATTTTAAGCCATATTTGAAACAAGCTTCAATTAAATACTGGCCAGGTTGATGGATTCTGTCCAGGTCCATTCCAGGGTTTCTAGGAAATGCTGATGAGTGACATCTGGCAGAGGCTTAAAAATGCATCCCATCAGGCCCTATATTAGGTTCAATCAGGGGCAAGCATTTATCTTGGCATACTTTCTGCCTGTGTACTCCTGCCTACATCCAGTTGGGCAAGCATACATCCTGACAGATTTCTTGCCTATGTGACTTACATAGAACTTCTGTTTTACATAGAGCAAGTTGAGTGCCCTACCATATTGTAGAATTATTTCAGCTAATGAATCTACCTGTTGATAGATCGGGGCATGTCTGGTTTTAACAGGTATCTTTCCTGGTATGCCAGTTGGCGTTATAGGTCGTCCCTTTGTCCCCTGTGCCAGCAAGTTTCCTTTTGAACGTATGTTCCAGCCTGTTACGGGACAAGGGGTGACACACTCTCTTCTGTAACTACTTGCAACTGCAACCAGGATATCATTTGTCAGGGCTCAGGAATGCTGAAATACCAGTCAAAAGCATGGGAGAGGAATCCAGCCATGGGGGACTTAGCAGAAGCAGCCGGTTTGCTGACTTAGCTGAGGAGACAGGGAACAGTCACTCAGCAGGACTGGTTCACATCAGTTTTTAGCAAGTCGGAGCTCAGGAGTTTGCAGTCCAAAGTTGATTCCAAGATGGTGTCTATCAAGCAAGGGAAATCTGCTGAGACATAGACTAGGGACAGAAGTTAAAGTTTAAGAGTTTAAAGAATAATCTTAAATTTGTAACTTTGATGCCCGTAGTCCTAGTAATTAGAGGAGGGGAGAGATCCCACCATCAGTATAGGCGAGTGGGGAATCTTTGGTTTCAGCCCCTTTGACCTGTGAGAGGTAGATCCATGTCTTACAACTCCCTTGGCTTCCTGAAGGTTGCAGGAATTTTCAGTTTACAAAAAAAGAAAATTTTTAGATATATTAGCATTTACCACTGTTTGTATTCTGCACTGAAATCTACAGTGTAGACGAAAACAGCTACCAGGAGTCTGTAAGAAAACTCAGTATGCCAATAGCATAAAGAGAAGTCTGAACATTGCCAATTTTCCACATACCTTAAATCCTATTCCTCTACCTTTGTAACTTGCATTTATACACCTTAAGTCAGAAGTTACCTAAGCTTTCACATCCTCAGACCTTTGTACACCTTAGAATACTTTCTTCCACGCTCAGAACTTACATAGACTTCAAACTCTTTCTATCTATCTAATCATTTGCCAGAGACATGAGTAGTTATTACTGAGAACAGTCATTGCTAAGTAAGTTCTTTTAAATAAAAGAACAGTAAAATGTTATGTCTGAAACCTCTGTATCCTTTAATCTGAAGCCTGTTAGCAAGGCAAACTTGTCTACCTTTTCTTAACAAGAGACCTATAGATGTGGAAAAGCAAGGCTTGATTTTTTTATATATATGAAATGGAATAACAAGATGGCTGCAGCCTTGGGAGAAGAATCTGGTTGCCTGCTCTTGCCAGGCTGACACAGCCATAGTTAGTCTAGCTGTAAATGCCACCAGAGATTTGAGAAGGATAAAGTATAGTATAATCCAAATGACTTAGTTATCCCTTAAAATGACGGATTTATCCATTGCCTAGATGATCATCCCAGGTTCCTTTGGTCTCCATGGCTTCATTTTGTGGCAGAGGTACCAGGGCGGCATCAGTCTTGGGCCACCAGGCCTAGGAGACCTGGGAAATTTTTCCTGTAAAGGAAGAACTTGGGGCACTGACCTTACTTTGTTTAGTCGAAGTAAGGCAATCAACTCTTCACTGTCCTACTTGTCCACAGTTTGCACAGGTCCTGGCTGTTGGTGAGGCATTGCCCAGTGGTTAACGTAACCCCAATCCAGGTGGAATCGTTTTTGTGCCCCATCATCTTCTTGAGGACCTTGGGGTCACTGCTAGGACCTGGTGTCTCATAGTAAGCTTTTTCCATTAAACATTTTTTTTAAATATTTATTTATTATGTATACAGTATTCTGTCTGTGTGTATGCCTGCAGGCCAGAAAAGGGCACCAGACCCCATTCCAGATGGTTGTGAGCCACCATGTGGTTGCTGGGAATTGAACTCAGGACCTTTGGAAGAGCAGGCAATGCTCTTAACCTCTGAGCCATCTCTCCAGCCCTCCATTAAACATTTTTAAAAATTATTTTTGCTTCATTTGTATGCGTGGTTTGCCTCTATGTATGTCTGTGTGGAAGGTGTCAGATCCCCTGAAACTAGAGACACAAGCAGTTATGAGCCACCATGTGGCTGCTGGGAATTAAACCCAGGACCTCTGGAAGAGCAGCCAAAAGCTCTTAACTGCTGAGCCATCTCTCCAGCCCATCCGTTAAATATATTAAATGCTATATTCTACAGGTCTCTTACAAGTTTGAGGACTATTATCTAATAAGTATATCTGAGCTAAATAAATTTTGCTTGATTTTAGTTACTTTTAGGTTTATCCTTGAAATCATATACAAGAGGATAAATAAGGCTTATTTCTGTAATTACTGTAATCAATTGCATTAGTACTTTGCATACCCATAAGTATAGTTCTGAACATATTAAAGAATTTTATCATTTATGAGGTGACTGATCATTATTGTGTATATATTAGTTATCTTTATCAGTTTACAATAAGTTAATAGCTTTTTGTTTTGTTTTTTTGAGACGGTTTCTCTGTAGTTTTGGAGCCTATCCTGGAACTAGCTCTTGTAGACCAAGCTGGCCTTGAACTCATAGAGATCCGCCTGCCTCTTCCTACCAAGTGAGTGCTGGGATTAAAGGTGTGCGCCACCACGGATGGCTAGTTAATAGCTTTTAGAAGATTAAGATTTGCAGCTTTATCCCTTTTAAGTTTAAACCTTAAAAAAAATAACAGTTTCTGAATTGACACTTTTTTACTATCAAAATAAAACTTTAACTTATAATTTAAATCTCTGTAGGGAGACTGGCAACTTTACTTTCCAGGTCCTTTATAGCAAACCATTACAGAATATAAGTTTCTTATATGACTCAGTTTATCAAAAGTATCTAAAGTTTAACAAAGTTATTAAAGATGTGGGTAGACATACATTCTTAAGCCTGAATAGACCTTAGGTAAGGAGAGACATCCTCTAAGCCAGTGGTTCATAACCTTCCTAATGCTGCGATGCTTCAACACAGTTCCCCATGTTGTGGTGACCCCAACCATGAAATCATTCTCTTTGCTCTTTAACAACTGCACTTTTGCACTGTTACGAATTGCAGTGCAAACATCTAACATGCAGATGGTCCTAGGCTATCCCTGTGAAAGGACCTTTTGACCTACAAAGGTTCGGGACCTATATGTGGAGAACATTTGCTCCAAGCTCATCGCCAGACTGCTTAGGTCATTGTCTTACTGCATCATAACATAGGAATATCCCAGTTTCTAGTATTTACTGTTTGGTGCTCATAACTGTGACCCTAACTCTTTAGCCATTTGTTTACTTATTTAAGATCATATATTAATAATATTAAACATTGTATAAACTTAAATTTAAAAGCTGTTCCTTAAAAAATATCCAGTTTTTTAAATTTAAATTTTCTGTAAGCTTCCAAAATTTCCTCTTAAAGAACTTTAAAATCTCTTGTTGGACTAGAAGTCCAAACATCAGAGAGGAGTTGCTCCAGACACCACTCACACAGCCACAGTTGATGCAAAAGCAAGAGGATTTTTATTCTGTAATGACAGGGTCTTTCAGGTTCGGGATATGAAGGACATCCAATAGCTGTTACAGTCCATCTTTTAAAGCAAAAAGCCACAGACACAAGTTGGAAAAAGGTTGTTTTCCAACTTATTGGATTGGCTTATTCAAAGGGTTACCAGCAGTGATTGGTCTATTCCAGGGCAGGAGAGTAGCTGCGTGGTCGGGTAAAATAAGGGGGAGCATCTGTGGCCTTCCTGACCTTGTTCTAGCGACTAAATCAATACATCAGGAAGTGAGTCAACATCTGTGGGTTGTCTTTGCCTCAATTCCCAGAATGGAGCTATGTTTGAAGATTAGTCACAAGGACGCAGGAGGATGAGCAGTCCAGCATGTGATTATTCACAAGGACACAGGAGGATGAGCAGTCCAGCATGTGTGTGTGGGCGACTGTCCAATTTTCAAATGTTAAGAGGCTTCAGAAAATGTCTTTAGAGCTGAGAGGCCTCGGAAATGCATTTAGAGTCTTTCACTCTCAATTGTGTGCTCCTGCAATATCAAAAAATAAAGTACCGGCCGGGCGGTGGTGGCGCACGCCTTTAATCCCAGCACTTGGGAGGTAGAGGCAGGCGGATCTCTGTGAGTTTGAGGCCAGCCTTGTCTACAAGAGCTAGTTCCAGGACAGGCTCCGAAGCTACAGAGAAACCCTGTCTCAAAGGAAAAAAAAGGGAAGATACAGGGCACAACCACAATTTGCACAAGGCAAAACCAAGCTCCAGTAGTGCAAACAATTCAGTGCTCAGTATCTGGGATCCATTCACAATCTTTTTGGGCTTTCACCGCTCTGGCCCCACCCTCAGCAGCATACACAGCCTGCCTTCTAGGTCCCAGGCTGCTCTAATTTACTGTGGCTGGTGTTTTTAGTGATTACCACATGGCATCAGCATTTCCAAATCTGCTAGAGTCATCCATTGGGACTAGTCTCTCTAGGAATTCCAACCCAGCTAGCTACACACTAGCAAGTCTCAGCTGTTCTCCACGACTCCTTCATATCTTTAACCCAGTACCATCTGACTGACTCTTATGTTACAAAGTTTGACTACCAGGACAAGGTATGCTCTTGTATATGAATGTATAGAGGTGTAACTTTTAATACCATATTAAACAAGCATTGTTTTTAAAACCTGTCTTTAGTAAACATTGTTTCTAGAACAGAAATTTTATAGAAATCCCCCTAATCCAAAATATCTTGGAGACCTGTTGTTGCCTCTATGCTTGGGCCAGACTATGTGGTCACCTTTAATCAACATGGCAGTGAAGTCATATGACATCCATCTTCTCCAACTCTAGCAAAGATGGCTGCCAGCCATATGTTACTTATATCCCAAAATTATATCACACCGAAATGGTTTCATTAAGATTACCTGTGCATAAATCTTTAACTATCAACCCTGTGTTACTTAACTTTTTTTTCACAGATTTTACCCAATAAAATAAACCTATAAATCTTAAGGTACAGAATGTTCATATAAACCAAGCTTAATTTTTTTGACTGTTCTGCTTTGATCTCTTCTCAGCATCAGGTGGCTTGCCTGATGTAAGACATAGAGGAAACTTTTAAATATGCCTGGGACTACAGAAGGGAGGGCCATACATAACCCAACTCTAAAGCCATGTTTCCAATAAAGTAAAGCAGCATAAAACAACTTTAATGTTATCCATTTCCAAAAGACATGTGAATTCCTTCTATCCTGAATCCAGTGACCAGAGAAATCAGTTTCTGGGCCCCAGCCATAAAAGCTTTTATAGTAACAGTGGTGGCTGCTGGATGGGGGCAGCAGAGACAGCAGAAATATAACCAAAAAACACTGAATACATAAAGCTCGCATACTCAAAAAAGAGTAGTCAGAAACAAAACATGCTGTGACTACCATACATTTCATACATTAGGCTGAGTGACCCAATTCTGCCTCAGCTCCATGTTTGCAACAAAGCATAGGGACACACCAGAAAACAAACCCATTTACGTACACAAAACAGACAGGCAAAACTTTCCAACCAACCAGAACCAGGCAGGCCAGCAACATCTTGCTATTTTTTCTGGACCCTCCACATCCCAGATCAGGATCACATAAAACAGAGCCAGACTATGACTTCCTAGTAGGCCTCTGTAGATTCTTGCTGCTTTTCTCAGCACAGCAGCTCACCCCGATAATCTGTGAAGCAAAGGCAGCCTTGGATCTTTGGAACCTCTCAAGGCACGTGCCTTCTAAAGCGGTCTCAGCTTCAGAGTGAAGGTCCTGCTTTAGGATTTGGGTGGATAGTCTGAATCTCACTGGGGCTTCCAGAAAATGTTAATCCCACAGGGTGAGAATAAGAGTGCTACCAGAGTTTTAAACCCAATTTGATGCAAGCTTTAATTAAATATTGGCCAGGTTGATGTACCCTGGCCAGGTCCATTCCTGTGTCCCAGGAAATGCTGATGAGTCACACATGACAGAAGCTTAAAAAGGCAATCTCATAAGGCCTGTATTTCCCATTAGGTCCAATTGGGCAAGCATATATCGTGCTGTGCTTCCTACCTGTGTTTCTCCTGTATACATCTTGACATATTTCCTACCCATGTACATGTGATCAAGCATGTCCAGTGTAGTTGTGTCAAATAAACTTCTTTAGGCTTGTTATCTCCCATAAACAATAGCCTCCAACATTTCAGGAAGTATCTGTCCTTGGGCTTAAAGGACTTATAGGTTAGAGGCATTTCTTTGTTTCATGAATCTCTTAGGCATAAAATGATACTTACTTTGGCCCTCACAATGTATGGCTACAAAGATCACCTGTTCTGTAGGCTTGTTCTTCACTCTGTTCCTGCTTGTTCAGAAACTTTAATTTCAAGCATTGTCATTTGTCAGTTTCTTCTGTCCCTTCACAAATATAAGTCTTCGAGAAAGCCCCTTGTATCTACTTATATCTTGAACTGTTTTTCTTCTGTTTTTTTTTTTTCTTTTTCTGCAGCAGTTTTAGAGTCTTGGGTTCTTTGATAATTTTGAGCTTTTTGTGCAGGGTGAAACAGGAATCTAATTTCATCCTTCTATCTGTGTCTTTCCAGCTTTCTCATCACCATTTATTAAAGAAAGTCTCTTCTTCAATGAATGCTTCTAGCACCTTTGCTGAGAATCAAGTCTGTAGCTATGTTAGTTATATTTCATTCCACTGATCTATGTATCTGTTTTTGTGACCAAACAATGCTGTATTTGTTACTCTGTCTCGGTAGTGTAATGTGAAATCAGATAATGTGATACTTTTAGCATTCTTCTTCTTCTTCTTCTTCTTTTCCTCCTCCCCCTCCCCCCCCCCCTCCTCTTCTTCTTCCTTTTTTTTTGGTTTTTTAAAACAGGGTTTCTCAGCCGGGCGGTGGTGGCGCACGCCTTTAATCCCAGCACTCGGGAGGCAGAGGTAGGCGGATCTCTGTGAGTTCGAGACCAGCCTGGTCTACAGAGCTAGTTCCAGGAGAGGCTCCAAAGCCACAGAGAAACCCTGTCTCGAAAAAACAAAAAACAAAAAACAAAAAAAAAAAAAAAAAAAAAAAAAAAAACAAAACAGGGTTTCTCTGTAGCTTTTGGAACCTGTCCTGGAACTAGCTCTTGTAGACCAGGCTGGCCTCGAACTCACAGAGATCCGCCTGCCTCTGCCTCTAGAGTGCTGGGATTAAAGGCATGCATACCACCGCCTGGCTAGCATTATTCTCACTAATTGGGATTGCTGTTATTTTCTTGGGTCTTCATGGGTTTATATTCATTTTAGAATTCTTTTCAATTTCTATGAATGATGCCTTTGGGATTTTTAGAGGGACTATATCAAATCAGATCTATAGATTGCTTTCAGAAATATGCCATTTTTATATTATTTATTTATATATATTTGACATTTATTTACTTTGGTGTTTTTCTTTGTGGGTGGCATGTCCCATGGCATGTCCCATGGCATGTGTGGAAAGGACAACTTGTGGAAGTCAGTTCTCTTCTTCTACCATGTGTATCCTGGGGATCAAACTCAGGCCATCAAGCTAAGCTAAGCCATTTTGCTGGCCCTATTATTTTAATTTAATTTTTTTTTACAATTTTGTAGTATGCACGTGTGAAGGCTAGAGAACAACCTGCAGGAGATAGTTCTCTTCTTCCACTATGTGGATCATGGGGATGGAATTGAGGTCTGCAGGCTCGGCAGGGAGCTCTAGTTCACAAGCTTAGTGGCAATGCACTTTTACCATAGGAGTCTTTTTATAGACCCACTGTTCACGTTCTTGATGCTGTCAATCCGTGAGTGTGAGTGATCTTTCCATCAGTTTCTTTAGCTTTCAAAACTTTCCATTAAAGAGGTCTTTTACCTCCTTGGTTAGATTTATTCCTAGGTATTTTTAAGGGCTGTTGATAATAAGGTTATTTTTTAGAGTTCTTTCTCAAAATTTTCATTATTAAAACACAGAAACATACTGATTCTTATATGTTGATTTTTGTATCCTCCTACTTTGGTGATATATTTATTAAATCTGAGTTTTGTTGTGGTTTCTTTAATGTCTTCAAATTGGGATAATTTGACTTCTTCCTTTCCTTTTACCATACATTTTTTTCTTTTGCCTTTTGGCTGGCTGTGGCTAAGACCTCAAATATTCTGAATAAGAGCAGAAATACTGGGGGTACTCTCGTCTAGATTATAATCTTAAAGGGAATACTTTAAAATTTTCCCCATTTGGTATAATGTTGGTATAGATTTTTGTATGTAGCTTTCACTGTTTTAGTTAGTTCCTTCTGTTCCTTGTTTTTTCAGTTTTTTTTTTTTAAATCATGAAATGATACTGAATTTTGTCAAATGCCTTTTCTGATCTCTGAGATGACCGTGTGACTTCTATCCTTGAGTCTCTTTATATGCCATGTTACATTTATTGATTTGTATATGTTGAATCATTCTTGCATCTCTGGAATAAAATCAAGTTGATAGTGATATCTTTTTTGGTGGAGGGTGGGGTGGAGTGAAGACAGATGTTTTACTATGTAGCTTTGGCTGTCCTGGAACTCACTATGTAGACCAGAATGACCTCAAACTCACAGAGATCCACTTGCCTCTGTCTCTGGAGTGCTGGGATCAAAGGTGTGCACCACCACACCCAATTTACATTGTTATCTTTTTGACTCGTTGTTGAATTGAGATTGTGAGTATTTTGTTGAAACTTTTTATATCTACATTTATGACAGACATGGGTCTATAGTTTTCTTTTTTGTTGTGTCCTTATATGGGTTTGGCAATAGGAATACTGCCTTCATAGAACGTATTTTTTACTATTCCTTCCTATTTTGGTTTGGAGACCTTTGATGTTAATTCTTCCTTAAAAGTCTGGCAGAATTGGTGTGTAATCTGTCCAGTCCTGGTGTTTAGGATAGGAAACTCTTTGTTACTGCTTTAATTTTGTTGCTTGTTATAAATCTGTTAGGATTATTTACATCCTCTCCATTTAATTTTGATAAGGCATACATATGACTTAGGAATGTATTCAGTTCTTCTGGATTTTCCATTTTTAAAAAGTTTAGATTTTTAATTTTTAACATACATACATTTATTTGTTTGTTTATTGTGTATGTGTCCAGATGTGTGTGCATGACATGTGGTCTACATATAGAGATCAGAAACCTGACGTACCTTTGTTTGATATGTTCTCAAGGTTATATTTAATTTGCATTTGATTCTAGGTTTAAAAAAATTCTTGATGATTTCGTCCATGATCCAGTTATCAACTGAAAGTGTATTCTTAAGACAGGTATTACATGTCTATAATTCCAGCTATTAAGAGGCTGGGCTTGGATGGTTACCCTGAAGTTAAGGCCAGTCTGGCTATATAGCAGATGCCGCTATAGCCAGTTCTATATAACAAGATTCTCAAGACACAAACTAAAAAATAAATTGTTTAATCTTCATGTGTTTGTATAATTTCTATACTTTCTTTTGCTATCAGTTTGTAATACCACTATGATCTGATAAGATACAACAAATTATTTTGATATTTTTGTAATTTGTTAAAGTCTTGCTTTATGATCTAAATGCATTATATTTTAGAAAAAATTCCATGGGCTATTGAAAATGTGTATTTAACAGTTATTAGATGCAATATTCTGTAGATATGTTTGTTAAATACACTTAACCTACGGTTCAGTCTAGCTCTGAAGGTTTTTCATTGGTTATTTTTTTTCTGGTTGATCTATTAATAAGGGTGGGATATTTAAGGTACCCAGTATTATAGTATCTGGATTTATTTGTTCTTCATTTTTCCTATATTGTGTTGATTATTCTGCAGTATACCAGCAAATGAGCTGCTGCAACAAAGATTTACAGAAGCAGGGGAGGTAGCCTATATACCTGTCACACTCACTTTCCCATAGCATTATTCAAGTGTACGTTCTGTGGAAAAATGTCCAGATGTTGAATTGCTAGGGAAACTTTCATCTTAATTAAGAATTTCTTACATATATAATGTGTTTTAATCAAATCCACCTCCCCCATTTCCTTCCCTTCTAAATTCTCTCTATCTTCCCTACCACTTTTCCTTCCTGTCTTCTTGTTCTTTGTCTCTTTCTTTAACCCATCTTAGTCTCTCCCTTTCTCCTGTACTGTCATCTCACAGTACGGCAGTCCCCCCTCAGACTGTGCTGGAGTATCCCCTGGTTCTCTGACTTGTAATATTCTTTGTGTGCAGGCTCCTAGAATAGCTTAGTCTCAAGCAACAGGTTCTTTTTCAACATGGTACTAGCTCTAGCCTTTGCACAGTTAGTGATAAATTGGATTATTTTCCTCCCTTGTTGATTGTTATACAGGAGAAGTCACAGCCATACCAAATTCTCCAACTAGATTTGAGGATTATAACTGGACTTATCCTATAGTTTGATTGCCAATTTCTCTTCCTTTCTTTCTTTCTTTCTTTTTTTCTTTCTTCTCCTTTTGGACCATCTGGCTCACCTTTTGGTGGTGCTTCTGGTTCTTCTTCCTGGTTTTGGCCCTAGAACTGGAGTCATGTACTACATACTATTTATCATTTCTTAGCCTTTCTATTTTTTCTGTTGTCAGCATCTATTTTTAAATTTATTTTGTATGCATGGTTCTGCTCAAGTGTATGCCTGCAGGCCAGAAAAGGGCACTAGACCTTACCACAGATGGTCGTGAGCTACCATGTGGGTCCTGAGAATTGAACTCAGGACCTCTGGAAGAGCAGCCAGTGTTCTTAATCGCTGAGCCATCTGCCCAGCCCCGTCTTCAGCATCTTATTATCTCCTTTGTGTGATTTATGATGGCCTTCCCATCTGTCTGTCTTTGGAATGGTCTGTCCTTTGTTCCCCCAGTTCTCGGAGTGTCTGATGGAAGCGGTTTATAATCTGCAGTCGTCCCCACCCCCCAGAGTTCTTTAGAAAAAAACAGTAAATTACTGTATAAACAGGCTGGTCTCAAACTTGTCATTCGCCTGCCTTATCATCCTGGTTGCTAGGATTATAGGCATATCCCACCATGCCTGCCCTCAGCTCTGTACATTTCTGAGTTCCCTTAACTAAAGTATAGAAAATTCTTGTTTTTGTTTGAAAACTGTCACTATCAAGTCTAGAGAGATGGCTCAGCAGTTTAAACACTGACTGCTCCTCCAGAGGATACAGGCTCTGTTACCAGCACCCACATGGCAGCTCACAGTCACCTGTAACTCCAATTTCAGGGGATCTGATGTCCTTCTGGCCTCTTGAGTGCACCAGGCACATACCTGGTACACACACATATATGCAGCCAAAACACCCATACACATAAATAAAATAAAAATATCTAAAAACATTGTCAGTATGAAATCTCTTATCCAGCTAAGGTAAATGACACCTTCCCATGTGCCACCTGAGTGTTCTTTTTCTTATCTCTTGTGTTTTTTTCTTTTTTCTAGTATTTACATTTCAAATTAAAATTCTCTCTCTTTTTTTGAGACAAGGTCTCTCTAGGTAGCCATGGCTGTCCTATGTAGGCAAAGACTGGTCTTGAACTCAAATTTGCATACCTTCTAAGCACTGAATTCTCTTTTAAATGAGTTCCAAGAGAGCAAGAATTTGTTTTAAAACAACATACTATGTACAAGGATTTAGAACCAGTATTATGTGTTGATTTTAGGTAAATTCTAGTAAATAAACTCATTACAAACTGCTTACCAAATTCTTGTTTGTGACACTGAACTTTGTTAGCTATGTAAAGCAGTGTATTTACAGTATATAATCCCATTTGATAAAAATAATAATAGCTATTAAATGGACCGGGTGCCATACATAGAGATCATTTAGTCCTCAGAATCTCTGTCTTAGTATAGTTATTGTCCTCATTGTACTGTTATGACATGATTGGGCTAAGACATGAACCTTCTACTTGGTTTCAAAATCTTTATCTCAAGAGAGTATAGTTACATTTTATGGTTGCATTTTTACTTTCTTTAGAACACCTTTTCTTACATTCAGATTATATGAAATATTGCCTAGGAGCATTGGTTTTGAACCAGACATCCTGGTTTTAAATCTCTGTTCTTTTTTTCTACTAGCTGTGTCTGGAAGATGAAGATAGCAATAAAATGATACAACAGACTTTAAGTGTTCAACTATTTAATAAAGTACTTGACCATTAGAAGGTATATACAAATACCATCTACTATTACTTTAACCAAAATAATGTGTGTCAAGTTGATTGGACATAGATCATCTCACTCTGACTTTATTATGATGATTTTTTTTTTTAAGTTTTTCCGAGACAGGGTTTCTCTGTAGCTTTGGAGCCTGTCCTGGAACTAGCTCTTGTAGACCAGGCTGGCCTCGAACTCACAGAGATCCACTTGCTTCTGCCTCCCGAGTGCTGGGATTAAAGGCGTGCGCCACCACCGCCCGGCTATGATGATTTTTTTATTTGTTTTTTTCTGAGGCAGACAGGGTCTCACTATATATCCCTGGGTATCCTTAAATTCTTGTAGAGCAGGCTGGCCTCACTCTCAGAGATCTGCCTGCCTCTGCCTACTGAATCCTACTGAATGCTGGTATTAAAGGTGTGTGCCACCACCATCCAGCTGATTATGATTATAAATTATAAATCTGTATGTATGGGGGACACACATGTTCCACAGCCTGCATAAGGTCAGAGGACAACTTTGGAGAATTGATTTTGTCTTTCCACCATGGGATCCAGAAATCAAAGTCAGGCCACTAGGCTTGTATGGCAAGTAGTTTCAGCTGCTGAGCCACCTCACCAACACAGTCATCTCTAATGCTCTGAATTTAGGATGGCTTGGTGTGCATGATTTTCATGATATGTCTGTTATTCATTCTCTAGTGTCATCATCCTGTTTTTCTTATTAGCATTCTATTTTCTTTTCAGTTCAATTAACAGTTTTGAACACCTACTTTGTGCCAGACAACTTGTGCTAAATAATGCACTGTGGAATTCATTAGTTCAACTAATATTCATTGGGTTCTTAGTCTTGTTCATAATACAAAAAAATACAGTATGATTCTCTAGGGACATTTTTTTCTGACCCTTGTCATAAGCCCAGGGCCATGGCCAGCAGAAGTGGCAGAACCAAGATATGTGTAGTAAAGGGAGGCGCAGGCCCCTTGTTCCATCCACCCAGCTAGCTTAACCCAAAATAATTACATGGAAACTGTTCATTTAAACACTGCCTCCCCCATTATTTCTAGCCTCTTATGGGCTAACTCTCACATATTAATTTAACCCATTTCTAATCTGTATTGCCACTTGACTGTGGCTTACTGGCATGAGTCTAACCAGCATCCGTCTTGGGAAGGAGAATCATGGCGTCTGCCACACTGCCTTCTTCCTCCCAGAATTCTGTTCTGTCTACTCCACCCACCTAAGGGCTGGCCTATCAAAAGGCCAAGGCAGTCTCATTATTTAAACTGTGAAAGTAACACCTAGACAGAAGACCCTCCTACACCAATGTGCATACCAGATACCTAAGGCCTATTACTAAGGTTTAGGCAGAACTCTCTTAAGTGGTAGCCCATAGGTTATATATGACCTATGCACATAGTTTTTTGTATTGTTCAAACCTTTGTTTGACCTACACTTTTGTGGGGGAAGAGGATGAATGAACACTTTTTTGTTTTGTTTTTGATCAAGTGTTCCCTAGGATTTGAAGTCATGTGTTTGGACTGAATAGTAAGGAATCAACTTGAATAAGTCTCATGATACTGTCATTTGTTTGAACACATTAGCTTTTCAGGATATTGGAATTTGTTGTCAACTTCTAACAGTTACGAAATGTTGCCCCTGAAAGTCAGACTTTCCAGCTATTCTCAACAAATCAGATCGTCTAGCAGTACCCATTTGGCCTGCCACAAAGCATTCATTTATTGGCATATCTTTTGGGCCCTGGTGTCTTCATGATACAGTGATACAAAGAATCTTCTATAATGATGCTCAGCAATCGCCATCTTCTGATATTCATAATTTTATGTAATCTCTTTCCACCTCCTATGGTGACTGGACCTAGTTACTTGTTTCTAATGAAACAACAAAGAAATGGAATATTTCCAGGTCATAATAAGATTTGATTATAAAAATGTTATAACTCCCATCTTCTCCTTCCCCTTCTTCCTTGCCTCCCGCTCATTGTTTTATCACTCTGATGACGCTAGCTGCCGTGTGAACTGCCCTGTGTTGAGGCTCATATGGTAAGGCATGTGGGGCAGCCTCCAACCAACACCAAGTGAGGAACAGCAGCCTTCGGTCCAACAATCTGCAAGAAAGTGGATCCTGCCAACACCGTGGTGTGGTCTTAGAAGTTGATCCTTCCCACTAAGCCTTGATGACCTGACTGCAGACTGATGGTGCAGATGCTACTGAAATAATAAATGCTTTAAGCCACGGAGTTTTTGAGTTGATTTGTTGAATGGAAATGGGTAACTCAATTATTAGTTGTGTTTATAAGTTTAAGATAATAGTTTTAATGACTGAATACTCACTATCTATGCAAAGGAAAAAGGTTATGCAAGAAGAATCGCATATTTATGATATGTTGATGAATCTCCATGGTATATTATTACTTGTTAACTTGTGCAAAGCCCTTGGTTCCATCTTTAAACTTACAAAACTAAATAGGTAGAACTGGGCACGGTGGCTCACATCTGTAATCCCACCAATTTGACGACTGAGATTATACACACAAAAAGATCATAAAGGAAAATAAGATAACCATTTTTTTGTGTGTGGAACTGATTAATTTCCCCATGTATCTAAATAAAACATGTCTCCCGAAATACTCCAACTTAAGATACTATTTAAAAATAAACCATTGCAAGAGGAATGACCAGAATACAAAAATGACGGATGCTGAAAAGCGTTTTGAAATTGGCTTGGAATTCAGCTGTATTTAATACAGACGAAATTAAGTGATGCATCCGTGAAATGCAGTGGTTTGTTAAGTGAAAATGCCTAGAAACCTCCCGTAGGCAGGGGTTTTATCTAGGGCCTTCTGTTGAATGTAGAAATGACACCACAAAGAAGCATCTGTGGAGGTAGAAAACTGCCGTTGCTTCGTGTGTTAAAGACAGTGGTTGGACATTTATGGGACAAGTAGTGCCAGGATATCCAGTCACTTGCGAAGCTTTACAAAGCAGCCACAGAAAAGAAATATTACCCACGTAGCTATACGCTTAGCTTCGTCATAGCTGGTGAATAGTAAAGTGTGGTTCCGACTTACAGATGTACGCCATCTGGAATCTTGTTAAAGGCAAATTTTCAGGCTCTAAGATTGAGGGCAGCTTCTGACCTAAAGGCCGGTGAAGAACTCCCGAGACCCTCTGCCCAACACCCTGCAAGGAACTGAATGCTGCCAACGACCTCGAGAGTGAGCTTACAAGTGGCGCGTCGAGGCGATTGCAGCCCTCAAGCTGAGTTGTAGTCTGTGAGCGAGAGCTCGAGCCCAACCTACTAAGATGGAAAAGAAGGGGGGGGTGCTCATCATTCTGTTCCTCAAGGCATCCAGCTGGTGCTGCTTTGAACTTGTATTTGGATACAACCAATGTTGTTGTAAATCAACAACAATTTTGTTAACAATTTTGATGTAAAATCAGTTGTGGTGGCATGTACTTGAATCTCCGCACTGATGGACTGAGACAGGAGGATTGCTGCTAATTTGAGGCTAGCCTGGGCTAAACAGCAAGGACTGGGACATTCAGGGCTACATGGCAAAACCCTGTGTCAGGAAATCAAAAAGAAAAAACTGCAGCCTATCAGTTAAATCTAGGAATCCCTGATTTTTGTGTGTTGGAGGGAAAAAAAACCCCTGCTAAATGTGGTGGCGAACGTTAATCCTGGCACTGAGGAGGCTGGTTTCTGGGTTCAAGTGCTATCACTGTTGGACTTAGGAAGCTCCCTTTTGAAACAGAAACACACGATCTCCTGGGCTGGAGATAATACATGATTGTGAGCTTCCTTAAGGATGCTGGGAGTCAAACCTAGGTCCTCTAGAAGAGCAACCAGTGAATTCAACTATTGAGCAATTGTCTCTCCAGCCCTTGTGTCTCATAAAAACATTAAGACCTGAAGACTGCTTGGCAGGAGCATAGGGCTTCTTGCTCTAAGAAGAGTGTTTTTTGTATTTTTGTGGGGTTTTTTTTAATGCAATGGTTGAAATTGTCTGGGTTTTGGGGTTCTGTGTGTGTGTGTGTGTGTGTGTTTTGTTTTGTTTTGTTTTGACAGGGTTTTTCTGTATAACAGCTATGACTATCCCGGAACTCACTCTGTATACCAGACTGGACTCAAACTCACAGAGATCCACCCGCCTCTGCCTCCCAAGGGCTGCGATTAAAAGCCTTTTCTGGTTTTTGTTTTTGTTTCTGAGACAGGGTGTCACAGTGTAGGCCAGGCTGGCTTTGAACTTACAGAAATCTACCTACCTGTTTCCTGAGTGTTCAGATTAAATACATGTATCACCATGCCTTGCAATTGTCTGTTTTTTGAACATTATCACTGCGTGTGTGTTTATATGAGTATATGTATACATGTGTCTGCAGGTGCCTGTGGAGGGCAAAAGAAGATGTGGATCCCTTGGAGCTGGAGTTAACAGGCAGTTGTGAGCCACCTGACGTGGGTGCCGGATTTTGAACTCTGGTCCTCAAGATTGAGGACCGATTGAGCATCAAGTACTCTTAACTATTGCGAGATCTCTCCAACTCCAGTTGTTTTTTTTTTAAAACTAATTTTCACTTTTATAGGTATGAATGCTTTGCCTACATGTATGTATGTACACCACATTTATGTCTTCTGCCCAAGTAGGCCTGAAGAGGACCCCCTGGAACAGAAGTTATGAATGGTTATAAACTATCATGTAGGTGCTGGGAATGAAATCCAGGTCTTCTGCAAGAGCTGCAAGTGCCCTAAACCACTGAGCCGCCTTCCCAGTCCTCACTTGTCTGGTTTAAATCCAGTGTCTAACCTGTGAAGTCCAGTATTTTGCTCTATGTACTGTTAACATCTAGAAAACACAATTTAGTTTTAAAATTACATTTCTGGAAATTGATTTTTCTGGGCTCAACTTCTTTCCTTTATTTTGCTAGCTGCCTACCTCCTGTAAGCATTTGCAGCCTCTGGTTCAAGAACCCTTGGGTTTGTGGTTCTCAACCTTCCCGATGCTGAGACACTTTAGTATAGTTCCTCGCGCTGTGGTGACCCCCAACCATAAAATTCTTTTCTTTGATACTTGATAACTGCAATTTGCTACTGTTAGGGGTCATAATGTAAATACAGGATAGGCAGGTTATCTGATAGGGACCCCTGCCTTGAGTATCTTATTTCAGCTCCCCTTCCTCACCATGTGTCTGAAGCTCTCCTTCAAGATGGAAGGTTTTAATCTGGGAAGAAAGCACTACACAACAAGATCAGAAAATGGTATTATCTTTGGTGTGAAATTACTTTAAATAATTTATTTTGCTGTTTTCCATAGTCCTGCCTGAAGATATAAATGGCTATAATAACTATGCCACTGACAGGCTCACAGCCTACTTATACTTTATGGCTTGGTGTTTATTGATCAGAAAAATGGATGTTTTCTAGTTGTATGTATTAGAGAGATAACATACTTGGTGTGAAAAGAAAATTATTTTAAAACAAGAATTCAAGTTCTGTCATATAACTGTATTTTGGGCCAAGTTAATAATGAAAAAAGTTTGAAACCCTGTCTCAAAAAAAAAAAACAACTTTGAAACTTCAGTTGTCCCTATTTCAGGGAAAGAAGGGGAATTAATGATATAACGCTCATTTTTTAAAAGATTTTATTTATTTGTATACAGTGTTTTGTCTGTATGCCTGCTAGCTAGAAGAGGGCACCAGATCTTATTACAGATGGCTGTGAGCCACCATGTGGTTGCTGGGAATTGAACTCAGGACCTCTGGAAGAGCAGTCAGTGCTCTTAACCTCTGAGCCATCTCTCCAGCCCTATAACACTCATTTTTAACAGGATTAGAAGGATAAATAAGAGGACTCTTCCACTATCTAGCCCAGGCTGGCCTTGAGCATACTACTATGTCTCTCAGGCCCGTACTGGCCTCAGACCTGTGGCCTTCCTCCAGCCTCAGCCTCCTGAGTGCTGGGCTCTATAGGCACAGGCGTCTGTGCTCAGCTAAGATGTCTTAAATTGCCTGGTCTAGAGTCTGTCTTGAATATCCATCTCTATGACATCAGCTCCACAAGTCAGCTCAGTGCTGTAACCACCACATGCAGTTCCATGCTGGATGTAGTAAATACTGGTTATCGACTCAGCTCTTGAAGCTTAAGCATAATAATAGAACACACGGTTTCACGGAAGTATCACAGTGTGGAGTAAGTAGTAACTTGAGAGAGTGAGTCTTCAGTGCAATGAAAGAGCAGCCGCTGCATGGACATGTCTCTCTGTTTCTCTGCTTTCCCGCAGGTTAGGGAACAGCTGTAGTCTCCTTTGAAGTTCCTTTTGGAATCCACATACAAAATCTCCAGTCATCTGTCTCACAGCATTGCACGCTGTCTGTCTTACTCCTGAATGGAAAAGGATCTGGAAGGAAAGCAAAATAAAAACGTTTTTTGAGGCAAGATGTCACTGCAGGCATGGCTGACTTGGGACTTGCTGTGTAGAATAGGCTGGCCTTGAACTCACAGAGGCATGCCTGTGCTTCATGCCCAGCACAAAACAGAATCTACTATCTTAGAATTCCTTCTGATGGAGGGAGAAACCCTTTCTAATGGCAGGTTAATTCTGCATGCCAGTATTTTGTCACTATTTTCAAAGGTTTTCATAATGTGTTCCCTTGATCATTGGCAGAATGACTTTTCTCCAAGTCTATAAACCATCTGTCCAGCCTAAAGCGTTGTCACCAGCTACTGCATTGCTATCACCATTTTCATTCATCATTTGCCCAGTCCTTGTCTGCCAGGTCAGCCACCATTGGAAACATCTGACGGAGTCATATATGTAACAATATTAGCATCCATTCTTCCTCTCTCCCACACTCTCTTCCCCCTCCTCTTTCTTTTGTCTATTTGCTAGTTTGTTTCTTCAGAGTCATATTATGTAACCCTGGCTGCCCCGGAACTCGCAGTGTAAATCGGCCTGGCCTTGAACTCACAGAGATACTCCTGTCTCAACTTTAAATGCTGGGCCTCACCTTAGCATAGCAGCTGAAGTCTCACAGAGGGTCTTGAACTCTCCGAGGGTGGGTTAGGACTGCTTAGTTTCTTCACGTTAGGTTTGGTTGTAGAATTGCTTCCAGGTGAGAGAGTAAATAGCTTGAAACTAACTGCAATCTCAGTGAGGGATTTTAGGACCAGGTCATTCCGATAGCATGAGTCATTAAGTGTGCGCAATGTTTGAACAGTGGTCATTTACAAATATAAATGTAGGTGGAGCTCTGTTGAGAAGCAGCTATCAGAGTGCACGTGCACACACACAGACACTCTTAGAGCCAGTAAGGCATTGCTGGCCAGTGGCTTCCTGGGGAACTTGCCCAAATCATGCAGCTTCAAGCTTCACTGTTCTTTGTCTTTCACAAAAACTACATCCTAGGGCTGGAAAGATGGCTCAGAGGTTAAGAGCACTGGATGTTCTTCCAGAGGTCCTGAGTTCAATTCCCAGCAACCACATAATGGCCACAGCCATCTATAATGAGATCTGGTGCCTTCTTATGGCATGTGAATAATAAATAAATAAATAAATAAATAAACTTAAAAAAACCTACATTCTAGTTGACACACTTTGGTCAGTGAGAAGCAAAAGTATAGAAGCCAAAAAGTAAGGTTAGTGCATTTAGTTAGGTTCTTTTCTGGATCCTGAACTATGTACTAAGTCTTTGATGGATTAGGTCTTTGCTCTTGTTTTGGCAGGTGTTGGGGTCTACATGCTGGGTTCTGAGGTCAGAAGGGTGCCTCTGGCATGGTGTCAGTTGTGCTAAGGTCTCAGGGCATGTTTCAGACAGTAAATTAATATTCATTTCATGATGACCGAGTAGTTCCATTGATGATTCCTAAATACTCCAGAAAAATTCCAAAACACGTGAAACACGCTTCTCCCAGGCCTGTGTTCTAAGAACTACATGAACGAACGAATGATTGAAAAGAGCTTCAAACCTTCAGGCCACCATTTGTTGCAAATTCATGGTCAGTTCAACAGCAGGGTCACCCCCACCACGCATGCTAGACTATTCGCATCTGTATATATGAGCATCTGACAGAAGAGTTGAGTACGGCTCATCAAATTTAGATAACAGAAGATTCCTCAGGAAAACCCTAGCCATTTGTCTAGCCCCTTTAGCAACTGGTATTTTTGATGGCTTGTAGGAGGGATAAAAATCTTTGATCGGAGTGGAAATTTTCATAGACTTTCTCCATCGATTTCTAAGGCTGAACAGGCCTCTCAGGTAGTGTTGTTGCTGCTAAGCAAAAGTGACCTCCATTGTGCTAGACCTGAGGAGGGGGAAGGGAGGCAAGACCATGGAGCACCCACACACAGGCTGAACTGACAGGGAGGTTCCTTGTCTCTTATTGTTTCTAGCATTATTGTTATTATTCTTAAGAGTACGTGCATGCATTCGTGGGCCTATGTGCAATGCACAAGCGTGGATGTTAGAGGCCACCTTTGTGCAGATGGCTCTTTTCTTCTACCTCTTTGTGAGTTCTAGAGATTGACCTCAGGTCGCCAGGCTTGCATAGCAAGCACCTTTACCTCTGAACCATGTTGCTGAACCTCATTCCTTGCTTTGTTTTTTTTTTTCTTGATGATAATCGCTCTAATAGAGTTTTGATTTGTATTTCCCAGATGAAAATAAATGTTCAAGGAAGTAGGGAAATGGAACTTCAGTGCAGTATTGGTGGGATGGTCAGTAAAGGGACTGCTATGGACAAAATGATGGAAATTCTTCAGCGACTAAAAAGGAAACTGCCATAATCCAACAGTTCCACAGCACAGCCTTTACTCCTAAGGCTCAGGGAAGGCCATGGGAAAGGGGGCAGGAAGAGGGGAAGATCCAGATGACTCGATCATCCACTGTTAGCCAGTGTCTTCTAGACACGACAGAGAGCTACACTTCGGAAACTTGAGCAGTGTGGTTTCCTAAACAGGACCTGGAAAAGAACAGCGTGGATGGGTGAAGTGTCACACGGTCCTACCCTTAAATGAAGAGCTGCAAGCAATCAACAGGTCTTCTCCAGAGATGAGTCCTCTTACAGCTTAACCCAGTTCTAAGTGGTCAGCCCCAAACATACATATAAGATCAACAGTAAATGTTCTTCGTAGACTGCCCCCCCCCCCCCCCGTGTGTGTGTGTGTAATAACAGTATATAGAGAATTTGGCAATCTCAACTACTTCCAGCGCTCCATTGGAAATCAGCACACAATCCCTCATGATGTTATCAAGTTTAGTATACAGGAGATAGTTTTGTTTGTTTGTTTTGTTTTTGTTTTTGGAGACAGGGTCTCTCTGTAGCTTTGGAGCCTGTTCTGGAACTCTATGACCAGGCTGGTCTCAAACTCACAGAGATCTGCCTGTTTCTGTTTCAGTACTGAGAACTGAGATTAAAGGCGTGCACCACCACCGCCCTGCCAGGAGATGGTTTTGAAACAGTGTCTAGAACATAGTACATAACTAATAATGTTTATTACTTGGCTACCTGAGATGTAAATAATCTGCAGTCCAGGTATACATCTGCTATAGAGGTCAGAGGCTGTGCTGCTTTCCTTTTTTTTAAAAAAAAAATTTATTCTTTGACTCAGGGTTTATCTGTAGCTAATGCTATCCTGGAACTAGCTCTGTAGACCAGGCTGACCTTGAACTCCCAGAGATCCACTTGCTTCTCCCTCCTGAGTGCTGGGATTAAAGGCATGTGCTGGGCTCTCTCGGGCATCATTTCTGTAGTTCGTTGCTTTCCTTTTTTGTAACGTTGGTAGTCTTTCTTCGGTTTCCTCTGTCTCTTGCATCTTGCGGTTAGACTTTGCTCATGGGACCTTTTCCTCCTAGTGGGTTGCCTTGCCCAGCCTTAATAGGAGAGGTGGTGCCTTGTCTCACTGCAACTTGATCTGCCATGGCTGGTTGATACCCATGGGACACCCACCCCGTTCTGAAGAGAAACAGGAGGAGGAGTGGGTGGGGGTGAGATGGGGGGGGGGGACTGGGAGGAGAGGAGAGAGGAAAGGAGGAAAACTGATTGGGCTGGGAAAATTAATAAAAGAAATATAAACGAGTATGATAGAACCTGTAGGGGCCGGGAGAGATGGTTCAACAGTTAAGAACACAATCTGCTCTTTCAGAAGACCCTGGTTTGAGTCTCGAAACCCACATGGTCTAACAACCATCTGTTCCAATCCAAGCCATCTACTGCCCACTTCAGGCCTCCAAAAGTGAGGCATGCAATTGGTGGGCAGACATACATGGCAAGCGAAATAGTCATAAAATAATAGAGCCTAGATGGGTCTACACTAGGTCCTCTGCGTGTTACTATTTTTTTTACATTCCAACTTCAGTTTCTCCTCCTTCCTCTCCTCACAAACCCTCCCCCACATCTGCTTTGCCCCCCCCCATCCACCCTTCATTTTCTATTCAGAAAAGAACAGGCCTCCCATGCATATCAACCAAACATGGCATATTAAGTTACAATAAGATTAGGCACCTCCCCTTCTATTAAGCCTGGGCAAGGCAATCCAGTATGAGGAAAAGGGTCCTGAAAGCCAGCAAAAGAGGCAGAGAGACAGCTCCCACTCCCACTATTAGGAGTCCTACAAGAGCACCAAGCTGTAAAGCTGCAACATACATGCAGAGTGCCTAGGTCAGTCCCGGGCAGGCTTCCTGCTTGGAGGTTCAGTCTCTGTGAGCCTCTATAAGCCCAGGTTACTTGATTCTGTAGCTTTTCTTGTGGTGTCCTTGACCCCTCTGGCTCCTACAGTCCTTCCTCTCCCTCTTCCATGGGATTCCCTGAGCTCTGTCTAATGTTTGGCTGTGGGTCTCTGCATGTGTTTCCATCACTGGCTGGACAAAGGCTCCCTGATGACAGTTGGGCTAGGCACCAACCTCTAAGTATAGCGGAATAGCATTAGGCTTCGTTACATTGACTTTTATTTGCCAGTTGTGTTTGGTTCTATCCTGGGTCTCTGGGCTGTCTAGCCTCTGGCTCCTGTGCTCCAGGAACTGTCAGGGGTGGGCTCCCTCTCATATCATGGGTCTCAGGCTGGACCAGACATTGGTTAACCATTCCAATAATTTCTGCTCCAACTTTGCCCCAGCACATCTTGTAGGCAGGACAAATGGTAGATTGAAGGTTATGCGGTTGGGTTGGTAGTCTTGCCTGGTTACAGAAGATGCCCAGTTTAGGCCACTTATCCCCTATTACTAGGAGTCTTAGCTAGGATTAGCCTTGTAGCTTCCTGGGAGTTTCCGTTACACTAGGTTTCTTGCTCGTCCCAGAGCTGCCCCCTCCATTCCAGTCGTCTCTTCCAGTACTCTTCCCCTCCATCTTTCCCCCACCAGATCTCTCCTGTTCCCATCCCCACCCGCCCCCAATCTATTCTATTTCCCCTTCCCAGGGAGATTTAAGGACCCCCCCCCCGAGTCCTCCTTGTGACTTAGCTTTTTTGTGTCTGTGAATTCAATTCCACATGGTTATCCTTTACAGCTGATATCCAATTATCAGTGTCATGCTTGTTTTTCTGGGTTGTCTCAGGATGATTTTTTTCTAGTTCCATTCATTTGCCTTCAGATGTTATGATACCATTGTTTTTTTACTGCTGAGTAATACTCCCCTGTGTAAACGCACCACATTTTCTTTATCCATTCTTTGGTTGAGGGCCATCTAGGCTGCTTCCAGGTTCTGGCTATTTTGAATAAAGCCGCCATGAACATAGTTGAGCAAGTGTCCCTGTGGTAGGATGGAGCATCCTTTGGATATATGCCCCAGAGTGGCATTGCTGGCTCTTGAGATAGAGCTATTCCCAGTTTTCTGAGAAACTGCCATCATTATTTCCAAAGTAGCTGTACAAGTTTGCACTCACACCAGCAGGGAGGAGTGTTCCACTTGTGTTGGCAGCTATTGGGGGCTGTGAATCTCCAGACCCTGAATTCCCTGTGAGCGGCTTGTTTTTTCCTATGCTTGCAGCCGCTCTGGGCAAAACTTGTTTTCCTCTGCTCTGAGCAGCCGACAGCTACTCTGAACGCGAGACTTTGTCTGCAGCTGCTCTGAGCACCAGACCTTGATGGCAAGCTGGTGGGCCGGCAGCTGAAAGATCCCGAGACCTGGGCGTGGTTAAGGATCTCTGTATAAGCTTTCTCTGAGCACAGTAAACTTGGCATTGGCATTCCTGTATCAAGGATGACCCGTGTCTGTGTCTCTGTCTATGTGTTTTAAAGTCTCTCAGCCCCGTTCCCGGCTCGGTTTCCAGCTTGTGGACTGTCTTGTCGTGGCACGGGCGCTACAGGACTGTCGGGTTTTTACATTCTTGCCAGCATCAGCTGTCACTTGTGTTTGATCTTAGCCATTCTGACAGGTCTAAAATGGAATCTCAGAGTCATTTAGATTTGCATTTCCCTGATGGCTAAGGATGTGGTATCTCGGCCATCTGAATTTCTTCTGTTGAGAACTCTCTGTTTAGATCTGTAACCCATTTTTAATTGGATTATTTGGTTTGTTGATTTCTAGTTTCATGAGTTCTTTATGTTTTGGAAATTAGCGCTCTGTCAGATGTGGAGCTGTTGAAGATCTTTACCCATTCTGTCGGCTTCCATTTTGTCCTGTGGGCAGTGTCCTTTGCTATGCAGAAGCTTTTCAGTTTCATGAGGTCCCATTTATTAATTGTCAGGTTTTGTGCCTGCTATTGGTGTTCTGTTCAGGAAGTTGTCTCCTGTGCCAATGCACTCAAGACTGTTGTCCACCTTCTCTTCTATCAGGTTCAGTGTATCTGGATTGTATTGAGGTATTTGATCCACTTGGACTTGAGTTTTATGCACAGTGATAGATGTGGATCTATTTGCATTCTTCTATATGCCGACATCCAGTTATGCCAGCACCAGTTGTTAAAGGTGCTTTCTTTTTTCCACTGTATAGTTTTTGCTTCTTTGTTAAAAATAAGTGTCCACAGGTGTATGGATTTGCTTTTTGGTCTTTGTTTCGAATCCGCTGATCTATCTGTCTATTTTTATGTCAGCACCGTGCTGTTCGTGCTGTTTTTATTACTATAGCTTTGTGGAACAGCTTGGAATCAGGGACAGTGATACTTCCAGAAGTTTTTTTTTTTTTTTTTTTGGTTTTTCGAGACAGGGTTTCTCTGTGGTTTTGGAGCCTGTCCTGGAACTAGCTCTTGTAGACCAGGCTGGTCTCGAACTCACAGAGATCCGCCTGCCTCTGCCTCCCGAGTGCTGGGATTAAAGGCGTGCGCCACCACCGCCCGGCTTTCCAGAAGTTTTTTTATTTTATTTTACAAGATTGTTTTAGCTATCCTGTTTTTTGTTTTGTTTTGTTTTGTTTTTCCATCTGAGGTTGAGTATTGTATTTTCAAAGTCTGAAAAGAATTATGTTCGGATTTTGATGAGGATTGCATTGAATCTGTGGATTGCTTTTGGTAGGATGGCCATTTTTACTAAGTCAATCCTACTGATCCATGAGCATTGGAAGATCTTTCTATTTTCTGATATCCTCTTCAGTTTCTTTTTTTAATATTTATTTTTTATTATGTATATAATAGTCTGTCTGCATGTATGCCTGCAGTCCAGAAGAGGGCACCAAACCTCATTACAGATAGTTGTGAGCCACCATGTGGTTGCTAGGAATTGAACTCATGACCTTTGAAAGACTAGGCAATGCTCTTAACCACTCTCTCCAGCCCCCTTCCTCTTCAGTTTCTTTCTTCAAAGACTTGAAGTTCTTGTTATATAGGTCTTTCACTTGTTTGCTTATAGTTACCCCAAGATATTTTATATTATTTGTGGCTCTTATGAAGGTATTGTTTTCATGATTTCTTCCTCTGCCTGTTTATTATTTGCATAAAGGAGGGATACTGATTTTATTTTGAGTTAATCTTGTATCCAGTCACTTTGTTGAAGGTGTTTATTAGCTGTAGGAGCTCCCTGGTAGAATTTTTGAGGTCGCTTATGTATAGTATCATATCATCTGCAAATAGCAATACTTTGACTTCTTCCTCTTCAATTTGTATCCCTTTAATCTCCTTTAGTTGTCTTATTTCTCTAGCTAGAACTTCAAGTACTATATCAAATAGATACGGAGAGACTAGACAGCCTTGTCTTGTTCCTGCTTTTAGTGGAATTGCTTTGAGTTTCTCTCCATTTAGTTTGATGTTGGCTGTTGGCTTGCTGTATATTGCCTTTATTATGTTTAGGTATGTTCTTTGTATCCCTGCTCTCTTCAAGACCTTTATCATGGAAGGGATTTTGTCAAAGGCTTTTTCAGCATCTAAGGAGATGATCTTGTGTTTTTTTTTTCTTTCAGCTTGTATGATGGATTATATTGACAGGACAGATTTTTGTATGTTGAGCCACCCCTATATCTCTGGGATAAAGCTTGCTTGATCATGGCAGATAATTTTTTATGTGTTTTCTGCTTTGGTTTACCAGTATTTTATTGAGTATTTTTGCATCAATGTTCATAAGGGATATTAGTCTATAATTCTCTCTCTTTTTTTGTTGAGTCTTTGTGTGGTTTGGGTATTGGGGTAACTATGGGCTCAAAATGAATTTCACAATATTCCTTCTGTTTCTGTTTTGTGGAATAATTTGTCCAGTTTTGGTATTAGTTCTTCTTTGCAAGTCTGGTTAGAACTCTGTGGCAAAACCGTCTGATCCTGGGCTGTTTTTGGTTGGGAGATTTTAATGACTGTTTTTATTTCTTTAGGGGTTATAAGTCTATTTAAATTGTTTATTTGATCTTGATTTAACTTTGATAAGTACTAACTTTCAGGAAATCCCTCCAGGAATAGCCGCTGAACATGGCATAACGATATACAATAATAGTAGGCATGGCCCTTCCTATCAAGGCTGGATGAGGCAACCCAGGAGGAAAAGGATCCCAAAAGCAGGCAAAAGAGTTAGAGACACCCCAGAGTCCTACAAAAACACTAACCTATCAGCCATAACATATATGATATCTCTGGGAGGTCTGCTGTTTTCCTGAAGGGAAATGGAGGAGGAACGTATCTAGAGGAGAGTAATTTAGGGGAAGCAGGGGATGATGGGAGAAGAGAATGGAGGGAAAACTGCAGTCAGGATGTGTTGAAAACAATAAGAAAAAAATAAAAGATAGATCTTGTGGTTTTTGAAGATTGGAGATGCTTTTTTCAAGTTGGTTCTGTGCCTGTATGATCTGTCTTGATGCTGTAAGACTGAAGGAGCTGTGTGTATATGGGCTGGGGAGTGGGATGGCTCAGTGTGTGAGGAAGGTGCTTGCCACTAAGCCTGATGATCTGCATTCAGTCTCATAGACTCACATGATTAGAAAGAGGAAACCAATTTCTGCCAATTGTCATCTGACCTCAACACATATGCGGAAGGATGTCTCCCCAAATAAATATATTAACTAAAGCAAATAAAATAAAAATTAAAAAGGGCGAAGAGGGGAGAATCATCAAGGAATTTGTCTAAGAAGAAATAGGCTTATGGAAATACTTGAAGCATTAGAAAGTTTCTAAGGCATTTTAGGCAGAGAAACTGAGTGATCCAGGTTAGGGATGCAGGAAGAATCTTGGAAATAGGTTGCCATGCTTATTTCCAAGGAACTGTGAGAAAGATTTGTGAGATTTTTTTTTTAATTCTAATGTTTTCTATTCTTCTTCTCTAGAATGTGTAGTGAAAACGTTCTGTGATTGGAACTTTGAGTCTTTTGTTCTAATCCTGGTTCTGCCACAAATTAGGTAATCATGTCAAGGCATTTATCTTCTCTAGATCTTCATTGTATAAGAAGTCAAGTGGATTAAGATTGAAACTACATTGAAAATATAAGTGTTTGGATCACAGGAATTGTTATAGCAATCTGAGTTGAAGCATGATTAAGTATGGTAGAGTTTTTGTTGTTTTGTAGTGGTGAGAGATGGCTTCTCTGCATAGCCCTGACTGTCCTGGAACTCGCTCTATAGACCAGGCTGGCCTCAAATTCAGAGATCCACCTGTCTCTGCCTCCTGAGTACTGGGATTAAAAGTGTTCACCACCACCCAGCTGAGTGTTGCTTTGTTTTGGTTTGGATTTTTGTTTTTTTGAGTCAAGGTTTTTTTGTGTAATAGTCCTAGCTGTCCTGGAACTTGCTCTATAGACCAGGCTGGCCTCAAATTCAGAGATCCACCTGTCTCTGCCTCCTGAGTACTGGGATTAAAAGTGTTCACCACCACCCAGCTGAGTGTTGCTTTGTTTTGGTTTGGTTTTTTGTTTTTTTGAGTCAAGGTTTTTTTGTGTAATAGTCCTAGCTGTCCTGGAACTTGCTCTATAGACCAGGCTGGCCTCAAATTCAGAGATCCACCTGTCTCTGCCTCCTGAGTACTGGGATTAAAAGTGTGCACCACCACCCAGCTGAGTGTTGCTTTGTTTTGGTTTGGTTTTTTGTTTTTTTGAGTCAAGGTTTCTTTGTGTAATAGTCCTAGCTGTCCTGGAACTCACTCTGTAGACCAGTCTGGCTTCAAACTCACAGAGATCCGCCTGCTTCTGCCTCCTGAGTGCTGGGATTAAAGGTGTGTGCTACCACAACCCAGCTGGTTTTAATCTCTAAGTAATTGTGATTTATATTCATAGTGTTAGAAGATTCATCACATTAAAGATCTTTAGTACTACTACTATATCTGATGGTGCAGAAAAATTCCAAATTTGATGTTTACTTGGACAACTAGTGAATTTTTTTAAAGGTCTATCATTCACAAAGCTGTGGGTTCAATCATACTACCATGTACACACAGACAGTCATTAGTCATTCACTTGGTGTGGCAAATAGTCCCAGCTACTCAGGATACAGAGATGGGAGGATCACTTGACCTGAGAAATTTGAGATCAGTCTCGGTGATATAGTAATAGCCTATGTGTATCGTTCCTCCTTGCCCTCCCCCACAATTAGTAATCATTGGCTTTCTGGGGTTGAAATCACTTGTACCATGGCATAATCAGCTTCAGCCGGGCTTAAAGTTATGTGTCACAGAAAGAATATGGATGTCAGTAACAGTCTGACCTAGGTTTTTTAGGTCTGTGGCTCTGAGCATGACACCTTTCTTTTGTACATTTGAATTTCTTTATCTATAAGATTGAACTTAGAGTGCCTGCATAATCAGGTTATTGGTGTAGGAGTTCCTTCTGTTTGTGTGTTGCTTTTATTGGTTAATGAATAAAGAAACAGCCTTGGCATAGGTGATAGGACGGAACTTAGACAGGTAGAGAAAACAGAACTAAATGCTGGGAGGATGAAGGGCAGAGTCAGAGAAGCTATGGATCCTCTGCCTGAGACAGACACCAGTTAGAATCTTTTCCGGTAAGCCACTGCCATGTGGTGATATATAAATTAATAGAAATGGGTTAAATTAAGATGCAAAAATTAGCCAATAAAAAACTAGAGATAATGGGTCAAGCAGTTTTTTTAATTAATACAGTTTCTGTGTGGTTATTTTGGGTGTAAGCTAGCTGGGCGACTAGGACAAACAAGCGGGCCTCTCCCTACAACAACTGGTACCCAACGTGGACCCTACAACAGGTTATGATGACATAAGAGGCTAGATCATATTTTGTGGTTGCCTAGTGTGAGGTTGATGGATAAACTAGCAACTTGTATGCTAGGTGTGCTGGAAGAAAATATCATCAGAAGACAGCATAAAACCATTCCTTACTCTGGCACATCTGGAGTTAACTGTATCTGTAGGTATAAATATGTTATAACACTTTGGTTCCTTTGCCTAGAGATTAAATTAATACTTTGCTGTGCTTTCTGCTTATTTGTGCCTTTGTCCTTATGTGACCTCATGTGTGACATGAATATCAACAGTGATTAAACTCTTTCTACATCCTACCAATTTTAATGTATTGAAACTCTTGTTACACTCCACAAAATTATTATTACTTTAGAACATCAAGACATATCAGTTGAGCTAGGCATGATGGTACATACCTTTAATGTGAGCAAGCACTCAGAAGGCAGAGGCAGGCAGAGCTCTATGAGGCTGATGCTCATTTGGCCTACATAGTAAGTTCCAGACCAGCCAGAACTATATAGTAAGACCCTGTCTCAAAAAAACCAAAGCAGCAACGACTACAATGGCAAACAATAGGTCTTCTGAGTTCAAAGACATTATCAAGATCTATAGACTGTAGAACCAAACAAGTCTGGGCTTTTCTCTTTCTAGCTATATGACTTTGGAGATAAATGGCCTCATAGGATTTTTTTTACATATAAGTGAATTAATGCATATAAAGGTATATTGCTTTGCACATAGCACATAGTTAGGACCTGTTAGTATTGTCATTAGTATGTAGTGCTATGCACCAGCATGGAGCCAATAACAGTGGAGCCCAAAATGCAGTGATAAAGTCTCTGTAGTCAAAGAACTTAGTCTGGTGGAGCCAGTGTACAGGTAACTTTGGTATGCTTCATTTACACCAAATAGAGCGTGTGCAAGAAGGGTACGTAATAGGCTGTCTCTGTTTCTATTAAAAATAGTGCTGTTTGGGGAGTGTGCTTGGTACCAGAAGTGATATGTATTCTGGAGTTAGGTCAGTTTCCGTTGTTTCTTACTCAAATAGCTTTGAGGCCAGCCATCCTTTTACAGCTTAGTTTCTCTGTTTTTAAAATAGGGTAAAGTTTTCACCCTTGACTAATGGAAATAATCTCTGTGGGTTTCTTCTGGGGAACCCTGTGAGAAACCTCCCTTGTGGAAGCACTTGCCTTTCTTAAGATGCTCCTAAGGGGAGAAGAAACAAGAACTGTGAAAGGGGGGTGTTATGCTGGACCTGGGGGTTTCTAGCACCCTCTTTGGGCAGTTTACAACTGCTTGCAACTCTAGTTCCAGGGGATCCAGTGACCTCTTCTGACTTCCACGGGCATCTCCATGCACTGATGCACAGGAACACATTCAGCATACACACAACACGTAAACAAATAAGTAAATGTTTGAAAAAGTTGATAGGTGAGGGTGTGGAGATCTGGCTCAGCAGTTGAGAGCAGTGGCTGCTCTTCCCGAGGATCCGGCTTCAATTCCCAGCAACCACACAGCAGCTCACAGCTGTCTGTAACTCCAGTTCCAGGGGATTTGACACCCTCACACAGACTTGCATGCAGGCAGAACATGTCCATAAAAAAACTGATAGATGAACTAAGATTTCTATTTCCACTTCTAAATACTTTCATTCATATATACCTTACCATGATTGTTGTGATGAGATTATACAGGTAGAATATGCACAGTACATAGCTACTGAATAATTTCTTTGTTTTTTTTATGAAGATCTCTGTTATGGCTTCAAGCAGAAACCAGAGATTTAGTATTATATTAAATAATTAATATAGTGTACATCAAGGAATAGTGTGTTGATTTCACAACTTAAGGGTTGGACAGTTAGTAGACATGTGTACAAGCACAATCATATTCTAAGCTGATATACAATTTGCTTGTTTTGTTGTTTTTAGCCAAAGATAATCTAAAATTTTATCATCATAAATTAGGCACCATCCTTCCTGATTTCTAATCTTGTTAGATGCATATAGATCAGTTTCTGGGTCATGACATGTTCTCTTTTTCTTCTCTCCTAGGTCTTTCAGAGCCTGGAAGACCACCATTTGGAAGTGGTGGCTTTTTTCAGAGAAAATGGCTTTCATGGTCTTCTTGCTCATGACTCCGAATATGCGCTCTATAATATTCCATCTTACTACAGTTCCCATGCACTGAAGCTCAGCTGGAATGGGAAGAACCTCACAACCAACCAGTTCCTGATGCAGGAAGTGGCCAAGCAGCTCGGTTTGAAGCGAATAAATTTCCCCATATTTGCTGCACTGCTTGGTAGGTTGTCTAAGCCAGAGAATCCAGAGTTTGGTAAAGTTTCTTCTTGCATAGATAGGATGAGCAGACTAGAGTGGTTTAGCCTGGCAGTATTGGGTTTGCTTTTTTAGAGACTTCATGCTGATTTGGGATGTAGCTTAGTTGTTCGTGTACTTGTTTAGCATGCATGTGGTCCTGTGTTCAATCCTAGAACCACACACCTGGGTGTAGTGTAACATGCCTATAATTCTAGCACTCAGGAGGTAGAAACACAAGGATCAGAAATTTAAGACCATCCTTGGCCACATAATCAAGGCCAACCTGTGCTATATGAGAAAGACCCTGTCTCAAAAAACAAAACCTGAAGTTCTCAGACCATATAATACTGTAAAAAAAAAAAGTAGAAATACTTTTTTTAAAAGAAATACTGAAAAGCAGTAGACAGGGGTTCTTAGCAGATGATCTGAAAAACTTAGTATGTTATGAACCTATTAACTTGTGATAAGAATGTGAACATATAAATGTCAGTTACAAATATGAGAACATTTTTTTTTTTGGCTTTTTTGAGACAGGGTTTCTGTATGTAGCCCTAGCTATCCTGGAACTCACTTTGTAGAGCAGGCTGGCCGCGAATTATATTGCAGAACTTACATGCAAAGTCCAATGTTTCACTAGTCCAAGTTATCTTTTCTTCTCTACTCTGATTATTAGCATTTCTTTTTAAAAATCTAGATTTAGACCAGGAAGCTGTGTGGACTAGTTCTGCTCTCGGTCTTTTTTGTTAGGAGTACTTTTGAACAGTATTCAGCATAATTCATTTGCAGTGAAAAGTCCATATCCAGGGCTAGTACCCTGCCATTATCATTCGCGGAACTTTCTCCCATCCCTATCAATTCCTCTATCCGCACACCCACTGGGTTTCTTTTTTGTTGTTTCATTTTTCATCGGGATCTCACTGTGTAGCTTCAATCATAAGATCCTCCTGCCTTAACCCTCCTAATGCTGGGATTGCAGGCATGTGTTGTTACATCCAACTTTCAGGTTTTCTTTTAAAGATGCAAATTTTTTGTTGTTTTTTGAGAAGGGTTTCTCTGTAGCTTTGGAGCCTGTCCTGGAACTTTCTCTGTAGACCATGCTGGCCTCAAACTCACAGAGATCTGCCTGCTTCTGCCTTCCGAGTGCTGGGATTAAAGTTGTGCACCACCACTGCCCAGCAAAGATGCATTTCAAAGTAAATTGCAGAATTGATATTTGGAATTGGTTTTCCAAGTATTGACAGTATGAACATTAATAGACTGGTATAGTTGTGACCTGTAAGCACAAAGAACATCACTTTGAATAATGTGATTGAATTAGCCTACGTTTTCAAATTAGATTTTGTGCAATTATCACTGAAGTCCCGCTTCCCTGGATTCATTTTCCTCATCTCAGAAATGAAAGTAGTTATAATCCCACAGTGTTACTCATGAGGCTGAGTAAAATGAATATGGAAAGTGCTTTGAACTTGTCGAGTAATCAATAATTTCTATTATAAAGGCAGCACAGCTAGGTAACAGTTTCCCATTACCTGTGATAATGGGTAGTGCCATGCAGTTGAGAGTCTGACAGTCCTATTTTTTTGTTCTAGTATAAGCCTACCTAGGGCCAAGTCACTAAGCTTGTTTGAATCTCAGTTTCCTTGTCTATAAAATGGAGATAAAACTTTAAGATTTGATCATTATAAAGGAGATACTCATGGTACAGAGTAGATAATTAGTACATAGATAACTACTTAATTACTTAATTTAATTAATTATTACATTAAGAATATAGGCTTACTGGGTGTTATGGTGCATGCCTCTAATCCCAGCACTTGGGGAGCAGAGGCAGGTGGACCTTTGAGTTGGAAACCAGTTTGGTGTATATATCAAATCTCAGACCACCCATAGATATATAGTGAGACCTGTCTCCAAAATAATAATAATGATAATAATAACATAGACCTAATTTGGCATAGTAGAGCACATCTTTAATCCCAGAACATAAGAGTCAGAGAGAGTCAGATCTCTGTGAGTTTGAGGCCAGCCTCGTCTAGAGAGTGAGTTCCGGGATAGCCAGGGCTACACAGAAAAACCCTGTCTCAAAAATAAAATAAAGAGAATATGGGTCTATGTGTAATTCAGTTATTTCCTCTCCCAGAGGATCCTCTTTATGACCTAAAAGATTTAAGCAAACTATACAGTGAATAAATGAAATGTCTATTTTATAGGTAACCACATTCTACCCGATGAAGACTTGGCTGCTTTTCACTGGAGCCTTTTGGGACCAGAACATCCTCTTGCATCACTTAAGGTAATATGCCCTATTTTGCCCCTGTACAATTAGGATGCATCAACTTTTGATTGAACTTTGATGGTGTAGAACAATTATCTTTCATTAGATTTTTTAAAGTCTTTGCTTTTAAAGTCTTTTTGTTTGTTTTTGAGGTTGTATTTTAATTACACTTCTTCCTTCCCTTTCCTCCCTCTAAACCCTTCCACATATCCCTATCCACTCATCCATCAAGTTTATGGCCCTTTTCTTTTCATCAGTTGTTTTTGCATGTACACATATATTTGTATATACATATATATTTCTAAATATAATCTGGTGAGTCCATATAATGCTACCTGAACATCTGTTTTCAGGGCCGACAGTTTGGCACTAGATAACCAATTGGTGTGCTCTTTCCTTGGGAGGATCAGCTCTTCCAGTCCTAGCTTTACTCACTTGCCTCTAGTTCTCTGTGTAGGGTTGAGGACTCGGTGGGCTTTTCCCCATGCAGTTTGGCATGTTCCTTGGTGTCCTCTTTCATTAGGTTTAAATTATAATACTTAGCTTGCAGTGGAGACACTGATTAGGAAGGTGGTTATATTTGGCATGTGCTGATTACTATGATATTCCAAAATGTGGGAAACTTGACAGCATAATTTGTGGTAGTGTGAGCTCTGTTCACACTCTCCCCTTAGAATAAAGTAAAACTATATTTTACATGCAGATAAAAATTAGTTCTGATAATATCTATAACATAAGAATTCATACAAACTGGCAAAGAAAAATGCCTCAATAGCGACAAAAATGAGTAAAAGACTGAGTCAGAAAAATTGACCAAAGCAGAAATACAGTGGCTAATCATTTGACTAGATGCTCAACCTCACTAGTGACCAGACATGTACATCAGATGAGTGATGTGACCATTTTTTAATAGTTTAGCAAAAATTAAAAATGGAATTTACTGCTATGAAATCTATAGAAGAATCAACGCCCTTTGGCACTTGTGGCAGTGTAGTAGGAGGCCACTTGTTCATTTCCTGGCTTCCCAGACTCCCGAAATAATCACACAGAAATTATATTAATTGCAATACTGTTTGGCCAATAGCTTAAGCGTTTTTCTGCCTAACTCATACCTTAAATTAATCCATTTCTATTAATCTGTGTATTGCCACATGACTGTGGCTTACCCGGTAAAGTCCTGTCCCCAGCATCTGCCTCTGGTGGGGTTACATGGCTTTTCTTCACTCTATCTTCTTTCTCCCAGCATTCAGTTTAGTTTTCCTTTCTAGTTCTATTCTGCTCTATCACAGGCCAAAGCAGCTTCTTTATTCATTAACCAATAAATGCAACACATATACAGAAAGATGGGTTAATTTAAGATGTAAGAGCTAGCCAATAAGAAGCTAGACCTAATAGGACAATCAGTGATTTAATTAATACAGTTTTGTGTAATTATTTTGGGTCTGAGTGGCCTGGGAAAAATGAGCAACTTCTGCCTATCGTTCTTTCTCCTGCATCTTTTTTCCTTGCTTCATTGGTTATTTCCCATTTGATGTATAAGCATGATCCTTTTCAAAATTTCTGTGTATTTTTCCATTTAAATATATTTATTTCCTATGCATGGGTGCTTTGTCTGCATGTATGTCTGTTTACTACATGCGTGCATAGTGTCTGCAGAAGCCAGAAGTGGGTATTACATCTCTTAGGACTGAAGTTACAGATGTTTGTGTGCTGCTATATGAATGATGGGGATTGAACTTGGTTCTTCTGGAAGAACAGCCAATGCTCTTAACCTCTGAGCTATTTCTATAGCCCCAATCCTTTTTCAAAATTGGAGATAAGGCCTGATACCAACTAGCCTTGAACTAACTCAAAAGTCTCTGACTTCAGCCTCCTGGGTTCTAAGATTATAAGAATATGCTACTATGGATGGCTGTGTATGATTCAGGTTTGAAGATAAAACCCTTTGTGTGTGTGTGTGTGTGTGTGTGTGTGTGTGTGTGTGTGTGTGTGTGTTATCACTGGGATAACAGGTGTGTGTTGGCAATATCTGACCTTTTATTCAAGTATTAGGGATCTGAGTACAGGTTTTTGCATTTGTACAGCGAGCACTTTGTCAATTAAGCATCTGTCCAGGCCTAAACCCACTGCTGACCTTACCCCTGGCCACTTAAGCTATTGCTCTATTTTTCTTCTTACAGTATACTCTTCCAAAGAATTTTCTGGGGGTAGGGGTGGGGATGGTTCCATTGATTCTTACCTGCTACACAAACATAAGGCATTTGATTCCCAGACATGAAAAACAAAAAGAAGGGATGGTGGCTCATGCTTATAATTCTAGCCCTGGGGAGATGGAAACAGGCAGATTCTTAGGGTTCTCTTGTCAGCCAGCCTAACTTAACTGGTGAGTCTGGGTCCTAATCAGAGATCTTGTCTCAGAATACTAAGTGGATGGCTACTGAAGAGTGATGTTGGCCTCTGACCTACACACACACACACACACACACACCACAGGGTTGGGGGTGGGGAGGCTGTACTTGAGCTGTTTACTATCCTCCTGCCTCTGTAATCTGATTTGCTGAAACTACCCTTAACAACATTACCAATAAATCCAATGGTCACCTCTCTGTTTTCATTTTTCTTGCCAGTCTCCTAAACACTCAGCTGTCATTCCAACACGTTTGTTGATAGTTTTCATAATGGCCTCTTAAAAGTATGTGTTCAAGTTGGAGATGTAGCTCAATGATGGAGAGCTTGCTGAGCACATGTGAGGACCTGGGTTCAATCTCTAGTACTGCCAAAAATGTGTAAGGTTTTAGGAACTTTGAAGGTGAAACTAAGATGGCCGTTTGAGGGTAGTTAGATAATTTGCACTGTGTGCAAAAAATTACTATGCCACATGCTTTTAGTGCTTTAGAAGAGTGTAGAAGAAAATTTGTTCTTGTGTCTGAAGAGATAGTTCAGTTAGTAAACTGCTTGCTGCATAAGCATGAGGACCTGAGTTCTAGCCCCAGTACCCACATAAAAAGGCAAGATGCTTTGTGCTTGTAATCCCAGTGCCAGGAAGACAGAGAGAGGAGGATTCATGAGGCTTGTTGGCCAACTAGCCTACCCTAGTTGAGGAGCCCCATGTACCATGATTTACTCTGTCTTAACAACAAGATGAACCACTTCTGAGGAACAATAATCTAGGGTGACCCTTGGTTTCCCTGTGTATGTGCATCTGGACCCCCCCAAACACGTTTTACACACACACACACAGGTACACACATATGCATACATGCACACATATATACATATATGCACAGTATACAGATTTGTTTTTAAAAATTGTTGACAGTGCTCAGTGTAGATAGACTTTTCTTTGCCACCCACCCATTCCCAAATAACCGATACGGAGACTTAATATTAAATATAAATGCTCTGCTAATAGCTCAGGTTTATTACTAACAAGCTCTTAAACTTAATCCATTTCTATTCATTTACATTTCTGCTATGTGGCGTTACTTCTCTTTCATCTTGCACATCCTGTTTCTTCTCTGTGTCTCGCTAGCAACTCCTCTGACTCCACCCTTCTTCTTCCCAGCATTCTCTCTGCCCCCAAATCCTGCCTAGCCATTGGCCAATCAGCTTTTTATTAACAATGAGAGTAGTACATATTTATAGTGTACAAAGATTGTTCCACAGCAGCTTGGAATTGAACCCAGAGCCTTAGACATGATAGGAAATCACTCTACCTCCATACTATATCCCCAGCTCTAAGATTTGTTCTTTAGCATATTATGAATCTGTCTTATTTAGTCTGAGCAAAAAACCTGATAGGGTAGGGGACTAGACTATTTGGGATAAATAAGGAGACTATTAAGAGGAGGATGAGAGTGTAATGAAGAGGTGAATATGATCAAAATTTATAATATTCATACATGAAAATATCATAATGAAACCTACTCTTGTATAGTAATATATACTAATTTTAAAAGAGGATTCAGAGCATGTCACTTTCCTATTTAAAATCCTATAATGACTGTTTATGTCACGCAATCCTTCTCATAGCTTGCCATCCCCAGAGTTTCCTAGCCCCTTAGAAGGTTCATACTCAACATTCTCTCTACTTAGATTGCCTTTTTTTCTTACACAGCTATTTTCTCACTCATAAAAGTTTTGTTAAATGTCATTTTCTCAATGAGGCTTTTCCCAATCCTATTATTTAAAATTATATAGGTGTGCATGTACACATACATACATATGCACATCAGCTTATCCCAACCACATTTAATATTCCTGCTGCCATGAAGGCAGAGTTCTTGTCTTTTGTATTCACTGCTATGTCTCTGGTACCTTAGGACAGTATCTGACCATTGCTTGACAGTAACTGTTTGATACAGGGTCTCTGTACATAGTCCTGGCAGACCTAGAACTTAGTATGTAAGTTGACCAAGCTGGCTTCACATTCATAGAAGTTTGCTTAAGCATCCAAGCGCTAATGTTAAAGGTGTGTGCTATCACACCAGACATAGTAACTTTAAAAAAATTATTTTTTATTTCTACTTAATTTTGTGTGTATGGGTGTTTTACCTGCTTGTATGTCTATGCATGCCTGGTACCCATGGAGGCCAAAAGACAGTGGTGGATACCCTGGAGTTAGAGGCTTCTTTTAGCTGTCATATGCATGCCAGAAACTGAACCTGGGTCCTCTGGAAGATCAACCTGTGCTCTTAGCCTCTGAGCTATCTCTCTAGCTCCATCAATAGCTGGTTTTTGAGGAATGAATGATGCAGTTTATTGGTAAAACATTTTTCACTCCAAATGACCCCTTATGACTCTAGATGTCTATGAATCTTGCTTTTTAAATTCAATTTTAGTTATATATATATGCATGTAGGGGGATATATGCACATGAATGTATTTTGCCCACAGAGGCTATAGGAACTAGAGTTACAAATGGTTGTGAGCCGCCTGGTATGTAGGTACTTGGAATTGAACTCAAGTCCTCTTGAAGAACAATATGTGCTATTCACTGCTGAGCCCTCTCTTCCACCCCCAACAAAATGAATTTTATCAAAAGCCTTTTGAAAATGTATACCATTGACTCAATCATTATAGCGTAAAGAACTATAATTATTAGACTTAAAGAACTCTAAATGCGGTAACAAAACCTACAATTCTGCATAACATGAAATATTTTCCCTTTATATTTATTGATTTATTCATTCATTATTTGTGTATTTATTCTTCTCTCACATAATACATCCCAACTGGTGTTTCCCCTCTCTTCACTCCTCTCAATATCCCCGAAACTTCCCTCTCCCCAGGACCTACTGCTCCTCTCTTTCCCTTCAGAAAAGAACAGGCCTCCTAGGAAAGTCTTAAAGCCTTCCATCAAGGCTGGAAGAGTCAACCCAGTAGGAGGAAAATGGTACCAAGAACAGGGAAAAGAGTCAGAGACATCCTCAACTCCCTCTGTTAGGAGCCCCACAGAAACAACTAACAACCATAAAATATATGCAGAGCACCTAGCTCGGACCCATACAGGGTCTGTGATTGTTGCTTCAGTCTCTGATTCCCTATGAGCCCAAGCTGGTTGACTCTGTGGGCCATGTTCTTGTGGTGTCCTCTACCTCTCTGGCTCATATAGTTTTTCCTCCCATTTTGCCACAGGGCATCCTGAGCTCCACCTAATGTTTGGCTGTGGGTCTCTGCATCTGCTCCCATCAGTTGCTGGCTGAAGCCTCACTGATGACAGTTGGGCTAGGTACCAGTCTATGAGTATAGCAGAATAGCATTAGGAATCATTACATTGCCTTTTTTTGAATATCACAAACATGGGCAAAACAATAGATTATTCCATTTATTCACAGTTGTTTAATGATTTAGACCAACTATCAAGATTTTGCCATGCGTTCTGGATTTTGTTGTTTTTGCCAATATGACAAGTTATTTCATTTGCACATTCTTTGTGTATGTCTCTAAAATGTTTGCACGTTACCCTACATATGCATATGGACTTTATCACTTCTAGAAATTCCCAAGTTCACAGCTGTGGGTGCTGGGAACCAAACTCTTATATTTTTGGCTGTGAGCCTAGCCTTTAACGGTGTCTTTGACTTTGGTGTCCCTTACTGATCATGTCTTTTCTAGGTCCGAGCTCATCAGTTGGTTCTTCCACCCTGTGATGTCGTGATCAAGGCTGTTTCTGAGTATGTTAGCGCCATCAAAGACCCCTCAAATCTGGATGTGGTTGGGAAGGATGTTTTCAAACAGTCTCAGGTGAGTCGGCCTTTCCCTCCCCGAGAATCAGCAGCTCTCTGTATTTTTCATTTAAAGACTTGATTTTGTGTACACACGTTTGCAGCTGTCTACATGCCATGCCACGGGTGTGGCGGGCAGAGGACAGTTTGTGGGAATCAGTCCTCTCCTTCCATCATGTGGGCTGTAAGAATCCAACTCATATTGTCAGGCTTGGTGGCAAGTGGCTTTACTTGCTGAACCATCTCGCTGGCCTTCACCAGCTTTCTTACTCTCGCTTGCTACACTACCAAGTTCTCTGTTTTTTTCAGAGGTCCCCAGCGTTCCCCCTGCTTACTGGCTAAAATTCTAAAATTTCCTTTAAAAAATGTTCTGAGATCTGGATAGAAACGTTCCTTTGTTTTTTTCCTACTGATAATTAATATACTACAAACATATTCCGAAAAAATAAAAAATAAACAAACTGCCTAAAATCTTATTCCCCAGAACCTACTTATGACAGCTAATGCTCTTATGTGTCTTCTTTCGGTGTCATATGCTAGGGGTCAAACCCAGGGCTTGGCACGTGCTAAAGCAGCAGTCTACAATTAAGCCACACCCTCAGCTAATTTTGATGCATACATGCTTTTAATTATGTTTCATTTATTTACTGCATGTGTAAGCTATGGTACCCATGTGCTTGGTCTTCTTCTTCCACCATGTAGGTTCTGGGCATTGAACTCAGGCTACCAGACTTGGTGGCAAGTGCCTTTACCCACTGAGCCATATCATTATTCTTAATGTGTATTTTAACATAAAGGATGTCTTACTGGAGAATAAAGTAGATAATGAGAAAAAGGACTATTTAAAATGAGTCTCCATAAAATAAGAATCCTGGCTAGTCTCTGGCACTATAGGATGGCTTCTAGATAATGTTACATGGATGGACTCATAAGGTATATAATAGCTTGAAAATATCTTTTGTCATTCAGCATGATGTTTTTAAGATTTTTTCAAATTGGGCTAGAGAAATGGCTCAGTGGTTAAGAGCATGTACTGTTTGTGTAGAGGACTTGAGTTCACTTCTCGGCATCCATGTTGGGGAGCTCACAACTGCTTATAAGTAACTCCGGGAATCCAACACTCTCTTCTGGCCCCTAGGGCTATTTCCATGTATGTGGCATACACACACTGTTTTTCCCCACATAACACACATGAAAAGAAAAATTTTAAAGAAAAACAAGAATTTTTAAGTTGTTTGATATTGTATGTGTGTCAGTAATTCATTTTTATGGGTATATGAACAGGTCATTCATCCACACATTCCTTAAAGAATATTTAGGATATAAACTTGAGTGGTTACAAATAGAGCTGCTATGAACACTTGCATACAAGCTTTTGTATGAATGTAGTGTTTCATTTTCATAGTGTAAATATCTAGAATTGAGATTTCTAGAACATATGTTAAGTGTATGTTAAAATTTATGACAATGCCAAACCATTTTTCACAGTAGTTATCTCTTTCCTTGCTAGTGCTTGGTCAATATTGTAACTTAAATTTTCTGCATTTTCATATGTATGTATGCATGCATGTGTGGGGAGTAGGCATGCTATAATGCTTATGTAGTGGTCAGAAGACAACCTGCAAGAGTCTGTTCTCTCCTTTACCATGTGGAATCCAACTCATGTCAGGCATGGTGGCAAGCATTGTCCTGCTAGTCCTGATTTATTTCTGATAGTATAGTACCTTGTCCAGCTAGGCAATATGCTACAACTCAGCTATACCCACAGTGCTAAGCATAGTTTTAGTTTGTATTGAAAAGTGGCTCATAGAAACCTTTGGTTTTGTTTATGGACGAGGACTCACCGTGTAGTCTGGCTGTCCCCAAACTGGCCATGTAGACCATGCTGTCCTTAGACTTGCACTGATCTCCCCGTATCTGCCTCCTGAGTGATGAGGTTTCAAGCATGTGCCATCACATATAATGAATATTTTTTCTTGCACATTTGTCCTAGGATTTCTGTGTAGGTTCTAGGGATCAAACTGGGGTCCTCATGCTTACAAGGCAGTGACCTTACTGACTGAGCTATCTCTTCAGCTTCTCTTTTTAAAAAAGTCAAATAATTGCATATTTTACATTTATAGCTCTAATTAATTTGTGTAAAATATTTGTCTTTTGTTTTTCATGTGATTATCCAGGTATCTGAATATAGTTTGTTGAAAGGCTATTTTTTTCTCCCTTGAATTGCCTTTATGCTTTTATTAAAAAAGTCAATTGACTACATATGCATGAGTGTATTTCTGTACTTTTGTGGGAGGGTTAAAGTGTGTGTATATTATTTTACCAGAAGTGCACCATCTTAACTACTATAGCTCAATATTAAGTCTAAAAGCTAAGCAATGATTCTTCTAATTTCGATCTTATTTTGTCTTTGTAAACTCCTCTGCCTTTCCATATAAATTATAGAAGAATATTGTTTGTATCTACAAAAAAAAAAAAGAAATCTTGCTTGGATTTCAGTTGGAATACCATTAAATGTACGAAAGAAATTAGTTTATTTTTCAAGTACTACTGATTAAACCTAGGATGATATGCTGTGCCAGCTGCCTGTCATGAGGTTATATTCCCAGCCATTTCTTTTAAGCTTTTCTTTTTAGATAAGGTCTCACTATATTGCCTTGAATTAATTTTGAGCCTTAGCTAGGTCTTGAACTTGTGATCTTCCTGTCTCTGTCTTCTAAGTAGCTAGGATTACAGGTCTGTACAGCTGTGCTCAGTTGTCAATATTTGAATCTAGTAGCATGATAAATCTATTTTATTTATGTCTTCCTTGACTTTTTTTTAGATTTTTATTGAGCTCTACATCTTTCTCTGCTCCCCTCCCTGCCTCTCCCCTCCCCTTCAACCCTCTCCCAAGGTCCCCATGCTCCCAATTTACTCAGGAGATCTTATCTTTTTATACTTTCTACTTCCCATGTAGATTAGATCCATGTATATCTCTCTTAGGGTCCTCATTATTGTCTAGGTTCTCTGGGATTGTGATTTGTAGGCTGGTTTTCTTTGCTTTATATATAACAGCCACTTATGAGTGAGTACATATGATATTTGTCTTTCTGGGTCTGGGTTACCTCACTCAAAATAATATTTTCTAGCTCCATCCATTTGCCTGCAAAATTTAAGATGTCATTTTTTTTCTGCTGTGTAGTACTCCATTTTATAAATGTACCACCTTTTCCTTATTCATTTTTCAGTCGAGGGGCATTTAGGTTGTTTCCAAGTTCTGGCTATGACAAACAAAGCTGCTATGAACATAGTTGAGCACATATCCTTGTGGCATGATTGAGCATCCTTTGGATATATACCCAAAAGTGGTATTTCTGGGTCTTGAGGAAGGTTGTTTCCTAATTTTCTGAGAAATGGCCATACTGACATCCAAAGGGGTTGTACCAGCTTGCATTCCCACCAGCAATACAGAAGTGTTCCCTATTCCCCACAACCTCAGCAGCATAAGTTGTCATCAATGTTTTTGATCTTGGTCATTTTTACAGGTGTAAGATGGAATCTCAGAGTTGTTTTGATTTGTATTTCTCTGATGACTAAGGATGTTGAACATTTCCTTAAGTGTCTTTCAGCCATTTTAGATTCCTCTGTTGAGAATTCTCTGTTTAGGTCTGTACTCCATTTTTTAAATTAGATTATTTGTTTTTTTTGATGATCGATTTCTTGAATTCTTTGTATATTTTGGAGATCAGCGCTCTGTCTGATGTGGGGATAGTGAAGATCTTTTCCCATTCTGTAGGCTGTCGTTTTTGTCTTGTTGACCATGTCCTTTGCTTTACAGAAGCTTTTCAGTTTCAGGAGGTCCCATTTATTAATTGTTTCTCTCAATGTCTGTGCTGCTGTGGTTCTATTTAGGAAGTGGTCCCCTGTGCCAATGCGTTCAAGTGTACTTCCCACTTTCTCTTCTATTAGGTTCAGTGTTGCTGGCTTTATGTTGAGGTCTTTGATCCATTTGGACTTGAATTTTGTGTATGGTGATAGATATGGGTCTATTATCATTCTTCTACATGTTGATATCCAGTTGTGCCAGCAACACTTGTTAAATATGCTTTCTTTTTTCATTTAATTTTTTTTGCTTCTTTGTCAAAAATCAGGTGTTCAAAGATGTATGGATTAATATCCGGGTCTTCTATTCAGTTCCATTGGTCCTCCTGTCTGTTCTTATGCCAGTACCAGGCTGTTTTTAGTACTGTAGCTCTTTAATAGAGTTTGAAGTCAGGGATTGTGATGCCTCCAGAAGTTCTTTTATTATACAGGATTGTTTTGGCTATCCTGGGTTCTTTTCTTTTCCATATGAAGTTGAGTACCATTCTTTCAGGGTCTGTGAAGAATTTTGCTGGGAGTTTGATGGGCATTGCATTGAATCTGTAGATTGCTTTTGGTAAGATTGCCTGTTGGGGACCCTTCCCCAACCATCTCGGTTATAGATGACGCTGGGTAGTGCCACAGAAATCAGGACACGGGATGCAGAGTCGGAGATACAACTGCATACTTTATTGCAAAGCCAGTGCTCCTTTGTAATACTCGAATCATGATTCAAACTAGGTTCCCATAGTACTTGAAAATAGTTGCATAAACTAATTACTTCGTTGCAAATAATTTCAAGAGCTTTGTGCCCTAGTTAATCTAAACAAAAAGCCTGGTGTTATGGGAATAACTTTGCTGTTATAGAATATGTAAAAACACTTCAACAGAAGACAAACCACAACCTAATCAGAGCCTTTGAACTACAGTGCACATCTGTGTTCTCAAGGACTGACCATTGGCAAGGCACTCTACTGATGGGAGAGGTTTGCCTCCTCCTGACTTGGTTTGCCAAGCCTGTCAGTGAGAATGCTACCTCAAGTCTCCCCTGCACAGAGTTTCTGTGCCGTTCAAAGCTAGCCCTCCACAATTGTCGACTTTTTTTTTTTTTTTTTTTTTTTTTTTTTTTTGGTTTTTCGAGACAGGGTTTCTCTGTGGTTTTGGAGCCTCTCCTGGAACTAGCTCTTGTAGACCAGGCTGGTCTCGAACTCACAAAGATCCGCCTGCCTCTGCCTCCCAAGTGCTGGGATTAAAGGCGTGCGCCACCACCGCCCAGCGACTTTTTTTTTTTTTTGAGACAGGGTTTCTCTGTGTCGCCCTGGGTATCTTGGAACTCACTCTGTAGATTAGGCTGGCCTAGAACTCACAGAGATCCACCCGCCTCTGCCTGCCAAGTGCTGGGATTAAAGGTGGTACCCACCACTGCCTGACTTTTCTTTGATTTTTTAAATCTGTTGAATATTTTATAGTTTTTAAACATATAAACCCTCTATTTTAAAAATTATTTTTATATTTATGCTTTTCCTTTGTTTCTTTTGGTGCTAGATATTGACCTCGGGGCCTTGTACATGTTAGACAAATAATCTTTTCTAAATCTTTTAAAAAACAATCTTTTTTATTTTAGATACCAATCCAAGTTCTTCCCTCCCCTCCTCCTCCCTCACACCTTCCCCCTACCTCACCCCCACCCACTCCTCAGAGAGGGTGAGGTCTCCCATGAAGAGTCAATAAAGTCTGGCACATCACATTGAGGCAGGACCAAGGCCCTCCCCCTGTATCTAGGCTGAACAAGGTATCCCTCCATAGGGACTGGGCTCCAAAGAGCCAGTTTATACACTAGTGATAAATACTCGTTCCACTGCCAGTGGCCCCACACACTGCCCAAGCCACACACTGTCACCCACTAGTTCGGTCTATGCTAGTTCTCCAACTGTCAGTCTGGAGTCAATGAGCATCTACTAGCTCGGGTCAGCTGTTTCTGATGGGGACATCATGGTCTTGACCCCTTTGCTCATATTATCACCCCTCCCTCTCTATGACTGGGCTCCAGGGGCTCTCGGCCCAGGGCTTAGCTGTGCATCTCTGCGTCTGCTTCCTTCAATTACTGGATGAAGTTTCTATGGTAACAATTAAGGTAGTCATCAACCTGATTACAGGGGAAGGGCAGTTAAGGTACTCTTTCCACTGTTGCTTAGATTCTTAGCTGGGGTCATCCTAGTGGATATCTGGAAATTTTCTAGTGCCAGGTTTCTTGCTAATCCCCTGCTGGATCCCTCTATCAAGACATCTCTTTCCTTGCTCTCTCTGTCTGTCCTTCCCCCAACTCGACCTTTCCAATCCCTCATGTTCTTCCTCCCCCCCCTTCTCCCTCCCCTTCTCCCTCCCACTCCACTCCCACAGTCTTCTCTCCCCCATGCTCCCAATTTACTCAGGAGATTTTTAGACAAATATTCCACCACAGACAGAGCTATACTCTTAGGCTCTGTACGTGGTTTTGAGTATTCATAACTTAAATAGTGTATATTTCACTAATTATAAAAATACATTTTTGTTTATTTTTAGAATATGATTGATTTTTGTGTGTTGAGTCTTGACTTGGAAATTTCTGTGCTTACTTGTTAGTTCTATGAGTTTGTGGTGGTACACTTCCTGGGGTTTTTGGTGTAGGTGGTCATGTTTCGAAATAGAGATGGTTTTCTTTCTTTGTTTTCCAATTTGTGCGCCTCCCTCCCAAACCCGAGTTATTATAGTGTTTAGGATTTCTAAACCATACTCAATAGGAATGCCTAGACTAGAATACCATTGGTCTTTAGAGATATTATCGTCGTTATTAAATATGATGTGAGCTGTAGGTTTTCTGGCATATGTTTCAGAACATGCATGTGTTCTAGTTCTAGTCCTAGTTTTCTCAGATGAATCATTGCCATCATCATCATGAGTGCATAGTGTGTATTTTGTGTGTATGTGCATGCTTACATTTGTGACAGTGTACTGGGATGTTCGTGTACATGCCTGTGGAGGCCAGAGGTCAATGCTAAGTGTGTTCCCCATCACTCTGATTTATTTATGTTTTATTATATATGACTGTGAGTATGCACATGTGTGCACATGTAAGTGTCCTTAGAGGGCTGATGCATCGGATCCCCTGGAACTGGAGACATAGGAAGTTGTTGGTGCTATAGCCTGAACTTTGCTCCTCTGAGTATGTGCTATTTTTAAAAATATTTGTTTTAATTATGCATCTGTGTGCATATGTGTATATACACACACACAAGTGCAGGTGCCCTTGGAGACGACATTGGATCTCCTGGATATGGAAATTACAGGTAAGATGCCCCATGTGGGTGCTGGGACCTGAACTCATGTCCTCTGGAAGAGCAGTCCTTCCTGTTAACCCCTAGCCCCTTCTTCTAGCCTACAGCAGTACATTCTGTTAGCCACTGAGCCATTTCTCCAGCCCCTCCATCTTACTTTATGAGACAGGGTTCCTCACTGGATCTCGTGCTCACCTATCTAGCTAGGTTGGCTGGCCAGTGAACTCCAGGACTCCTGCTGTCTCTGCTTCCTCAGCACTGGAAGTTTGAATGCACGCCTCTGTTATACCCATCTCTATGTGTGTGCCAAGCATCAGAACTTATGCTAGGATGGCAGACACATTTTGCTGTACCAGGTTATCTCTCCAGTCAATCTTACAAATGTATTTTACACATCTATGATAGTATCATATTTCTTTTCCTTCTTTAGTGTTGCATGATTAATAAAAAACCTAGAGACAGATATTAAAATACAAATGAAATATCACTACACTTAAGTCATCAGTATTTAGGATTGATACATTTTCTTTCAAACCTCTCTGGAATACTTTAAATTTCTAGGTTTGAATTGTTGGTATTTTACAGAGTAGTTTTTGCCTTTTATTTCATGGAGGATAGTTGTAGTTGTTTGTGCTGTATTGAACTGGTTTTCAAGATAACGAAGGCTCAGAAATGAGCTGGCAAGTCTAGTAGTTAATCTTCATTTTCAGTTTAAGTGGATTTTTGGTTTTTGTTTGTTTGTTTGATTTTTTGAGACATGGTCTCTGGTTGTCCTAGAACTTGCTGTGTAGAGCAAGCTGGACATGAACTCACAGAAATCTATCTCTGCTTTGTGGATGCTGGGATTAAAGTTGTGTACCACTATAACTGGGTCTTTACTGGCTTTAAAAAAATTTTTTAATACTTACCTATTTGTGTGTATGTATGGGTGTGTGGGTTAGCATGGCATGGCATACATGTGGAGGTCAGTGGACAACTCCCAGGAATTGGTTCTTTTTTTAACAACATATAGATTCAAACTCAGGGCATCGGGTTTGGGAGCAAGTGCCTTGACCCCAGACGCGTCACTGGCCCCAACTTGACTAGATTTAGACTCACCAAGAAACATGTTCATGGAGAGTTCTGTAAGGACATTTTTAGTCAAGTTTAACTGAGGAATGAGGTGAGGCGTCACCCTGAATAAGAGCGCATCATTTCTATGGACTGGGGCGTGAGGACGGATGAAAGGGAAGAGGTAACTAAGCATTAGCATTAGTCCCTTTCCCCCCTGGATGCAGATGCAGTGTGACAAGCCCCCTGGTGGTCCTGCTGCCACACAGTCCCCTGCCATGATGAACTGCCTTCTCAAACCCTGAGGCAGGAGAAGGCCTCCCTTATCTTGTCAGCTTGCTTTCGTCAAGTGTTTTTTACAGGACTGAGAAAAGTAACTAAGACAGCAAGTGTTCTGTCTTCTGGTTTTAAGAAGCTTGTGTAGCAGGCTAGTGAGGTGGTTCAGCATGTAAAGACAGTTGCTGCCAGTCCCATAATTTGAGGCTGTCCCCCAAGACCCATATTGTATACAAGAACCCATTCCCGAAGAGACAGATCTCTGACATCCACATGTGTAAGATGTCATAGACACAGTTACACAATTAATGTAATTTTTAAAAGATTTGTAGAGTTAGTGTAAAGTTAGTTTTTTAGTTGTTCATCGAGTTTGCCTGTAGTGTGTCTGGTGTTTATTTCTTTGAATTTGTCATGTTTAGATTTTGCTTAGCTTCTTGAATCTCTAACTTTGTCTTTTACTAAATTTGGAAATATTTTTGATTGTTTCTCTAAATAGATTTTCTGTTCTGTACTCTTGGTCTTTACTTCCTTGACCTCAAAAGCACCAAGTATGCATGTATGTGGGTGTGGGGGATGCTGCCGGAGGTCAACCTTGGGTGTCATTCCTCAAGAGCTGTGTCTGCCTTGTTTTTTGAGACAAGGTATCTTACTGGGATGTGGAACTTGCTGATTAGGTTAGGAAAGCTGAGCAAGGAGTACTAAGAATTATCATTTTTCTCCCTCCCCAGTGCTAGCATTACAGGCGTGAACCGCCATGCCTTGCTCCCTGCCACGGGTGCTAGGAGTCAAACTTGGTCCATATGCATGCCCAGCGAGCATTTTACTAACTGCATTGTTTCCACCGCCTACCTCCTTCCTCGCCTCCTCTTGCAAAACCCCCTCCATTTTAGACCTTTCGCTATTATTCAGTAGATTCCTATTGTTTCTTTCCTCTTCTTTTTAAATGATAATTTATTTTGTTCCGGGATGATCATTTTGGTACTAGTCTTCTGTGTTCTCAGCATCCCCCAGTTACCTGTGGTTCTTTGTCTAAGGTTGAGATGCCAAGTCTTCCCCTTTCCATATTAGCTTAACATGTCTATTGGTATAGTCCTTGCTCAGGCCATATTCGTTTAGGTTAACAGTGTTGGTGAGACTTCATGGGTGTAACCTCCCTGTCATTTCTATGATATACAATCTCACAGAAAACTCCCTGATCCCCTTACAGTCTTCTACCACGCCGCCCCCCCCCCCCCCCCCGATGTTCCTTAAGCCTTAGGTGAAGGAGTTGTGATGTACATGTATGTATCTCCAGGGACTGGGCTCCACATGTCCGTGTTTTGATTGGTTGTGGTTTTCTGTAATGATCTCCATCTGTTGCAAAGGGAAGTTTCCTTGATGGATGGTGAGGGCTACACTTCCCTTTGGCTATATGAACAACTATTTAGAATGTAGTTAGAATTACTCTGCTTTAGTAAAGTGGCAATTGGAGGTTTTCCTCCAAGATCCATAGCTTCTCTAGTCCTGAGTAGTTGGTTAGGTTTCCAGTTCCAGGCTGATTTCCCTCTTGTTGGACAGTCCTCAAGTCCAATTAGAGAGATTTAGTTACTGTCAAAGTATATGTGCCACCATTGCACACTTAGAGTTATTGTGCCATGCTGGTCATGGTTACGGTTCATAGTTGTCAGAGCTGGGTAGAAGTGCCAATTGCTTCCCTTCCTTGGCTGCTTGCATAGCACATTCTGGTATAATTAAAGCCAGTCCTCAAAGGAGGAGGCTTTTAGGTCACATCCAGCTTGGGTCCTCTGGGCCCTGTGTCTGAAATGGCATGGTGTCTTCAGGAATGGGGGTTTCCTTTCACCTCTGGGCAATCGAGATCAACAGCAAAAGCTACTAATGTTCTGGTGGTCTCTTGGACAACCCTGACCAGCAGCTCAAAAGAGGGCTTCTCATGTCTGCTACTGAAGTTTTTCTTAGATCGTCTATGGCTCTTGAGGGAAGCATTGTCAGCTCAGATGGGAAAAATTTTAAAACTATATATGTATTTTATGTATACACACATATACACACACGCTTACATGTATTATAGACTGTTGTAGGTTGCTTTTTACTCTTTTGACTCTTTGGGGGCCCACCACCCAGTTCCCAAATAAATCACACAGAGTCTTATTCTTTCTTATGAATGTCTGGCCTTAGCTTGACTTATTTCTTGATAGCTTTTATCTTTATTTCTGTATACCCTCCTTTACTTCTTACTCTGTGTCTTGCTGTATGGCTCGGTGTCTGGCCCCTGATACCCTCCTCCTTTTTGTGCTGCTTGATTGCTCTTGCTTCCTAATCCCTCTTTTTTCCTTCTATTTATCCTGTCTGCATGCCAGCCTCGACTGTCCTTTCTCTTGCCTCGCTATCGGCCATTCAGCTCTGTATCACACCAATCAGGTGTTTTAGACAGGCAAAGTAGCACAGCTTTACAGGGTTAAACAAATGCAACATAAAAGAATGTAACACATCTTTGCATCATTAAAGCAAATGTTCCATAGCATAAACAAATGTAGCACATCTTAAAACAGTATTCAGCAACAATAGACATTTTAGATCGATAGTAAATACTATGATTTCTTATGACTTCATCAGACACCATTACTGTTATTTTCTCCTCCACTCTCCTCTTTGTCTTCTGGGCCTGGGTTATGTCACTCAGTATGATCCTTTCTAGTTCCTTCCATTTATATACAATGTTCATGATTTCATTTTTCTTTATAGATGAATAATATCCTATAGTATTCTACATTTTCCTTACCTATTTGTCAGTTGAGGGACATTTAGGTTGTTCCCATTTTGTAGCTATTGTGAATAAAGCATTACTAAACATGACTGAGCAAGAATCTGTAGAATAGAATGTCACATCCTATGGGCATATGCGAAGGAGTGCTAATGTTCATATGGGAGATGTATTTTTAGCTTTCGAATTCTTTACGTATTCCGGCTATTAATCTGCCGTCAGATTCTTCCCCCACTGTGTGGACTTCTTCCTCACTTGATTGTTCCTTTAGCTGTACAGATGTTGTTTGGTTTTGTGAAGTCCTATGTGTCAACTCTTGGCATTAATTCCCGAGTAAATGATATCTTATTCAGGAAGTCCTTTCCTACACACCGATTTCATATAGAGTACTGGCTATGTTTTCTCCTAGCGGTTTCAGGTTTCATGGTTAGGTGTTTTTATTCAGTTGGAGCTAGTCTCCTGCAAGGTAATAGATATGGGTCAAATTTCATTGTTCTGCATGTGGACATTCAGTTTCCCAGCACCATTTGTTGAAGGTGCTTTCTTCTCTCCAGTGTATATTTTTGTTGTAGTAATGTATACTCATATTTGGGACTTGGATTTTGTTCCAATGGTGCCAGCTCCATATTGTTTTTATTACTATGGCTCTGTACTATAGCTTGAGAACTGGAATGGTAAGCTTACCAGTTTTGTTCTTTTTTTTTTAAAAAAAGTTCTTATCTTTCAAAGTACAGCATTTATTTTTCTAAAAGATTTATTCATTTATTATGTATACAACATTCCTCCATGTATGCTTACATGCCAGAAGAGGGCACCAGATCTCATTATAGATGGTTGTGAGCCACCATGTGGTTGCTGGGAATTGAACTCAGGACCTCTGCAAGAGCAGTCAGTGCTCTTAACCTCTGAGCCATCTCTCCAGCCCCCACCAGTATTGTTCTTTTAGCTCAGGATTGTTTTGACTGTCTGGGATTTTTTTGTGTGTGCGATTCCATATGAATTTTAGGATAATTTTTTCTATTCCTGTAAAGAATGAGATGGAGATTTTGATCAGGATTGCATACATGGCTTTTGCTATGATGGTCATTTTTATAATATTCTATCAACCCACGAGGATAGGGTGTCTTTCTATTTTCTTGTAGTATCTTTTTCTCTTTCTTCGGATGTTTAAAGTTTTCATCGTAGGACTCCTTCACATCTTTGGTTAGGTTTATTCCTAGGTATCATTGATGTTGTTGTAAATGGGAGTGTGTCCTCAATCTCTTTTTACATATGTTTTTGTTGGTGTGTAGAAAGACTTTTAATTTATGCAAGTTGCTTTTGCAAACTGCCATGTTGTTGAAATTGTTTCTTGTTTCTAGAAGTTTTCTGATTAGAATTTTTGTGATCTCTTATGTCTTCTACAAATAAGAATAGTTTGACTTCCTATTTGGATCCTTTAATTTCCTTACTGCTCTAGCTACTACTTTGAACACTATATTGAATAGGAGTGTGGACATTTCCTGATTTCAGTGGTATTATATCAAGTTTTTCTCCATTTACGACTATGTTGACTGTGAATTTCTCATGTAGTTTTTATTATGTTGAGGTATGTTTCCTCTAGTCTTGCTCTCTCTAGGACATTTATCATGAAGGCATTTTGTCAAAAGCCTTTTTATTGAGATGATTATGTGGTTTTTGTCTATACATCAGTTTATATTATTTATTTATTAATATTTGTTGACTTGCATATGTTGATCCATCCTTGCATCTCAGAGATAAAGCCAATTTGGTCATGTTGTATAATCCTTTTGCTATATGTCTGTGTTTTGTGTGTAAGTGTTTCATTGAGCACTTTTGAATCTGTGTGCACCAGAGCTATTGACCTGTAGTTCTCTTCTTTGTTGTGTCTTTGGCTGACTTTGGTATTAGAGTGATACTGGCTTCATAGAAGGACTTTGGGAGTGCCTGTTTCCTTCCCTTCCTCCCTCCCTCCCTTTCTTCCTTCTTTCCATTCTTTCCTTAATAGTTTAAGATTGTTTATAGATCTTTGAAAGTCTGGTAGATTTCTGCTCTGAATCCATCTGGACCTGGATTTATTCTAGTTGGAAGACCTTTTATGATTATTTCAATTTTCTCATTTGTTATGGCTCTGTTTAGTGGTTTAACTGGTTGGTAGTTTGTCTGAGTCTAGAAATTTGCCCATTTCTTTTAGGGATTTCAGCTTAACAGAGTACAGGTTTTTAAAATATTCCCTTATAATATTGTTGTAATGTTTCCTTGTTCATTACTGATTCTGTTAATTTGGGTCCTCTTTTTCTTTCTTTTGGTTAGTTGGGTCAGGAATCTGTCAATCTTGTTTATTGTCACAAAAGACTAGATCTTAGATTCATTGATTCTTCATATCATTTTCTTTTTCTCACATGATATATCCTGATTATGGTTTCTCTTCCCTCTACTCCCTTCAATTCCTTCCCACGTTCCCTCCCATCTGTCCCACTCCCTGTATGTCTATCATTAGAAAATAAACTGGCATCTAAGGGATAATAATAAAATAAGATAAAACAGAAACTAACTCATTGGAATTGTATAAAACAAATAAGAAAAAAAGCCCAAGAGAAGGCACAAGAATCAGTGACTCGCTTATTTCCCCCTCTGGAGTCCCATAAAAACACTAAAGTGGAAGCTGTAATATATACACACAGAGGCTGTGGTGCAGACCCGTGCAGGCCCTGTGGTTGCTGCTTCAGTCTCTTTGAGTTCATATGAGCTTTGCTCATGTTGATTTAGAAGGTCTTGTTTCCTTGGTGTCCCTTCATCCTCTCTGGCTCTTACAGTCTTTCTGCCTCCTTTTCCTTAGGGATCTACTCTGATTATTTTTTATTTCTTACCATGGGTTGGATTTCGATTTGCTTTGTTCTTGTTTCTCACAAGTCTTGAGTTGCACCATCGAGTTATTTATTTGTGCTCATTTTGATTAGATGTAGTTGTTTTGAGACAGGGTCTCCCTGTGTATCTCTGGCTGTCCTGAAACCAGCTGTGTAGACCAGGCTGTCCTTGAACTCACAGGAATCTGCCTCCTGAGTTCTGGGATTAAAGGTGTGGCCTGCCATACCCAGTTTTTTTTTCTCATTTATTAACACGTGCACTTAGGGCTATAAATCTTCCTCACAGAACTGCTTTTTAATGTTTCCCAGAGGTTTTATTGTGTTTTCATTTTGTTCCAGAATATTTTTTCTTTCTTTTTTGAATTCTTCTTTGACCTATTTATCATTCTGTGATGAGTTGTTGAACCTCTATGATTTTGTGTCCTTACCAGAAATTTGTTTGATGTGGATTTCAAGTTTTAATACATTATGGTTAGATAGAATACACTGAGTCAGTTCAATTATTCTGAATTTGTAAACATTTCTTTTGTGTCCCACGATGAGGGCTACTTTAAAGAGACTTTCTTGTGCTTCTGAGTAGAATCTGTATCCTTTGGTGTTTGGGTAGAATATTCTGTAGATATTTAAGTTCATCTGATATATGATGTCAGTTAATTCTTATGTTTCTCTATTTATTTTTTTTGTCTAGATGACCTGTCTATTGGAGAAAGTAGAGGATTGAAGTCATCTATGTCTTTAATTCTAGTAGTATATCATCCTATGGAATTGGGTGCACCAGAGTTTGGTGCGTGTATGTTTAGGATAGTAATGTCTTCTTGGTTAACTGTTCCCTTGATTAGAATGAAGCGTCCCTTTGTATCTCTTCTGATTAGTTTTAGTTTGAAGTCTGTTTAGTCAGATATTAGGATAGCCATGCCTACTTGCTTCCTGCTCCTTTTTGATTGGAGTACTTTTGTCAATCCTTTTACTCTAAAGCATCGGGTGTCTTTTGATCAGAGACCTAAGACTGTTAATATTAAAGTTATTACTAAAGGTATGTGTTGGTGGCAGTTATTGCACTGTTTGTTTTGGTGTTGTTTGTAATTCAATTCATAGAGTCCATGTTCCGCTGGCTTTTGTCAGCTATGTGCACTTGCAGTTCAGTGGTGAACTCAGCTCTTTAGAAACAAGTTTGTGGCTTTGTTTTGTTGAGGCACTCCGTTTTCAATCATTCTGCCCTAAAGTCAGAACATTAATTCCCCAATGCTTTTGTGACTAGGCCCATGACTAGGGGCATGTAGTAGGACTGAAGAGAAAATTACATAACATAGTGTTGCTTTTTTGATCAAAGAGGAAGGTTTTGTCATTCCATCTCAGTTTCTGCTATTTCCCCATTCGTTCTACTGCCAGAGGTTTGATTCAAGCTGGCCTTAAAAGGAACAGAAGGGGGAAAAGAACAAGAAAAATGGAATTTCTGTACGCCCTCTTAGTTTCTAAAAGTCTTTAGTCATTCCTCAGGCTAGAATAGTCTGGAGTGAATAGTTTCGGGTTAGATTCTGCATTGTGTCCTTACCATGGACTATCAAAAGAACAAGAAATGCTCATTTCACTCCTGGATCAATATACTTACCTTTCAGAATTAGTGTTTGGTGAACTGGGTATTCTTATGTATTGATGATGGGAAAGCAGCCAGAGATACTTGCTTCTTGGTTAGGAGTAGGAGCACGTGTCCATGTTTCCCTCTCATGCTGAGACCCACCTGTTGGCCTGAACCTGTGCGTGCTTCCACAGTCTCTTTGCATTCATGCCCTGTTGCATCAGCCCTGTTGTGTCTTGAAGATACCCAGAATTTCCTTGGAGTTACCCATTACCTTTGGCTCTTACAATCTTTTGACCCTCACTTCTGCATGTCTTTCTGAGCCCTGAGCTGGGGGCGGTGATAAAGACATCCCATCCAAAGTCTCTCAATGTCTGCACATTGTCCAATTGTGGGTCTCTGATCATTTTCATCTACTTCAAGAATAAGCTTCTCTGATGATGACTGAGCAAACACATGGATCTATAGGTATAGCAGTATGTCATTAGGGGGCATTTTTTTTCATGTTCCTTTAGCAAAAATAATAGCACTAGGTTTCCCCCAGGCCCACTGCCTATCTTGTCTCAGGTTCTGGCCACTACAGCAGTGTCAGGTATGAGTTCCATCTCACGGAGTGGGCCTTAAATCCAATGTTTTAGCAAATTAGTAGTTAATCCCATAAATTTTGAGCTGCTGTTATAACAGTGTCTTTGACAGGCACTGTTGCAGGCCACAGGGTTTATAGCTAGGTGGTATCTATGTTTACCTCTCTACTCCAGTAGCAAGCAGAGTAATGCCTAACACCATAAACACTAATCAGTGTATGTGAAGCTTCCAGTTAGGCACCAGCTTGGCTACCCTGTTGTTCTATTACATAAGTAAGTGTTGTCTTCAGCAATAGGGCCTTCCTTACCATCATGTTGTGGAGAGAACCAATAGCATTGCAATGGCCTGTGATGTTTGCGAACCCCTTTGGTAAATAGCTCAACAGGATTTAACCCATTCCTGGCACTAGAGGTTTTACAAGATGGCATAATATGTCTAGCTGGGGCATCCTGCCCCTTACTATTTGGTGACACCATTCAGATTCTTCTCATATTTGTGTATATTTTAGGAAGCGTGTACAGCAGTAGGTTTCCATATAGCTTTTCAAAAGGCCTTCCGTGTCAGTTGTCCCTCACCGTATTCCCTTCTTCACCCTCTCTCCCATGCCCCCCATTTAACCCTCCTATTATAGTTTCCCAACAGTATTCTATTTCTATTTCCCTTTTCTTAGAGATCCTTTCCTCCCCACATGGTCCCTTACTATGTACCTAACCTCTAGTTATTCAGATTGTAACACATATATTGGAAGCTTAGAAGCTAATATCAACATATAAAATAAAACATAATGGGAATATAGCCTGAAATACCGGCTTCTTGATTAGGTGTAGAGGGCCATGTCTGGATTACCTCACTCAATATGATTTTTTTCTAACTCCATCTATTTAACTGCCAATTTTATAATTTCACTTTTCTTAACAGATGAATGTTATTCTATTGTGTAAATTGTAGCACATTTTCTTTATAAATTTACCTGTTTATGGACATCTAGACTGTTTCTAATTTCTGACTGTCAAGGATAGAGTGATGGGCTGGAGAGATGGCTCAGAGGTTAAGAGCACTGACTGCTCTTCCAGAGGACCTGAGTTCAATTCCCAGCAACCTCATTATGGCTCAAAGCCCTCTATAATGAGATCTGGTGTCCTTTTCTGGCGAACATGGAGGCTGATGTTGCATACATAATAAATAAATCTTAAAAAAAAGAATAGAGCAACAATGAACATGGATGAACAAGTGTCTCTGTAGTAGACACAGAGTTTTGGGTATATGCCCAAGAGTAGTATAGCTGGATCTTGAGGTAGATTTAGTCCCAGCTTCCCAAGGAACCGCCACACTGATTTATGTTGTGGTTGTACAAGTTTGCACTCCCACCAGGAATGGATGAGTGTTCCTTTACTCTACATTCTTGCCAGCACAGGCTGTCACTTGTTTTATTGGGTTTAGTCATTTTGTTAGGTGTAAGATGAGATTTCAAAGTAGTTTTGATTTATGGTCATGATGAGAAGATAAACATTTCTTTGTTTCTTCCCATTTTATCATATTCCATTTTTGATGGTTCCCCAAGCAATCCATTTTCTATAGCTATACATTTGAATTCAGTTTGAGAAAAAGATGACTAAAACTGTTATGAAGAGTTTTGTGCTTTTTGGTAGATAGACACACTCATTGCTCTTGGGTAGGGTTGCAGTACCCTATGGTACATGTGTTCGATTTTGTAAGAGGCTGCTAAACTATATTACAAACTGTATCAATGCACAGTCCCAATACCAATGTGATAGTTTCAGTTATTTCATGTCCTTATCATTGTTTAATATTATTTGTCCTTAATTTTAGCCTTTCCAGTGCATATGTAACTGTGTCACATTCTGATTTTGGATATTTAACTGATTTTGGTTTTAATGTTCATGCTTTTTGAACGAAGAATTTCATTTTTATGGTATTTCTCTAAGGGTGTAATCCACAATCCAACTAAAAATTAAATGGACAGTGTACGTGTTTGTTTATAATTTCTCATATTCAAATTTGAAAAATAACATAAATGTCAGATATTATGGAAGTAATTATATGAGTATGATATATTCACAATAATAAAATATGGAACCATTCAGACATCATTAAATTAGTATAATAAACATCAGAGTAAAACTTATACATATAGTATCAACTGTAGAAATGTACAGGTATTAAAACAGATTGGATATACTTAGTGTAACATGGTAATACATACCTAGAATACCCCGATCTAGAGTCTGAGGAAGAAGGGTCATGAGTTTGAGGCCAGCTTAAACTTCATAGTAAATTCTGAACTAGGATAGGCTACAGAATGAGATTCTGTGCCCAAAATACAAACCAAGAGGAAGGGCAACATGACTCTTTTTAATGAGTATGCTTGGGACTTGTGGACCATGTGGCAGCTTAGAAGCTGTATTAGAGTGAATCAGTCAAGAAGAGAGCTAAAGTCAGAAAAAATAGATTTTTATCTCCAAGAGACAAATAAAGTGCTTCAGAAGTCCATGAAGGAAGTGCAAGGAACCAAAAACCAAACAGAGAAAAAAGCAGAGAAAAGAAATCCTGCAATGGCAAAGAAAACTGTTTTAGCCTGCCAGGCATAGTGGTGCATGCCTTTAATCTGAGCACAGAACCAGGGACAGAGCCCTTGGAAGATGCAGAGAAATGGATGCTATCAGGAGGCAGAATTCAGCATGTGCCTTGGCACTGGCAGAGCTGTGCAGATACAGAACAGGAAACCATGTAGGGAATAGAGTCTGCAGAAGCTGAATATATGAGAGACAGGCAGAGAAGACTCCAAGACTAAGAGGAGCTGCTCCTTTTCTGATGCCCAACTTTGCCCGTCCGTCTGCTTCCAATGATGGCCCCAGCAGCCATCAGAGCAAGAGATTCCCTGGACCACAGGAAAAAGGAAGACAGAGTGCAAAAACCGCTATGGCTTCAGAACTGGAGTGACAGACACCAAACTGAGCATCCTGAGCCTTAGAAACTGGAAAGCTAGCTGGGCGTTGGTGGCACACGCCTTTAATCCCAGCACTCAGGAGGCAGAGGCAGGCGGATCTCTGTGAGTTCAAGGCCAGCCTGGTCTACAAGAGCTAGTTCCAGGACAGGAACCAAAAGCTTCAGAGAAACCCTGTCTCGAAAAACTGAAGGAAAAAAAAAACAGAAAAAAAGAAAGAAAGAAAAGAAAAGAAAGAAAGAAAGAAAGAAAGAAAGAAAGAAAGAAAGAAAGAAAGAGAGAAACTGGAAAGCTGAGAGTTCTCAGCTTCTATCACCTTGTCCACAGCAGGAGGAGCTGTATTCTTCACAGGAAGTTGACCGCCTGGCATATCTAAGGGAAACACAGAGGACAGACTCTCTAAACCAGAAAGAAGCTTTGACTGAGAAGTTAATACCTTCTATGACAGTTTATTGCTTTTGTAATTATATACTTTCAATTTTTTAACTTTTTATTTCTAGTTTCTTTATGTATACATACCGAAATATATATGTATTTTTTTAAAATTCCTTTCCTAACTTTTAGACTCTTAACATGTATACTTTGGTAAGTTGTTTTGTTTTGTTTTTGTTTGTTTTTTGAGACAAGCTTTCTCTGTGTAGCTTTGGTTCCTGTCCTGGAACTAGCTCTTTAGACCAGGCTGGCCTTGAACTCACAGAGATCCACCTGTCTCTGCCTCCCGAGTGCTGGGATTAAAGGCGTGTGCCACCACCGCCTGGCATAAATGTTATTTAGGTTTTTTTTTGTCTTGATAGTTTGGTAAATTGTAGCTGTTTCTTCTCTCTACTCCTCCATACCTCTAACCCAGATACTTTTCTTCTCATTCTTACTTTATCGTCTTTTACACTCTATCTCATGAATGCCCTACTGCACTACTTGAATACGTTACCTGTTTCACAACTGGGACCCTAGTACACCTATCTCCAAACCTCTGGAAAAATAATTCAAGAGCACAGTATGATTTCTTGAAGCAAACTGAGTCTTCTGACAAACTGTCCTGATTTTTACTGCAGTTGATTTTCATAAGTTCCCATGGGTTGTCCAACCCACCAGGAAGACTGATATAAAAGAAAACAATCAGGGGCCAAGAAGATGGCAGCAAGTCAAGCATCCACTGCACAAGCATGAGAAGCATAGTTCGGATCCCTAGCATCCACGTAATAATTCTAGGAATGGCTGCATGTGCTTGGAACCCCAGTATGGGTAAGGGAGCAACAGAGACAGGCGAATCCTGGGAGCTCACTGGCCACCCAGACAAACCAAAACTGCCAACTTGTGGTTCAATGAAAGATGCTGTTTCAAGGCAATAAGGCAGAGAGTGATAAAGAAAGATACCAGATATCCTCCTATGGATTTCACATATATATAATTGAGTGTGCACACCTGTACACTCGGATGCAGCGTGCGTGTACACGCACACACACACACACACACACACACACACAGAGAGAGAGAGAGAGAGAGAGAGAGAGAGAGAGAGAGAGAGAAACATAATAGTAGAAGGAAAAAAGTACAAACTGGTGAATGTACATAGGCCAACAGCTATGTAAATTACAATAAGGAAATAAACATGAGCTAACAGTCTACTACAACATCTCCACAAAGATCTTCAAACATGGGGAAAAAGAAGATGAGTTACCTGAAATGCCAGAAAACAATTTTACAGTCTTACATTTTGAAAGGATCAACAACCAATTAGAGGACTTGAATAAAAATATGGAATTTAATTCAAAACACAGACAAAAACAATTACAAAGTCTATTCAAGAACCAAAGTTGATGAAAGAATCAGTAACTGAGAGGAAAAATTTAAATCATGGAGAACAGATTTACCAAATCAAGATGCTTTAAAAGAACCAAACAATTATTTTGGAAATGGAAAGATACAGTCACTTATATTAAAAACACAGAAGAAGACATCAACAGACAAGACCAAGAAGAAAAACAAATCTCAGGGATGGAGGACGGTGTCCAGGCAATGATATATACAAGCGTATATAAATAAAAAGAAAAATCAATGAATATGACCAAAACTTTGAGTAAGACTGGAATATACTCAAGAAATCAAAGAAGAATTTATGGCAGAGAAGAGGCTGAAGTAAAATCAAATGGCTTACACAACATATTCTGTTAAATTATAGCAAAGAATTTCATGAACAAAGAAATAAACATCCAAACACAAGAAGTGTGTGGAGCCCCAAATATATACAAATAAAGGAGAAACTCTGCATGGTATAATCAAGATGTCAAATATACAAAGCTAAGGAATAGTATTAAATGCTATAAAGAAAAAAAAACACAAAGTAGTATATGGAGGCAGAAACCCCAGAATAAAGTCTGACTTGTCATCAGCAACCCTGAAAGCCAGGAGAACTGAATTCTAAATTACCAGCTGGAATGATATGTCACAAACATTGAAAGGAAACTATTGTCAATCAAGATTGCTATACTCAAAAAGAGAGAGAGAGAAAAAAAGATTGTTATACTCGACAAAATTATCTATTAAATAGATGGAGAAATATTTTTTAATACAGTCACAGATTAAGGCAATTCATGTCCACTAAACCAGCACTGCAGAAAATTCTTAAAGGAATACCGTGCAGAGTTTAAGAAGAAAGAAAATTTCACACGTGAGAACACAGAAAACAATGTATTTCATGAAAACAGTAGATGAACAGAACAGAACTGGGGCCTCAGCCATGTCTAACACATTAAGCAAGCAAATATCTATACTACCAGAGAGAAAGATCAAAACTGCCAATAACCAGAACAACAATGACAAACAAGTCAGAAATAATAGAAAACAAACTCTTTTTTGGCCTTTTGTTTGTTTGTTTGTTTGTTTGTCTTTCAAGACAGGGTTTCTCTATGTATAACATTCCTGGCTGTCCTGAAACTTACTCTCTAGACCAGGCTGGCCTCAAACTCACAGAGATCCACCCGCCCTTCTGAATGCTGGGATTAAAGGAGCGTACCACCACCCAACTTAACAAAATTCTTTTCTATTGCAGTGGTCTTAACTCATTGGTTAAAAGACAGAGACTATCTGACAGGATCAAAAAAAGAAGAATCAACTATCTACTAACTCTAAGAATCTCATATAACAAGGAAAGGCTGAAAGTCAAAGGCTAGATACTAAATTAGAAGCTGTAAATAAATTGATATAGCAATTCTCATACCTGATAAAGTAGATATCAAACCAAAACTAATCAGGAGAGATAAAGAAGACCACAATGTGATAATAAAAGTAACAGGGAATTAGAAGAACATAATTTTAAAAAAATCATGGGAACCCAAATTTCATAAAATAAACATTAAAAGGCATAACACATACAACTAGGTTCTAATTCAACAGCAGTGGGAGAGTTCAATAGCCCACTCTTATGCCTAGGGAGTTCTTCCTAATTAAAAATCTGCAAAGACACTTCAGAACAAAATTATACCACAGATCAAATGAACAGATACCTACAGACTCTTCCACCCAACAGATAAAGTACATTCTTCTCACTGCCACATGGGGCCTTATCTAAAATTGGCCACATTATAGGCAGAAACGCAATATTTAACAAATTAAAATCAGAAATAATTTCCTGTATCTTATCAGACAACAGTGGCATAAAACTAGGAATCAACAGAAAATCCACAGATACTCGACAGCTAAACAATATATTTGTGTCATCGAATAAATGAGAGAAAATTGAAAATTTCTAGAATCAAATGAAAAAATAGAACATACTAGAATGTATGGGATCCATCTGTTTGTCCTAAGAGTAAAATGTATAGCTATACATGCTCACATTAAAAAAAAAATCAGAGAGCTTGCAAGATGACTCAATGTATAAAGACATTTTCTGTCAAGTCCAGGGAACTTAGTTCAATCACTGCAACTCGTGATGAAGGAGAGAACTGATTGTTGCAAGTTGTGCCCTCACCTTCACGTGTGCATACACACACTAAATAAAAAATGTAATATTTTATTAGAAAATCAGTGATCTTGAATAAAGAACCCAAATACAGCAGCTATCAAGAAATAATAAAAATGAGGGTATAAATTAATTAAATAGACTCTAAAAAAATATACAGGGGATAGAGAGATGGCTCCGTGGTAAAGACGTTGTTCTCACAGAATACCTGGACTGAGTTCCCAGCACCCACATGAGAGCTAACTCCAGGTTCAGTTTCATACGATCCAACAGCACAGTCTAGCCTCCATTGGTACTGCATACGTGTGGTTCACAGGCATAGATGCAGGCAAAACACCCATACACATAAAATCAAAATAATTAACCTTTAAAAATACATAGGATTATCAGACTGAAAGTTTCTTCTTTAAAAGGATTCACAAGGGCTGGCAAAATGGCTTATTGAGTAATAGCCCTTGCGTGAAAGCCTGACTTGAGTTTGATCCCCAGAGCCCACCGTGGAAGGAGAGAAGTGACTCTTAAAGGTTGTCCTCCATATGCATGCTTTGTCATGCTCGTGCACATGTGTGTGAACAAAAATAAAATTCAAAGAAAGGTATATCTTTCAAAAATTAAAAAGGAGCTCATGGTTAGGAGACTTTGGCTATTTGAAGAGACTTTGGATATTTTGGAGAGGGTTTGGATATTTTAGAGAGGGTTTTCATATCTTGGAGGGGGTTTGAATGTTTTCAAAGACCTTGAATATTTTAAGAGATTTTTAAAATTAAGTGTGTTTTATATTGTGATGTTAACATTAATATGACATCTTGGGGATGAGCAAGAAAGGAAAGGTTATGGTTTAACAGTGATGCATTTGTCAAGTTGAAAAGGGGTTAATTGCCCTAACTAGTTTTATGTCAACTTGGCCCAAGCTGGAGTCATTAACTGAAGGAACCTCAGTTAAGAAAATGTTCCTACCACATTGGCCTCTGGGCAAACCTGTGGTGCTTTTCTTGATTGATTATTGATGTGAGAGGTCCCAGATCACTGTGGGTAGTGCCATCCCCCTGGGCTGGTGGTCCTGAGTTCTATAAGAAAGCAGGCTGAATAACCCATGAGGAACAAGCCAGTAACCGTACTCTTCCGTGGCTTCTGCATCAGCTCCTGCTTCCAGATTCCTGCCTTGAGTTCCTGCCCTGATTTCCCTCATTGATGGAGTATGACTTGAGATTTATAAGATGAAGTGAACCCTCTCCTCCCAAGCTGGTTTTGGTCACAGTGTCTTATCAAACACAGCAATGGAAACCCTAAGATCCCAAACCATGGCTCTGGAGTCAGGCCTGTGGGTGCCAAGATGACAGTGGACAGAGGCAAGGACAGGAGAGAAAAAAGCCAGTCAAAGATGGTTCTTGATAAAAGTGGGTTCGAAGGCCACAGATCTGGAACTAGGCCTTTGCCTGTGGAGATAGCTACAGCAGGGGGAGGAATAAGTGGGGGGGGGGGGGTTGAGGAAAGGGATGATGGGAAAAGGAGGAAGGGACTTATCTAGGCAGTGTCTTAGGAACAGAGTTAGTTCGCGACCTTAGTCCCGAATTAGGCTTGTGGTTTGCAGATGAAGAGGAAGGGAGGAAGGACTGGCAAAGGGGATTTACTTATAAAAGTGTTCAAGGCCACAGGTCAGGAACTAGGATTGGAGTTCAGTGGGTTTGGGGGGGAAAGGGTGGGGCTTTTTGTTGTTGTTTTTGAGACAGGGATTCACTGTAGCTCTGGCTTTCCTGGAACTGACCATGTAGACCAGGCTGGCCTCAAACTCATAGAGATCTGCCTGCCTCTGCCTCCCCAGTGCTGGGATTATTGCTTTTTCCCTACCTAATCTTGTACTCTTTTGGGTTTCTAAATATTTTATTCCTGTTGTCATTTTGACTTCCAATGTATACATTGTATGAAAAAGACACTGTCATGTTGTTTCTTTTTCTGAAAATCTGATGTTCCAACATCCAGTCTAGGACAGAAGACAAAATAGAACGATTCAAGAAAGCAGTTGAGTACTATTCAGTCACAACCAAAATCTCTTCACTGCCAGTGGGTCCTTCCTTTCTAGGTAAGGCTTCCAGCTGCTGTTCAATTGAGTTTATCCCTTAGGGCCAAGAGTGGAATCCCTTGTTTCTGCCTGTGTCCTGCCTTTTCACATTTCTAGGTGTGGGGATAATGCCATTTCCTTAGCTTGGGCTTCTTCTACTACTAACCCTCATTGTGACCTGGTATATGTAAAAATAGCCCTGTCTTTGTTAGCAAGCTCAGTTTTGAATTTGACTTCTGTTGCTTAGTAGCTGAGTGATCTCGTCATTTCACTTTTGTATGAAACATGGCTCCCAATACCTATTACATAGGGTTGTTACTGTATTAAATACTTTATATAGGATCCCCGGCCTGGGCGTGCCCTGTATCCATTCCACCAGTATCACAGCCGCCAGATGCTATCTCATCACAGAACCTTCATGCCGCTTACTTTCTTGATGGAAAAACTAGGATTAATTGCTGCTACTATAAATTTGGCATGTTTATCAAAGTAAACTGTGAACTCAGTTCAAAGGAATTAATATTGAACATGCCATCCAAAAAATAGCTTGTGGACACACCGGTACATAATCTCAGGCTCAAGGGCCCAGCTTAGATATCTTGAGGATATCAAGACTGTGTAAGGAAATCCCACAAGAACAAAAAGACAGATTCGTGGAATAGCCCATAGTAGCTGGTCAATTAATTATAACTTTTTGTGGTGCTAGGGATCTAACCTGTGGCTCCGTGCATGCAAGGCAAGTGCCCTACCGCTGTTCCACATCCTCAGATCATAAAGTATAACTTTATAACAGGTTTTTAATGCAATGATGGTTTAACAGGATGTACTAAATATGGCAAAATGTTTAGGATTGGCTGAAGCATAGAACTTTTCTTGGCTTCAGGCTTTCGAAATAATCGGCTTGGAAATCCTCCTCTTCCACGGAATCAAATGGGCCCTATTTCTACTGGAAAGCCAGTGGTAAGTCTTGTTTGTTACATGTTCATTAAGGGGATTAAGATCACTTGCTTACCTTAGACTTAAGCTCACTCTAAATTGAGCTGTTAGGCTGATTCAGTGTTAATTAGACCATGCATGCCGTATACCTATATCATTTTGTACCTTGAGGCTAGAAGACTACAGAAAGATAGCTTCCAAATTAGTAATCACTAAGGCATTAGATACATAGGTTAGATAATGTCATAAAATATTTTTTTTTATTTTTACTTAAAAATTTCCACCTCCTCCCATTTTCCTCCCCCTCCCTCTCCAGTCCAAAGAGCAGTCAGGGTTCCCTGCCCTGTGGGAAGTCCAAGGTCCTCCCCAATCCATCCAGGTCTAGGAAGGTGAGCATCCAAACAGACTAGGCTCCCACAAAGCCAGTTCATGCAGTAGGATCAAAACCCGGTACCATTGTCCTTGGCTTCTCAGTCAGCCCTCCTTGTCCAACATGTTCAGAGAGTCCGGCTTGATCACATGCTCCATCAGTCCCAGAGATCTAGTTTGGTTGATTTTCCTGACTCTGATAAATTCTATTCAGATACCACTATCAAAATTATTTCTAAATATTTTCAGTAGGTATTCGTACTTCAACAGTTCCTACTATTGCTATCATCTACTCTGCTGCAGCTTCTGAGGGAACCATCCTGCGTCCTGGTAAAATGTTAAATATCTTTCCCATCTGTTTTATCCTTTAGTTTCCTCGCCAGGTGCCCCAGAAAGTGAAATATCCTCCACCATTTCCAGTGGGACCCAACTCGCCTCTTCTCTTCCCTCATGGTGTGGGGGAACCCCACGCTTTTCCTGAGGATCCCATGCTACAGGACAGTTCCTTTAACAACTGGGCTGTTTCTTATGACTCTTCAGCACCCCAGTTTCCTAACTGCCTGCCTTCCAAAACTTCACCTCCTTTGGGACCAGATTCTTCCCACTCCTCTTCCTCTGATGCTGATGAGGCAAATGGAGCCAGTTCTGAGTAAGTATCTGTGTAAACAACCAGAAGAAAAGATTTCAGAAAAAATTGAGAGAAGTGGATGTTCTTGGCTTCCTTTCATTAGTCTGCCCTTTGGCCTTCTGCAGGTGGTAAGTTTTAAATATCTAGGTCATATAGAAAAGGCAGTTGCTTAGGAAATCCTAACGTGAATGTGCTACATAGCATGTCTGTTGTTTTTCAGTTTGTGAGGAACATAGATTGAAGGATAAAGAATTTATATAGTTGAAATATTGGAACAGTTCCTTAGTAATGAAGATAGGTCTCATATACTGGTTTGACTGTTTTTAGAGTCTTCCTCTAAAGACATTCAGAGCTACTTTGAGATCATAATTTTAATTATTTTCTTAGACTATGGGTAGACTCTAGACAGGATCCAGAGTGACTTCCATGACTTTGGAGTCTTTGGTCTGTGTCAGGTGAAGGAGACCAGGGGACAGTGATGACCGCTGAGAGGAAGATGTCAATGTCCAGTCCTAATCCAGTATCTTGAGGGTTTCTCGGAGTCCTTGGGATCAGGCTAGATATCTTGAGTGGAAATATTTTTATCAACCTCCTTTTCTGTCTTCTGCTGTTTATGAATTTTTTAGTCACATCCCAGAAGCACTTCCACAACAGCCTGGATGGGAAGATTCCAGTGGTGACAGAGGGTCTTGGGTACAGCCTGCTGATGCTGGAGCTTCAGAACCTAGCATAAGTGATAGCGAACCTCACATCCCATCTCTGTTATCTATGTCTACAAGGAACCACATGGACATCACCATTCCACCTTTACCTCCAGTAGCTCCAGAAGTCTTGAGAGTTGCTGAACACAGACACCGAAGGGGTCTTATGTATCCATACATTTACCATGTCCTTACTAAGGTGAGAGAGTGCACCCATATCCACCTCCCAGATACTGCTCTACAGGATCTCATAGTTACTGAGTTACAGAAGCAGCAGAGAAAGGTCGGAGAATTGGTATTTTTATGCAGGGAGAACAATCCTAAGGATCGAACCTAGCGTCTCACACCTGCGAAACAGGCACTCTAGCATTGTTATTTCCCTAGCCCTCTGGTCATTGTACCTCAAGAGGGAAAAGGAAACTGTGTATGTCTGTGCACTTCTTTGCGTTAAGGGCCTCAGAAAAGGTGATATTAGTAGGAATTGTGACTAAGCAGTAAAACAAATAAAGGACTCCAAGAGAGAAGTTTAAATTGTAAGATTTGTGGATGGAAGGGGGCAGAAGAGAGGTGGGAGGAGAGAATGGGAAAAAGGAAGGAGGGGAAACTGTGGTCAGTATGTAAAATAAATGAAAAAAATCATTAAAAAATAATGCCTTGTGGTGGTGGCACATGCCTTTAATCCCATCACCTGTGAGTTCAAGGCCAGCCTGGTCTACAGAGCAAGCTCCAGGACAGCCAAAGCTACATAGAGAAACCCAGTATTGAAAAAAAATCAATATAATAATAATAATGGAAAAGATTTTGAAATAAGTAATGTGCTAAGTTAATAGACTGTGGTTCTGAAGGCACCGTCTAAGAAGAGATCTTGCTCTTTTGTCCGTTATCCCTGCCTCTATTTCTGCATACCTGTTGTTCTTCTCTGGTCTTAACACACAAATTACCCACAGAATGTCTAAACCCGCCATGGTGGTACAAGCTCTTAATACCAGCAATCTGGAGGTAAAGGCAGGTGAAGTTCTGAGTTCCAGGTTAAGTTGGTCTACACAGCAAGTCCCAGTCCATCAATAGTTACACAGTGAGACTCTGTCTCAAAAAAACCAAACCAAGCAAACAAAATGTCTAGGGTTGATTCTCTCTGATAGTCAATATAGTCCATCAAATATGAGACTTTACAAATGGAATTTAGCTTATGAGGTGGCTGTACTCAGCTGGGATTCTTACAGCTTCCTTCTAATTGGTAAAGCTTTCTGAATACTAATAGTAAATTTACTGTCTTGACTCCAGAGACTGCAGTTCATTATTTGTTATTTTCAGCTCTGCTACAAACCTTGAAGAATTCATTTTCTTCTTTTTCCTGAACTATTTTCTTATTAGGGTGAGATTAAAATCCCTGTCTGTATTGAGGATGAATGTAACATGGAGCTGCCTCCAGCTGCTCTCCTGTTCCGGTCAGCTCGCCAATATGTATATGGAGTTCTCTTTAGCCTAGCAGAGACACAGCGGAAAATGGAACGTCTGGCCATACGGCGGCGGTTACCACTGGAAGGTAGGTATGATTCTAGCTGCAACAGATCTCTCTATGCTGGGCACAGGGTGAGGTGGGGGAGCCTATGTAAGTACACCATACTTTGGACTATAAAGCCGTCTTTAAGAAGATGCATCGTTTTCCAGATCATGCATTGAAATAAGAAATGCATGGAGTGAACCCCCATTCTGAAATCATGGAACATTCAGAGTATGTATTCCTTTTAAGAGCAACGGTGGGCTTTGAGAATGTAGGACTTTATCTTACAATCTCTCTTCTTCAGCAAGGATTTTGTTTTAGAATATGATCTGTGGATAGTTGAAATTTTTATGTTGTTGTTTTAAATAAGAATGAGTTAGTTAAATTAGTATATCCAAAAGAATAACTTAGGTTTCTGCTTCCACAAAGGTAAATTAAATTAGATCTACTTTCCTTATTCTTCTTGCTAAGTACAACTAGAATTCTAGGACATTGTGTGTAGGGAAAAAACAAAACCACAACATACTCCGGAAAGTAGAGATTGTTGATGGCCTTGAGACCCAAGGTAGGCTAGAGTAGTAAGTTCTATGGGTTTCCTTTTAGTCTCATACGTCACAGACTGGATGTAGAACAATTTGACAGGGAATCTAGAAGGCTCAACCCCTGCAAACTGATCCCCTCTGCCTGGAAGCCTGCAAAGGGCCAACCTAGTAACACAGAAATGTTTAGGTAAAAACTGCTTTATTCAAGCCAAGCACCACCAAAGAAACTGTGTTTCATCCTCAGCTTTACCAGCAAAGACCTTACAAATATCTTCCATCACCAGGCTGTGGTTAAGTATGCTGCTTTACCCAATAGCACTGAGGAGGTGGGGAAAAAGGCCAAATGAGGACTCAAAACATACTCAAAAACTCTCCTATCCGCAATGACTGACCACCTACAGTAGTCAGAAAATGTATGGTAAAATACAAGATTTGAATAAAATTCAGAACCTTTTAACTTAAAACTCACATATTTGGACTTAAACTGAAAATTCCTTATCATACCAAGAATTAGGAAAGTTTCAGATTTAGATCTCAGACAGCTTAGAAAGAAAATGATGATAATTAGAGAAGAATTTCAAAGCAACTCATAAAAATGTTTTTAATATGTTTTTAATAAATAATTGTAGACATACTCAAAACAAATTGAGCATAGAAAGATAGCAAGATGTTGTAATAAGAGCGGCGGGGCTGCATCCCTGGCACCCCGGCCGCCTGGCTAGCTTATGCCCCAAAATAATTACACGGACACTGTATTCTTTTAAACACTCCTTGGCCCATTAGCTTTAGCCCTTACTGGCTAATTCTGATATCCCGATCAACCCATCTCTAATAAACTGTATTGCACTGGGCTTACCGGGAAGATTCTAGCCTACATCCATCCTCGGTCAGAGCTTCATCACATGTGTCCGCCTGGGAGCAGGGAGCATGGCGTCTCTGCTCCAGAGAGCAGAGCTGTCAAGTCTGAGCTCATTTCCTCTTCCTCCCAGCATTCTGTTCTGTTTACTCCTCCCACCTATGTTTTAACCTATGAGGGCCAAGCAGTTTCTTTATTGCTTAACCAATGAAATCAACAGATTGATATATGACACTCCCACATCAGCAAGATGGTTCAGTGGATAAATGTACTTGTGCAAATTCCTGGAACCCTCGGTGAAAAGAAAGAACAACTCCTGGAAGTTGTCCTCTAACTTTCACACACATCCCATGGCATGCACATACCACTCACACGTGCGTGCGCGCGCACACACACACACACACACACACACAAAAGAATATTTAAAGGATCAAACGTAGCTGGGCAGTGGTGGTGCACGCCTTTAATCCCAGCACTCAGGAGGCAGAGACAGGCAGATCTCTGTGAGTTTGAGGCCAGCCTGGTCTACAAGAGCTAGTTCCAGGACAGGCTTCAAAGCTACAGAGAAACCCCGTCTCAAAAAACCAGAATAGATAGATAGATAGATAGATAGATAGATAGATAGATAGATAGATAGATAGATAGATAGATAGATGATCAAATGTAAATTAAGAACTAAAAAAAATGCAATAGAGTATAAGCCTTGCCAGTTGTGATGGTTTTCACCTTTCATCCCAGGACTGTAGTGGTAGAGACAGAAGAATCAGGAATTCAGGATCATCCTCTAGGTTATATAGTAAATTTGAGCTATCCTGAGCTACGTGAGAACACTTTTCCATGAACAAACACAACAACAAAACAAAACTGCTCAAGAATAGTTCAGTGGTGGAGTAGGCACAACAGTAAGGAGAATCAGGTAACCTGAAGATAGAAAAATACAAGTTATGCAGTTAGGATAATAGAAAATGATCTGAAGAAATCAAGACCTGTAGGACTACAACAAAAGATCTAATATTTGTATAATCAGACTCAGAGAAAATTAGAATGACATTTGTACAAAAAATCCCATAATAAAGTCAATTCCTTTATGTGATAGTTTCCAAGAAAAGAATAATTATAGATAACAAGTGACCTTTGATGAGAAGCCTTAGAATTCAGAAGGAAATATTCGAACATTTCTAGTACTGAAGAAGAGAATAAGCAGCTATCTTCATTACTTTTCTATGGCTGTGATAAAACACCATGACCAAGGTAACTTCTAAACAGATGGTTTAATAGGAGTTAGAGTTTTATGATGGTGATGGTTGAGCAAAGGCATGGTGGCAGGAGCAAAGAAGAGTTTACATCTTTATCCACAGACAAGAGGCAGAGTGAGATCCCACCAGAATGGCAAGAGTCTTTTGAAACCTCAAAGCCCACCCCCAGCGCCACACCTTCTCCAACGAGGCCACACCTCCTAATTCTTCCCAAGCTACTTACTCCCCAAGTTCCGCTAACTAGGAACCAAGCATTCAAATATATGAGCCCTCATTCTCATTCAAACTACCACAACAACACAGTTATTTATCAAATAAGATCCTTTAGTAGTGAAGAACTAGATTAATTTTTCTCACAAGCAGAATGGTAAAAAAAAATGAATCTTGGAACATCAGAAAAGAAGAAAAATAGTCAAAATAATTGATATGTATAAGAGACATCCTTGGAGTTTCTAAGTTGTGTTGCACTGGAACAACAATTCTAGCACTGTTTCAATGTGTGTACAGAAGCTATTTAGGGACACAGGTGTGGCTCAGCAGCTAAAGTCCTGCTGCCAATGACAACCCGAGTTTGATTCCCAGAACCCACGTGGTGGAAGAAGAAAAACACTTCCATGTGCAGGCTATAGCATGAATATACCCCCCCAAACACACACTAAAATGAGTAAAAAAATTGAAGAGAATATATTTTAGACAATTATAGGTGGTGGAGGACAAAGCAACTTTTCTTCATTTGTACTGGTAAAATACCAATATCTACAAGTATGATTTATTTATTTCTTTATTTAGTCTTAGTGCTAATGAGTCAACCCAGGGCCTCATGGATGCCAAGCATGCACTCTACCACAGAGCTACATCCCTGTTTTCTCTTTGTACATATTTTTAACGAATATGATCGATATTAAATTATATAAATAATGCAGCTGGGGATGTTGCTCCATGGTTGACCATGTGCCTAGTATGTCTGATGTTGTAGGTTCAACTTCTAGCACCTGTCCAAAAAGAAGACGGACAGAGATAGCCAGGAATGATGGTGCACACCTTTAATTCCAGCATTTGCGAGGCAGAGACAGGTGAATCTCTGAGTTCGAGGACAGCTTGGTCTACATAGTAAGACCTCATCTCAAAACAAACAAACAAAGAAGATACACAGAAATAACACTCTAAACAACTATTATAGATAAATCAAAATTGGTTTGTACAATTAATCCAGGTAATTCATAGGAAGGGAATAACCATAAAGCAGAGGAGAGACAAACAAAACAGACAGTAGCACAACTAAAATGATAGATTTACTCTCTAATATATAATAATGACATTATTATGAGCACATCCTAGAACAGTGAGTATGTGCTGTAGACTGAATGTTTCTGTTTTCACAGCCTATCACATTCATGTGTTGAAATCCTAACCCATCAGTATGTTAGTTATAAGACAACAGACATGAATAGGCCTTGCGTCTTTTTTAAAGGAACCCTGGAGAGCTGCCTTTCTTTCTGCCATGTGGAAATATAGGAAGATAGCTATCTGTAAACTAGAAAGTAGGCCCTCACCAGATGCATCTTTCCACACTTGGGTCTAAGACTTTCATGCTTCTAGAACTTTGTGAAATAGATACAGCTCTTTATAAGCCATCTAAGCTAGTCTATGACTTTTTGAGACAGGGTCTCACTGTGCAGCTCTGGCTGACCTGGAACTCACTTTGTAGACCAGAATGGACTTGAACTCACAGAGATCCACCTGTCTCTTCTTCCATGTGCTGGGATTAAAGGTGTGTGCCACTACTACCTCTGCCTATGGTGCTTTTTTTTCCATAGCAACTCAAACAGATTAAGACGGTATAAATATGAAAAATTCTTAGAATTAGCCTATATCATGTGTATAGAGAGTTCAAGGCCAGCCTGAGCCTACATAGTATGCTGTCTTAGAAAAACAAAGAGACAAAAAATTAGTAGAATTCAAATATATATATATATATACATATATAAATACATACATACATTCATTGACTAAATCATATATCAATATATGTTGATATATGTTTCTATCAGTGGATACAGAGAAAGCATTTGGACAGAATGTGACATGCATTCATGATTAAAAAAACTTTCAATAATGTTGAAAACAAAAGGAAATGCCTCATTTAGGTTATGAAGTGGATGCTGCACATCTCAAATAACTGCGATCATAGAGCAGGAATCTGAGATGTACTAGAAGCCATGATTTTATGCTCTGCTTTCTTTCACCCTGGTAAATCTAATTGATGTTGGATTTGAAGGTCTTGGGGATTTGGGTTTTGGAGACAACCTCTGTTGCCCAGGCTGGGCCCCAATGTCTGCTAATCCCCCAAAGTTTCTAAAATTTGAGAGATTTGGTTTTGGTTTTGAGAATTTAAAATCTTTGGAAATATCCAGCAATCTTTTGTGAAACCATGTATTCACAACATTCTACCTTAGATAGGTTTCTTTGTCTATTCTGCTACATCTGCTTAAAAATGAGTTTCAAAGGATTTCAAAAACTATGTGGCATGGGATTTTGATTTTTCTTTTGCAAAGTAAATACTATGCTCTACAAAAAAAATGTTGTCATGATAGTTCACTTCCTGGATTTTCATGAGAATTAATGTGATAATTAGGTATAAGTTATATATATATATATATATATACACACACATATACATATATATCAACTGTCTAACAAATACATATGGCTCCTAGTATTTATAGTGCTAATAATAACAATTACAGTGACAAATATGTAAAGCTATTGAAGTGCAATAGACCCTGCCAGCTGTAGCCAGCTACAGTAATGTCCAGATTCTCTAGAGCCTGTTTTTCCTTACTTTCCATTTTTCAGTTCCTCCTGTGATTCTTAAGGAATGGTCCGCCTATAAAGGGAAATCACCTCAAACCCCTGAGCTGGTGTCTGCACTCACATTTCGGGAATGGACTTGCCCAAACCTCAAGAAGCTCTGGTTAGGCAAAGCAGTTGAGGACAAGAACAGGAGGATGCGGGCTTTCCTGGCCTGTATGAAGTCAGACACGCCCAGTATGCTCAATCCAGCCAATGTTCCCACACACCTGCTGCTCATGTGTTGTGTACTCCGGTAAGACATCTTCTTTATGTGATTTTTTTTATAGCATTTCGAGGTGAAGAGATTTTTGTTTTATGCTTGACTTAGCCTTCAGAAACCTTAAGAATGGATATTATATGGATATGGATAGTCTCAGTTTATGATCTCATGTCACCATTAGTACATGCATGACTTCATTTTATTTCATTTTTTGTAGATTCATTTCTTTTTATTTTATGTGGATGAGTGTTTGCCTGCAGCTATGCTTGTACACCATGTCCATGCAGTGCCCCCAGAGGCTAGGAGAGGCTTTGCATCCCCCAGAACAGGAGTGACAGATACTGTGATGGGTGCTGGGAGTCAAACCCCAGGTCCTCTGGAAAAACAGCAATTGCTCCTAAATCACCTAACCATCTCTCCAGCCCCGATTTGTTGATTTTACTTTAGTTTTTGTTGCCAAGAGTCCTCATTCGTTGTTTAATTTTTTGATTAGCTAACGTATTACCAAGATTCCTTCTTTTTCATGCATCCTTTGCTGTGGCTGATCTTCTCCCCCACCCCTCCTCTCTTGCATCTCTTTCCTTCCTCCCTAGTTAACCCTCCTCTATATTCCCTTTGCCATTTTCATTTCACATGTACTGTACTATCCTCTTCCACTTAGAGCCCTTTTCTCCCTTCTAGGACCCACTTCCACCTAAATACACACATATAAAAAATTACCAGGTAATATAGTATATTAGAGAAAATGTGGTATTTCTCTTTCCAACTTTAGGATTCTGTTTCTTGCATTTCTTTCTTTCTTTCTTTGAATCTTAATTTTTACATTGGTTTATTCTAATAGTGTCTTAGTTAGGGTTACTGTTGTTGTGATGAAAACCAAGACTAAAGCACCTACCTTGGGAAGGAAGGGGTTTATCTGGTTATACTTCCATGTTGACGGAAGTCAGGACAAGAACTCAAACAGATGAGATCCTGGAGGCAGGAGCAGATGCAGAGGCCATGCAGGGGCACTGCTTACTGGCTTGCTTCCCTTGACTTGTTCAGCCTGCTTTCTTATAGAACCCAGGACTACAAGGCCAGGGATGGCACCACCCACCATGGACTGGGCCCACCCCCATTGGTCACTAATTGAGAAAATGCCTTACAATTGGATCTCGCGGAAACATTTCCTCAACTGAGGCTCCTTCCTCTCTGATGACTCTAGCTTGTGTCAAGTTGACATAAAACCAGCCAGTCCGAGTAGACTCTTGTGTTACTAAGCTTGTCTGAACTCCTGTGCTCAAGCCATCCTCTCTACTCAGCCTCCTGGGGGATTGGACTATAAGCATAGATCGTCATGCCTATATCCATTCAGTGTTATTTTTTTAATCTGCCCACATTCATGTATGCGTAAATATTAATACTATTTTCACAGTATTTTACTAATTAACTGATGGATGATTCTTCAAAGTTCTTTGGGAGTGCATTCCATGAGTTCAAATACTTTTGAAAAATTGTATTTTTTGATTTTGTGCATACAGGCATTTGCTTGCATGTATGTCTGTCCACCACATGCATGCAGTTCCCGCAGAGGTCAGAAGAAGCTGTCAGAGTCTTGAGAATGGAGTTAGAGATGATTGTGAGCCGCCATGTGGGTAATGGGTAATGAAATCATTGAGTTCTCTGTATAACTCCCAGGAAACACTTTCATGAGAGGTTTATTATAGTGTTCCTTTATCAGTATATCTGGAGGATCCAGAATAGAACTTCTGGATCCTATAAAGCAGTGGTTCTCAGCTTTCCTAATGCTGTGACCCTTTTGTGTCATTTCTCATGTTGTGGTGATCCCAATCATAAAATTATTTTAGTTGCTACTTCACAACTGTAATTTTGCTACTATTATGAATTGTGATGTAAATATTTTTGGAGATAGAGATTTGTCCAAAGGATCCTGACCCACAGGTCGAGAACCACTACTATAAAATGTACCTGTAAAGTTTTCACTAGATATTGCCAAATTGCTGAAGATTGTAGCTATACTAGTTCACTACTTAGAATAACACTTAAGTTTTTCTATTTCTTCGTATTTCCAGTAATAATTGTCATATAATCAAAATTCAGCAGATCTCATGCACTATCTTGTCATGTGTTTTCACCGGTGAAGATGACCTTTGATTTTGTTTTTCCTTTGATGCCAAAGATTAAATGCAAAGCAGTTGTTCTAACCTTAAACTACACAGTATGCCTGTTTTTCTGGTTTTGTGCCTATTAGCAATTTGAGGTTCCTGGTGTTTTTAACTGTCAACTTTTTAATTACTTAATTCTATATCTATTGGTGTTTTGACTACATGCTTGTGTTGTGTACCACATGCATGTCTGGTGCCTTTGGAGGCCAAAGAAGGCATTGGATCCCCTAGAACTGGAGTGGCAGATGGTTGCGAGCTGCCATACTGGTGCTAGGAATTGAAATTCAGTCCACTAGAAGAGCAACCAGTGCTCTTAACTGCTGAGTCATCACTCCAGCCCCTTATAAAAACTTTTTGCTATGTCAGGTGTGGTGGTGCATACCTTTAGTCCCAGCACTTCGAAGGCAGAGGCAGGTGGATCCCTGAGTTCAAGGCCAGCCTGGTCTATATAGTGAGCTTCAGGACAGCTAGGACTACATGGAGAGACCCTGTCTAAAAACAAACAACCAAAACTTAAATATAAGATTCTAGCATTTATTTCTATTTTATGTGTATGTGTGTTTGCCTGAAAGTATGCATTGTTCCATGTGTGTGAAGATGCTCATGGAAGCCAGAGGGTATCAGATCCCCTGGAATTAGAGTTATAGGTGGTTGTGAGCCACCTGGTATGGATGCTGGGGACTGAAACCAGGTCCTCTGCAAGAACAGCACGTGCTCTTAATTGCTGAGCCATCTCTCTAGCACCCACTTGAGCTTTCTTCTCTGGAATGTTCACATCTATTTATTTTGCAAACTCTGTTAGATTACTTTTCTTTTTTTGCTGATTGCACAGGTGCCTTGTGAGATACATAGCAGAAATCTTTTATATATTTGTATTCTTATGCATGTGTTTTTATTTCAAATATCTTTTCCAGTCACAATTTGTTCAAATTTTATATACAGTATCCTTTATCAAATAGAATTAGTTCATTTTTCTAAACTTTTCATTATTATAATTTTCTATATACAGAAAAAATAGAATAATGTACATCAATATGACCACTACCTGTAATCTACTATTAATATCTTAGTATAGATATTTTATCCATAAGCTATTCACCTGTTCATCTCTAGTTTTTATTTATCCTTTTTGATAGATTACTAAGTAAAGTGCAGATATTAATATGTTTTTCTCCTTACTGAGAAGCACATATTTTGGTTTGTCAAACCCAGTAACTTCACATAGAGTTTGATATCTTATTTAATAAATTCTTCCCATCCCTGCATCATAAAGATATTTTTATGTAACACTTTTCAGGTAAAGTTTTCAGTGTAGTGGATATTTATCTTAGGTTTGCAGAAAAAGGGATCTTAACTTTCTTTTCTTTACATACTAAGCTAGATTCTCATTTCTATATATTGAATGATAATTTCTTTCTGCATTTATTTGCTAACCTAACTCAACCTCCTTTCTCTAGACACATGTGCACACGGAGTACAGACCCACATAGATAGACAGGCACACACCAGTCTATTCATTGATTCTGTTTTGTTCCATTGGCTAGTTCATCTTTCATCAATAGTACATTGGGTTAGTTATTAAGGGTTTATAATTTTTATAATTTTCTTTAATATTAGGTAAGATAAGTTACTCTGCATTAGTTCTTTCAGTTTTATAGTTCTTAATTTTTTTAAATATATTATGTAATTAATTTAATTTGTATAAAATATTATTGCAGTTTAATTTGACATTGGATTGATTAATTCAGTGACATTGATATAATGTTAAATGTTAGTATCCAAAGATCATAGTTTACCTCTCCTATTTATCCAGGTCTCTTCATGTCTCCATAGGATTAATTTTTCTAGAGATATCTACAGTTTAATTCCTAAGTACTTGATATATTATTGTAATTAGGGATGGTATTTTATTTCCTATTCTGCTTTCTAATTATTTGCTGATGCACTGAAAGTATTTTTTGTAGCAGGTAGGTAATATTCTAGTTTCTATAGCTTATAGAACACTGAACTTTGAAACTAGGAAGATCTTAGTTTGAATTATGTTTTTATTTATCATTGTGCATGTACATGCATGATATGTTAGGAGATGCACTTGCCCCATTGTGCATGTAGAAGTCAGAGAACAACTTCGTAGAGTTCATTTTCTTCTTCCACCTTTACATATGTTCCAGTATTGAACTAAGGCTGCCCGGGTTGCACAGTAAGCACCTTTATTGGCTGAGAAATCCTTCTGGCCTATTTTGGTTTTGGATACAGAGTTTTACTGTGTAGTCCAGGTTAGCCTTCAACCTGGGTTGAGGCTAATCCCATAATTGGGATTACAATTATGGGCCACCATTCTCAGCCTTTGTCTTGGATAATTCACTTTAGCCTTTCTGAACATTTGTTTTTTTTTTTCACTGTAAGTGGGCATAATTATTCTTCTCAGAGCCATTTGAGCATTTAAATGATGCAAACAAGGTCACTCATATAATAGATGCTCAATATAATGTATTGGTTGTCTAACTACCTTGAAAATCATATTGGTGACCTATGAGATTTTTTTCTAAAAAGAATAATATGTACAGATTTAATCTTTCTCATCACTAACATGTTCCTGGGCCACAGGTAACATTGTCCCATATAAAAGGCTAGAGCGATAACTCAGCAGTTAAGAGCATTGACTGCTCTTCCGAAGGACCCAGGTTCAATTCCCAAAACCCACATGGCAGCTCACAACTGTCTGTAACTCCATTTCCAGGGGATCCAATACCCTTGCACAGACATACATGAAGGCAAAAACACCAATGCAATACATATAAAATAAAAATAAACTAATCATTAAAAATTGTCCCATATTAACTCTGGAAGTGAACATTTTGTTTCCTTTAGTTACATTTATTTGTTTTATTATGTATGTGTATACACGTATCTGGGGTATTCATCTGCCACAACTCACATGTAGAGGTCAGGACAGCTTGTAGAAGTGAGTTCTCTCCTTTCATCTGTGTGTCCTGTGGATGGAACTATGAAGTTTGGTGTCAAATGCCTTTATCCTAGGAGCCAGCCCAGCCCATTTTATCTTTGTTCTAAGGTATAGTAATAGCTTCTTTTCCCATTCATTGGTTGTGTTGTTTATGTGCCCAGGAGCTACAGCGCCTAAAACAAAGACTGTGTTCAGATATTTGAATGAGGCCTATGAACTTGGGAAGAGAACCCTCTGCCTCCTGCTGGACTGTTTATTTTTAAACACATTTCTGAAAATCAGTTAGCTGATTTTCTAGGGCACGGCAGATCACGGAGTACCAAATAGCAAGGAAAAGGTCATTTCTTTTCCAATTAGCTGTGTGGAAATACTCGGATGAAAGAAAGCATCTTAAAGTAGAAAGAGTTCATTTTAATTTACAGTTCAAACATACAGTCCATCCATGGTAGGGAGTTCAAAATCACCAGAGCTTGAAGCAGATAGTCACATTGTACCCATTGTCTAGAAACAGCAACACAAGGCTGATGCTCAGCTAGCTTTCTCCCTTTTTCTCTTATGAATGCCCAGGCTTAGCTTATCTTGTTTCTTGCCAGCTTTTTATAAAAATTGTTTCTATTGAGCTACATACGTTCTCAATTGCCTTCCCTTCAACCCTCCCCCATGGTCCCCATGCTCCCAATTTACTCAGGAGATCTTGCTTTTTCTACTTCCCCTGTAGATGAGATTCATGTATGTCTCTCTTAGGGTCCTTATTGTTGTCCAGGTTCTCTGGGATTGTGAGTTGTAAGCTGGTTTTCTTTGCTTAATATATAACAGCCACTTATGAGTGAGTACTTATGATATTTGTCTTTCTGGGTCTGGGTTACCTCACTCAATATGATGTTTTCTAGATTCATCTATTTACCTGCAAATTTCAAGATGTCATTGTCTGCTGTGTAGTACTCCATTGTGTAAATGAACCACATTTTCCTTATCCATTCTACGGTCGAGGGGCATTTAGGTTGTTTTCAGTTTCTGGCTATGACAAACAATGCTTCTATGAACATAGCTGAGCACATGTCCTTGTGGTACAATTGAGTAGCCTTTGGGTATATACCCAAAAGTGGTATTACTGGGTCTTGAGGAAGGTTGTTTCCTAATTTTCTGAGAAATCACCACACTGACATCCAAAGGGGCTGTACCAGCTTGCATTCCCACCAGCAATGCAGGAGTGTTCCCTTTCCCCACAACCTCTCCAGCATAAGTTGTTATCAGTGTTTTTGATCTTGGCCATTCTTATAAATGTAAGATGGAATCTCAGAGTTGTTTTGATTTACATTTATCTGATGGCTAAGGATGATGAGCATCTCCTTAAGTGTCTTTCAGCCATTTTAGATTCCTCTGTTGAGAGTTCTCTGTTTAGGTCTGTACCCCATTTTTTAAATTGGATTATTTGTTCTTTTGATGACTAATTTCTTGAGTTCTTTGTATATTTTGGAGATCAGCCCTCTGTCCGATGTAGGGTTAGTAAAGATCTTTTCCCATTCTGTAGGTTGCCTTTTTGTCTCATTTACTGTGTCCTTTGCTTTACAGAAGCTTCTCAGTTTCAGGAGGTCCCATTTATTGTTTCTCTCAGTGTCTGTGCTGCTGTGGTTATATTTAGGAAGTGATCTCCTGTGCCAACGTGTTATTTCCCACTTTCTCTTCTCTGAGGTTCAGTGTAGCTGGCTTTATGTTGAGGTCTTTGATCCATTTGGGCTTTAGTTTTGTGCACAGCAACAGATATGGATCTATTTTCATTCTTCTACATGTTGATATCCAATTATGCCAGCACTATTTGTTGAACATGATTTCTTTTTTCCATTTGATACTTTTTTGCTTCTTTGTCAAAATCAGGTGCATGTAGGTGTGTGGACTGATATCCGGGTCTTCGGTTCGGTTCCATTCATCTTCCTGTCTGTTTTTATACCAATACCAGGCTGTTTTCAGTACTGTAGCTCTGTGGTAGAGTTTGAAGTCAGGGATTGTGATGCCATCAGAAGTTCTTTTATTGTGCAGAATTGTTTTGGCTATCCTGGGTTTCTTGCTTTTCCATATGAAGTTTGTATTGTTCTTTTGAGGTCTGTAAAGAATTTTGTTGGAATTTTGCTGGGCATTGCATTGAATCTGTAGATTGTTTTTGGTAAGATTGCCATTTTTACTATGTTAATTCTGCCTACTCAAGAGCATGGGAAATCTTTCCATTTTCTGGTGTCTTCTTCAATTTCTTTCTTCAAGGATTTAAAGTTCTTGTCATACAAGTCTTCCACTTGTTTGGTTAGAATTATTCCAAGATATTTTATGCTATTTGTGGCTATTGTGAAGGGTGTTGTTTCTCTGATTTCTTTCCCAGTCCTTTTATCATCTGTATACAGAGGGCTACTGATATTTTTGATTTAATCTTGTATCCTGCTATATTACTGTTTATGAGTTGTAGAAGTTCCTTGGTAGAATTTTTGGGGTCGCTTATGTAAACTATCATATCATTAGCAAATAGTGAGAGTTTGACTTCTTTTCCGATTTGTATTCCCTTGATCTCCTTTTGTTGTCTTATTGCTCTAGCTAGGACCTCAAGAACTATATTGAATAGATATGGAGAGAGTGGACAACCTTGTCTTTTTCCTGCTTTCAGGGGAATCACTGGGAGTTTCTCTCCATTTCATTTGATGTTGACTGTTGGCTTGCTGTATATTGCCTTAATTATGTTTAAGTATGTTCCTTGTATCCCTGCTGTCTCTAAGACCTTTGTCATGAAGGGATGTTATATTTTGTTGAAGGCTTTTTCGGCGTCTAATGAGATGATCATGTCATTTTTTTTTTCAATTTGTTTATATCGTGAATTATATTGACAGATTTTTGTATGTTGAAGCATTCTTGCATCTCTGGGATGAAGCCAACTTGGTTATGATGGATGATTTCTCTGATGTGTTCTTGGATGTCGTTTGCTAGTATATTACTGAGTAGTTTTGCATGAATGTTCATGAGTGAGATTGGTCTGTAATTCTTTCTTAGTAATGTCTTTGTATGGTTTGGGCATCAGGGTAATTGTAGTCTTGTAAGAAGAGTTTGGCAATGTTCCTTCTATTTCTATTGTGGGGAACAATTTGAGAAGTATTGGTATGAATTTGGTATTAGTTCTTCTTTAAAAATCTTGTAGAATTCTGCACTGAAACCACCTGGATTTGGACCTGCCCCCCCCCTTTTTTTTGGTTGGGAGACTTTTGATGACTGTTTCTATTTCGTTAGCAGTTATTGGTCTATTTAATTTGCTTATCTTGTCTTGATTTAATTTTGGTAAGTGATATTTATCCAGAAAATTGTTCATTTCCTTGAAGTTTTCCAATTTTGTGAAGTACAGGTTTTGGAATTATGACCTGATGATTCCCTAGATTTCCTCCCTGTCTGTTGTTATATCCCCCTTTTCATTTCTGATTTTGTTAATTTGGATAGTCTCTTGCTTCCCTTTGGTTAGTTTGGATAAAGGTTTGTCTATTATGTTGATTTTTCTCGAAGAACTTTTTGTCTCATTGTAGCTTTCTCCTTTTTATACAGTACAGGACCCAGCTCAGGGAATAGTGCCGCCCATAGTGGGTAGTTCTTCCTACCTCTATTTACCTAATTAAGATAATCTTTCCATCTTGATTCTAGATCTCATCAAGTTGACAATTGAGATTAATTATCGCAGTAAACAAGTCAGATAGTCTTGCAGATAACCCTAGTAATAACAATGACAAATGATACCATACTGTCACAAACTCAATGGGAAAACTAGAAAGACTGCATTCCTTAAAAGCTCAAATTAAAAGACAGTATCTGAAAGCCAAATTGCCTTGTATTAATCAGTACCCCAAAGTTTATTATATCCTCAAGAACAGATAGTATTCTGTTTTCTACCATGTGCCTTTATTGCGGATGATGTTTCTAATCCTTATAATCGTTCCAAATAGCAGGTCTGACATATATTGACTCATAAATGAGGAAACCAGCTGAGACAGCAGCAACTAACAGTAATGATATAGCAAGACACAATATTTAGAGGGTTTAAAGCCCCATTTTTCTGACTAGCAATTCCTGTTTCTTTAAGAGGATAAAAGAGTTCAGTGCAGTTTTGGACTAGTGAGATGGCTCATAAAAGTCCATGTGATCAAGCCTTATGAGTGGATCTTGTTCCCTGGAACCTACATGGTAGGAGGTAAGGAGGTGAGAATTAACTCCTGCAAGTTGTTCTCTGCCCACACACATATGCACATGCAGGTACACACACATACACATACACACACAATTAAAACAATAAGGAATATTCTTAGAACAATTAATATAGAACCTGACTGAAATTTTTGAAAAATTAACTTTAAATGAAGATTAAGCTTAAATGTGATATACCAATATGAAGTAAACTCTGTCTGAACATTGAACTATAGCCTCCTTGAATACCAGGAATCTGTACTTCTTCATTACTTCATATAATTATAATTGAAAGATACCTCCCATGGAAATATAGTAATACTGAAAAATTGTGACTGAAATATATGTTCATAAAGTTCTTCGTAGTGCTAGAAGAAGAATCTTTTAGGAAAGCCTGTTTTAGAAAAGGTATACTTTTGTATATGTAATAGTCATCACTGAGAAGGGATACTGAAAACCTGTCAGAGTTTTGAGGTAGAATCTAGCCTTGTTGAATATGGAGAGGCATGCATTAATACCATATCCTTTCTAGCAAAAGTTTATCCAAATCTAAACCATTGCCCAAAGTTCACATGATGGTGCACAACCATCTGTAACTCCAGTTCCAGGGGATCCAAAGCCCTCTTCTGACCTCTACAGGGAGTAAACATGTATGTGGTACACAGACATACATGCAAAACATGCATACACATAAGTAAATAGGAAAGTTTTCAACTTACCTAGTGAAAACTAGAAAACAAAACATCACTAAATATTTCTTCTGTATGTCCTAATGACATACCACAAATAGAAAAAAAAACATTTATTTCATGAAATCTGCAGGGCCAGCAAGATGGCTCAGCAGCTAAAGGCATCTGCCAGCAAACTTGATACCTCTGTTTAAACTGAAGACTCACATGGTGGAAAGAAAGAACTGACACCCACAAGCTGACTCCCTCTGACTTCCACACACGCACCACACACACATGTGCATACACACACACTACAAGTTCAGAACATTTTTTAAATATTTATTTATTTATTTATTTATTTATTTATTTATTATGTATACAATATTCTGTCTGTGTGCGTGTCTGCAGGCCAGAAGAGGGCACCAAACCTCATTACAGATAGGTGTGAGCCACCATGTGGTTGCTGGGAATTGAACTCATGACCTTTGGAAGAGCAGGCAATGCTCTTAACCACTGAGCCATCTCTCCAGCCCAGTTCAGAACATTTTTAAAAATTTGTAAAAATATATTCTACTAAAAGAAGATTTTAGTGGCTGGCGTAGGGGCATCTTCTTCTAGAGAAGCCTTATGGAAACAAAGGATTAGTTGCATTTTACTTGATCGGAAAAGTGATTAACACCGTAGGCAGCCCCAGAAGCCATTTCTTCCCATAGTCACGCTGTGATAATACTTGGGGATAACTAGACATGTGTTCTTGAGGTGAGCAGCTTCTGCCAGGAAGGATAGAAGAAGGACAATAGAAGAAGCCAAGCAAACTCTTACAGACATGAGGCATATTGTGAAAGCTTCGGCCTGTGACTTCACTGATGTGTTCAGATGACTAACTAGCTGACATCAACGACCTTGGTCCTACGGGTGAGATCTACAAACAGTACTCTAGAAAGGGTATTCCTGCTACTGCTGCCTTTCAGGTTGTGGCTTTGCCCAATGGAAGTTGTGTTAATTGAAGCATAAAGCAGTACAAGAAACTCTCTTAAAACAGTGGGACTTTAATTGGGCCCAGTGTTGCTTACTGTTTAAACTAGCATTTTCATTATGTTCTTAAAACATGTTAATTTTAAAGTTGATGCTGGTGAGTGTCAGTTCAACTGAAATATGTAAAGTTATTATTGAAATGCTATATAACAGGAATAGTTGAGCATGAAATAGAGACAATGAGTCTAGTTACTGATATACTATAAATTACATTTATATACATTTATCTTGCTAGATGTGGGAGAAGAGACTATTACATAGTTAATCAAATATGTAAAAACAGAGGGAAATAATGTGCAGGGAAGTTGAGTTACTGTTTTGTGATACAATGAAGAGTTCAGTTACTCCACTTAAATACTATTAACTTAGTAATATGAAATAATTAGTTGTCAAGTTAAGTGATTCTTGTTTTCCTTGAAGAAATTAAAATATGTAAATCTGCATACTAGTGAAGGTGAAGGAATTAGTACTGAATTCTACATAGACGATAGCTTTTCTAACGGAAGTAGACAGGTAGCTTCAACAAGAAAGAAAGTCGAAATCTGCTCAAGGCATCAATAGTCTGTAGATCACTCCCTTACCCTCACCTCTATTAAAGCGGGTCTATTTCAAGCAGGAATAGCCGAGAAGACAGGGATCCCTTCTCCCAGCTCCTATTCTTGGGCTGTTATTTTACCCTGGAAAGGGAAGGCTGCCATTTGTCATCAATCCCATCCCTGTATCCAGGTAAGTGTGCCCAAGAGGATTATTGACCTCAACCCCACTCATAACAGGGCGGAATCTCTAATCAGGTGCTTCTCAACCTTCCCAGTGCCACAACCCTTGAATACAGTTCCTCATGATGTGGTGGTGTCCGGCCATAAAACTAGTTTCATTGCTACTTCATAACTGTGATCTTGCCACTGTTATGAATTGTAATATAAATATGTGATTTGCACGATATCTGATATGCAACCCCTGTGAAGGGTTTGAGACCCACAGGTTGAGAACCTCTGCTCGAATCCAAGAGACGCCAATTGATGATAAATGAGGTTCTAATTGTCTCCTAGTAGCACATATGTTGGAAGGAGTCTTCACAGTGGGAGGGGTAAGCTGCCAACACCGCTGTAGCCTTATCTTCGGTGCCACCTGTAGAGCAGAAGCAGTACATATCATATTGGGAAAGCATCCCTAGTTCTAGGAAAAAACCGTTAGGAGAGCTTTGCTGGAGATAGGGCAAGCCCTAATGGGGGTGTGCTGGCTAGTTTTATGTCACCTTGCCTCAAGCTAGAGTTATCTGAAAGGAGGGAACTTCAACTGAGAACAGTGCCTCCATAGATCCAGCTGTAAGGCATTTTCTTAATTAATGATGGATGGGGGAAGGGTCCAGCCTATTATGGGCGGTACCGTCCTTGGGCTGCCTGTCCTGGGTGCTTTAAGAGAGCAGGCTGAGCAAACCACAATGAGCAATTCCATAAGCTGCACTCCTCCGTGGCCTGTACATCAGCTCCTTCTTCCAGGATCCTGCCCTGTTCGAGTTCTTTTTTTTTTTTTTTTTTAGTTTTTCGAGACAGGGTTTCTCTGTGGTTGTGGAGCCTGTCCTGGAACTAGCTCTTGTAGACCAGGCCCTGCTAGAGTTCTTATGCTACACCCATGTGGCACACACTCACACAGATAGACACACACGTAAACAAAAGTAAAATTTAAAGCAGGCAGTGGTGGCTCACGCCTTTGATCCCAGCACTCAGGAGGCAGAGGCAGGCAGATTTCTGTGAGTTCGAGGCCAGCCTGGTCTACAAGAGCTAGTTCCAGGACAGAGCCCATAGCTACAGAGAAACCCTGTCTCGAAAAGCCAAAAAAAAAAAAAAAAAATGAAACTCAGCACATTGCTAGTCCTGGCTGTGTGGGCAGCTAAGGAAGGAGAGCAACCTGAACTTGGTAGGTAACTGCCATCCACCCATCCATCCATCAGAAGCCGTGGAGCAAGGGTAGAATTCAACACTAATGCAGTTACCTGATATGTGTAAGGTCCTGAATCTCCCTAGAACTGTAAAGCCAAAGTCAGAAAGCTTGGGCAGCTGAGGATTGGGAACCTGAAATGACCCTATCCTAGAGCAGTACTGACGAATATCTTGCATATCATCATAGAATCTTCATCTGGTGATGGATGGAGATAGAGACAGGGACCCACACAGGAGCGCTGGACTGAGCTCCCAAGGTCCCAGGGAGGAGCAGAAGGAGGGAGAACATGAGCAAAGAATTCGGGACCACGGGGCGTGCATCCACCCACTGAGACAGTGGAGCTTATCTACAGGGAGCTCACCAAGGCCAGCTGGACTGTGACCGAAAAGGCATGGGATAGGGCCGGACTCTCTGAACATGGCGAACACTGAGGGCTGATGAGACACCAAAGACAATGGCAGGGGGTTTTGATCCTACTTAATGTGCTGGCTTTGTGGGAGCCTAGCCAGTTTGGATGTTCACCTTCCTGGATATGGACGGAGGGGGGAGGACCTGGGACTTAACACAGGGCGGGGAACCCGGACTGCTCTGTGGACTGGAGAGGGAGGGGGAGAGGAGTGTGGGGAGGGGGAGAAGGGTGGGAGGAGGGGGAGAAGGGTGGGAGGAGGGGGAGAGGGGTGGGAGGAGGGGAAGGGAGGTGGGAGGCTGGGAGGAGGTGGAGACTTGTTTTTTGTTTATGTTTTTTTTTTCTTCTTTTCGCAATTAAAAAAAAAATAAGAAAGAAGGAAACGGGAAGTCTGTATTAGCTATAAATGAAATAAGGATACAAAAAGAATAACGTTAAATGTTACACAATTCGGTTTGGGTATTTTAGTAGGATATATTAATTTACATAAGGGGTCTCATTGTTATTTTCATGCATACTGTATTTTGGTCATATTCCCAATACTCTCTCTTGTGATCCCCCTGCCCTGACTAAAAACACAAAAAATAAAAAATAACTGTTGATCAAGAAACAAAAAGGAAAGTATCAAATAACTAAAATTAAGAATGATAAAGTATGGGAATAATAGCCAACAAATTAAGTGAGAAATAAAATTGACAAATAATTTAATCCAAGAAGAAATGTAAATTCTGAGCAAATATATAGCAAGGACTTAAAGTACTAATTAAAATCTACCCATAAGCCGGGCGGTGGTGGCACACGCCTTTAATCCCAGCATTTGGGAGGCAGGGGCAGGCGGATCTCTGTGAGTTCAAGGCCAGCCTGGTCTACAAGAGCTAGTTCCAGGACAGGAACCAAAAACTACGGAGAAACCCTGTCTTGAAAAATCCAAAAAAAAAAAAAAAATCTACCCATAAAGTAAATACCAGACCCAAACAAGTTCATATTATAACCTCCTGTTCGTCAATTTTCCTGCAATGACAGAATTTTTATTCTTCCAGGCTGAATCCTACTACACTGTATAAATAGCACATTGGTTGGTACCTAAACTGACTCCAGAACTTGACCTGTGGACATAGTTGATGGGAATGTGAACATGCACATTGTCTCCTCTCCTTTGCTTTGATGCGTTCCTATCATCTGTACTGCTGTTTCACTGGGCTGTCGGCTTCCTATTCAGAAAATTGTCCCCTGTGCCAGCATCTTGAAGTGTTTCTCCTGTTTTCTTCATGTTGTTTAGAAGTTTCAGTTTTATGTTAAGACCTTTGGTCCATCTTGATTAAAGTTTTACATAGAATAAGAGTGAGCCAGTTTCATGCTTCTATATGGGGTTACTTAGTTTTCTAAGTACCATTTGTTAAAAAAATGACTCTGGCTTCCAGTGTAATGTTCTTATCACCTCGCCAAGATTTCAAACTTCTGACAATTTGAAGTACACATATGATTCTCTAGTTCCACCCCTTTGCTATACATGCCTGTTTTGTGCCAATACCATGGCTTTGGTTATTAACTACGGCTCTGTAGTATAATTTGAATTTGGGTGTTATGACAACATTAGAAGTACTTTTTCTATTTGGGGTCATTTCTGTTTCCATATGATTTTGAGGATTATTTTCTAATTCTGTAAATAGAAGTTTTGGTATTTTGATGGGGGATTGCATTGAATATGTAGGTGAATTTCATTAGTATGGTAACCTGAACAATATTACCTCGTCCATGAACAGGGAAGACATCTTTTGTCATCTTTCTTTGGGGTGTTATAATTACCATCATAAAGTCCTTTCATCTATTCCAGTGGTTCTCAACCTATGAGTCGTGACCCCTGTGGGGATCGCATATTAGATATCCTGCATATCACATATTTTCATTATGATTTATAACAGCAAAATTACAGTTATGAAGTAGCACTGAAGATAATCTCATGGTTGGGGTCACCACAATATGAGAAAACGAATTAATGGGTCTCAGCATTAGAAAATTTGTGTACCACTGATCAGTTAGATTCATTATTAGGTGTGGTTTTGTTTTGTTTTTGAGGTTATTTTAAGCTAAATTATGTTTTATATTTTTTCTCTACAAGTTAATTTTGCATCAGTATATAGGAAATCTGATTTTTTAAACGCTGATTTTCATATTCTGTCACGTTGCTAAAATTGTTTATCAGATCTGATGGATTCTCTAGAATGTTTCAAGTATGAATCATACCCTTGAAAACAGGGACAACTTGACTTTCCCTTCTATATTTATAGTTCTTTTGTTTCTGTCTCTTGCTTTAGTACTCTGAGGACTCCAAGCAGCTTGTTGAAGAAAAGTGATAATAATAGATCCTACTTCATTCAGTCAGAATGCTTATAATTTAAAAGACCATAACAAATATTTCAAAATGTTGAAAAACTACAGGAGGTATACAACTTTGGAGGCTACTTTGCCATTTTCTTATTTTAAATGAAAGGTTGTTGTTTAAAACAAATCAGAGAAACAAATTAAAAAACACGGCTTTGCACACAGTAGGAAATGCTTTACCAGTGAGGTACATTTCCATCTGGTTTCCATTCTCTTAAGAGTTTTTTTCAAAAGTGTGTGTATGTGTGTGTCTTTGTCTGTCTGTATGAGTATATGTCATGTGTTTGCAGATCCTGTGGTGGAGGCCAGAAGAGGGCATCATCTCCTGGAGCTGGAGTTACAGGTGGTTGTGAGCTACCTGATGTAGGTGCTAGGAACTGAACTTGGGTCCTCTGGAAGAGCCACCAACATTCTTAACCACTGAGCCATCTCTTCAGCCCCAAATTTATTATTTTCTCAAAAGATTAAACATGTATATATCAGATGACTCATTCATTTCACTCCTAGCTATCACTCCAAGAGCACTGAAAAGATATGCCCACAGAAAGACTTGACTATTAATGGAAGTATTAATCATAATAGCCAAAAAGCTCAAAGAACCTAATAATCTGTCAACTGGTAAGTGGATAAACGTACTGAGGTATGTCCATCAATAAAAATTATGTAGCAATTAAGCCAAACTATTTATAAGAGGCCATGTCATGAACAAACCTTAAAACCATTATATTGAGGGGCTGGTCAATTAAAGAATGTATGCATGCGAGGACCTGAGTTCAACCTCCAGCACTTCAAATAATTATTATGCTAAATGTTCATGAAAAAAGCTGAAGAGTCATAAGTAGATGGAAAAATTTGTGGACTATAAAAATTAATTATAAAGATGGCATTCTTGCTGTGTGGTGGTGGTGCACACCTTTAATCCCAGCACCCAGGAGGTAGAGGCAGGCGGATCTCTATGAGTTTGATCCAGCCTGGTCTACATAGTGAGTTCCAGGACAGCCAGGGCTACACAGAGAAATCCTGTCTCAAAAGAAAAAAAAAAATATATATATATATATATAATGTCATTCTCCCCAGTGTTCTACCAACTCAGTTGGTCCCAACTTTTTACATTTTTCTGAATCACACTGAACTTGAAAGTTTGGAATCAGAACAAATTTGTTCATGTTACTTAAAATTAAAAGTAGAAGTGATGTGCCCGCAATGATGGCACATAGCTTTTCCCAGCAACTGGGAGGCACAGGCAGGCCAATCTTCAAGTTTGAGATTAGTCCCATCTACAGTTTGAGATCTAGGACAGCCAGGGATACTCAGAGAAACCCTGTCTCAACAAAAAGTAGAAGTGGTAAAAAAAAAAAAAAAAAAAAAAAAGTAGAAGTGGTGTAAAAGAAAGGACTATCAATTATTTAAGTTAATATGTTATTGACTTGGCAAATAAACATAAAATTAATAGGCTAGTAAGAAATCTTTATATATATGTTTGAGAATTTAGAATCTTAAAAAAGTTTCATCAATAAAAAAAACTGTGCTATGTACTAATGCTGAGTGCTTTTACATGCATGTGAGCTTCCAAAGTATGTATTCTTTGTCACTATATTCTATACAAATGAAGGTCCTAGCAATGTGTCTATAATATCACAGGAATTTACTATATATGAATAAATTATAGTTTCCTATATAAGCTATAGTAGAATATATAATACCGGTGTGCATTATGTATAGTTATATTATAGTAAAGATGCTGTCTTGTCACTGAAAACAAAAAAGTACCTTGGGAAATAAAATCATGATATAGGCTTTATTTTTTATTTTATCTATTTTTATTTTATTTTCTGTGTATGAGTATTTTTGCCTGCATTTATGTCTGTTCACTACATGCATGCAGTGCCCACAAAGGTCAAAAGAAGGCACTGAATCATTTGCAACTGGAAGTACAGATGGTTGTTAGCCACCATGTGGGTGCTGGGAACCAAACCAAGTCCTCCACAAGAGCAATAAGGGCTCTTTACCACTGAGCCAACTCTCTAACCTCCATGATACGGTTTTGCCAGAGAAAATCTTCAGTGGAATAATAAGGTTTGGAAAATAGCACATGATGAACAACCTTAAATATTGGTAAATTTAATAAATAATTATTATTATTTTCTGCTATCCTGTTTCTGATCCTTGCACTCCATTGATTTATTAGTCCCTACACTGTATCTCTTAATTTATTCAACACTAGTTGAATAGCAACAGTGATTCAAAAATGAAGGTTAGCCTATGCTGACAGTGATTTATTTGTCCAGCAAATATTTATTGAGCACCTATGATGCTGTACTTTATACTAAGGCTAGAGAGAGATTTGAGATTAGCACTGCAGTATGAGTCAACCAAGCAAAAGCTCTAATCTCTAATAGAGGAAGTTAATTCTTCCTCTGTGGAGGCCTCTGTGATTCTCCAGGTGCATTTAGTCGGCACTGAGAACAATCTGCAGGATCACACCCTTTCTATGAACTCGCCTCTCTCACACTTGACTCCTTCAGGTCATTTTTCTTTTCTAAAATTCAAGATGTATGTAATTCAAAGAATTCTACTTTGGATGCTTTCTTTTGGTTAAGGATTTGTTGTTGATTGTTTTGCTTTTTGTTTGTCATTTGTTTTAGCATGACCTGTTGATACATTATTCTTCCAATAAATGTTTGTGAATGCCCACTCTATGCCAAGCACCTAACGTTCATAATAATTGAAGAATTATAAACCAAGATCATCAAGAGCACACAAGGCCCTAGACCTCCTGGTAACTCACATAGGCACTTAAATAAATTGTCTTTTAGAAAATCAGTAAAGCACTTGAACCTCATTCTGCTAATCACACAGTCTGTAATTTTAAATGTCTTTTATTTATACTTTTCATGTCATAGCTTGATGGTAACATTTGAAATCTCCCAGTATAAATGAACTTGTTGTTCCTTTTCTTCCTTTTTTCTTTTCATTTGCCAACAAAGTAGAATAAAAGGCTTAAAAATAGAAGCTTAAATAAAGCTAAATCAAGAAATTATAAAAATAGCCTTCAAGACAAAAAAGTATTAGTAAAAAGAACACTATGAAAGGTACAAGCTATGAATTATGTCGTAAATTATATAGTATCAGAAAGTATAAAATAGGTTATAAAGTATGAATACAATTTCCCAAGTGAACAAAGCGTGAGCAGGAAAGAGGGTAGGAAGTGCTCTAGGCAAAGGGAAGTTTGTGGGGTGTAGAGTCCCCGCCTACATATCCTGAGTTGCTAAACGAAGTCACAGGATTTGTTGTCTTTCCTGCCACTCCAGAATCATTGTGAAATTCAAAGGAATACTATTGTGAACTTGAAGAAAAAATATTGTTGGTCAGGATGTTTATACCGTTTGTTCATTTTGATTTGTTTTTTTTTTCCCCTATAGGACAGTAGCTCAGAGAGGTTTCTAGATTCCATGCCAGATTGTGGCTGTAGTAATTGGACTAGAGTCCCCAGGAATACATCCCATGTGTTGTTCCAGCCACCCCTTGCTTTAAAGCAACTTTCCAAAGTCTTGCACTACTTTAGAAGTTACGCTTGTTCATTGTCATGTGGGCCTTCACGGAACTAAGTACGTATTATACAGATATATTTGCAGGTCTGTCTCTACATTCTCAGTATCTATAAGACACTGTATCTATAAGACACATTCAGTTTGTGGACAATCAGTTTAAACACTCATGAATAGGTACCTAATTTGTAGATTTCCTATTTATTTATTACTTTGGTTTTATCGAGACCAGGTTTCTCCATGTAGCCCTGGCTGTCCTGGAGCTTGCATTGTAATCTGGCCTGGCCTCCAGCTCAGAAATCCACCTGCCTCTGCACCCTGAATACTGGGATTAAAGGTGTGCACCACCACCACCCCCCCCCCCGCCCTACAGATCCTAGCTTTAAAAATGGTACCATGACATCCAGTTATCTTCACAAGCCAGAGTTCGTAAGTCTGTGGCCAAGGGTTGGAAGTAACCAAAGCATTTGCCTAACATACATGTAGTCCTGGATTCCATCCCTAGCACTGTGCCAAAAAATTCCTATGACCAGACCTTGTGGAGTTATACACTGATAGTGCTTAGCTTCATCCCCAAACAACTTCATTTCCATTGATACATTGTTTAGTCCCTTCAGTCACCTCTCAACTGATATGCATGTCATTATCACTCTCCTACTAACAATCCTTAAATGTCTTCCTACAATTTGGGGACAAAAAATGCGCATTTTATAATCTTATTTGGAGACTCTGATGTGGCCTACTTTATAATTTTACCCACTATCATTCAGCAATATCAAGCCAGGAGCATCTTGCCAAATCATGCCTCCATAATACACTTTGCTAGAAGATCTTCGAGCATCCTATTCCTAGCTTGTGTCTCGATAACTAGACAATTCTCTTGAAACTCTTCTCCTACTGAGTTTTTCAGGGTGACTTCTTTGACCACCGGGACTCTTCCGTGTTCTCATAGAACCCTGTGTAGTTTTTTTTTGTAACACACTGTACTGTCAGTGCTGTTCATGCCTATCTCCTCTACCACTCAGATTTGAAATAATTATAATTATAAATTAGCCCAGAGTTTGGTTCCTGATAAGTTTGTGGGGTTTTTGTGTGTGCATGTTTGTGTGTTTGTTTTATAGTTTGGGGAATTGATTCCAGAGCCTTGTGTATACCAGGCAAGCTCTTTATTACTGAGCTACATCTCCAGTCCTTGGTGGTGTTGTTTTTGATAGTGTCTTGCTATGAAGCCTAGGCTATCCTGGAACTCTAGCCTTCTGCCTTTTTCTCCTAAATAATAGGATTACAGGTGTGAGCTAAAATGCTTGCCACCATTTTAGGTTCTTAATAAGTGTATGTGACATAAATGGCAATTGTGATCAAATAATGATGTTTTTGTGTCTAGATACATGGTTCAGTGGCCTGGTGGCCGAATCCTGCATCGTCATGAACTTGACACCTTCCTTGCACAGGCTGTGTCTACCCAGCTTTATGAACCAGAACAGCTTCAAGAACTCAAGGTGATTTATTCCACCTTCATTTAATTTTTTCTGCTGTTTAGGTTTTTCTTTCTTTTTTTTTTTGAAACAGGGTCTCAGGGTGGGCCTAAACTCTCTATGTAAGTTAAGATGACCTTATGATCTTACACTCCTGATCCTTTTGCTTCTACTTCCCAAGTGCTGAGATTATAGGTGTGTGCCTTTTCTTTCAAAAGCTCAATCTTCAACTTTACATCTTTTCTTTTGGAGCTAGGGAAAAGAATAATTCTATAGGTAAATGTTATATTTCCCTTAGCCAAATAGATACTTCTATTAATAAAACCAAGAGATGCTGCTATATTACCCCACCCATAATGGTGAATGAGAAGACACAGAAAAGATAGAGATTTTGCAGGGTTTGGAAACCATGGTAAGGTTTCTGTCACTTAGAAGGTATGTTGCAGGGACTTACCTTAGTGTCAATGAGTAAATGTCTACTTCCTACTACTTAATTTGTATTTATTTGTTTATTTAGTGTGTGAGTATAGGCATGCATATACTACAGTATACAGGTAGGGGGTCACATGACAGCTCTCAGTAGTCTGTCCTCTCCTGCCACCTTGAAAGATCCAGGGGTCAAATTCATGTGATCAGTCTTGTGTTCAAGTTCCTCTACCTACTGAACCATCTCATTACTGGTGCCTCCCCAGTACCAAGAACTGAAAGCAATAGAAGATAGTAGTATATGGTAGGTCGACCCAATATAGGTTGCCTTGTACTTCAGTCTTAGCATTAGTACCTCCTGTCTGTGTGATACTGTCTAGGTTACTTAAGTTTCTGACCTTCTCTCTCTCTTTTTTTTTAACTCATGGAACTGTAAGGATAATGTGTAAAAGAATGTATGTAAAACAGAACAGTCTCTTGTATAATTGTATATTTTAAATATTCCATGCTCCAGTGCTGGAGAGATGGCTCAGACATTAGGAGCACTGGCTGCTCTTCTAGAGGTCCTGAATTCAATTCCCTGCAACCACATAGTGGCTCACCACATCTCTAGTGGGATCTTCTGCCCTCTTCTGGCATAAAGTAGTACATGCAGATAGAGCATAAAATAAATTTATAAAGCCTGGTTTCTTGGGAAGAAGTGGGAATTTGGATTGGTATTTTTTAAAGTAATAAAATAAAATAATAATTTAAGAAAATAAATCTATAAATAGATAGATAAACTATACAACATAAATACTAGTTATTGACACAATTCCCCTGGTTTTAGTAGCTATGTTTCTTTGAGGCTGTGTTTATTACTTTTCTCACTGGTATGACAGTCAACTTATTGAGGGAAACATTTGTTTTAGCTCAGTTTGAGGGTATAGTCTGTCATGGCCGTGAAGTCAGGGTAGCAGGAGCCTGAAGAGTTGGTCACATTGTATGCACACTGAGAGATGATTTGATGTTCAACTTGTTTTCTCCCTTTTAATCACTCCAGTACCCCAGGCCTAGGATAAAGTTGATCAAATCCAATAAGACTTATGAAATTAACCAGATATGGTAGCATGCACCTATTATAGTTCTAGCTTCTCCTCTAGCTGAGTAGGGAGGGGAGTATCCTAGTTTACAAAATATATGCATTGTGATAAGTGATCGACACCAACTTGGGACAGGAAAGGATTTATTCCGGCTTATACTTATAATACATCACTAAAAAAAATTTTTTTTAAATTAAAAAAAAATAATACATCACTGAGGGAAGCCAGGGTGAAACTCAAGGCAGGAACCTGGAGGCAGCTGCTGAAGCAGAGGCTAGGGAATGCTACTTACTGGCTTGTGCTCATGGCTTGCTTATACATCAATCATTAATCAAGGAAATGCCCTAAGACTCCCCTACAGGCCAATCTGATGAAGACAATTTCTTAATTGAAGATCCTTCTTCTCAGATTGTAGAAGGAGCAGCGGGCTGTGTTCCTGCCACCCGGCTCCCGGCCACCTGGCTAGCTTATGCCCCAAAATAACAACACACAAGTTCTATTCATTTAAACACTGCTTGGCCCGTTAGCTCTAGCCTCTTACTGGCTAATTCTCACATCTTAATTAACCCATTTCTATTAATGTGTGTAGCACCACAAGGTGGTGACTTACCAGGAAGATTCTAGCCTATGTCAATCTTGGGTCAGAGCTTCATTGCGTCTGACCCACTTCCCTTCTTCCCAGAATTCTGTTCTGTCTATTCCACCCACCTAAGGGCTGACCTATCAAATGGGCCAAGGCAGTTTCTTTATTAACCAATGAAATTAACTCCTCCATCATTTTCCCTTTTTCTGTTAAAACAAGAAAGAAAGGCTTTAACTTTAGCATAGTAAAATCACATGTAACAAAACAGTTATCAAGCAAGAATTACAATTACAATATTTATATTTACTTTATCTTTTATCATAACTAAGGAAAACAATAACTATCTATCTATTCTTCAACTCCATCAAAGACTCCAGAAGGATATAATATTACCTAAGTAAACAAGAAGTAAGAAACTTCCAAAACTCTAGAAGTGACAGAGATATCTCACTGCCTGGACAGTCACCCAAAGTTCTTTTGTACCGCTGGGGCATCCATCTTCGGCCTTCAGGACCATAGTATCCAGAGACATTTCCATGAAGCAGGAAATTTCAAAGGCAGTTCAGTCACTATCTGCTGTGTCCTGCAGAATGTCTTGCAGACTCTTTCATAAGTCAGGAACCCCGAAAGACCATCTCACCTTTAGGCAAATTCAGCAGTCCTCTTTCTGCAGGTTCTTTGTGTCCAGTTCATGCATCAGTCCAGGCAAGAGCAGTTTCTTGCCCAAATGGCTAACCAACTCCATAAGGAGCCTTTTCAATGCCCATCTTCCTTTTGAAGTAGATTGGTGCTGCCAGGAGCAGACATGTCTCATTGTCATGAAAAGCCCTAAGTTATTAAAACATTTAATGTCATATTCTGTAGTCTTTGAAAGATATGAAGAATGCCTATCTAAAATATATCTATGCACATCTAGAAAATCTAACATGACTACAAGCTTGACTATTATAGATGATTATCTATTAACAACCTATATACATTACCTTTTTAAATGAACTACATAATCACAATACCTTAATCAAGATCAGAAATACATATACATATAACAAAATTGACCTTAAACTTGTATCAATAAACCAAGATTCATACCAAAGCAAATTATTCATATCTATATCATATCCCCCTTTAAATATAAAAGAACATTTATAAACAATATTTGGGAATATGGGCACAGTTATTTCTCTCCAAACTGCTTCGTGCTGAATGGGGGCGCTGTTGTTCAGGTCTTTCATGGTATAACCTGTCTGCTAGGTTCATCTCAGTTGGCACTTGAATGAAGTAATTTTCTGAAGGTATTCACAGCAACCTTTCAGGAGGCTGTGGTCTATCATACCATATTGGGATAGAAGCAATCCACAGGTCTCATCCTCTGTGAAAACAAAAAAAAGAAACTTCTTTCCAAAGCATCATGTCCTTACATCCAAATTTTGAAATCAATGTATTTTCAAAGTATCTATCATAGATTAGTTCAGCAGCATTTATAAACAAATATCTTTTAGCAGCTGTTGCTCTTTCCTCAGCATTCAAACAATTCAAAGAGAGCATAATAGCATACAGTATCAAGATTCTCTGTGTATTTTCAATCTTTGTGTGGCTTTATTTTAACCTCTATTTCATTTATTTTTACTTTTATTATTTTTTTGAGACAGGTTCTCTGTATGTCTTTGTCCTGGAATAACTCTGTAGACCAGGCTGTCCTTGAACTCTCAGGGATCTGTCTGTCTCTGCCTCCCAGGCATTGGGATTAAAGGTGTGTCCTGCCACACCTTGAAGTCACAGAGGTCAATCTACCTCTGCCTCCCAAGTGTTGGGATTAAAGGTGTGTACCACCACACCCAACTACTCCCTTTTTTTCTTTACTTTAAGAACTTCAACTTTTTTATTTTTCAAGCCTGCATATATTTTTAAATACACTGTAAACCATTTAGAGTCTTTTTCATCTTTGAATCTCTCTTTACTGTATATCTCTCTTTTTTTGACCACATGAGTCTTTAAGGAGAGGATTAAAGCCCTGGCTTTGGCAGCTAGATCCAGCCCATTCCTTAGCTTTCCAGCCTCATGGCGGAGGTACCAGTTGTAGCCATGTTTATTGCCACAAGTCTACGGCGTTTCAAGGTCCCTGCCAGCAAGCAAGCTGCAACAGTATGTCCACAGACAACACTCAAATCCTCTCTCTGTAGCCGGCCCTCCTGCCTCAAACAGTCAGAGTTTGCCCTGACAGGACAGCTCAGAATGCCAGCATTTTAAAGCAGCTTTTTCCCTGCTACGGCTGAAAACCGAAAAGCATCCATTCAGCTTTTCATCAACACTCTTAAAAGAGCTGCACGGTTTTGCAGCTAAAGCTGAGTCAGGAAGTCTCTCTTAAAAGAGAGCGCTTGCTTGCCTCTAGGAAGCAGAGTAGACCCAAGAAATTGCTGCTACCAATAAAACATGCTTTATTCTTTCCCAAGCTTTCTCAGGCTTTCTGTGGATTCAGTCATCCACGTCTGGGCACCATTTGTAGAAGGAGCAGCAGGTTGTGTTCCTGCCGCCTGGCTCCCAGCCACCTGGCTAGCTTATGCCCCAAAATAACAACACACAAGTTCTATTCATTTAAACACTGCTTGGCCCGTTAGCTCTAGCCTCTTACTGGCTAACTCTCACATCTTGATTAACCCATTTCTATTAATGTGTGTAGCACCACGAGGTGTTGACTTACCAGGAAGATTCTAGCCTATGTCCATCTTGGGTTGGAGCTTCATCGCGTCTGACCCATTTCCCTTCTTCCCAGAATTCTGTTCTGTCTATTCCACCCACCTAAGGGCTGGCCTATCAAATGGACCAAGGCAGTTTATTAACCAATGAAATTAACTCCTCCATCATCAGATGACTCTAGTGTGTATCAAGCTGACAAAACAAAACAAAAACCTAAGATGGGTGGTGCATGCCTTTAATCCCAGAGTTTAGGGAGGCAAAGACAGGCAGATCTCTGTGAGTTTGAGGCCAGCCTGGTCTACAGAGTAAGTTCCAGGACAGGCTCCAAACTACAGAGAAACCCTGTCTCAGCGGGGGAAAAAAAACCTAACCAGCACAGAGCACAGATAGTTTAGCAGGAAGAAGAGAGAGACACCTTCTGAATGGGGAAAGACAACCTAAGAAGGGTGGTACATGCTTAAAAGCAGGACCAGGCAGTAGGGGCATATGCCTTTAATTCCAGCATTTGGGAGACAGAGCAGGCAGACTTCTGAGTCTGAAGCCAGCCTGGCCTATAAAGCAGATGCCAGAAACCCTGTCTCAAAAAAACACATATTAAAAAAAAGCTGAGGCAAGAAGGTAGAGTTTGAGACCAGCTGGGAGTATGCGGTGATTTCAAACCAAACAATTAAATAGACTTGAAGTCAGGCTGCAGCTCAGTGGTAGAGTACCTGGCTAATAAGCAAAAGGCTTTGGGTTCAAACACAAACACCAGAAAAAAGGAGAGAAAGACTTGCAAAATCATAATGTAAATTAGGTTAGCAACAACCTAAGACAATGAATGATTCTTTTAATAGCAAATATATTTCTGGGTCCTAGAGCAGCTCTTCATGCCAAATCACACCCAGAAGGGGACTTGAAAACACATCAACTTTTCTATCAAGTCATCTGACATGCCAGCCTTAAATAGCCACTACAATTAGTTTTAACTTACTTATTTTTATGTGTATTGATGTTTTGCCTCTATGAATATTTGTGCACTATGTGCATGTGTAGTGCTCACAGAAGTCAGAAGAGATCATTGAGTTCCTTAGAACCAGAGTTACAAATGATTGTGAGCTACCTTGTAGGTGCTGGGAATTGAATCTGGGTCCTCTATAAAATAACAAGTGCCCTTAGCTATGGAGACATCTCTCCAGCTACATACTGTGATCAATTTTTGATGTTATCTTTCTTTGATTTTGCAGGATGGGGGTGTACGGATGATCAAATCTTGCAGTCTTTTTGTATGCTTGTCCTAACCATTTAGAATATTGTTTATAAATTGACAGCTTTTTTTCATATAAAAAGTAAGTCAACTATACATCAAAAATATTTTTCAAAATTATACCCATTGGCTGGGTATAATGGCACAATCCTATAATGAAGGCATAAGTCACAAAACAGTCCCACACCATGGGTGCCAATCTGTGGTAGGGAGCGGGGCCCCTTGTTTGTCCTGCCCAGCTAGCTTACACCCGAAATAATCACACAGAAACTGTATTAATTGAAACACTGCTTGGTCATTAGCTCTAGCCTCTTATTGGCTAACTCTCACATCTTGACTTAACCCATTTCTAATAATCTGTATATCACCATGAGGTCGTGGCTTACTGGGAAAGATGCAGCATGTCTGACCTGGCGTCTCCGTGGCTGCTCTCTCTCTCTCTCTCTATGCTTTCTTCCTTCCAGAATTCAGTTCTGTCTCCCCACCTACCTAAGATTTGCCCTATCAGGCCAAGCAGTTTCTTTATTGATTAACCAATGAAAGCAACACATAAACAGAAGGCCCTCCTGCAACACTATAATCCCAGTATTTAGACAGCAGAGGCTAGAGGGTCACCTATGAGTTCAAGGTCAGGTTGATCTCTACATAGAATATACATACACACCTTTACTCCAAGCACTTGGAAGGCAGAGGCAGGCAGATCTCTGAGTTTGAGGCTAGCCTAGTCTATAGAGTTCCAGGATAGCCAGGACTGTTACACAGAGAAACCCTATCTCCAAAAAGAAACAATGGGCCTGGAGAAATGACTCTAAGCACTTATTTCTCTTTCAGAGAATCTAGATTTGGCTTCTAACACTTACAACTGACAACCATCTATAATTCCATTTCTAGGGAATCCATGGACTTTTTCTAGCTTCCAAGGGCACTTCAAACAAGTGGCACACATGTGTACATACAGGCAAAACACTCATATGCATAAAATAAAAAATAAGCCAGGAAGTGGGGGCACGTCTTTAATCCCAGCACTCAGGGAGGCAGAGGCAGGCTGATCTCTGTGAGTTCAAGGCCAGCCTGGTCTACAAGAGTTAGTTCCAGGACAGACTCCAAAGCTACGGAGAAACCCTGTCTCGAAAAACCAAAAAAATAAAAATTAAATTTTTAAATCTCCAAATGATTCCTCTTAACTATACTTCTTGTCATTCCTCACTAAACAATACAACATGAAATCTGTTCATAATAAAGTAATCTAGAGCTAATTTAGCATATAGAAAGATTGTGTAGGCTATATACAAACATACCATTTTCCATAAGGGACTTGGGCATCCATAGATTGAATTATCTTCAAGGGGTCCTGAAACTAATCTCCCAACAATACTGAGAGACAAGTGTATTTTACTTTCTTTTTTAACTTATCAAAGTGCATATTTCCTTTGTGTTAAAAATCTAGTGATTTTTTTATCATATGGATGTATCATTTAATTATTATAATGTTAACTGTTTAGATTATTTCCAGTTTTCCTTAATATATGTGCTGTGATAATGGCATGTTTATGCATAGAGCTTTATTGACATTGTGCACTTCCTTAGAATATAGTCTGTAATCCTGTACAGCAGTTTTAGTGTGCCTATATTTTGACTGTAACCTGTCACATGAGACGAGGTATCTAATCTTCCAATTTTGATATCATGTTGGCACTCAAAATTGCTTCAGATTTTGGAACATTTTGCTTCTGAAATGGAACTTGCTATGTTACCTAGGCTGAACTCCAACTCCTAGGTTCAGATGATCCTATTCCCTCAGCCTTTTGATTTGCTGGGACTATAGCTGAGCTCTACCCTGTGGCAGAAGAGGTTCTTGTTTGTTTGTTTGTTTGGTTGGTTGGTTGGTTTAAAAAAAAGATCCGTGGCCTTGGCCCAGGCTGACCTTGAACTTGCAGCAGCCCTCCTGCCCCAGCCTCCTAAGTCTGTGCACCATCACCTCGCTAGAACTGATTCTTAAATGTAGACTCTCTGCGTTGGCAAATGTGAACATCTTCATAGTTCTTGATATATATTACTTAGTTGCAATGTATGTTCCTCAAAATTTATATGATTTCCCATTTATTTCATTGCACTATCATCAGCAATGAATATTCTTTTGGTTTTAACTTTTTGAAATTTTCAACTTTGATGGGCAACATAGTTAGTATCCTCTAAACCAGAGGTTCTCAACCTGTGGGTTGTGACCCCTTTTGGGGACACATATCAGATGCCCTGCATATAAGATATTTACATTTCAATTCATAATAGTAACTGTAATTTTGTTATAGTTATGAAGTATCAATGAAATAAATTTATAGTTGGAGGTCACCACACATGGGGAACTTTAAAGGGTCACGGCGCTAGGAAGGTTGAGAATCACTGTTCAAATTATTTCAAGGAAGGGTGGACATAAAAGCTACTTATGCACTGAAATGACTCCTGAAAGGAAACTGAGGCAGGAGGATTACTGTGACTGTGAGCCAGCCTGAGCTCCAGAGTAAGATCATTTTTTACTTTTTTATATTTATTTTATTTAAAATAGATAAACAATTAAATAAATTATTATTGAACAATAATTTTTTTTTTTGTTTTTCGAGACAGGGTTTCTCTGTGGCTTTGGAGCCTGTCCTGGAACTAGCTCTTGTAGATCAGGCTGGTCTTGAACTCACAGAGATCCGCCTGCCTCTGCCTCTAGAGTGCTGGGATTAAAGGCGTGCGCCACCACCGCCTGGCCAACGATAACTATCTTGCATTTATTTTTATCTACTTGGGAGTACAGTGCAGAGGGGTAGATGTGTGCCATGAAGTGTGTGTGGAGATCAGAGAACTACTTGAACAAGTTAGTTCTCTCCTTCTACCATGTGGGTCCTGGGGATCAAACTCAGTCTTGGCAGCAAGTATGTTTAACCACTGAACCATCCTGGCAGTCCAACATGTTCTAATTTACCTGGAAGAGTTAATATGACATTATAATAAATAAACAGTAACAATAATAAAAATGTTACTAATGATAATCTAGGTTAAGTATCCCTTGTCTGAAATGCACAGAAATGATCAGGCATATTTCAAATTTGAAATTTTTGTAGACTTTTTAATGTTTGTATATACACAATGAGATATCTTAGGATAGGACCCAAATCTTAACTATTACATTATTTATGTTTCACATATACCTTATTGGGGGGGTTCCCTGTGTAACAGTCCTAGTTGTCCTGGAACTAGCTCTTGTAGACCAGGCTGGCCTCGAACTCACAGGGATTCACCTGCCTCTGCCTCCCAAGTGCTGGAATCAAAGGCGCGCCGCCACCACCAGGCCCTCATATATACCTTATAAACATAGCCTGAAGATAATCTTCTTTTCAAAAAGATTTATTTATTTATTTATTATGTATACAGTGTTCTTCCTGCATGGATGCCTACAGGCCAGAAGAGGGCACCAGATCTCACTTTAGAGCCATTATGTGGTTGCTGGAAATTGAACTCAGGACCTCTGAGCCATCCCTCCAGCCCTGAAGATAACCTTATACAATATTTTAGGGCGTCTGCATTTTAACTTCAACCAACCATATGAGGCCATAGATTTTAGATTCTTTTAGACAAAGTTTTTCATTTCTTTTTTTCCCCCTCCTATTTCTTAATTCTTTTCTCTGTGATGGTTTCAGATTGAGAAACTGGATGCTCGAGGGATCCAGCTTGCTGCCCTGTTCATGAGTGGGGTCGACACAGCTCTGTTTGCTAATGACGCATGTGGCCAGCCAGTCCCTTGGGAGCACTGCTGCCCCTGGATTTACTTTGATGGCAAGCTGTTCCAGAGCAAGCTCATTAAAGCGGGCCGAGAGCGAGTGTCCCTGATTGAACTCTGCGATGGCCAGGTAGAGTAGACACCCCTGATCTGTCATCAGGATGAATCGTAAGCGTGCAGGGGCAAGGAGCATGCAGGGAGGTCCCCAAAGCCTATAACCTAATACATGTCTATTGCAAAATCATGCATTGGAAAGTTGTTTTTATCCCCAATCTTAAAGTTTTCATGACTTTTTTCTTACTGAGAGTATTTCTTCCCCACATAATTTCCACAAATACTATATGTCCTTCCTGGAACTATTTGAAATTTCATTTTCCCTTATTTAAAAATGCTGCAAGTAACTTTTCTAAGTGATTTTTTTTTTGGTGGGGGAGGGATTATAAATAGAAGAGAGCAGTAAGTAGATGATAGAGTAGGTTTTACAATATAACCTTGGGAAAGGTAGAAAAAAGCAAGGGAAAGGAAACCTTACTCAGTATTTTATCAGCTTAGTGGGGAGTAAGCTGAGGGACTAGAGCAGCAGAGTCAGCAAACTACGCCTCTCCTGCCCCTGTCCTTTGTAAATAACATTTGGTCGGAACATGGCCACATTCATCCCTTTACATTTCTGTGACTTCTGTCGTGCTAGAATGGCGCAGAAGAGTAGTTGCGGCAGACACAGAGAGGCCCACAAAGTCTAAAGTATTGAGTTGCCTACCTTTTCCAGAATTTTACCAACCTCTGGGACTAGGTATATGTGCATACTTATACTTGGTTTTTTTTTTTTCTCTTTGGGGGCCTGACACCCAGCTCCCAAATAAATACACGGAGACTTATTCTGACCTATGAATGCCTGGCCTTAGCTTGGCTTGTTTCTAGCTAGCTTTTCTAACTTATATTATCCCATTTCTCTTTAACTACATTTTGGCTCTGGGCTTTTTGCCTTTCTTTATTCATTGTATCTTTCTTTCCTTCTTTCTCTGTGGCTGGCTGCAGCGTTAGGTGGCCGGTCCCTGGAACCCTCCTCGCCTTCTTTTCTCTCTCCTCACTAACCCTTTTTTCAAGCCTAGATTTCTCCTATTTGTTCTGTCTGGCAGCCCCACCTATTTCTCTCTCCTGCCTAGCTGTGAGCTGGTCAGCTCTTTAGTGGATCAAACATGTGTTTTAGATAGGCAAAGTAACACAGCTTCACAGAGTCAAACAAATGTAACATAAAAGAACATAACACATATTTGCAGCATTAAACAAATATTCCAGGGCTGGAGAGATGGCTCAGTGGTTAAGAGCACTGCCTGCTCTTCCAAAGGTCCTGAGTTCAATTCCCAGCAACCACATGGTGGTTCACAACCATCTGTAATGAGATCTGGTGCCCTCTTCTGGCCTGTAGGCATACATTCAGACAGAATACTGAGAATACTGTATACATAATAAATAAATAAAATCTTAAAAAAAAAACAAATATTCCACAGCATAAATGAATGCAATACACCTTAAAATAACAGTCTACAACACATACCCTCATCAGAGCAATGGTTGAGTATGGGAGAGGTTAAAAGGCCCTATATGTGTCTGTTTTTTTCTTTTCTCTGTTACCTGATTTTGTTACCTCCCCCTTATAAAAGAATAACCTAGGCAATCATTGGCCATGCAATCAACCATTTCCTGATGTCCTTATTGTTCTGTTTGTTATCATCCTCATAAATAATGTTCCTCACAAACTACTGGCCAGAACTAATCTTCTGGTACTGTAGAATCTTGTGAAGAGAGGGAACTTTGATACCAAATGAGTCTCCTGAGGCTGGAGTCTAGAAGCACAATGGGAAAAACGTTATGAGAATGTGCCTAGAGTGCTCAGTACTGTGCATAAAATATGGGGCTAGTTCAGAACACTAATAATTCTCTTCTGCGTTTGAAGGCTGACCTGGCAAGCAAGGTGGAAAAGATGAGGCAGAGTATCCTTGAAGGCGTCAACATGAATCATCCACCACCTTCTGCTCTACTTCCGTCACCTACATTTGTGCCTCCCATGATGCCCCCGCTCTACCCTGTTTCTCTTTATTCCAGAGCTATGGGCTCATTTCCACCTCCCCCTCAAGCAAGGAGTCGGGGTTTTGCAGGTCAGTACTTAAGAATGAGGTGTCATCTAATTTATTTCACAATAAACCATTTAGTTCCCTGCCAGCTACAGCCTCAACAGTACAATATATGTCCTACCTTGTTTGAATTCCATCTGTGGTATAATAGTTTGAAATGTAACTCTCCATGTATCCTGGGAAAGAAAGTCCATTGAAATCCAAGACCATTCTCAATGGAGGTGGCTGGTTCTCAGTGATTTGATTCTCATCATCCAAACTCATGCGATCTGGACTGATACAAAACTGATGAGTCACTTACCATTTCATTATTTTGATCGCTATAATTCATATCAACTGGATCTTCACGGTTGCTGTTAGTTCATTCACTCCTTATGGGCAGTTGCAGGAAGGTGTTTGTGGGAAAAGAATTGGAAGTATGTGTCAGTCCTGGAAGACGACAGTAGCTTGAAGTAGCTGTAACCACTCTAGGGGTAGACCTGATACATTGCCTACCCTAGGTCCAAAAGCATGGAAAGTAACTTCATAATCCACACACCCCAAAGAATTACATTTTAATAGAGAAAACAAGTACATACATGTATGTATAAATTATGGCGACTGCCTAATAAGGAATAGACGAGCACGCTTCAGGCAGCTGAAATCTTGGTATATTAAACAACCTGCTTCTGGTGAAACAGAGTTTTCTGTAGGTGTGGTGTCTGGGATCAAACCCAGGACTTTAAACATTCTGGGCAGGCATTTTACCTCTGAACTACATGCATCCCCAGCTCTGAAGCAGGATCTCTCAGTAGAGGTATTTTAACATGAAATAGCAAGACTCTGTCATCAGGTCAGTGTATCTTTGCGGTTGAACATGTGTATTGTGTGTTGCACCTCTATTTAAAACAATAAAGCTGGAAGCTGAACTTAGTCTTTTAGGGTGACAAAACTCAGCAGTTATATTTAGCTCAAGAGTGGGCTTACATGAACAGTATGGAAGTCAGGCCCCTATGTAGTCAAGTCTTACAGACCAAGAAGCCAACCATTTATCCCTTTAAGCTGACTTAACTGATCTCTGATTTTTGTTCTGTGTGTTGGCTGTGTTGTGTTATTCTAAAAGATGCCTTCATTAAGACCAAGGTCTTGGGAAATTCCTACCATCACCTAAACTACTGATGGATCACAGAAGCCTCCTAATTGTTTCCTGCCTTTCTGAAAGGACATGATAAGATCACTAAGTGCAGCTGGGTGGTGGTGGTTGGATGCCTTTAATCCCAGCACTTGGGAGGCAGAGGCAGGTGAATCTCTGAGTTTGAGGTCATTCTGGTCTATGGAGCAAGTTCCAGGACAGCTAGGGCTACATAGAGAAACCCTGTCTCAAAACAAACACAAACCAACAATGTAGTAAACCCTTAGAATCTCACTTTCTTTTTTCTTCTTCTTTTTGGTTTTTCGAGACAGGGTTTCTCTGTAGCTTTGGAGCCTGTCCTGGAACTAGCTCTTGTAGACCAGGCTGGCCTCGAACTCACAGAGATCTACCTGCCTCTGCCTCTGACTGCTAGGATTAAAGGTGTGCGCCACCACCACCCGGCCAGAATCTCACTTTCATACAAAGCTTGTGATGGTTTTGGGGGTGTTTTTTTTTTGTTTGTTTTGCTTTTTTTGAGGGTTTCTCTGTGTAACAGTTCTGGTTATCCAAACTGAATTCACTTTGTAGGCCAGGCTAGCTTTGAACTCATAGAGATCCACCTGCCTCTGCCTCCAGAGTGCTGGGATTAAAGGCCTGCACTACCAGCAGCCAGCATATGATGGTTAGTTTTAAATGTCAACCTAATACAACCTAGAATCAACTGGGAAGAGAGTCTTAATGTGGAACTGTCTAGATTACGTTGACCTATGGGTATGTCTGTGGATAATTGTCTTGGTTACCTTAATTGGCATGGGGAAGATCCAGCCGGAAACTGGCTTGGGGCCCTGGACTGCATAAGAGTAACTCCCTAAGTGCTAACATGCATGAATGCATTCTCTCTGCTCTTGACTTCAGATTGATGTGACTAGCTGCTTGAAGTTCTTGCCATTTTGATTTCTCTGCTATGATGGAACTATGAGCAAAAATGTACTCTTTCCCCCACCGTGGCCTTTTGTCAGGCTATTTTATCAGCAACAGAAATGAAACTAGAACAAGGGGCTAAATGTATAGTGTTCTTAACCTGTGCTTTCTTTCCATGTGCTTACCAGTAGGCCATAGCCTCATGGTGATACACATATTAATAGAAATGGGTTCATTTAAGATGTAAGAGCTAGCTAAGAATATGCCTAGGCTATTGGCTGAATAATGTTGTAACTAGTATAGTTTGTGTGTAATTATTTGGGTCTGGGTGGCTGGGAAACAAACAAGCAGTCCCCTTTTACATCTTGTCTTGAACTGTTCCTGGTTTTTACAACTGTTATGGTTAGTTTTTGTTGCTTTCCTTGTGGCTGTGGCCAAACACCTAACAGGACAGAGAGATTTTAAGTCATGCTTTAAAGAAATACTGTATATCATGGCAAGGGAGGCATGTGGACTGGTGCTTATCTGTGGAATGCTGTGTTTTCTTTATGTTTGTTGATCTTTGTGAATCGGGAAGCAGAAAACTCAAGCCAGAAATGGACCCAGTTAAAACCCTCAAAGCCTACCCCCCAGTAGTCCCCATTACCCAACTAAGTTCAACCTCCTAAAGGCCCCACAACCTCCCAAAAAGCACTGCCAGCTGTCAAAGGAGAAGGACACTGGAACCTTACCAGTAGGCCAGAGCCTCGTGGTGATACACATATTAATAGACCAATTGTTGAAACATAGGAACCTGTGAGGCATATTTCATATTCAAACTGCCTTACTGCTCTAACCAGACTGACATTAATTGCTGCAATCTTCTTGCGTCTGTCTCCTGAGTGTGAAATATATATATATAATTTTTCTTTTTGTTTTTTTCTATTATTTATTTTTTATTGAAAAAAAATTCCGCCTCCTCCCAGCCTCCCATTTCCCTCCCCCTCCTCCCACTCCTCTCCTACTCCTCCCACTCCTCTCCCCCTCCCCCCACTCCTCTCCTCCTCCCTCTCCAGTCCGAAGAGCAGTCAGGGTTCCCTGCCCTGTGGAAAGTCCAAGGTCCTCCTCCCTCCATCCAGGTCTAGGAAGGTGAGCATCCAAACTGGCTAGGCTCCCACAAAGCCAGAAAATGAAGTAGATCAAAACCCAGTGCCATTGTCCTTGGCTTCTCATCAGCCCTCATTGTTTGCCATATTCAGAGAGTCTGGTTTTATCCCATGCTTTTTCAGTCCCAGTCCAGCTGGCCTTGGTGAGCTCCCAATAGATCAGCCCCACTGTCTCAGTGGGTGGGTACACCCCTTGTGGTCCTGACTTCCTTGCTCATGTTCTCCCTCCTTCTGCTCCTCATTGGGACCTTGAGAGCTCATTCCGGTGCTCCAGTGTGGGTCTCTGTCTCTCTCTCCATCCATCGCCAGATGAAGGTTCTATGGTGATATGCAAGATATTCATCAGTATGGCTATAGGATAGGGTCATTTCAGGTTCCCTCTCCTCAGCTGCCCAAGGAACTAACTGGGGACATCACCCTGGGCACCTGGGAGCCCCTCTAGGTTCAAGTCTCTTGCCAACCCTAAGATGGCTCCCTTAATTAAGATATATACTTCCCTGCTCCCATATCTACCCTTCCTTTATCCCAACCATCCCATTTCTCCAAGTTCCCATATAATTTGCTCATCTGGCTAATCTTATATTGTATAACGAGGCATATTTGTATGGAAAGTGGGTTTGACCTATAATTTTCCAATAACCACATTTTAAGAATTCATTTTCTATTTGTGGGCAGAGAAGAAGAGAAGGTGTGGAGAGGGATAACAGTAAAGTCCTTGACAAAACCATAAGGAAACCTACTACTGTACAAGTTTCTCATACATATATATGTCTAAAAAGACTTTAAGTGAAGTTACCCTATAATTGGGGAATAATGCATTCTCATACACCAAGACGTGCATTGCGAGACTTGGTTTACTTCTTTACATGTTGTTGGTCAGTGGGGTCCCATGGAGTCCCAGAACAGTGCAGGGTATTGCTGCTGATTTTGGTTATCCTCCAGCACTGGATGATAAGACCCTTCCTCAACATACCACGTACTTGAGTCAGAACATGGAGAAATTAGGCTGGTACCAACTTGAAAGCTTCATCCCTACTAGCTATCTTCATAGTGCTGGAAGGCTGTGGACTCTTCTGGGGGGAGGGGAACAATCAGCAGTCGTACCCAGCTATGAGTCCTGTAAACCTGTCAGCCAAAATAATGACTGGCTTGACAAGATGTGCCCACTGATATAGTAGTGACAGGAATGTTGTGGGAGTAGCCAACTACTTTCTGATTGGATTTACTTACTGTTATTCTTCCAAGTGGACATACAGTAGGCACTCCCTAAGTACTTATCTTTACATCCATAAGTACTTATTTTTACATCTGTCAACCCTCATCAGAGAAACTTCTATTTGCAGTAGATAGAAGTGAATACAGAGACTCACAACTGGTTAAGGTGAAAGAATAAAACAATGCCCAGTTCTCAGCCCTAAATGTGACATTTAAATCATGTTATCCCCTTGCCCAAGTCTTACGGGTCGTGGTGGAAGGGGGGCAGACAGATTCTGAGAGGTGTGAAATATTGTTTTCTGGCCACGGCAGAACCATTGCACACATGAGCTCACAGTGGCTATGATTGCTTGTACAAGACCTTCACAGGATCAAGCCAGGCAAAAATCCTAGCATGGGCTGGGGGAGAGGCCATGATGTCCATCCAGCTGAGTAGCTATTGGGAATCAATAGCTACTGGAGAAGCAAGAGTCAGTTTTCTTCAGGGTTGTGGCCCCTTGGAGGCCACCCATGCTCCAGTAGCTGACCCTACACCCATGTACATACAGGCAGCACTGAGTAGGTGAAATTGAGAGAGAAAAGTGATAAGAAGGGCAGGTGACAATTTACAGTAGGAAGGATTGAGGTGGAGTTGATCAAAACACATATACATGTATGGAAATTCTGAATTTTAAAAATGGAAAAAGTATCTGGGGCCAGCAAAAAACATTTTTCTAAACAAATTCCTGTTATGTAGCAGGCTATACAGTTGAAAAAAATCAATCAACTACACACTAGTTATTAAAGTGGCCATGTAGAAAGATCTACAGTCCCCTTCTCTGACCTTACACCCCTTGTTATCATCACAATCTTAGCAGGACACGGGGATGAGAAGAACAGGGAGATTGTATAGCGCTTTTGTTCCACCTCTCGCCCTATCTTGCGCTTGCTGTTCACCACTGCTGTTCTTCAATTCCCAGGTCTCCATCCAATCCCACCCCAAGGAGGAAAACTGGAAATTGCTGGGATGGTGGTGGGCCAGTGGGCTGGCAGCAGATCTTCTAGAAGTCGAGGATCCTTTGGCATGCAAGTGGTTTCTGTCGGTGGGCCAGGAAAGGGGTATGTACTTGAATGGATTAGTTTGAGCTAGGGTCGGTCAAGGTACCTTTAGGAAAATGCTCAGCTCTTAAAATCTCCTGTTAAGGTAAGAGGTGTGAATCAACTCTATATACTTGAAATCAGCTATAACTCTAGTTTATCAAATGTGTAACAAATGCCGTGCTTGACTAAAAAGAATTTTTGTGCTAAAAGACAAGGAACACAAAATAATTCAGTACAACATAGAAATTACAGGAATAGAGGCTTGCAGTAAGGGTAATAAAAAGAGTCATCTAAATGTATAAGGCTAAACTTCCTTGAGATGAGTAAATTAATCAAGTAAAGATAGAAATTAGGATTTATGTGTTCTCATTGTCACTTTTCTCCCTCTTGCTAAAGGCATGGAAAAGAACAGACTGGTAGAGGATCCAAAGGTCACAAAAAAGGAAATAAACAAGTAAGTATCACTTTTGAGAGTATCAAGCTGTTTTGACACCTTTTGCCCCTTCTGGCTAAATTACAAGAGATTGTATCAGGCATGGAAAGCTGAGCCACCCGGGAGCATTATCATGTCTTTTCCAGCCATTTGATTTCAGTGCCCATTTCTCAGTACAGATTTGTCGCGCCAAATTACTCCCACAGGGCTGCAGAGTCTCTTCCTTTTTTTTCTGAATGAAAGACCACACAATAGAAAGCAGGTCCAATGTCCAGACGACCTGTGCCTAGTATAGTATGTGCTGTGTGCAGCCAGAAGGGACCAGAATGACACTAAGAGCTAGATTGTCTAGAGCCTGTCTGAGCTCTGAGGGCTCATACTAGTGCTTAGAAAATTTGATTTTTGTCCTATGGGAGAGGGAATCATTACTATTCTTCTCTCTCTCTCTCTCTCTCTCTCTCTCTCTCTCTCTCTCTCTCTCTCTCTCTCTCTCTCTGTGTGTGTGTGTGTGTGTGTGTGTGTGTGTGTGTGTGTTCCTGGATATTGAACCCAGGGCCTTGTACATGCTAGGCCAGTACTCTATCACTGAGATATACCACCAGCTTTCACTTGTGTGTGTATATGCACATGTGTGCCAGGTCTGAATGCATAATACATATGTATGTGGAGACTAGACGTAGCGATCAGTTATCTTTCTTTGTTACTTTCCACTTTTCTCCTCTCCCCTCTCCCTTTCTTTCTTTGAAACAGGATCTCATCATGTAACCCTAGCTGGCCTAGAACTCTCTGTGTAGACCAGGCTGGCCTCACAGAGATTCACCTGCCTCTGTCTCCCAGCTGTTGGTATTAGAAGCCTGTGTTGCCATGCCAGGATGTCATCAGATATTAATCCAAAATCTATTCTCCTGTATACAGTCATCCTTCCCTGCATCAAGAATAAATCCAACTATTAGCCAGACATAATGGCACACACCTTTAATCCCAGAATTTGGAAGACAGAGATGAAGCTGTGGATCTCTGTAAGTTCAAGGTCAGCCTAGTCTACAGAATGAGTTCCAGAATGGCCAGAGTTATGTAATGAGACCCTGTCTTGAAATAAATACCATAAATAAATTCAACTATTTAATGTTTAGTTTGGTGTTATTTTGAACCAGAAGTGAAACTAGAATACTCACCTCTCCCCTACACACAAAGCATTTTCTAATGCACTACAAAACTATAGAACAGTAACTTTGGAAATCTTCTAAAGTTTCTCAGTTCCTCCAGAAACTGGTCAATAATATAGAAAGTATTGCATGTAAATGGAAAGCTAGTCACCCAAGAAGACATCTAGAGTATAGTAAGATGCAGTGTGGAAAACCTGCTATTTTTAGTATGTAAAGAATAGACTACTCTCTCTGTGATCGACTCATATTAACAAGACCACAGAAATAGCCATGTGGATATATCTGGAGTGAATGGCAAATGAATGAGAGCTAAGTACTGATTTTGATAAGAAAGAATACTTAAGATGACACATTACAGACATACTCTTTGCCACTCACATTTCCCACGAGGTATATTAGTATATTACCCATCAATCAAGTCAGTTTTCAGAATTGACTTTCTAGCCTGAGCCAGCTGATTCCAAAGCCCTGTATGGTATGGATTCCAATGCAGCAGAGCAATTCTGATTGCTAGAGCCAGAGTCAGAACCAACGCAGATTTTGCTGACTCAAGTGCACATGCTGGTAACCATTATTACCAGAACTTGCTTTCTCTAAGGGAAAGTCAAAGTATCAGTGATTTGCTTGGAGGCACGAAACAGAAATAATGAAGCTAGTTACTATTTGTTTAGTTCTCCATTTGTTTGGTTTAGGGAGATAGAGGCTGGAGGTTTGAAATGGGCTCTTGCCATGTAGCTCATTTATTGAGTTTCTAGAACATGCCAGGCATATACTCTAAGTGCTTTACATGGAGTAGCTCATTAAATTCTGTGGGAACATATGAAGTACACACTGTTCTATTTCATGTGTGAGGAGAGTGAGAGAAAACAAGGGTGTCAGGGGAGCTTCTAGCTCACTGTTGTCTTCTGTAGAGGCGACCTGACCATGGAAGTGCTTATATTAACTTTATTATTGCTTAACTCACCCTCCTTGGACACGCCTGCTATGGGCTATCTTGGCAGCCTTGTTGATTTTCCTTTTTCATTTTAGTACTGTGTAGCAGGCTTTCTTGGGCTGCCAGCCCCCAAATCCTGACACCGAGACTACTTCTTAGTTATGCATGCTTGGCCTTAGCTTATGCTCATTTCCAAGCAGCTCTTTTAACTTAATTTAACCCACTTGTCTTCATCTACGTTTTGTCTCTGGACTTTTTACCTTTCTTTCATTCCGTATGTCCTACTTTCCTGCTTCCTGTGTCTGCTGGCCGCTGCTGGGCTGCCTGGCCCCAGGCATCTCCTGTTCTTTTTACCTTATTCTCTGTCCTCCTGAGCCTAACTTCCTCCTCCTGCAATTATCCTTTCTGCCCATCAGCCCTGCCTATCCCTCTACTACCTACCTATTGGCCATTCAGCTTTTTATTAGATCAATCAGGTGCCTTAGGCAAGCAAGGTAAAGGAAATTCAGCGTGTCTTTAGATAGTTAAAATAAATACAACGTTAACAAAAGCAACACATCTTTACATAATTAAACAAATGCACCATAAAGAATGCAACACTTCTTTACATAGTTAAAGTAATATTCCACAACAGTTATGTTCATGATTCCTTCAGTAACTAATTGTTCCAGCTTGTATAATGCTCATATATTATAGTTTTATCTTCCTAAGTTTATTCCTAGGGTTTTGGCTGTTATATGCTTTTAAATCCTTAAGTCACATATTTATAATGCTATTATTTTTTTGTTGAATCCATTTGATGACATATTCCACCTACTGGGTAAATTTTTACTAATTCCACTGTATTTTCAGGTTCTTAGGCAACACTTCCTAGCAGTCCCTGTGTATTGTAACTTAAAAAGAAAAATGGCAGGTTCATGGAAAGGGGCCGACATGAGATCTCTGTTCAAAGGAACTGTATTAGACAATGAGGCTCTGGAAGGGAGAATGGGACTTCAGGTTCAAAGAGTAGTTTTATTAGGAGACATACCATCCTGGCCAAAGGCAGCCATAATAGAGCCTTGAAAAAAGGGAGGGAGACAGAGACGGGGGTAGGGGGGTGTCCTTTCAAAACTGGAGAACAAAAGGGGTTTCTGATTCTTAGAGTGTTTTCACGAGTGTAGGCAAGCTTCTTTCATACCAAGTGACCTAACCTGGTCTGGCCTACAGATAGGATCATAATCTTATGTTCCAGATGCCAGGGAAGGAGCCTCAAGGCCACAGCCCAGCATGCTTTCTCAATTATACTCCAAAGAAAAGCTGCAGGGGGTTATGGCCTAATTTTCAGGGGTGGGGTGGGGGAAGGCATCTATAGGGTCTGTGATCAAACACTGTGTTGTACAGACTTTGGAGCCGAGTGATTTAGTTTTACACACGGTTCTGCCCTTTCAGTTCTGTAATCTTAGGCAAATTGTTCTGTATTTCCTGATTTGCAAAACGAGAAAATTATAGAATTACGAGGATTAAATAAGATGATATCTGCAAAGAATTTTACATAGACCCTGGAATATAGGAAGCAGTTAGTAAAAATTGTTATTTATAATTGACCAAAATTCAACACCCATGAACATTTATTATATCTCATTTTAAATAGTGAGGCCATTAGAGTAAAAAGGTCTAGGCATGCAAGGGACCTTTGGTACATCCTTTTGCTTTGTTTGAGTTGTTGTCTTATTTATAAAATGAACACCAGAATATGTGAGCTGCCTAACTACATAGTAGGCACTCTTGCTAGTAATGTTACTATTCCTAGTAGTAGTCACGGAAAGTCAGCACTTGCTGCGGACTCATGTCATTTCCAAGAGCAGAGAGTATCTGTTATAAAACTGTGAGATACTGCAGTAGGTCTTCTGATTTTTCCCTATTGATTTTTCCCCTTTGCTTGTAATTTGCTCTTCTGATTATCAGTATTTTGCCAGTGTTGTCTGACGGTTGAGCATGTAGAGGCTGACCCACCTAAAATAGATTTGTGGCTCCACTACTCTCTATCTTAAGCAAGTTATTTTAACTTTCCTGTGCCTCTGCTTCCTCCTCAGTAAATGGGGCATGATAATATATGCTATTTCAGTCACTCTTAGTATTAGAAAAATATGCTTTAAAGCTATGTGAGTGGTAGTCGTGTCATCATTGTGTCATCATTGCTGTTAGAGTGCAGTTCTTAGGACAATATCAGAATGTATGACCTTTGGGCTTTCTGATGTTTCTGAAGAATTTCTCAGGCTACCTTATGAACATACTTGGGGAAGCCCAGCCAGTTTGGGATTACCATTTCCACCAAGTACCTCTTGTTTTTAACAGGGCTCTTCAGATGGAATTTCTAAATCCGTGGAGCTTCATCAAGGTCGGGCCCGCTCCCAGGTGAATGGAAATAATTGCACATTGATTATGGAAGAGAAGAGTGATCATCTTCCAGCTCCATCACAATGTGCCTTATCTAAAGACAGTAACACGTGTAATAATGATGACCACTGCCTCCCCGTGAAGAATGGAGAGAAGAGCCAGGTGCAAGAGCAAGAGCAAGAGCAAGAGAAAGAGACTGTGGCCCAGGAGAAAGAGGAATGACAAACTGAAGATAGCTTCACTTGTCAGGAGGAGGAGAAAACTATACTTTTCTGATTCTAGGCCCAAGTTAGAGGAGGATATAAATGTTTTCCCTAGGTTTATCCAGGATTTTAAGGGGATATACATTTATTGTGTCCATCTTTCCTTCCCTATCTTCTCTGGCTCCAGACTTAGAACCTTGGAGATTTCTGGCTAAAGATTAATAGCAGCAACACTAAACTCAGATTCTCAAATACATAGCACCAACATTTTCCTTCTATTTCCTGGAAGTATGGTGAGGCAGTAACTGTCAGGAAGCAGATGTTATCGTGTAAGTCCTATGGAAAAGTTCTGGCTTTGGTTTTCTGAGTATTTAATATAATACTCATTTATAAATGTCAATGAAAATAAGGGGTTTAAAGGTAAGCTATCTATGGCTTCCTCATTTTTTTTGTCTTTAAGGTAATGGAACCTTGATACCTAGATACCTAGTCAGTGTCCTCCCTTCTCTTTCCCCCAACTAACCCACCCCAGGATTTTGTGTACCACCTCTAGCTTTGGCCTGACAATCAGATAGGTAGATGTTTTCAGGGAAGTAGACAGTGTTGGTTTGGGTTATTTTATTTAATTTTTTTATTTTATACACTTAAAAAAAACTACAATGGCCTTTGTACTGGGAGATTCAAGTGAGTCAGAAAAGTACTGGGCAGATTTTTCCTGCCTCCCAACCAGTGCATTGTTTATAAAGTAGAAGATATGGTGCAGTTCACCCACTATCTGCTGCCCACACTCTAAAAGGGTGGGAATCAATGTTATGAAACTGAGTACAAAAGGGACTCAAAAGACTCTATGTGTGTGTACATGTGTATAGGCGTGTGTGTGGGTGTATATATGAACATGTGTATCTATATGCATACACATACCCTTTATATAAGAGACAGATCTATTTATCTATACATATTTTATATATATAAATGTGTGTATACAGATATATATACACATACATACATGGTAAAGTTCCAGAAGATTTCCTGAATTTCCCAGAAATGCTTCCACTGCTATGGAATGGTGGGTTTCAAAAGACAATACTTCAAATCTGAAATCCTTGCTAAGTCACAGCCTATCACAATTCTGAGAAGATAGGCTACTCTAAATCAGACACAAAGTACTTTCCAGAGATCGCCTGGTCAGAACAACAAATACTTCACTTTGAACAGAGCCCTCACATCCCATATGCTGAGAACAGGAGGTTGAAATGGGATTGGGAAGAGTTGCACATTTTTATGAAGGTTTGGAGATAGAAAGGGATAGGAAGTGATTACCATTTGAAAGGGCTTTCAGCCAATTTGAAAGATATTTCTTGTGGACCTCCAGGATCAAATTGGCTTCAGCAAGAATTGATTGACATGACTCTAAGGAGGGAAAATTAGCACTGGAATGATGGGGTGGGGAGATGTGAGGAAATTGGACAATTTGATTTTACATGCGTAGATTGTTTCATTTATTCATTGACATTTTAACTACAGGATCTTTTCATTTACTTTGCAAGGAAGATGTCAGAGAACTTGGCCTGGGATTTGAGAGGTATTCTTTAGAAGATTCTCAGTCCCTGTGGGGCCAAGGTCTGCCCAGGATTAAAAAAAAAGGCTCTTCCTCCTTGCTGGAGATAATCTTAAGAAAACCTTGATTTCCAGCTTCCCTCATTTTGGGCAGCCAAAATGCAAGGGATGGAAACATGGCTTATAACAAACTAGTAGTATATCTTCATTCAGGAATTGAGGCTTCTAGCCACACACATCTCCTTTTGGACTTTGATATTCTTGCCCAAGAAATATCATTTCTACAAGAATATAACTGACTAGACTCCTAGCAGGATTCTCTCTTTTGGGAAAAAAAAAACCATGCATCTTAATCTACAACAGATCCTTGGTGATTTTTTTTCCAAACAACCAGAAGGCTATGTTTGCTATCTGTCCATTCTGTCTCAAGAAACTAAAATGTCTTGGGATTCTTAACCCGAGTCTAGTCCAGTTTAAGAGAACTCACAGTTTTCAGGGGACAGTAGCCCAGGTATGCCTTGCCTCTTGCCCAGACATTTCCTAAATAAACCTAATTAAGGTGGCAAGACTATGTACCTGGCTGTATATAAGCAAAAAAAAAAAAAAAAAAAAAAAAAAAAAAAAAAAAAAAAAGTATGTAACACTTCCTCGTTGAAATGAGCTCCCCTGATTTGGTCCCCTTTCTGATCTTGGACCTGCTCATCCTTTCACAATACTTTGAAAGTTAGGACTTTTATATCCAGTAAGGAAAGGAATTCATAGAAAATGTAGATGGCTTAGAATCACCTTCTGAGCCCCAGAAGGATGAATCCCTTTGGAGCTCTAAAAGTAACCAGAATCACTGAGTGAGTGAATGGTTAGCTATATGGACAAATATTGAGTAGGAAGTACTTGGAGTAAAATGGTAGTGTTCTTCAGTTGCTGTTTCTGTGCATCGTGAGTCTATATGACACAGTCAGGTGACAGTATTGTTAACTCTCTCATCCTTCTCACAACATGAAGATTTATTTTGTAGCCATTCACTGTGAGAGGTAAAATTGCTGCTTTGACAGAAATGATTCCAGTTTGCCAAAAGACCTGCCCTCCCCCCCTCCACAGACCTCTGCTTCTCCCTAGCCAGACACAGGATGAAACGAGTGGCTTACTTTCAACTTTGAATTTTGCCTCGATTTAGCATTTGGGGTTTGGGAAGTTACAAGAAAGAACTATAAAGGGTTATGTTCCTAGATTTTGGTGTACCTCCCAAAATGCACCATTTAAAAGCCAGGAAAACCAGGGTTTGTTACTGGGAAATAAGCTTTTTCTAATTGGAAGACAAATCGAGGACCTTTGCTGGACCCACTCCAGGATCTCCTTCTGATTATTACTGGACAAAGTCATGTTGGAACCCCGCAAAATGACTGCTTTACCTCATAGGAGCACAACAAAAACAAAAACAACCCCAAACCTGGTTTTGTACAGCCACTGATCCCCCAAGGTCTTGCGGTTCTGCCTGTGTGTCTTTGGGTCTGCCTGTGACTCCTACCTATTTTAAGTGACCAGTTCTGACAGACTTCTGTTCCTTCTCATCATTTTCATTGTATATAGGTAGGATTTAAGGTAAATTGAAGCCCAAGAAATGGCACTTTCTTTGGCTAGGGACACTTGATTTTTGTCTCCATCTGGATTTTCTAACATCGTTGGCCAAGTTACCCTAATATGTTCATCTCAGGGGGGTGGGGGGGAGAAACAGACAAGGTATTAGGGGGAGGGGATGCAAAAATGCTTATGTGGGATAGAAAGAATGAGAGTAGCCCTTTGGGTATGATGATTCAGCCCTTTGAAACCTTAGAAGGCCCCTGTGGGTATACAGTGCCACCCTCTCAGCCTCTAACCACCCCACCCACCCTTTGAAATGACAGTACAAGTAGACGGCAGTTTAAAGTAGTTAGTCTAATTCTACTAAAGGGTTAATCATTGTACTTCTTCACTTTCAGATGCATATTTCCTAAATATTCTTGGGGTTTTGGGGGTAAGTTTTCACGATTCCATTGTATGTTCTCATGTTTCTCCTTTCCATCACTGGCTTCTTTTTGAATGTTCTCCTTTCTTATTGATGTAGTCTGCTGGTACAGATAGCTCAGTGCACCTGTCCCCTTATATTGCTGAGTATCTTCAGTATTGTCTGAGGAGATTTTGATGTTCTAAGAAAATGTCACTTTTTACAAAAATCATCTTTTCTAAGTTAAAAGCAAAATTAAACATCCCCTATTCTGGGGTGCCCATTTCAGCTTTTGACATTGTCCCTGTACTTTTATAGATGACTTTTTTGTCTGTGTTAGTAGTAAATAATGGTTAGTGAATTTTCATGTAAATGAAGCAAGTTAAATATTTCAGATTTTATTAATCTCTCATAACCCTGCCGGATCTGATGAATTCATTTTAATTACTTCCCAGAAGGGACTTTCCTTCTACCTTTTATTTTATTCTATTTTTAGACTAACGTACTAGATTAAAAAACAAAAAACAAAAAAAAAAACAAAAAAAACTTTAACTGCAAAAAGTCAGTGATTTTTTTTTTTAGTGCTCCCTGATAAATGATGTTATTGACAAAAGTAAATTCTTTCGTTGTTGTTTTTTTCCTGTGCTCTTGACAGTGTGTTTAGTAGATGGATAACGTCTTTCTCTTTGCCACTCCCAGATTCCAAGTTCCCTGCCTTTTGGCCCACCTCACCACAAAAGCTCCATAGTTTATTAATGTAAGTTTGAGTGGATGCTTCTTGGGGGAATCTGCAGGACTTAATGGAAATGTCTCAGAAAGGAATGAGAATGTCTCAGGAGTTCTGTGATGGAATTTGATCTGTTGTTCTGTTAATGCTGATGGAAAGAAACTTACAGCGCTTAATAAAAGTCTATTCTTTTAGTTTAAAAATGTAAAATGATTTGGAGTGTGTGAATTTTGATTTCTTCTCCCATCTCTGGGTCCGTTTCTGCAAATGAAGAATATTCTTGTCTCAATTGAGAAGTGCCACGCAGATTTACGAGTCTGCAGAGTAGCAGGGCAGGAGAACATGTACGTGAAACATCGAAATGAAGATCAGATTGGCTTCCTGCCTAACTTATTTATTCTGATGTCCCCAAAGCACCTTTGACTCAACACTTTCTAAACTAAACCTATCCTTCCTTCTGAAGTCTGTTTCTCTCCAAACTAGACTGTGGGACGTTAACCCAGACTCATGTCTTTCCCTTATTTCTCAAGTTTAATTTGTGACAAAATCTCTTGGTAACACACAGCTATTTAACTCATCATTCCTGTCCTCAGTCCTGTGACTTAGTCCAGACTTCATCCTGGACTGCTGCAATTGCTCCTCATTCTTCCTCCTAACCAGATAATTCTAAGAAATGTTTTTCATCTAAGCAAATGTACCTTTTCTGCTTTAAAGGGCCTATATCTTTGTTTTTAAGTTTATAAAGGGTCTATGGCAGTAGAAAGTTAAGGACCATGATTTAACCTACTATGCTAATGAGCTTCCATAACAATATATCCTGGGTCTGGAGAGGTGGCTCAGTGGGTAAGAGCACTTACTGCTCTTGCAGAGGATCTGGGTTTGGTTCCCAGCACCCATATAGTGAGTAATTCACAACCATCTTTAATTTTTGTTCCAGAGGATTTGAGTCCTTCTTCTGACCTCCAAAGGTTCCACCAAGCATGCATTTGGTGCACAGACATGCATGCAGGCAAAACACACACACAAAATAAAATGAATAAATCTAAATAAAACAAAACAAAAATAATATATCCATCTAATATAGTGCACAAAAACTTCCATGGCTCCTTCAATATCTGGATGACTCTTGACTACTTTTCTAGTCTCCTTTACTTCTTTCACTCTTCCACTGTGGTGAAAATAAAGTTCACTTCCCATTAATTAAGCTGGTAATACATATTGTCTCACAAGACTTTTCCTAGGGAGATGAAACCCACACTCACCCCAGACAGGGACTCCACAGCAGACCAAAGCATGGATACCGCCAAAGTCCAACCAGTGAGTTTTATTGGGGTTACTTACAAGGAGGAGAAATGGCTCAAAAAGGCCCATCCTAACAGGGATGACAGATCACAAGAGCTGGGGATGTGGAGCACACAGCACAGACTGCAGGCAACTCAGCAGGTTGGAGAGCATCCTCTCCAAGTGCCTCTGGTCTGAACTTCTTCCAGGCAGCTTGGCTGGTTTCTGCTGCTTCTTGGCATCTAACCTGATCTCAGTCTTCTGTGCAGTTCATCTTGTTGGAGAGTGACTCTCAGCTGTCTTTTTTGCTTACTGGTACCAAAACACTTTTGGACATATTCTTTGTTACAATGCAGATTGTAGACTTTTGAAGAAGAACAAGTGCTGACAAGAAGACAGAAGAAAAAAGAATACAAAGATTGAGTGTAAATGTTCATCTGGAAACACTATTCATTTAATTATGTTTTTAAGCTGGGCTTTGTGGGGCTGGAGAGATAGCTCAGTGGTTAAGAGTCCTGGCTGTTCTTCCAGAGGACCGGGGTTCGATTCCCCGAACCTAGATGATAGCTCACAATCATATGTAATTCCAATTTCAGGGGATCTGATATCCTCTTCTGGCCTCCCCAGGCACACATGTGGTAGACAGATATACATCACACAAAACACCTATACATATAAGTTTTTTCACTAAATTGGTTTTCGAGGCTGGAGAGAAATGACTCACAGGCAGTTAGGAGCACTTGTTGCTCTTTCAGAGGACCCAGGTTTGGATCCCAGCACCCAGGAGGGTAGCTCAGAACTGCCTGTAACTCCAGCTCTAGCGGATCCTATACTCTCCCAACTCTGTAGGCACATTCACTCACTTGCCATACCTAGATACACACGTAATTAAAATGTAGTTTTAAAAAACTGGAATTTGGGGAGCTGGATCAATGGGTTAGCAGTTAACAGTACTTACTGCTCTTGCAGAGGACCCAGGTTTGGTTCTCACATGGCACGGCTCACAATTATTCATAACTACAGTTTCAGGGATCCATCAAAGACTCCAGAAGGATATAATACTACCTAAGTAAACAAGAAATAAGAAAACTCTAGAAATGACAGAGACATCTTGCTGCCTGGACAGTCACCCAAAGTTCTTTTGTACCGTTGGGGCATCTATCTTCAGCCTTCAGGCCCATAGTATCCAGCAGACATTTTCATCAAGCAGGAAATTCCAAAGACAGTTTAGTCACTTTCTGCTGTGTCCTGCAGAATGTCTCTCAGACTCTTTCGTGAATCAGGAACCCCGAAAGATCATCTCACCTTAGGCAAGTTCAGTAGTCCTCTCTCTGCGGGTTCTCTGTGTCCAGTTTATGCAATAGTCCAGGCAAGAGCAGTTTCTTGCCCAAATGGCTAACCAACTCCATAAGGAGCCTCTTCGATGCCCATCTTCCTCTTGAAGTAGATTGGTACTGCCAGGAGCAGACATGTCTCATTGTTATAAAAAGCCCTAAGTTATTAAAACATTAAATGCCATATTCTGTAGTCTTTGAAAGATATGAAAATTGTCTATCTAACTGAAATATATCTCTATATATCTAGAAAATCTAACTAACATGACTACAAGCTTGACTATTATTGAAATGCTTTATGATACTTTTGCCTCATAGAACTTTTAAGTTTTGTAAAGTAAAATTTACCAATATTTTCCTTCCTGAAATCTGAGTTTGGGGTTTTGCTATAAAATGGCCTTTTCCATACCTACAGTATAAAGAAATACCTTATTATTTTCTTCAAAAATTATTGTCTTTTGGGTTCTTTTCCTACTGGTGTGGGATGTTCTTCTGTATATATGTTGCTTTTATTGGCTAATGAATAAAGAAGCTACTTTTGGCCAATGGCTTAACAGAATATAGCCAGGCTGGAAACGACACATACAGAGAGTAGGCAGAGTCAGCGAGATGCATGGCCACCAGAGGAGAAAGATGTGGTAAACCACCAGTTGGAACCTTGCCAGTAGGCCACGAGCCTCCTGGTAAAATATAAAATAGTAGAAATGGATTAATTTAAAATATAAGAGTGAGCTAGAAATATGCATAAAATAGAAATAGGCCATGCAGTGTTGTAATTAATACAGTTTCTGTGTAATTATTTCAGGTGTGAGCTGTTGGGAATGAACAAGTGGCCTCCAACTACACCCTATTTCCAATTATGACCCACCTAGAATCAAATTTTGGTGTAAGGAGTGAGCTAAAGATACTTTCTCCTTACTACCAACCAAACAGTTATCTAGGTGCTGTTGCCCTCTTCTCCTCACTGATTTCTTTTTCTTTTTTTCTTGCTTTCTTTCTTTCTTTTCTTTTCTTTTCTTTCTTTCTTCTTCTTTTTTTTTTTTTTTTTTTTTTTTTGGTTTTTCAAGACAGGATTTCTCTGTAGCTTTGGATCCTGTCCTGGAACTAGCTCTTGTAGACCAGGCTGGTCTCGAACTCACAGAGATCCGCCTTCCTCTGCCTCCTGAGTGCTGGGATTAAAGGCGTGCGCCACCACCGCCCAGCTTCTCCTCACTGATTTCAGTTGCTACTTTTATTGTAAATTAAATTGCCTAAGATTGCCTTATATATTTTGATTTTCTTATAGAACCTATTTATTCATTGATCTAATTATTTTCTTTCCTTTTTTCTTTCTTTTCTTTTCTCTCTCTCTTTTTTTTTTTTTTTTTTTTTTTTGGTTTTTCAAGACAGTTTCTCTGAAGCTTTGGAGACTATCCTGGAACTAGCTCTTGTAGATCAGGCTGGCCCTGAACTCACAGAGATTCACCTGACTCTGCCTCCTGAGTGCTGGGATTAAAGGTGTGCGCCACCACTACCAATCTAATTATTTTCTTGTGCTAAAGTGCTTTAGTCATTTTAACTGTAGTGTTTTAAATATACGACAGAACGAGCTTTTATATATTTTTTTGCAGATTTATGTATGTGTGTGCATGCACCAGGCTGTATGTATGTGAAGGTCAGAGAATAACTTGTCAGAGTAACACAGGTCATTAGATTGGGTAGCAAGGGCCTTTACCTACTGAATCATCTTGCCTGCCACCAGCAGAATGAGTTTCCTAACACTCATCCTCAGAAATATTCTCGTTATGCTCCCATGTGTACTTTTCCAGGTGTATACTGGTATGATTTATCAAGTCAGTAAAAATTGTAATTAATTAATATTTTGGAGCTAGTATGGAACTCAGACCTTGTGTGTGTCAGGTAAACATTCTACCACTGATTCATATTCCCGGACCCAGTGATGCTTTTGAAAATGAAAAACCTGGGACTCTAATCTAGACATGATTTCTATGTGAATTTTAAAATATGATGTTCTCATGCTTACAATACTAGGACTCAGGAGAGTTAGGAGAATCAATATGAGTTTTAAGGTCAGCCTGAGGTTCCAACCTTGGGTTCAGGACATTCTGAAATAGAGTGTAAAACCCCATCTCAGGAAAAAGAAATGTGTTGCTCTGTACAATTTTAAAAATATTCCCCAAATTTCATGAGACTTGTGACATTACTGGGAAAGTGCCTTTACAGATATTACCACATTAAAATAAGGCCATACTCAGCTGGACTGTGACCGAAAAAGCATGGGATAAAACCGGACTCTCTGAACATGGCGAACAATGAGGGCTGATGAGAAGCCAAGGACAATGGCACGGGGTTTTGATCCTACTTAATGTGCTGGCTTTGTGGGAGCCTAGCCAGTTTGGATGTTCACCTTCCTAGATATGGACGAAGGGGGGAGGACCTAGGACTTACCACAGGGCAGGGAACCCGGAGGACTGCTCTGTGGACTGGAGAGGGAGGGGGAGAGGAGTGGGGGGAGGGGGAGAAGGGTGGGAGGAGGGGGAGGGAAATGGGAGGCTGGGAGGAGGTGGAAACTTGTTAAAAATTTAATAAAATTTAAAAAAAAAATAAAAATAAATAAATAAAAAAATAATAGCATCAAAAACAAAAAAAAATAAGGCCATACTATGTCAGGATATGTCCAATTCAATGAGTGAACAAGAATAAATTAAAGCTAGGCACTGTTGCACATGCTTGAATTGCCATGACTCATGCGGCTGAGGCAAGCCAGCTTAGACCATAGTAAGACCCCATGTCTCAGAAACAAAAGATGACAAAACAAAACAGAAAGCAATTCAGACACACTAAGGAATAGCATGCAGAAGCAGTCATAAGTCTACAGGGAAAGCCGGGCAGTGGTGGCACACACCTTTAATCCCAGCACTCGGGAGGCAGAGGCAGGAGGATCTCTGTGAGTTCTGAGGCTAGCCTGGTCTACAAAAGCTAGTTATAGGGTAGGCAACAAAATGACACAGAGAAACCCTGTCTCAAAAAAACCAAAAAAAAAGTCTACAAGGCAAGAAATGTCCGTGTTGTGGGCATAGCTCAGTTGGTAAAGGTTTGCTTAGCGTTTGTGAAGCCTTGTGTTCCATCCCTAGCACATTATGCTGGGTGCATGTCTATATTCCCAGCACTCAGGGAGTGGAGTTAGGATAATTAGAATTTGAAGGTCATCCTTGGCTACACAGGGAGTTTGAGACCAGACTGGAGTACATGAGACTCTGTCATAACAAAAAACGTTAAGGATTACAACCACCAAAAGAAGAGAGCCCTGCCAACATTTTGAGTCTATACTTCTTGACTAAAGAATTGGGAGACAAAGCTACATAGAAACCCTGTCTCAAAAAACCAAAAAAAGTGCTAGGATTAAAGGCATGTGCCACCACTACCCAGGAAAATGCAATATTTGAGTTAAACTGTGAAGCTAGCAGCCATAAGATCTAAGAGAAGAAAGTACTAGAAAGGAGAGAGGATAAAATTAGTTAAAGATAAAATTAATCCAGGTAGCAGTGGCACACACCTTTAATCCCAACACTTGGGAGGCAGAGGCAGGCAGATCTCTGTGAGTTCGAGGCCAACCTGGTCTACAGAGCGAATTCCAAAACATCCAGGGCTACACAGAGAAACCCTATCTTGAAAAGCCACCCACTCAAAAAAATTAAAAATGTATATAGGGGCACTATAACAGAATGAGGTAAAAGATAATACAGTGTAGAACTTTAAGACAATTCTGAAGCCATTTCTGACAACTCTTAGTACTTCCCCTCCTCCTCTGGGAACCAAGGACATAACAGCTATGCATGCACATACTGAGATGTTGGGAACTTTCCATCTCCCTGAATAGGGGCATGATAACCCTTAGGTGTTGACTCAGTTACTGATGTTTTGACTTAGTCCCTGGGAAGAGGCAAAGTGACCCTCAGAAATTTCCCCCTTACCTCATCTGATCTGGCAACCACTCTCCAGCCAATTATTGGTAATAGCCTTTTTAAAAAAAATATTTATTTATTTATACAATATTCCATCTGTGTGTATGTCTGCAGGACGGAAGAGGGCACCAGACCTCATTACAGATGGTTGTGAGCCACCATGTGGTTGCCGGGTATTGAACTCAGGACCTTTGGAAGGGCAGGCAATGCTCTTAACCACTGAGCCATCTCTCCAGCCCTGTAATAGCCTTTTTTTTAATATTTATTTATTTATTTATTTATTATGTATACAATATTCTGTCCGTGTGTATGTCTGCAGGCTAGAAGAGGGCACCAGACCCCATTACAGATGGTTGTGAGCCACCATGTGGTTGCTGGGAATTGAACTCAGGACCTTTCGTAGAGCAGGCAGTGCTCTTAACCTCTGAGCCATCTCTCCAGCCCTGTAATAGCCTTTTTGAATAAGCCAATCATAATAGTTAAAGAACAACCCCCAGACACCCCTTCCTTCTGTGGTTTTTCCCTTTAAAAATAGCCTGTACCAGACATTCAGGGTCTTCTGGCCTCCCGACTGCTGGAAAACCCTGTCATGACAGAATTAATAAAATCCTCCTGCTTTTACATCAGCTGTGATGAGAGATGGTCTCTTGGGGTGACTCCTCCTCGGTGATTGGACAATAGGGTCCAACAACAGTAGTTACCGGGGAGAAGAAAAGATCTTAAAATCAATGGTCTTCACCCTTTATCCAGAGGCCAGTGTACCTAAGCAGCAGAGCCTTTGGGGCTTCCTGTCGCCCTGGAGGCTTTGGCCTCTACCCATTTCCCCAGAGAGATCTGGACACCCTAGGCTATTGTTCTGGACGTCAGAAAGCCAGAAGGCTTTGGCCTCATCCAACTTCCTGCTGTTAGCTAGCCAAGGCTGGAGTTCCTCAGCCAGGCTATGAATCAGCATCAATAGTCTCCAGTTTCCAAAGCTTAATTTCCAACATAGCAGAATCCCCTCCTGCTATGTGGACGCACCTCTGCCTCCTACCTCCAGCGTGCAGTCCTATCACACTGTGTGTACTGTAGCTTGTGAGAACAGAGGTGGTGTGCCCCCCAATCCCAGCACAAACTCTGCTTTGCTGCCAAGACCTAGTCCACAAGAATGCACAACTGCCGAGTGCTGTTCCTGGCCCACGTGCCAGCCTTGTGTGCAAAGAGGTTCATGGAGCCAGAGAGTACCCCCTGTCACTCTACAAGCACTCTGGCTCATGAGATCCAAGAATGAGCAACTCCTCAATCCCACCTCCTGCACACTTCCTTGCTGCACTGTGTAATCAGAAGCCATGCCATCCCTAGCCATATGGAGATAATTTTAGCTATCCCTTCCACAAATCAGCAACAAGTATCTCCACAACTGAAGTTCAGGCATCAACAAAATGGACTAAGTTGTGTGGTGGCGCACATCTTTAAGCCCAGCACTTGGGAGGCAGATGCAGGCAGCCTCGAAAGAACCAAAAAAAAAGAAAAGAAAAGAAAGAAACTGCATGGTCCATACAAAGTCCATGACAAATTTAGAGAAACCTGTGAGACGCTTTTGGTGGTTGATGAGTGCTGGAGAAAGAGTCAATTTTCTTCCACAGCGAGGAGCACGGTAGGTTAGCTGTGCTCCAGGGAATGGTGCTCTACACTCATGCACGGATAGGAAACACTAATTGAACTCAGTGGGTTATTACAATTCTAAACACATATGCACTGAATACCCAATTTCATAAAACAAAGACTACTAGGTACTAAATCACGGATTAATCTCAACACAGATGTTGAGGTAGGCAACTTCAGTGTGCCACCCTCACCATCCAGACATAAAAAATAAGGAACACTGGAGTTAAATGATATCATAAATCAAATGCCCCTAACAGATAGCTACAGAACATTCCATCCAAACACTACAGAATACACATTCTTCTGACGACCAATAGGGTTTATATGCTAAATTAGATCACACATTAGGAAGCAAGGCAAGTTTCAACAAATACAAGAAAATAGAAATAATTCCTCATATTCTGTCTGGTCATGCTGATTAAATCTAGAAATCAACAGCAAGTGAAACAATAGGAATACCCAACTCCTGGAGATTAAGCAGCTCACTTGAATAATGTGTGGGAGCAATTCCTTCTCTGGCAAGATAACTGAATGGATAAAACCACTTCCCCAAAAGCCAGAAAATAAGAGTTTGATCCCCAGAACTCGCAATGGAAGGAGGGGACCAACTTCTGAAAGTTTTCCTCTGACCTCCACATGTGCACCATGGCACACAATGGCCCATACTCTGCACCCCCATACACACAGAGACAGACAGAGGGGGACAAGGAGACAGAGAGAGAAGCACAGTAATAACAGTGATAAAGTGATGATAAAATAAGAATAATAAGGCTGGAGAGATGACTCAGAGGATAAGAGCACTCACTGCTCTTCCAGACGATTCCCAGCAATCACATGATGGCTCACAATCATCTCTAATGAGACCCTCTTCTGGCGTGCAGGCACACATGCGGGCAGAACACTGTATACATATTAAATAAATGAATCTTTAAATAATAATAAAAGGAACCATTGAACAAACCAAGGAGGAAATAAAAGATTTCCTAGAAGTGAACGAATATAAAAATAAACCCTACGTAAATCCATTGGACACAATGAAGGCAGACACAAGAAGAAATTTTATAGCTCTAAATGCATGCACTACAGAATCAGTGAGATCATAAGTAGCTAACTTAATGACACATCTTAAGAAACTGAACAAACAAAAGCAAAACAATACCCAAACTAATAGTAGAAGGAAATATTTAAGATCAGGGCAGAAATCAATGAAATAGAAACAAACAACGGAAAATAACAAAAACCAGTGATATGATCAGCTGGCTCTTTGAAAAGATAAAACAAATTGACAGACTCTTACTCAAGTTCACTAAAAAAGAGAGAGTGAAAAGGCCTAAATCAATAAGATTAGAGAAGAAAAGGGAAAGGTTACAACAGATATCAATGAAATTTAGAACGTATCATTATACCTTAAAAACCTATATATTCCAATTCTTCAAATTGGAAAATCTAAAATAAGTGGGTGAATTCATAAATACTTATTATATACCAAAGTTAAACCAAGATTAGATCATTTTAACTGATTCATAGCAAGCAACAAGATTGATGCAGTAGTTTAAAAAAATCAACTTAAAAAATTCTACATTTAAGCCAGGCGATGGTGGCACACGCCTTTAATCCCAGCACTCGGGAGGCAGAGACAGGAGGATCTCTGTGAGTTCGAGACCAGCCTGGTCTACAGAGCTAGTTCCAGGACAGGCTCCAAAGCCACAGAGAAACCCTGTCTCGAAAAACCAAAAAAAAAAAAAAAAAAAAAAAACCAAACAAAATTTCTACATTTAGATAGATTCAAAGCAGAATTCTAACCAAGCCTTTAAAAAAGAATGAAAAACAATATTTAACAAATTATTGATAAGATAGAAAGGAAGGAATGTTTCCCAACTTTTTGTAATGAAGCCAGCAAAAGTAGACAGAGACACAACAGAAAGCGGATAATTATACACCAGTTTCTCTGATGAGGATAGGTGTAAACATTTCTTGACAATAAAATACTTACAACTGAAATCCAAGAATGTATCAAAAAGAACCATGATCAAGTTGACTTCATTCCAGAGGCTCAAGGATTATTCACATATGCAAATCAATACATATAATTCATTACACAAATGGACTCAAGGACAAAAGTCACATGATCATCTCAATAAATACAGAAAGGGCTTTAACAAAATATAATGTCCCTTTGTAATAAGAGCTCTGAAGAGACTAAGGATGAAGAGAATACGGGGAGCAGAGGAAGCCCTGAGTATGTGGAGGCCTAACCAGGCGGTGGTGGTGCACTCCTTTAATCCCAGCACTCAGAAGGCAGAGGCAGGCGAATCTCCGTGAGTTCGAGGCCAGCCTTGTCTACAAGAGCTAGTTCCAGGACAGGCACCAAAGCTACAGAGAAACCTTGTCTCGAACCCCTCCTCCCAAAAAAAAGGCCCAAGTGAATGTGTGTTGTTAGAGCCTCAGACCCATGGGGAAATAGCAATGCCTTCCTTCTGCAGTGAGGCTCAGAGGCATTGCAAAGCTACCTTCTAGCCCATGTGTAAATGTTGATAGTGTGTGCAGAAAATATCCACCATAGCATTCTCTCTCTAGATATTTATATTTGCCCTGTAGATTGCTTCCCTAAAGAAACTGCTCCTATCAAAATAAATTAAACCTGCCTTCTTTTTCAGCTACATATAATAACCCTGCCTCCTTGGTCAGCTCCTTGTATATAGCCCCACCTCCTTGTATGCAACAACCCTGCCTCTCTGTTTAACTGTGTATAATAAACACACCGAGATTCTGGGGTGCTGTAGTTTCTCAATCAGAGAGCCCAGTCCACTTGATCCCAGCTTTACTGTGTGCCTGTGTTTTCTTTTCATCCTTTCATTACCCCTGTCCCAGGAGCTATGCAAACATATTTCACCAGAACAAAGGCTATGTATGAAAAAACTATAGCCAAAATTATGTTAAACTCAAAGCATTAGCACTAACATCAAGAACAAGGGTGGTTACTCCTTTTCAATACAGTACTTGAAGCTTAGCAACAGTAGTAAGAAGAAAATTAAAAGATGACAAAAAATGAAGTTAAAATACTACTTGCAGATGATATGATTCTATACATAAGAGACACGAAAGCCTGTGCCAGAAAACTCCTGGAGTCAATATACAGTTTTAGGAAAGTGGCAGGACATAAAATTAACATTAAAATCAGTAATTTTCCTATATACCAATGACGAGCATATTAAGAAAGAAATCAGAGAAACAACCCCCTCACAGTAGCATCAAAAATGTCTTTGAATAAACCTATACAGGAAGTGAAAGACCTTTACAATGAAAACTTTAAAATACTGAAGAAACTGAGAAAGACCTCTGTGCTGATTATTTTTTTGTCATTTTGTTTTTTTAGCTGGACACAAGCCTGGGCCATCTGGGATATCGGACAGAGGGACTTTCAATTAAAACAATGTCTCCATCAGATGGGCCTGTAGGCAAGACTGTTTGGCATTTTCTTGATTAAAGATTGATATTGGGAAGACCCAGCCTACTTTAACAGTGCCCCTCCCGGGTTGTAGAAAAAGGCTAGATGAGCCAGCCATGGGAACAATCCAGTAAGCAACATTCCTCTGTGGTCTTTGCTTCAGTTTCTGACTCCAGGTTCCTGTCTTGACTTCCTCAGTGGTGGACTGAAATGTGGCAATAGAAGCTAAAATAAATCCTTTCTTCCTCATGTTGCTTTTGCTCATGGTCTTTATCACAGCAATAGAAATATATCTAGGCAATCTCTAATGCTCACATAGTGAAATAATTAATATTGTGAAAATGGTCGTCCTACCAAAAACAATCTACAAATTTAAAAGAAACAAGAGAGAGAGAGAAAGAGAGAGGTGGGGGGGAGAGAACTCCCCCAGCATTCTTCACAGAAATAGAAGACAAAATCTGAAAAATTCACACGGGAGCACAAAAGACCCAGATAGTCAAAGCAATCCAGAGCAAAGAGAATATTGTGCAATGCCTAATTTCAAGTTATACTACAGAGGTGTAGTAATAAGAGCGGCATGGTACTGACGCAAGACCATAAATATAGCTCCGTGGAGTAGAACAGACAACCCAGAGCCAAGTGTGGTGCTGCAAGCCTTTAATCCCAGCACTCGGGAGGCAGAGGCAGGCGGATCTCTGTGAGTTCGAGACCAGCCTGGTCTACAAGAGCTAGTTCCAGGACAGGCTCCAAAACCACAGAGAAACCCTGTCTCAAAAAACAAAACAAAACAAAACAAAACAAAAAAAAACCCTAAGTCATTATTAGAAAAGAACTGAAAAAAAACTAAACATCAAGAAAACTATTTAATTTTTAAAAATGAACTTCAGATGCCAGGCGGTGGTGGCGCACGCCTTTAATCCCAGCACTCGGGAGGCAGAGGCACTCTGTGAGTTCGAGGCCAGCCTGGTCTACAAGAGCTAGTTCCAGGACAGGCTCCAAAACTACAGAGAAACCCTGTCTCGAACCCCCCCCCCCCAAATGAACTTGAGAGACAGAGACAGCCTGGTCTATGCAGTGAGTTCCAGAACAGCCAGAGTTACACCAAAACAACCCTGTCTCAAAAAAAAGAAAGAAAAGCAAAATTATGAAATTTACAGAAAAATGAGTAGAACTGGAAAATATACTGAGTGAAGTAACACAGGCCCAGAAAGACAAATACCATATGTTCTCTTTCATATGTAGATTCTAGCTTCAAAGCTTTATATTTCTGTAGTAGAGTTGCTGAGTACCTGTAAAAGCCAGGAAGCAAGAAAGGAGGCATGGGGCATGGGCTCTGGGTGAAAAAGAATGACAAATGAAGGTTGAGAGGGGAATACTAACATGGAAAGACTTCAGTTGGGACGGAATGGGGTTATGGAAGTGGGAGAAGGGTTAAATAAGGTACAATATATAAAAATGTAGAAATACACTACTTCATAAACTAACTAAAAATGTAATTAATGGAAAAAAGGGAAAATGCTGGGTATGGTGGTGCGTGCCTTTAATCCCAGCACTCGGGGAGGCAGAAGCAGACAGATCTCTGTGAGTTCAAGGCCAGCTTGGTCTATAAGAGCTAGTTCCAGGACAGCCAAAGATACACAAATAAACCCTATCTTGAAAATCCAAAAAAAAAAAAGAAAAGAAAAGAAGGAAAATTAATAGAAAATAGGGAAAACATAATAAACAAAACAGAAGTCATAAAAGAAAGATTGATATAAATATATCAAGTGCTCACATATTTATACTTCTTCATGGCAATACAATCCATAAACAAGTAGTTAAACTTTTTATTTTAAAAGATGTATTTACTTATTATATATAGTATTATGCCTGCATGTGTGCCTGCATGCCAGAAGAGGGTACCAGATCTCATTATAGATGGTTGTGAGCCACCATATGGTTTCTGGGACTTGAACTCAAGACCTCTGGAAGAGCAGCCAGGGCTCTTAACCTCTGAGTCATCTCTCCAGCCCCATAATTGTTTGGTTCAACTTGATTGTCAACTTGATTAGATCTGAAATCAATTAAGAGACAAGTCTATTGACTAATCTAGAGGGTATTTCCAGGAAGGATTGGCTGAGGGAAGAAGACCTTTCCCATACCAGACTACATTCCAGTTGTGATGCAGATATAAAGATGCAAATAAAAAAAGTGTTGCTTGCTTGCTTGCTTCCCTGCCTGCCTGCCTACATGCCTGCCTTTCTTGCTAGTGAGTATGGCTATCTCTGCTGCTGTTGCCATTTTATTATATAAGAATCCAACTTATTCAGGTTCCCATGTGGACTGACATAGTGACCTTCCAGGAATCTTCCTTATTTTCAGCAACAGATTGCTTTATGGACTGAGTAACTATCAGGTTCTTAGCCTCTCCAGCATCCGGACCACCACTGTTACATTACCCAGCCCCAATTTCTTCCATTTGCCTTCAAATGAAATAATTATATTCTTCTTTATAGCTGAATAAAACTTCATTGTGCATAGTTACATTTCCTTTACCCTTTCATTTTTGATGGCCATTTTAGGCTAATCCTGTAACTGGTATCATGAAGTCCCTCAGTAAATATGAATGTGTAGGTATCCCTATTATTAAGCTTAATATTATATCACTATTAGGCTTATATTAAGCATCTTCTCCCAGAAGAAGTATAGCTAAAACGGTAGCTCAGGCTGGCTTTAAACTCAGTATGTAGCCCAGTCTGGCTTTGAATTTATGCCATACTCCTACTTCAATGCCCTATGTGCTGGGATTATAGGCCTGTACTAAAACGCCCGACCTCATATAAAAGCTCTATTTTTAATATTTTGAGATGGGACTAATTACTTTTTTGTTGTGATATACTGATTTCCATATGCAGGTAGGCCTGAGCTGTATAAGCGGCTCAACATTGAGCCTGGGAGCAGGCAAATCAGTAAGCAGTATTCTCATTAGCACTAAATAATGATCACTGGCATGACCTTGCCAACGTTTGTTGTTTGTACAACTAATATATGCTAATGATAACAATAAAAATAGATGTGATCTAGATATAGTAACTTGTGCCTATAATCTTAGCACTATGGAGGACAGGGCAGTTTAAGGCCAGCATGGGCTACAGTGTTAGGTCTTGTCTCAAATTAAATTAAATTAAATTTAAAAGAAATACAGAGAGGGAAGGAAACCAAGATGAGTTACAACTTCTCACCCACCAGATTGACAATTTAAAATAATTCAAAGGCCATGTTTTTAGGAAATTTAAAAAAATGTGAAGATATACTCTTAATACGAGTGAAAACTGACATATTTTATAAAGTCAATTTAGTAGTATGCATTTTTTAAAAGATCAATACTAATAACAAACCGAGGCTCATGAACATTAAGCAAGCGCTGTCCCATACAGCTACACTTCTACCCTTATAACTGGAAATACCATTACTCTATGCCCCAGGAACCCACCTTTGAGGGCCTACCTAAAGAAAAACCCTTGAGCACAAGACTGCTCATAGTAGCATGCTCATTGCATCCCTATAAAAGTGAAAAAGTAAAGCCATTTTATCCATCAGAGTAGTGGGGAGATAAATCTAGACTCATGCAAATGAAGGGAATTCCTTGTAGAAATATAAGGGTTGGGGGAATCATTTTTATAGAAAGGTCTCCAAGTTATTTTGTCAAGTGGTAAAAGCAGTTGGCATAACACAATATAATTCTTTTTATGTGAAAATGGTGAACATCCACATTAGTCTCCTTATTTGTGTTATTATACGGCATCTAGTCACCCCCACACGGATTCTCAATAGAGAGGTACTTGGTTAGAAGACTGTATATATCTGAATCACTGTAATCTAGGTTTAGCTCACAAGAACCATTCAGCTGGGGTGAGAACCTCTAATTTTCTGAGGGTATGTACAAATTGAAAATGAAGTGCTCCTCATTCAAAGGCAGGGAAACAGAAGGTAAGTACATTCAAGATTCTTAAATAAGAAGGTTTTTTTAGGGCTGGAGAGATGGCTCAGTGGTTAAGAGCATTGCCTGCTCTTCCAGAGGTTCTGAGTTCAATTCCCGGCAACCACATGGTGGCTCACAACCATCTGTAATGAGGTCTGGTGCCCTCTTCTGGCCTGCAGACATACACACAGACAGAATATTGTATGCATAATAAATAAATAAATATTTTTTTTAAAAAAAGAAAGTTTTTTTATTACTTAATGTGTAAGAATATTATATTACTTACACACCATATTAGGGGTAATCATGGTATACAACAATGCATAAACCTACCAATTCTAGAACATTTTCATAATTTTATATAATAAAATGTTATTAATGTGACTTCTTAGTCACAAGGTATTTTTGGTTTGATTTTCTACAGATTCAATCATTTTGTCACCAACACTTTTTTTTTTTTTGCTTTTTGATTGTTTCCTTGCAATGTTGGGGATTGAATACAGGGCTTTTGTGTGTCGTAAATAAATGCTCTACACTGAACTACACCCTCAGTCCACAACTTCAATATAATTGAAAACAACATGAGGTATAAGACCACAATAATATTTTATGATGTGTCAGTGATATCACTATTCCTAGCACCTGAACAAGACCTGCACCAAAGATCAAGCCAAGAAAATCTATTAACATTCCAGTAGGTAGCCTTAAAAAGACTCAGTGGGTTACAGAAAAAAAGAAAGGAAGGGAAAGGGGGAGGGAACATGTTTAGTGTTCCCGTGAAAGTGGGAAAGGGAGGGGAGTTGGGGTTGGATATGATCAAGATACATTGCAGACTGTGTTCTATTGCTGTGAAGACACACCATGATAACAGCAACTCTTTTTTTTTGTTATTTATTTATTTATTATGTATACAATATTCTGTCTGTGTGTATGTCTGCAGGCCAGAAGAGGGCACCAGACCTCATTACAGATGGTTGTGAGCCACCATGTGGTTGCCAGGAATTGAACTCAGGACCTTTGGAAGAGCAGGCAATGCTCTTAACCACTGAGCCATCTCTCCAGCCCCAACAGCAACTCTTATAAAGGAAAACACTTAATTGGGGCTTGCTTATAGTTTCAGAGGTTACAGTTTCAAAGATTTAGCCCATTGTCATCATAGCAGGGAGCATGGGGGCATGCTGGAGAAGTAGTTGAGAGTTCTATATCTGGATCACCAGGCAGCAGGAAGAGAAAAACACTGGGCCTAGCTTCTGAAACTTCAAACCCCACCTCCAGTGACACACTTCCTCCAGCAAAGCCATAGCTACCCTAACAAGGCCATACCTCCTAATCCTTCTCAAATAGTGCCACTCCCTAATAACTAAACATTCAAATATATGAGCCTATGGGGGTCATTCTTATTCAAACAACCCCACATAAATATATAAAATTACCAAAGAGTCAATAAAAATATTCTTAGAAAAAAGTAGTTTAGCCAGGTGGTGGTGACGCATGCCTTTAAACTCGGCATTTAAGAGGCAGGCAGATCTCTATGAATTCTGGTCTACAAGAGTGAGTTCCAGGACAGTCAGGACTGTTATATAGATAAAGCTTGTCTTGGAAAACCAAAAAAAGAGAGTAGTGTATAGGCTAGGGGTGTTATTTAGTGACAGTGTTTGATCAGTATGTACAAGGTTCTGACTTGCATCATTATGACATTTCATATGCTCCTCCGGTTTCCCCACACTTCTCCCTTACTCTGTAGATACTGGAATGAAACCTTGTACATGCTTGGCAAGTCTCTACAACTGAGCTACATTTGCCAATCCAGTCCATTTTTAAATATAGACAGGGTTTCACTATATGATGTTGGCTGGCCTGAAATTTGTAGCTGCCACCTTCTTCTGCCTCCCAAAAGCTGGGATTACAGGTCTGCACCACCACTCCTGGCCTAAATAACCCTGTTTTTTTTCAGCACTGGAAATAGAATCCAGAGCCTACTGTATGCTGGTCAAGTGCTTTACCATTGAGCTACATCCCCAGTCTGCAATAATTTTCTGGTAAATTATTTCAAAATGCAAAACTTCAGTATATCTACAGTTGATGATTCTTAGACATCTTTCCCCAAAAGACTGAATTTTTCATACAAATCAGTTTCCATTGGATTCAGTCTGAGTTCGGTTTTAAATATAAATCCATACAATGTCATTTTTAACATTTCCCCTGTAAAATACAGAGGTCATATAATGAATTAGAAAGTGGCTTTATTATTTTTATATAACTTAAAAGTTCAGCCTAGGAATTCTTGGCTGCCTGGCTTGGCAACTGGGCCATCATCCTGATGGGGTTTTTTTTCCAAGAGTGTGCAGAGAACTGCTGATTACTTTCTTTCATAACATCCATACCAAAGATGCCGTTAAATCCACACCAGTGCTTGGGCGGTGGTAGTGAATTTCTTTAATCCCAGCACTCAGGAGGCAGAGACAGATGGATCTCTGTGAGTTCAAGGCAAGCCTGGTAAACACAGTGAGTTCCAAGACAGCCAGGGCTATTACACAGAGAACCACTGTCTCAAAAACAAAACAAAACAAAAAGAAACAAAAAAATCCACACTAGTATAACTGAGTAGATAATAACCTGGACTCTGGAGGTCTATTGGTTGATTTTTCTCATTGCTGTGACAAAATACTTGAAAACAGCTACTTTAGGAAGGGTGGGTTGCTTTTGGCTCACAGTTTGAGGGTATGCTTTATAATTGCAGGGAAGTCATGACAAAAGTGGCTGATCACATTTTATCCACTGTCAGAAAGCAGAACTGGAAGCTGATGCTCTGCTTGTAATTTCCTCCTTTTTGCTTATCCTAGAACCCCAGCCCATGGAATGGTGCTACCCACAATTCAGAATGATTGCCACAACTCAAGTAATACAATCTAGAAATTCCCTCACAGACATGGCTAGAGTTCATTCCTAGAGATACTAGTTCTTGTCAAGTTGACAGCCAATATTAACCATTACGACCTACATCATCAGGGACCCAGCTTTGTTGGACACATACTGGTTATGTGACCTTGAGCAGGTGAATTAAAAAGTGTTTATAGTCAGTTTCCACATTCATAAATACTACTGGTACCCACCTCAAGAGGTTGCTATGAGGACTGAATTAATATTTGAAGAGTTTATATGATTGCTTATTTATTTACTTCCTTATTAAGGACTGGGGATTGATCACAGGGCCTTTTACATGCTGGGCAAACAACGTACCAGAGCTATATCCTCAGACCTTTAAAAGTTTTATTTTGAAGCCTGGTAAGTTTGAGGCATCCTGGTCTACATAGGGAGCTCCAGGGCAGCCAGGAATACATAGAGAAAACATGACTCAAAAAATAGTTTTGAAGGGCTGGAGAAATGGCTCAGCAGTTAAGAGCACTGGTTGCTCTTCCAGAAGACCCAGGTTCAACTATCAGCACCTATATGGCAGCTCACAACTGTCGGCAACTCCAGTTCCAGGGGATCTGACACCCTCACACAGACATGCATGCAGGCAAAATACAAATGCATATAAAATAAAAAAGTTTAAAAGCAGCTTTGAGACAAGGCCTCACTAAGTTGTCCCAGCTGGCCTTAAACTCACTTACGTGGACCTTAAACACGTAACCCTCCTTCATCAGCCTCCTGAGAAGCTGGGGTCACAAGACAGTACCACCCGCTGGCCTATATGCAAGCCTACGTTCAGAGCCGTGCTAATCACATAGCAATCCTCAGATGATGTCATTATTTGCTCTTTTGTATACCGTGCTTTTAAGCTTTTAAACCAGTCTGTCTTATTTCATCCTTTTCTTTTCCCCCATTCTGTTCCCATCTCTTTTCAAGCATTGTAGTTCACTTTAGCTCTCATCAGTTTTTTTTTCTCAACAGTTAGATGTTCATTTATGAAGGGAAATGAGGTGAAAAGATCCCTCTGAAGATTCTTGCTAGCAGGCTATTAGTCAATGGATGAATCACCCAGGTTAGTGGTGGCTATCTGATTGAATGCATTCAATTATCTGTCTAGTTAAAGGCTTAGAAGTGTAGAGTAGACAAGTATGTGTGGGAGGAAGGCTTTCAGAGCAACCTTGGGCTATGAGAGCCAATTCAGATCACATATTATTTTTTGAGAGAGACAAGACCACACTTCCGGGACAGCAGTAGGCTGACTTCCATCTTTGACTGTGACAGAAGCCCTTTGTCAGCAACTCAGACTTGCCTTGGGTTCAGTTTCTTACAATTAGGCCTTTCACCACACCCTTTAGCTTCCCCTTCCCACTTCTCAGGAAGAATGCAGAGGAATTTTCTGGAGAGGGGAATTGCATATGTAATTTAACTATCGCTCACACCTCAAGGTAGCCATAGCCATAGTTCCCCCTTTATCTTGTTAATGTTGCCTCACCTTCTTCATTATATTGTGTGTTTCTCAAGAGTGCACGTAAGGTATTCATGTCTACAGAGTCTACCCTAACCCTGACCTGTCCCACACCACGTCCTCCCACTACCATTTTAGGGCCTTTACACATTGATTTTGTCTTGTTCTTAGTTGCTCTTATTATTCAGGTCTAAACTTGCAAGTCACATTCTCAGAGAGGCCTTCCTTGACTATATTATCTAAAGTAGCTTTCTCTCTGGATCTTTTTTTTTTTTTATTGAGAAAAGGAGAAAAAAAAACAAGTTTCCACCTCCTCCCAGCCTCCCATTTCCCTCCCCCTCCTCCCACCCTTCTCCCCCTCCTCCCACCCTTCTCCCCCTCCCCCCACTCCTCTCCCCCTCCCTCTCCAGTCCAAAGAGCAGTCAGGGTTCCCTGCCCTGTGGTAAGTCCTAGGTCCTCCCCCCTCCGTCCATTTCTAGGAAGGTGAACATTCAAACTGGCTAGGCTCCCACAAAGCCAGCACATTACGTAGGATCAAAACCCCGTGCCATTGTCCTTGGCTTCTCATCAGCCCTCATTGTTCGCCATGTTCAGAGAGTCCAGTTTTATCCCATGCTTTTTCAGTCACAGTCCAGCTGGCCTTGGTGAGCTCCCAATAGATCAGCTCCACTGTCTCAGTGGGTGGGTGCTCCCCTCGTGGTCCCGACTTCTTTGCTCATGTTCTCCCTCCTTCTGCTCCTCATTGGGACCTTGGGAGCTCAGTGCTCCAGTGTGGGTCTCTGTCTCTATCTCTATCCATCACCAGATGAAGGTTCTATGATGATATGCAAGATATTCGTCAGTATTGCTATAGGATAGGGTCATTTCAGGTTCCCTATCCTTAGCTGCCCAAGGAACTAACTGGGGACCTTGGCTTGGGCACCTGGGAGTTCAAGTCTCTTGCCAACCCTAAGGTGGCTCCCTTAACTAAGAATTGTGGTTCCGTGCTCCCCTATCCAACTTTCCTTTTCTCTGGATCTTTCTCTACTTTGTAACTTGTTCTGTCTTCCTGATAGCATTCACTACAATTAGGAACTGTCTTATTTGACTCCAGTATCTGTCTCCCTTACTGGAGTGTGAGTCACAAGATGACATGGATCTTGTCTGTTTTATTCATTTCAGAATCCCTGGTGTCTAGAATAGCAGGTGCACAATAAACATGAGTGAACTTTTATTTTATTATTCATGAGCATCCTCAGCATCCAGTACAGTGCCTGGTGCTGGTTAACAAAGAACTGTTGGCTTTATCCTTTAACAATAGTTGATGGAAAGTAGGAACATGAGTTAGAGGCTAACCTGGGCTACATAGTGAGTTTGAGGCCATCATGGTTATACAATGAAACAATGAAACCCTGTCTCATAAAATAAAACAAAGCCAATCAAAAGAAGAATGGAAAAGGGGTTGAAAAGAAGAAAATAATGATTGGGTGGTGCTGGGAGCCGATTTGAATAGCTGCCATTACAAGATGGCATTTGGCCCCAGCCTCGCTTAATAGATAACTCCATATTAGGGTTGCAGTTCTTCCACCGGAAAACAGGGTGAGTTGTTGTGATCTAGCTGCCCACACTTCCCCTGACCGGCAGGGGAACATCCTGGTCTGTAATTGACAGGGATGTTCCCCTGCTTTCTTTCCTGCCTGTGGGTCTCCAGAAAAATAGTTAAAGTATCAAAGTATCAAAAGTTGCTAGGCAGACTCCCTATATAAGCAGCTATAGTTCAGAGCCCCTTGCCCCTTGCTTTCTGCTCTCCCTACAACCAAGAGGCTCCAATAAAGCATGATTTGAGAAGAATCCTCGTCTGGTGGCTGTTCCTTCCTGCTGGTCAGGGAGCTCGCCGCAGGGTGGGTTATTGTTCCACACATACACCTTAACATGCTGCAAGTTAAAACTACATTTTATTCTTCCCCACAAACCCTGTTTTTCTGTATACCTTGGTTCAGGCAGTGGTACCATCATACACTCTGACACTCAACTCAAAAATGAACTCATATCTCTTTTCCTTATTCACCTAAAGCTTTTGTTTAGTCCTAAAGGTCTGCCTTTTCAGCCTCCCAAATATCCAGATTACCAGACAATCTTCTGGCCCCACTCATTACCTTAATCTCCATTTCTTTTCATTTCAGTCTACTGAAACATAATCCCCCTTCCTGATTCTTTGAAAAGTTAAAAAAAATTAAGGTGCAAGTATTGTCACCATGTTATACTGCGGCATGCTAGTATGTTTTATAAAGTCTGCAACTTTCTGGAACTGTTTCCACAGAGAGCCTCGTCATAGTTTTTCTTATGTTACGGGGCATTGGAGCTCTCTTTGAAATTCCAACACTTGGGAGGCAGAGGCAGGTGGATTTCTGTGAGTTTCAGGACAGCCAGAGCTACATAGTGAGACCCTGTCTCAGAAAAAAAAAAAACAAAAAAGAAAATTTGAGGTTCACCTAATAAGTCTTGGGGGTTAAATTTAGTTCGTGTTTTACAGGACATTTATGTGTGGCTTGTATCATTTCTGGTCATAGTTATAAGCTGCTGGATTTATTCCTAAAAATAGTCTAACTGCACATCTTTGAAGCTAACTTTAGTACTTATTGGTCTATATTCTTTTCTAAAGAAGTTCTCCAGTCCCTTCATCTCATATAAGCTCAGGGCCCAATAAAATTGCACATTCCTCTGGCTAAGGCTCAGTTACCAGAGAAAAGGCTCAATGAATGGTAAAGAGTGCTTATTGCTCTTGCAGAGAATTCAGGTTCAATTCCCAGGACCCATAACGGTTCATGTCCTCCTCTAACTCCAGGTCCAGGGCCCTCTTCTGACCTTCTTCACACAGTCCTGCCCACACGTGGTTCACACACATTCACTCAGGCACTTCACACACACACTTTTTAAAACCTTCAGTAGCTTCTTATTCCTTAAAGGATAAAATCTAAACTTTTCATTTTTGTATTATAAAATCTCAATCTAATTCCTTACAGTATGTCTCCCCATGCGCCTCTATGCATTTGTGTACCTTATTTTTGTGTACAATGTTATTAAAGTTTTTTTTTAATCTGTGATCTCATGTGTCCCAGGCTGGGCTGGAACTTACACAGCTAAGGATGATTTTGAACATCTGATCCTACTGAGTACAAGGGCTACCATGTACGCAGTGCTGGGAATTGAACATTGGAGTTTGTGCATGCTAAGCAAGTATTACTATCAACTGAGCATATCCCATGCCTTAGGAAATCTTTATACATCCTCTTGGTCTCCCTGAAGTATAGCTTCTAACAGCAAGCAGCCTCTGAGGCTCTTAGCTTATTTTCCTCTTCTCTTTCCTCCCTTCTGCTTTGCTTTCATCTTAAACTCATGCCCCATCCTCTCAGATGGTTTTAGAGTTCTCCACCAGCTGGTAATCACAAACTCAAGAAGCTGAGGCTGAGGTGGAGGGGGGAAATGGGGCAACCAGGAGAGAGGAAAATTAATATTCACTTAATGAGCATCTTTTCGTCCTTATGTTTCTGTTTGCTAGTCAGAAAAATTGTTGTGTACACATTATCTTTTCCATACCCCTTTGCCTCTTTTGGTAAGAAAACAATTTTTAAATACACTTTCTTTTATAAACTAATGGGATCCTGTAGGAAAGTCATACAGTAAAAGAACTAGAGCTATTTCATTAATGTCTGAGGGGAAAAAAAACAGCGCCATCTTGAAGCATACTACATTCAGTCAGAAAACCCTGGTACAGATGTATGGAAATCCTTAAACTGTATTTGCTCCTGACGGAATTGAACCTGCAGGGCCGGTGAAGAGAGCTCGGGGACAGAAAGGAAAACTGACAGCTCAATGTGGGAGAAATCAGAAGGAGCTGTCCTCAACTTCCAGACTCTGGAATCACTTGCCTACTCTGTTTCTTGGTTTGGTGGTAATCACAAGTTTTCCTCTCACAGAATGAAGATTGAACCACAGCAGCCGTGGGCAGAAGACCTAGTGCGCTCTGAGGAGCGGAGCGGAGCTGCAGGGAAGCTGAAGCCCGCCCCCGCAGCCCACCCGGATCACTTGTGCAGTTGGGAGTCAGAGTTCGCCTCCCCTCAGAGGAGGAGACTAGGGAGGAGCAACGCGTGTTCGGAGGGAGGGAGGGAGAAGGACGGAGTCGCTTTCCTAACTCCCAGTTTGCCCACAGGTAGGGGAGACTTGGCTTCCAGGCCCCACTCAAAATGGAGCCAAACTACTGCCTCGCCTAAGATGGCGGCCTCTCCGCCTCTCAGCTCAAGGTCTCGAGCGCCGACGGGGCCGCCCCGCGGAGAAGCGCGTCCCCGGCTCTGCTGGGCGCCGCCCCGCTTTCCTCAAGGTGGCGCCCCGCCCCGTGACGTAACGGGGAGCCGGCGGCCTGACGTCCGGGGCTCCACCTTCACCTCCCATGCCCGGGCCTCCTAAGATGGCGGCGAGCCTGTTTCCTCCCGGACCGCCGCCACTCTCAATATGGTATCTGTTTACCATGTTTCTCCTCCCCTCTCCGCCTCAACTTCCTCGTTATTTTGAATAAACTTTATTGATGCCCTTGAATTTCCTGCCCCTGGTCCCGGGCCCTCCTGGCGACTCCTCCGGCGGTCTCTCCAGACCCGGTGGCCAGTTCCTCGGCTCGAGCCTGCCTCCTGACGAGCGAGCCAGCGACAAAGCCGCTCGCCGGTCGGTCGGCCGGCCCCCGCCCCCCTCCGGTCAGGCCTCGCCCTCTGGAAGGCTCTGAGCGGCCAGCCCGCGCAAGGTCTGTGGTGACTGCTGCCCTCAAGCCCCGGCCGACGACAGGCACTGCGTGACGCGGCATGTGGTTTCTAGGAGAAGGCAAGTAAGGCTCCCAGCCTCACAGTGGCGCTCCCAGAATTCCCCGCGCGCCGCCGCGGGGGCCGGAACTGCCCGGCTAGCCTCTGCTCCTCAGCAGAGCCGTGTTGCCCCGGAGCGAGCACAGCCGCCGGCCAGGCTCGGGGGCTGAGCCCTGCGTTTCGAGGACTCCCAGCGCCTTCGTCATGGAGACGCTCCCGTAGGGCTCGCGGCCGAGGGCGTTCCGCTCGCGCTGGGGGCGGGAAGAGCTTTCCTGTCAGTCGGGGAGGCGCAGAGAGAAGATCCTCGTAAGTTTAAGGGGCTTGAGCGCCGAGACTGTCGCGTCGGGTGAAGGCTCTAACAGTCGAGGGCTGCGGCTGGGCGCTCGGCCGACTGAGAGGACCGCCAGCCAGTGCCTGCCATTTGGGAGCGCTGGCAAGACAAGTCTTCGCTCAGTTTACCGGGTGTAAGGAAATTCTGGGCAGTTTCCCGGGGCTCCGGGGGGGGGGGGATCCTGTTCGGTGTCGGGGCTGAGGCGCGATTCCTGTCAGCTTTGGGGTTGCGACCTGGTCCGCTTCGGAGCGGCCGGCCGGGAGGGGAGGCTGTGGCGAAGGACGGACGGCAGCGTTGCTACTCCGAAGGCAGCCCCGAACCGAGATTGGACTCGGCTGCCCGGCGCTGCGGCTCCTCTTCCCGGGGGCTCCGGGGCGGTTTGGGGGTAAGCCGCGCAGACTTTGAGCGTCCGCGCATCTCGTGGCTTCCTATTTGGGGGCGAGGGAGTCTCTCTCCCTCAGCCTCCCTCTGCCCAGCCTCATCCTTTCTGCCGTGCTGGGCGTCCTGATAAAGGGAAGCCAGAGGCCAGCGGAGACAGGCTCCGCTGAGGGAAAGCTTTCCGATATTTCCATGAAACCCGGAAAGAAGTTGTCACCGACTTGAGGGCTGAGGGAGGCGTTTGGACGGCTGGGCAGAGGCGAGCGCAGGCAGAGGGTTCTCTCTGTTCCCGCTGAGGGGAAGAACTCCCGGGAGGTGGGTGGACTTTCTCCGCTCAGCTCCCTGGCACTCAGCAGCTGGGCTGCGTCCCGGCCGGCTCGCCGACTCCCTAGCTCCGCGCGGAGGTTGGTACCCAGGGGGTGGGGTGGGGGCGGGGACGCGGGACGGTTCGGAAACCCGAGGGGCGGGCTTCACTTTGTAACAAGTGGTGTTTGTGTCCAGCCGCCTTCTAGGCTAGGCGCTTGGCAAAGCGCTCCTTGCTGCCTTCTGACCCTCGCAAAGGCCCAAAGCTGGCCCGCCGCAAAGCGACCCACCCCCCTGTGAAGATGGCCTCGGTGCCGGTGTATTGCCTCTGTCGGTTGCCTTATGATGTGACCCGATTCATGATCGAGTGTGACATGTGTCAGGACTGGTTTCACGGCAGGTAAGAAGGGCTGGCCGGGTGTGTCGTGTGCTCACCAGCCCTCTCCGAGACGAGAGGGCCCCCTTTTCTACCCCTGCTCCGAGGCTAGCCCCTTCCTCAGTTTACTTTCAGTTCCCCGCCACTAGACCTAGGTTTTTCTATCTATCCGTCCTTGCAGACTAGGGCCTTGCGTGCTTATATGATTTTGTAGCTGCCTTCTAGCTACAAAGAGAGGATCAGTTTTGTATCTTGCCTGTTGTGTTTTCCCTCATATGCTGCCTTTGCGGGAGGCAGTACTGCATTTTTGAGATATCTGAGTCCAAGAACGTGGATTTCTTTGTAACTCACTATCAGTGGCCTTGGCCTGCTGCGTTTGCTTCTGTGAGCCTCCCTTACAAATCAATACCTCTTTCATAGCATTCAGTTAATGGAGGAAGAACTGGAATATTATTTTTGTGCAGTCTGCAGAACCATCTACCTAAATTAAATGTAAAAGATATAGGGTAAAACAACAGAATGAATGTACATGTCACCCAAGTTTCTAGTGAAGTTAGTATATGTAATAAAAATCCTAATATTATCATATTACTGGGAGGATTTGCACACTGGAGTATAATAAAAGCAGTATATGGTATCCTTCAGCTATATATTAGATTCAAGAATTTTTAGTTGTCAGTCTTAACTTTCAGAAGAGCTATTCCTATAATCTCAAAAGCAAAGTAAAGTTACTAGTATTACCAAAATTCTGACCTAAGCTGAGATTGCCTTGATGCATTACGTCCAAGTTCACATTTAATTGATTTTTACTGATTATTATGTACCTGGTACAGAGTTCTATTTTTTGCTCTATGTTATTTTTGTGTAATGGGGACAAACTTAGGGGTGATACCTTTTCCTTCACTCTGGAAATGTAGGAATTAAGATGTCTTTCATAAGGGCTGGGGAATGTAGTACAGCATGTAAAATGCTTGTATAGCACACTGGAAGATCTGAGTTCAATCCCACCATTGCATAAACTGAGTGTGATGGCATACACTTGTAATCTCATGACTTGGGAGTGACATAGTAGTACCATGCTAGCTTGGGATACATGATACCTTGTCTCAAAAAAAAAATCGTAACCAGGCATGGTGGTATGAATTTATAATCCCAGCTTTCTGAAGGAAGTCCTTTCTAATTTGCAATCCTCTATAATTTCCTGACTGAGGTCAGTGGGTCTCATGTTCAAGGCCTGCCTGAACTATAGAGAGCCAGTTGATGGACAACATGGGCAACTTAGCAAGATTCTGTCTCAAAATGAAAATAATGTAAAGAGCTTGGGATATAACTTAGTGGTAACCTTTTACCTAGCGTGTATAAGAGACTGGGTTTAATTCCCAGTATTACACATACCCAAAAGAAGTCAATATCCCTGGTTGTTTTTAATAGTGTTGATCAGGTGTCACTCCTCAGCTTAAATTATTCTCTCAATGGTTCCCCTGCAGAGTAAAATTCACTTTTTTTCTGTGAGAGACAGACCTTTTATGATCTACTTAGTTAATCTAGTTTCCTGCCATACCTACCCCCTTGTTTTGGGATACAGGGTCTCACTACTTAGCCTGGCTGGTCTGCAACTTGAAATGTAGTTCAGACTGGCCTTGGTGTCACAGAGATTCACATGCCTCTACTTCCCAAGTGTGGGAATTAAAAGTGTAAGCCCCTTATGTCAGCCTTGTTCTTTAGGAGCCAAGAAAGCTAAATTACCTCCAACCCTGAGAGACTCTCCTCCTCATGCTCCTTTGTTTTTGCATGTACCATACCTTTGATGCTCTCCCCTATACAGCTCACAGAATACTTCTTCCTCTGGATTCCTCTTGTACTTTGTATACATCTTTATTTAAAAAATTTCATCTTAGTTCGAGACCAGCCTGGTCTACAGAGCTAGTTCCAGGACAGGCTCCAAAGCCACAGAGAAACCCTGTCTCGAAAAACCAAAAAAAAAAAAAATTCATCTTATAGTTATACATATGTCTGTGTCACTACCTGGGAATACAGGTATCTTTTTTTATTTTTAGTATTTTTAGAATCTGGTTCAATGATAAACATGCAATAGATGTTGAGTATGTTTTTGAATAAATGAAGGAGGCTTCATGAAAAAGCTATTGTACTGTAGCCATTAGTTTGGGTTGTATATGAGGTGTGTAAGTTCAGTATCTGGACAAACAGTCTTTTGCTTACAGTATTGCTATCTGGGAGCAGAAAACAGGAATGAATGCTTCCTAAGTACTTATTCTGTGTCTGACTCCATAACTGACATTCCATAAATTATTTTGTCTATACCCAAGTCTGAAAGTTAAAAATTTTTTCTGCTTGTGTATGTGTTTATGTTTGTGGGTGTGTACACTTGGGTGTGTGTATGTGGAGGCCAGAGGTCAATCTCAGGCTTCATTGCTTAGGAGCCACCCACCTTGTTTTTTTAGAGATACTGTTTCCCATTGGCCTGGTATTTCATGAGTAGGCTAGGCTGGCTGACCAAAGAGCCCCAGGAATCTTCTCATTTTTGTCTCCCCACCACTGGGATTACATGTAGTCCAAGGTTTTTATATTTATTCTGGAGTGAACTGAGGTCTTATTGTTTGTCTAGTAAGCATTTTGCTCACTGCGCTTTCTCCCCAGCCTAAAAGTTAGATCTGTGAGAGAGTGTGCTGCTGTGAGTAACATACCTGACATCCTCTCCAAGTCCCTGCATGTGCACACAGGGATGCATATATACCATACTCACAGCAGCACACTCTCTCACACTAAACCTAGAATTTAGGTTGGGCTAGCTGGCTAGTGAGCTCCAGAAATCCACTTGGCAGTTTCCCTTCAGTGCTAGGGTAATGCAACTTGTGGCCATGCTCAGTTTTATGTTGGTTTTGGGAATTTGAACTCAGGTCCTCTTGCTTTTATAGCAAACATTCTTTATCCACTGAGCCATCACTCTAGTTCCTGAAAGTTAGATTCTAAAATTACATTTATTTATTTGTGTGTGTGTGTGTGTGTGTATGTGTATGTGTATGTACACAGGCTTGCTTGTGCGCACATATGGCATGATATGCATGTGGAGGTCGGAAGACAATTTGCAGGAGTCAGTTTTCTCCTTCTACCAAGTGGGACCAAGAATGAACTCAGGTTGTCAGGCTTGGTGACAAGCACCACCTGCTGAGCCATCTCATTAGCCCCAAACCAGATTTTTAAAAGAGTGATTTTTTTTTAAAAAAAAAAAAACGGGGTTTTGAGGCACAGGCCTGTAATTTCAGCTACTTTGGAGACTGAGGAAGAAGGATTGCAAGTTCAAGGCTGGACTGTGCATATTGTACAGGTGAGACATGCCCATTATAGAAAATGCAGAAAGTAATAGATGGAAATAAAAAATCATCTGTTAGTCTGTTAGGTACAATTCACTGTTAATTACATATTAACTCTTATCTTTTGATTTATAATGTATGTTTTTGTAGGTTAGGATTATATCAAATATCATTTTGTGGCCTCCCTGCCCCCACACCTAACATAATGTGGGTATCTGCCAGGTTGTTAAATAGTCATCTAAAATGTGTTTCTGATACCTTGTCATGTATATGTTTGGCCCCAGTTACTTGGTCATTCCCTTTATGTTTGTATACTAACATTATTTGTTTTCTTATATTAGCTACCGAAACTTAAGAAGTTTTTGTTTTGTTTTGTTTTTCAAGACAGGGTTTCTTTATGTAACAGCCCTGGCTGTCCTGTAACTCGCTTTGTAGACCAGACTGGTCTTGAACTCACAGAGATCTATCTGCCTCTTCCTCTTGAGTGTTGGGATTAAAGGCATATGCCATCACTGTCCAGCTGAAACTTAATTATGGGTTTATTGGCCAGATCTGTCTTTAATCACATTTCTGAGGTGTATTCTGTTTTTGTTTGTACATTCTGACACAAGTTTCTTGAAAGCATCCAGTTTTAAAAATCTCCTCTGCTTCTTTCTGTGGGCTGCCAGAGAACAAGGAACCTAGCTGAAAACCAGATCCTTAATGGGCAGCTGGCTGCTCTTACTTAGTACACCCTCACCCTGCTGTGCTCATTGTACTCTAAGGTTTTACTTTAGCTCAATTGGAAATTACTAAATATTGTAGACTTTTCATGATTGCTTACAATAGTTAATCATGCAGACCCGGTGTGTGTGTCGTGTGATTATGTGTGTGCTTGTATGTGTATGAGTATTAGCATATACTTGTGAGCCCACAGAGGCCAAAGAAGACATTAAGTGTTTTGCTGTATCACTCTCTGGTTTATTTCCTTGAGACAGTTTGTCACTGAACTTTCAGTTAAATTAATGACTAGCAAGTCTCTTCTTCCCTTCTTCCTGCTTTTTGCCCCTCATGGGACTTGGGTTACTACCATACCTGAGTTTTTCCTGGGTACTAGGATCTGTTTTCTAAGGTCCTCAGACTTGCAGAGCAAGCCCTCTTATCACTGAGCCATTTCTCCTGCCCCAATCTCACAGATTTTATGTCCACAAATGCCTAGAGATTATAGAAATCTGTTTACACCTTTGATAGACTTTTGAAGTTCAGTTAAGGATTATGGTACATAATGACAAGTTACTACCTGGAGTGGAAGTGAAGAAAGACAACTATGCTATTTTGATGATAAAAATCTGGGCCTGCCAGGGGGGTCTTTAGTTCCAGCATTTGTGAGGCAGAGGCAGGCAGACCTCTAAGTTTGAGGCAGCCTGGTCTATAGAATGAGTTCTGTCTCTAAAAGAAAAAAAAAGCATCCTGTGGAGGTTGTGACTTTCTGAGCATAGATTTGAGTTGCAGATTTTCTGACTCTAGAGACAATATTCTCAAAATAAAAAAATAATGACAAATAGTTTCATTCATCTATAAGGCAGTTGAGTTGTGCAAAACACTCTTGTTTTGTAGAGCAGTGTCTTTTAGTGTACATCACAATTATTTGAAAGACCCATTAAGAAAGCAAGATAGATTTCAACCTCAGTTTCTGATTCAATAGGTAAATGAGGCCCACATTTGAGAAACATAAATTTAAAGCAGTATCAATTTCTTCTCCTTCCATAGAGTATGATAACATCTGATATTGGAGGATGGATGAAATAACATTATTGTTACTGTACACCAATTATTGTCAAAGTGTTTCATCTCTGTGAGACCTTAGTTTTCCTTATAATGGTTATGATAGTTTAAATAGAAATTATTATATACATGTTAGTTTTTTATTAGCATATAATGGATCTTATGGCATTTCTTTTCATCATTTATTTGTTTTTTATTTTGTTTGTTTGTTTGTTTGAGGCAGGGTTTTTCTATGTAACAGCCCTGGCTGTCTTGGAACTCACTCTGTAGACCAGGCTGGCTTTGAACTCACAGAGATCTGCCTGACCCTGCCTCCTGAGTGCTAGGATTAAAGGTGTGTGGCAGCACTGTGCTGGAGTTTTAATTAGCTTGGTTTTATGCAGGTTATTTTTGTATTTTTTTGGTTTTTCGAGCCAGGGTTTCTCTGTATAGATTTGGAGCCTATCCTGGAACTTGCTCTGTAGACCAGGCTGACCTCAAACTCACAGAGATCCGCCTGCCTCTGCCTCCTGAGTGCTGGGAGTAAAGGCATGCACCACCAAGGCCTGCCAGTTTTATGCAGATTTTGTGCTGTGCTATCATATCTGTTGTGGTCTTATGAGTGCAACGACTCTATCCTGTCCAGAAGACATCGTTTCACAGCAGTCTTCCCCATTCTTATAATTTTAGTGCATCTTCTTCCACAATGCTCCCTGAACCTTTAGGGAAAGGGTGTGATAAGTTCCCTATTCTTACAATTTTTCTTCCCTTTCTACTATGTTCCCTGAACCTTGGGAGTGTGTGTGATATAGATGTCTCATTTATGGCTGAGCACTCCACAGTGACTTATTCTCTGCATTTTGACCAGTTGTGAGTTTCTGTATTAAACATCATTCACTACATAGAGAAACTTCTCTGATGAAGGGTCCATAGATATTTAGAAACATTTAGAAGGCAGTATAATGGAGGTAAAGTTTTAAGTGGGGAATGGGAAATGAGGGTAGAGAGAAAACCAACACTAAAGATATTTGAAAAAGTCATATAAAAATGCTGTTTTATAAGCTTCTTGTTATATGTACATACATGCACATAGATCAGTTTAATTCAAGCGGAGGGATAATGTTCATCTCCAAAAGCTATAGATTATCAAAAATCCCAGTGCCAGGTATGAAATACCCCATTTGTCAAAGTGGTCCTGGAGACCCCTTCCCTCCCAAAAAACAATACAGGGTATTGTCATTGCTTTTGGTTACTCATTAGAACTTGCTGATAAGATCCTATCGCTGAACATATCATATACTTTGATCATAGAACATGGAAAATTCAACCTGGTTCTGACTTGGAAGCATTCTTCTTACTAGCTAACTTTCATAGTATCAGAAAATGTTTTTGTAGTCTTCTGGGGAAGAAAGACCATCAACAGCCTTTGCCAGCTGTGAATCTGTGAGCTACAATAATGACTGGCCTGGCAAGATATGTTCATTGGTTCAGTAGTAGCATGAATGCTATGTTGGTAACCAAAAGCTTTCTAATTGGACTTAGGGCCTATTCCACATGGGGAACTCACGTTTTGTTCTATAAACGTAGCCAAGACCTATAGTTAAGGAAGTTATAGGCCCTACTACTATTTTGCTAAAGGGATGTGCCTGAATTAATCTTTTAATATTTTTTTGGTTCCATTTATTCCTTCTTTCCTTTCCCCTGCCTCCTCTCCTTCCCCCCTTTTTCCTTTCCTCTGTGTGTGAGCATTCGTGCATGTGTGTGCACATGTGGAGATCAAAGGACAACTTGATGAAATCAGTTCTCTCTACTATGTGGGACTCTGGGATCAAACTCACGTCATCAGGCTTGCAGAATAAGCACCTTTACCTTGTTTAGCTGTTTGTCAGTCTTCTTTTTTATCCTTCCATTTTTCAGAATTTGACTCTTATTATTGTGTGTATATATTTTGACGTATGTGTATTAGTGAGGGCATACATTTGCCATGCGCTTGTGTGGAGGTCAGAGGAAAACTTTCAGAAGACAGTTCTCTCCTTCAGTCATGAGGCAGGATCTCTCTTGTTTCTGCCTTGCTGTGTACTCTGGGCTAGCTGGCCTGTGAACTTCCAGGTGATTCTTTCATCCCCACCTTATCTCCCTATAGAGACTAGTGGGATTATAGACGTGCTCCACTTTAAACCTGCTTTCTACATTGAATCTGGAGATCTAACTCAGGTTATCAGGCTTACATGGCAAGCACTTTTACTCTCTGAACAATCTTGCTGGTCTCTTTTCATAGGTATTTATCTGATACTAATATACCCATCCTACTGGGTGGTGGTGGTGCACACCTTTAACTCAATACTCGAGAGGCAGAAGCAGGCCTGGTCTACAGAGCTACACAGAGAAACCCTGTCTCGAAAAACATACATATACATACATACATACATACATACATACATACATACATATATATATATCCACCCATGCCTACTTTCTTTTGATTAAGGGTGATTTTGTATATTTTTTACCCCATTTTCTTTTTGCTGTGCTCAAACCGAGTCAATTCCAGGCATTCTGTCATTGAACTACACCCAGCTGTTATCCTTTCCTTTCAGCCTACACTTATATGAAATAGGACTTTGTTTTTAAAGAGTGTGTGTGTTGCTCACATGTTGTATGTTGTAGTGGGGCAAGAAGGCATGCATACAAAATTTAGAGTTGATTCTCCTCTACCGCTACATAAATTCTAGGGACTGAACTCAGGTCTTCTGGCTTTGAGGCAGATGCTTTTTACTGGCTGAATCATCTTGCCAGCCCTTGTTTTGTTTTTTTGAGAAAGGCTCTTACAGAGCTCTTTCCTCAAACTTGGCTCTGTGCTGAGGGTGACCTTGAACTCCTCTGATCCACCTCCCATCACCTTTTGTGGTCTGAATACAGGCCTGAGATAGGAAACCAGATAGAATCTTGAGTAAAACTTGCAACTATTCTGGCACCTCTGATCTTTGAGTCCCACTTGGTTCCAGTTTGACTGCCCTGGAACTCACTATGTAGACCAGCCTGACTTGAGCTCAACAGAAATCCAACTGTCTTAGTTTCCTAAGTACTAGGATTAAAGACATGCACCACTATGCTGGGCTTGAAACTCTTATTTCAAAAGTCGAAATTGAGCTAGAGTTTTAACTAAGTGGCAGAGCACTTGGCCCTAGGTTCAGTCCCCAGCCACAAAACAAACAATAGTAACAACTGAAATTCTTGTGTATTAGTTACTTTTTTTTTGTTTGTTTTTTGAGACAGGGTTTCTCTGCGGTTATTAGTTACTTTTTTATTTCTGTGAGAAAACACCATAACTGAAGCAATTTATAGAAGGAATGAAGGAATGGTTTATTTGGGTTTATGGTTCTGGAGTGATAAGAGTCCATCACCATCATGATAGGGAGGCATGGAAGAAATCACCACACATGGCAGCAGGAAAAGCAGCAAGGAAGCACATGGCTTTTGAAACCTCAGAGCCCACCCCCAGTGACAGTCTTTCTCTAGCTAGACCACACTTCCTAAGCCTACCCAAACAGTGTAATCAGCTGTGGACACAGTATTCAGATGCCCAAGAACATGGATTCAGATTACCACCACACTATGGTAGCCTGAGAAACAGAAAAGCTTTTTTATTTTTATGAAGAAGAAACGCCTTTCTTTTGCAGTAAACATTTTCATTTATATAACTGGCACTCTGTGTAAGGGATAAAAAGTGAGACCAGAGAATCAAGGCCTTTTTAGACTCTGTAGATCAGGCTGGCCTCGCGTAGAGTTCCACCTGCCTCTGCCTTCCGAAGTGCTGGGATTAAAAGTGTGTGCCACTATTGTAAGCCTGGTCAATTAATTCAAGAAAAATAGGGCCGGGCAATGGTGGCGCACACCTTTAATCCCAGCACTCAGGAGGCAGAGGCAGGTGGATCTCTGTGAGTTCGAGACCAGCCTGGTCTACAGAGCTAGTTCCAGGACAGGCTCCAAAGCCACAGAGAAACCCTGTCTCGAAAAAGCAAAAAAGAAAAAAAAAAAGAAAAATAGGGAGGGTCTAGAGATATGGCTCAGCAGCTAAGAGCTGTTCCAGAGGATCTGAGTTCAAATCCCAGCATCCATGTTGGGCAGTTCACAACTACTTGTAACTTCAGTTTCAGAGGTTCCAATGCCCTCTTCTGGCTTCCAGGGATAGCTTCCAACACATACACATATACATTAAATTTTTAAAAAGTTAAAAAAGAAAAATAGGGAGTTTTTGAAAGGTTTTAGGGATGAGATTATAAGATCACATTTGTTTTTTTATTTAATTAATTGATTTTATATGTTTTTGTATGCCTGGGTGTATGTATGTACACAATATGTGTGCAGCAGCCCAAGGAGCTCAGAAGAGGGTGTTGGATCTCTTGGAACTGGAGTTCTGGATCCTCTGCAAAAGCAGTAAGCACTCTTAATTGCTGAGCCATCTCTCAACCCCACAATTGTTTTTTTAATTACTGTTTTAGTATGTAGATTCATTTGTGTGGACACAGAGTAGAGGCTTGGAATCTAGTTGGGTGAACAGGCCAATAATTCTAGTTAGAGATCATAACAACCTGTATTAGGGCAGCAACAATAAGAATGACAGAAGAACATAACTGATAATGAATTAGGATATAGAACTGGGTGGTGGTGGTGCATGACTTTAATCCCAGCACTTGGGAGGCAGAAGCAGGCAGATCTCTGTGAGTTCGAGGCCAGCCTGGTCTACAAGAGCCAGTTCCAGGACAGCTAGGGCTTTTACACAGAGAAACCCTATCTCAAACAAACAAACAAAAAGAATTAGGATATAGAGTTGAGCTTTTTTTTTTTTTTTTTTTTTTTTTTTTTTTTTTTTAAATATTTATTTATTTATTATGTATACAATATTCTGTCTGTGTGTATGCCTGCAGGCCAGAAGAGGGCACCAGACCCCATACAGATGGTTGTGAGCCACCATGTGGTTGCTGGGAATTGAACTCAGGACCTTTGGAAGAGCAGGCAGTGCTCCCAACCTCTGAGCCATCTCTCCAGCCCAGAGCTGAGCTTTTGAATTTTATACCATGTTTTGTTTTTTTGTTTTTGTTTTTAAGTTGTGTACCATGTTTAACTGTTACCCATTTTTTTAAAAAAGTCATTTTGAGCTATGTGAGTGTAGAAAGAATGTTTGACTTTGAACTGTCAGAGGGAGAGCAGACAAGAGGGGATGAAAGAAAAGTGGAATGAGGGGGTTTTTGTTGTTTATTAAGGTCAGTGCGCTTGTTTAAATGGTATTGTAAAGAAAGGAGAGAAAGAAACAGGGTAAGAGATTGAAGACACTTTAGAAAGAAGGGACAATTAATTGAGGAAGTAAAAAGATATATTACCTAGACTCAAATCCTGACTTTAGGAGGAAGGAAAGATAGTACTTCCATTGTAATAGGAGGAAAGGATGAGTAAAGAAAGTGGAGTTGGTACTAGGAAGTCAAATTAGTTCTTGTTTATTTCACTTGTTTTTTCCAAGAAGGAAGTAAGTCATTTACATGGAGATAAGGGAAAGATAGTGGGATCAAGATTAGAAGTTTACTGTGGATTGTGGGATGGAAAGAGCTAAGGAAATTGTAGGAGGATTATCAAGCAGCATAATTTATATATTTTAGACAGTGATTTTTTTTGCCTCCAAAATTGGACAATTTTTTTTTTAATCCAGCACACCCAGTAGTCTAGTGTTAGATAGTGGGATTGAGCTAGGGATAGATTTGTAAATATGATGCAGCATAGTAGGGTAAGTGAAGAATGCTGGAATTTAAGCTAGATAGTAAATAGGTTGAAGTCAAGAATAGGTGGATTTGGCAGGGGTTTGGTGCCATAGGCCTGTAATCCCAGTGCTTGCTTATAATCCCATTATTCAGGAGCTAAGGCATAAGGATTATGAGTTCAAGGTCACCCTAAACTACACATCAAGACCTTGTCTGAAAGCAAAGCATAAAGTTAAAGGGAATGCACTGAGTGTAGTGTTGTCGCACAGGCCTTTAATCCTGGTGCCAGGAGGCAGAAACAGATATCTGAGTTTCAGGCCATCTAGGACTACACAGTGAGACCTCATTTCAAACAACAACAACAGAACAAATTAAATAAAGAGTGGGTGAAAAGTAGGAGCAGCTAGGGTTTCTTTTGTGAACAAAGAACAGGTGTAGTGAGACTTGCATTGATATACTTATGGTCAAAGAAGTGGTGCATGTATTTCATATTCCCGAAGTGAAACAACTGCTGGACAAAATCTGGGGGATGGTCATGCGAGTAGCTGAAATGAGAGTGGGGGTAACTACCTGAAGATGATAAGATCAAAGAAGAATGAACCCAGGAAGTTGGGTCCCCATGCTAATTATTGATACTAGGTTGAATATTGAAAAGATTTGGGGTGGAGAAAAATCTGTGTGCAGGTTCTTTGAGTGAAGGGATGTGTTGGGGAGAAGGTAACTGGAAGTAAAGAAGAGCAGGAAGTGGTATGACTGCCTGGTATGAAACTTAAAGAACAGTCATTATCTCACACAAGGCCTGATGGTTAACGTTAGTTGTTAACTTGATGAAAACTAGAATCACTGGGAGTTGGACCTTAGCATGCCTGTGGGAAATTATCTTGATTATATTCTTTTTTTTTTTTTTTTTTTTTTTTTTTTTTTGGTTTTTCGAGACAGGGTTTCTCTGTGGCTTTGGAGCCTGTCCTGGAACTAGCTCTGTAGACCAGGCTGGTCTCGAACTCACAGAGATCCGCCTGCCTCTGCCTCCCGAGTGCTGGGATTAAAGGCGTGCGCTCTTGATTATATATTTTTTTTTAAATATTTATTTATTTATTATGTATACAATATTCTGTCTGTGTGTATGTCTGCAGGCCAGAAGAGGACACCAGACCTCATTACAGATGGTTGTGAGCCACCATGTGGTTGCTGGGAATTGAACTCAGGACCTTTGGAAGAGCAGGCAGTGCTCTTAACCACTGAGCCATCTCTCCAGCCCCTCTTGATTATATTTTAATTGAGGTGGGAAGACCCGCACACTGTGAGTGGCACTTTTCTGGGTGATGTAAACAGAAAAGGAACTGAGCAGCGGTAGATACTCATTGCTTTCTTCTTCCTGACCTGGACTCAATGTGATCAGATGTTTCAAGTACTTGCTGCCTTGACTTTCCTACCGACATGCACCTTTGAATTGTGAACTATGAGCTGTCCTTAAGTTGTTTTTGTTCATGACATTCTGTCATGGTAACAGGAAAAGAAACTAAAGCACAAAGTAGAGATAATCTCAAATTCTCACAGGAGAGTTAAAAAAGTCATCTACTGAACTTCCCTGAGTTGTCAACGCCTGGAAGAATACAAGGCTTCCATCTGATAGAACTCTTAACACAGTGCTCCTTAGACTCTATGATGAAGAACCAGCAAATAGTTTCCTTTATTTTCACTCTATAACAAATGGATTTTGTAGAATAAAAAGAATGACTAGAAAAATAATCTGAACAAAAAGCAATATAATAAACTCCAATTTTTCATTATTAGATTCAATGACTATTACAGCATCCTGTCAGATTGCTGAGAAGTTATACCTATTTTCACTTTCTGTACTTAACATAGATCTGTAATCAACAGTTCACAGATCAGTATTGGACTATAGATTACACTTTGAGTGGTACTAGTATGAAGAAAATATAGTTTCCTTGAAGAAAAACCATATTTGGTTAAACTTGGAAAGTAAAGGTTTTTTTTGTATTTTGGTTTTATTTTATTGTTTTAAATTGAGCTATAAATTTTTCTCCCCTCCCCTCTCTTCCTCTCCCCTCCCCTTCTACCCTCTCCTGTGGTCCTTATGCTCCCAATTTACTCAGGAGATCTTGTCTTTTCCTACTTCCCATGTAGATTAGTTCCATGTATGTCTCTCTTAGATGTATCTTGGTTTTAAATGAGTTTAATCAAAGTTGGCCTCCTGATTCCCCTGCTCCCATCTCTGAAGTTCTTTTTTTTTTTCTTTTTTTCTTTTTCGAGACAGGGTTTCTCTGTGGCTTTGGAGCCTGTCCTGGAACTAGCTCTGTAGACCAGGCTGGTCTCGAACTCACAGAGATCCGCTTGCCTCTGCCTCCCGAGTGCTGGGATTAAAGGCGTGCGCCACCATCGCCCGGCCTCTGAAGTTCTGATATTACTGGTATATTAGTTACTTTTTTATTACTGTGATAAAGCACCATGACCAAAGCAACTTATGAAAGAAAGCATTGAATTGGGGCTTATAGTTCTAGAGAATCCACATTTATGATGGCAGAGAGAAGGAGGCAGCAGAAATAGCTGAGAGCTCACACTTTAAACCTTAAGCTGGAATTAGAGAGCACACTGGGGATGGTTGGAGTCTGTTAAAACCTCAAAGTCTGCCTCCAGTGACACACCTCCTCCAACAAGGCTACACCTCATCCTTCCTAAGTAGTTCCGCAGTCTGGGGGAACAAGTATCCAAATATATGAGCCTGTGGGGGTTATTATTCAAACAACCACAGAATGAATGCATGTATCACCAATCCTGGCAAGTGTTTCTTGAAGGGGGAAAACAACAAAAAGCTTTAGGGTAGTGAGGGGTAATATCTGGATTTGGCAAAAAGTAGTATCATTTACTCTGTGCCTGTCTCTTTGTTCATTGTGCTATGACTTTTATGTACATTATCTGCTTTGTAACATAAGGGGCTACTCATGGGGTTTCTGCCCAGTTTCCCACAGCCAGCAGACCCCAAAGAAAATCACACAGAGATCTCCATAAGATTATAAACTGATTGGCCCATTAGCTCAGGCTACTTATTAGCTCTTGTAACTTACATTAACCCATTATTATTATCTATTTTAGCCACATGGCTTGGTACCTTTTTCAGTGGGTTAGGTCACATCCTGCTTCTTTGGTGGTCTGGGCAGGAATGGAGGGAATTAGGCTTCCTTCTTCCTAGCATTTCTCCTGTTCTCATCATCCTGCCTCTACTTCCTGTCTGGTTGACCCACCTATACTTCCTGCCTGGCCAATCAGTGTATATTTAAAACATGATTGATAGAATATAGACAGTTCTCCTGCACCACTCCTCTAACCTCTACAGAGTTGATGGTTTCCTGATTTCTTGACTTCCTACAGGTTTATAGAGTTAGAAAGATGAAAGGGACTTGATTTCAGGAAATTTGTTATGATCTTGGCTGAAATAATTTGAGCTCTACCATGTTTTTATGCACCTCGCTGTATGTGGTTAATAAAAAAATTTAAGCATTTAACCATAGCCAGAAATGATTTGAAGGGTTCTTGTCACCTTCCTTTGTAAGGGAAGTGTTTAGTATGTGAAACTACTGCCTTATGTACAAGCATACAAAATTAAATCTCTCTTAAACTTTAAAATATGAAATAACATGTGGTCATTGTAGCAAGTAGAAAATTCAAATGAAGCTGTAAAAGATTACCTAAAATTTTTCATTCATAGTTGTTGGCCATAAAATATTTCTAGTAATTTTATTTAATAAATTATCTCAGCAAATTTATAAGTTTGGGTTCTATGTTGAAATAGTGTTTTGGAGCCAGATGTGGTTGCTTACACCTTTAATCTAAGTACTAGGGAGGCACAGGCAGATGGATCTTTTTGAATTCCAGGACAGCCAGGGCAGTTGCAGAGGAACCCTGTCTTGGAAAACAAAAACAACAAAAAGAAGAAAAGAAAGAAAGAAATAGTATTTTGGATGCATAAAGCAAGATAAAATGTCATTAAAATAAGACCTGTTTTTATTATTTTGAGACAAGTTTTCCCTATATAGCCCAGGCTGGTCTAATATTTGAGGGTAGCCAGAAACACATGATAATCCTGCCTCTGACTCCAGAATGCCAGAATGTGGAAATTAGAAGTTTGGAGTAGAACATCAGGCTCTTTTATTTATTTATTTATTTATTTATTTTTGGTTTTTTCGAGACAGGGTTTCTCTGTGGTTTTGGAGCCTGTCCTGGAACTAGCTCTTGTAGACCAGGCTGGTCTCGAACTCACAGAGATCCACCTGCCTCTGCCTCCCGAGTGCTGGGATTAAAGGCGTGCGCCACCATCGCCCGGCTCTTTTATTTTTTAATGTGGCTGTTTGAAACATTTAGAATTACTTATTTGGTTTCTATATTTCTGTTCATTCACATATGAATGCTCTAGTTTCTTTCAGCTTTGATCATTCTGAACCCTAATGAAGTTTTTGTTTGTTTGTTATTTAAAACAAGGTTTCTCTGTATAACAGCTTTGGCTGTCTTAGAACTTGCTTTGTAGATCAGTCTGGCCTCGAACGTGGAGATCTGCCTTCCTGTGTCTCCTGAGTGCTGGGATTAAAAGCATATATTACCACTGCCCAACTCTAATGAAGTTTTAATGACATTTTGTCATCATTGTTTTAGACCAGTAGAATTTTGCACTAATGAAAATGTTTTGTAGTCTGCGTGATATAGTAGCTGCTAACTCCATGTGGCTGCTGAAATATAGCTAGGGTGATAAAAGTACTACTTTTAAATTTTACTTAATTTTTTTTTTTTTTGGTTTTTCGAGACAGGGTTTCTCTGTGGCTTTGGAGCCTGTCCTGGGACTAGCTCTGTAGACCAGGCTGGTCTTGAACTCACAGAGATCCACCTGCCTCTGCCTCCCGAGTGCTGGGATTAAAGGCATGCACCACCACCGCCCGGCTTACTTAATTTTTTTTAATTTACTTTTATATGTATGAGTGTTTTACCCACATATATGTATGTGCACCATGTGCCTTGTGCTAGTGGAGGCAAGAAGAGGAAATCATATCCCCTGGAACTGGAGTTAGAGAGGATTGTGGACTTCTGGGTGCTAGGAATCAAAAACCAGTCTTTTCGGTGTTTTGGAAGAGCAACTCTTTACTGCTGAGCGACCTCTCCAGCCCCCAATTTTACTTAATTTTAATTAATATAAATAGCCACATGTGCTATGCAGCACTCACTGTTCTAGAACTTTTAAAAGAAGAAAAAAAAATCTTACAAACCTTGGCTATTTTTTTTTTCTTTTCCAGTTGTGTTGGTGTTGAGGAGGAGAAAGCTGCTGATATCGACCTATACCATTGCCCCAACTGTGAGGTCTTACATGGACCCTCCATTAGTAAGTAGATGTTAAGAGTTTTCATCAGGAAGTGATCAAGGGGAGAAACAAATCAAAGGTAGTTTTGAAGAGCATTTGCCTTTGTGCAAATTGCCTTTGCCTGAGTGTCTCAGACATTACTGCTTACGCAAGTCCGACATGCCTGCAGCTATTGCACTGAGAGGACAGAAGTACATAGCTTTATCTCCCTCTCTATTTAGCAACTGCCTAGAGGAAGCACACTCTCTTCCCCAGGAACTTTTCTGAGTATAAGAGAGTCTCTAATTCTAGATGCCTCCTGGGGTTTTAGATTAGAAAATAACCTATTGAGTATGGAGGCCTTTGTTCATGGAATCTTAGCTCCTGGCCATTCTAACTCATGACCTCTTGTCTTTTTCTGGTTTAGTGAAGAAACGCCGTGTGTCTTCCAAAGGGCATGATACTCACAAGGGAAAACCAGTGAAGACTGGGAGCTCTATGTTTATTCGAGAACTCCGGGGTAGGACTTTCGACAGGTGAGGACTGTTTGTCCAAAGGAATATTAAGCATCAGGGCTATGGAAAGCTGAACATATTTCCCTTCAGCTTCTCAACTGACAGTGCTTCTCTCATGTCTGGATTATCTTCTGGGCCCTGCAAAATCTCCTATGGGTGGAAACTTCTGTTTTGGTCAGTTTCTAAGTAACAGTGGCTAGAGTTTCACTTGATGTTTAGAGTACATGATGGTCTATTTACAAAAATCTGCAGTAGTTGGGAAGCAACATTTGTCTTAGTCAATTTATAAGCATTTGAGGAATGCTAGAATTGGAAGAATTCTTTTTGTTTTCCCCTGTGTATATTAATTTTATGAAGTAATGTGCTTTGTTATGACATTTCCATATGTTACAAAATGTACTTTGATCATAGTCACCTATTCAATGACCCTTTCTTATTCCCTCCCCCTTTCCTCTTCCATAGTCATAACAGTCTTCCATTTAATGTCTGGAAGAATTTTTAATGATCAGCAAATTTAATTCTCTCATTGTAGAGGAGAGAAAACTTTAAAACATTCTTTTGTCTTGTATTTCTTTTTCAGCCAAAAATGTTTTCGTTTTTTTTTTTTTCAATTAACCTGGGTTTATTAACAGCCAAAAATGTTTTCTTTTTTTTTCAATTAACCTGGGTTTATTAAAAACAAATTAAGTACTTTTTGAACAAAAACAATGAGTTGAATAAATAAATACTGTGTGGTTTTTAAATTCATTGAACTGTTTTCAGGTTTCCTGTTCTTCAAGTGTTATTTAGATTATTTTTCTAATTTATTGGTTTAAAAAAATTTAAAGGCTGTCAGTCTACCTCAGACCCCTCAGATCCGTTCTTCTACCTATGTCAGCTAATTTCTTTTACATTCTTTCAAAAATACTCTTTGTATCCACATATATGTGTTTGTGTGTCCTTTTTTATTTTTTGAAACAATGGAAACACTATGTTTTGTACATTACTTTTGTTTTTAAGCCTAAATTATATGTCTTGGACATGAAATCACAAATATATAATCCACAAGTCTTACACAGATATTCTTTATTCTCATTCATGGTCATTTAGTATTTCATTGAATGGATATATATTTTATTTAACCAGTCTTTTATTGATGGCTATTTAAATTGATTTCAGTATTATACCATTACTGAGAAAGCTTCTGTAGTCAATATCTTTAGTTTTCAGTGGTAAATATTGAACCTAGGCCTTATGCATGCTAGGCAAGTACCCTACTACCGGGCTATATGCGAAGCCTCAGTGAATATCTTTGTACTTAAGTTTCTTGCTTATGTGACAAGTACAGTTGTAGATTTAACTGTGAAAGTGAAATTGTTAGGTCAAAAGAATATGCCTGAAGAATCTATAAATAGCTGGGCGGTGGTGGCGCACGCCTTTAATCCCAGCACTCGGGAGGCAGAGGCAGGTGGATCTCTGTGAGTTTGAGGCCAGCCTGGTCTAGAAGAGCTAGTTCCAGGACAGGAACCAAAAGCTACGGAGAAACCCTGTCTCGAAAAATCAAAAAAAAAAAAAAAAAAAAAAGAATCTATAAATATTCCTAGTTGTTTGCATAAAGGTTGTACAGTTTTATATACAGACATTTTGTCAAGGCTCCTGATTTTACTATATCCTGGCCAATATTTTTTTTAATGTTAAACCTTTTGTTCTAATCAAAATTTAGTGAAATCTTTTTAACTTTTGCTACCTTAATTATGAAAGAGGTTGATTTTTGTATACTTATGACTCCTTTGTTTGGTTTTGGTTTTTCAAGACAAGGTTTCTCTGTTGCCCAGGAAGTTCTGGAACTCACTGTGTAGACTAGGCTGGCCTCAAACTCAGAGATCTGCCTTCCTATGCCTCCTGAGTGTAGGGGTTAAAGGTGTGTACCACCCTTGCCCGGTTATTTATGAGTCTTCTTTATTGACAGTTTTCCTTTTTTCTAAAGCATTTCTCATATTTTTATTGAGAATTTTTTTCATGTAACATATTGTGATCATGCTTTTCCCCTCTCCCAACTCCTCCCAGATTTTCCTCACTCACCTAACTCTGCACTTTTTATTTCTCTCTTTAGAAAAAAAAATACCATACTAAAACAAACAATCCCACAAGAAAATCTCTCTGTGCCCCCCGACATACACATAAAAAACACCACAAAACATTAAATCAACAAAAGACAAGACTGAAAAAAGAAAAAAAAAGCCCTAACAAAGCAATATGAAACAAAAAAATCTACAAAAATACCTTTGAATTTATTTGGTGATGGCCATCTACTGCTGGGCATGGAACCTACCCTTAAGTGTGGTTAATATACTCAGTGGGATTCCACTGAAGAAAACTAATTTATAACAGCTTTTTTCGCAGAGAGTTTTAGTTTTTAATGCAGATCAATTTATTTACTAACAGTTTAGTAGCAACTGGGTCTTATCTCTTAGATGTTTTTCCCTAGTACCTTTATGGCTTTACTTTTTGCAGTTTAATTTTTGTGCCATCTAGAACTACATAGAGAATGAAACAGATACTGAGCTTAATATGTTTGTTTCGATACGACTCATTTTCCTTTTCTTCATAGTCTATTTTTTCTTTCATTTTCTTTTTGGTTCTGGAGATTGAAATCATAGACTCAATGCAAGCTAAGTAAGTGCTCTGATACTAATCTATACCTCCATGTATCTACTATCTTTTTTTCTATCATGTTTAGGAGTTGAGGGAAGGGAAAGAATATCATCAAAATATATTTATTTTATGAAAAATTTAAAAAAGAATTTCCATTTTATAAGTGCATGTATTGAGAAAGTGTTTATATACTGTTTTGTAAAAACTCAGTCTTTGTTCTCTTCACTAACATTTTAAATTGGATGTTGCTATTCTGAGTTAGAACAAATGAGTCAAAATTGTTAATTATATCTTTTCTTAGGTAAGCTATTGGCTAGTTTCCTTTGTTATTCAGAAAAGAGCAGTCTGTTCACCATATATTCCCACCTCTGTCAATGACCTTGTCTCCTGCTTTGGAGAGGTCATTTCTTTCCTGGCATATGAGGTGTATGCCATTAATTGTCACCCCATATAAGACTCCCTCAGGAAGACTATGCCCTTTACGTGAGAGGCCGTTAATGCCTTTAGTGAACAAAATCTCAAAGTCAAGGTTTCTTTCCTGTGACCCACACAGCTCAGATGAAGTGATTCTGAAGCCCACAGGAAGTCAGCTAACGGTGGAATTCCTGGAAGAGAATAGTTTCAGTGTGCCTATCCTCGTCTTGAAGAAGGATGGATTGGGGATGACGCTGCCCTCTCCATCATTCACTGTGAGGGATGTGGAACACTATGTTGGTAAGACACCATAGACCCTTTTAACTATGACATTACCTGTTCCCATCAAGACTTGAGTCATACTTGATGTGGTGGCATATACTACCTTTAAGCCCAGCACCTGGAAGGCAGAGGCAGTCAGATATCTGTGAATTTGAGTTCAATCCATAGTGACTTCCAGGATAGCCAAGGCTGCATAGAGAGAGCCTGCCTCAAACATAACAGAAATAAAAGGACTCAAGACGCTTCTCTAATCCACCTTTTTATATTTGCTTTCTAGCCATCTTGAGAATATGATGTGAAGTGCCTTGCCCAGAGTCATTCTTTGGCAAGGCAGAGAGACAGAATTCTAGTCTCTTTTCCATCTTAATTTGTGTGTGCGCGCGCGTGCGTGTGAGCGCTCATAGTTAATGACAGTATTTGCTTTATTCTCTTCTATTAACAGACCAAACAAAATTAAATTGGTCCCCCTCCCATTTTTTTAACCTGGCAAATTTTAGGTATCATATTTTCTCTGACACATGTTATTACATACTATTTATTACTGGAGCTTAAATTTGTGGGGAGAGTGGAAGAGAAGAAATAAAGAAGCATATCCATGGCCGATAGACTATATGAGAGTCCCTAACAGGCCTCCACCCAGATCTTGAGAAGAGAGTGTGATAGATTCCTATTCTTTGCTCTGAACACATAAGTATCTGAAGACAGAATTCCTGAGTATAAGACTAGGTGCTGGTGAGGTGACAAGAACTTTTTGTCCCTGAGATTGCTTGGTACTCATTTCTTTATTTTAGGTTCTGACAAAGAGATTGATGTGATTGATGTGGCCCGTCAGGCTGACTGCAAGATGAAACTCGGTGATTTTGTGAAATATTATTACAGTGGAAAGAGGGAAAAAGTCCTCAATGTCATTAGTTTGGAATTCTCTGATACCAGGTAAGAGGGGAAAGGTAACAAAAACTTTTCTAACAAAAGCCTGATTGTCTAAAACTTGTAGATATACTTGAATACTTGAATTTATATTTTGGTTTGTTTCTTCCTTTGGAGTGGGAAGGTGGTATATACTTTGTAGGGTATTGATTCAACTTTATTAATACCTAAACCAATTTGTTCTCCAGTTTTTCTTTTCTTTCCTTTCCTTTTTCTTTTTTCTTTCTTTCTTTCTTTCTTTCTTTCTTTTTTTTTTTTTTTTTTTTTTTGAGACAGGGTTTCTCTGTATAGTCCTGGCTATCCTGGAACTCACATTGTAGAGCAGGGTGGCTTCGAACTCACAGAAATCTGCCTGCCTCTGCCTCCCAAGTGCTGGGATAAAAGGCATGTTCGTACTACCACCACCTGACTCTCCTCCAATTTCTAACATTAACTAGATTGTACAGTATCTACTTAATTTGTCTTCTTCATTTTAGGGCATCTTTCTTTGAACTCTTTCTAGTATTTATATTTTTTGCCTCGTAACTGTCCTAACTGAAGGATAAGCCCTCAGTTTCTGGAAGTAGATTCTAAAATCTAAAAATTAAATGTAAGTAGTTTTTCTAAAGATAGGTTGCCTGTGTTTAAAAGTGAAAGGTTGTAATCTTTAAAATATTCTGTCTATACTTATATACTCAGAACTATGGTGAATACCAAGAAATTATGGCATATCTTTTTGTTATTAGAAAACTTACTGGTGCCGGGCAGTGGTGGCGCACGCCTTTAATCTCAGCACTCGGGAGGCAGAGGCAGGCGGATCTTTGTGAGTTCGAGACCAGCCTGGTCTACAAGAGCTAGTTCCAGGATGGGCTCCAAAACCACAGAGAAACCCTGTCTCGAAAAGCCAAAAAAAAAGGGGGGGGGGGGAAACTTACTGGTTATTGAGATAATTTTAAAAAGTTGGATTTGCAAGAAGATGCAAAAATAGTGTACAGTAAGGTCCTATGTACTTTTCAGTTTCCCACAGTGATAACATGATCATTATATTAAAACCCTTACTATAGCTTTTAAGATTAAAGAATCTAAACATATTTAAAAGCTATAGTTGCTTTATATATCACTTCATCCAGAAAGTCTGTGAGATAGCTTTGAGATATGCAGAAAAGGGGAAAAAACTGGAACACACAGAAAATAAAGCCGAGGGACTAGGTTGCATGTGGATATGTGCTATATACATGAATGCATAATTCTTTGTTTAAATAATTTGTAGAGATGGACTGCAGAGTTTTCATTTACTTTCCTGAAGGTCAAAACAAACAGGAGAGTGTATAATGTTCTAAAAGATTTATGAGTTTATATAGGATAAAAACAGCCAGATTTATGGAGCTGAGCTCCAGGAGGTTTCTGTAGTATAAGGGCTTTTCATAAAGAAGATATCAAGGTAGGGACAATGCAACTTTTATAAACTACGTGCTGAATAAGTAGACGGAAAGTGAAATGATAACTATGACAATTTAGTAGTAGAAATGAGCACATTCTACTGGGGAAGGATTTGGAGCTAGGACTTAGGAATCTGATGAAATAAGACTGAAATCAAGACTGGAGAGATGACTTAGCAGTTAAGAGCACTGGCTGCTCTTCCACAGGAACAGGTTCAATACCCAGCACCCACGTGGCAGCTCACAACTATCTATAACTCTGGTTCTAGGGGATCTGACACCTCACGTAGACATATATGCGGGCAAAATACCAATGCACATAAAATAAATGCAAATAAAAATAAATAAAATTAAAGAAAGATTTTAAAAGACTACTGATCAAATTTATAGGAATAAGTGTTATATATACCTTTGGGTTCTGTAGAGAAAATGACTTATTTGTCTTATCTGGCCAGAATATTTTATTCAGGCTTAAACTTTCAATTTTCAGTCAGTTTACATGTCTTTTCACCTTCTTTACTAGGCTCTCAAACCTTGTGGAAACACCCAAGATTGTTCGCAAGTTGTCATGGGTGGAGAACTTGTGGCCAGAGGAAAGTGTGTTTGAGAGACCCAATGTGCAGAAGTACTGCCTCATTAGTGTGCGGGATAGCTATACAGATTTTCACATTGACTTTGGTGGCACCTCAGTCTGGTACCATGTGCTTAAGGTAGGGATGAATATGACTTCTGGAGGTAACCAGATGTACCTGCCTTTCATATTCTATTTAGGTAATACTTTAACATAGTTAACTCTATCAAGGTTTGTTACTTGGAAGAGGGGCCTCTAATTTTGGTGCTTAAGCAAAAACGCTTTTGAAGGTAGGCATGGTGGCTTGGGCCTTGAATTCCAACACTTGGAGGGTTGAAGCAAGAAGGTTGCCATGAGTTAGAGATCAGCCTGAGCTACATGATAAATTTCAGATCAGCTTGAGCTAAAGCATGAGCTACTGTCTCAAAAAACCTCAAACTAAAACGAAGAACAACAAAAAATACATGGTGATGGAGGTAGGCATGCCTAAGAAGGCGCTAGGTGAGCCAGGCAGTGGTGGTGCACACCTTTAATCCCAGCATTTGGGAGGCAGAGGTAGGCAGATGTCTGTGATTCAGATGTGTGCCTAGTTGTCAGCCTGGTCTCCATAGGACAGCCAGTGCTGTTAGAGAAACCCTGCCCCCCAAAAAAACAAAAGGCCCTAGACTGCACCTCAGCACTAAAACAATACTTTTTTTGAGGTCTGGGGATTTAACTTAATGATGTAGTGCTTATTAAGCATGTGCAAGACTCTGGCTTCTTTGTTTTTCTTTTTTTTTTAAAGATTTATTTATTTATTATATATACAACATTCTGCCTCCATGTATGCCCGCACGCCAGAGGAGGGTGCCAGATCTCAGTATAGATGGTTGTGAACCACCATGTGGTTGCTGGGAATTGAACTCAGGACCTCTGGAAGAGTAGCCAGTGCTCTTAACCGCTGAGCCATCTCTCCAGCCCGCTTCTTTGTTTTTCTAGCACTGCAGAAGTAGTTGTGAATTAAAATAGATTCCTTAAGATAGTCCTAACTGTTCCCTATTTAAAGGAACTAATTTCTTTTATTTCTAATATTAGAAATTTCTAGTATTTCTATTCTACCAATATATATGAAAATGTTTGTATTTTCTTTAGAAATTCTTGATAACATGAGTTTTCTCTCCCCCAAACTTTAATATCTGTACCAAAGAATTCATTTATATGTTTGTGAATTTTGATAATTATATAGCTACTTAATGGCCACAGATAAAACATATTACAATTCTTTTCAAAGTAATAATTCCTATGATTTTCTTTTTAGTGGGTTGTTATGATTTTATAATTACTGTATGGTGGCTATAAAAGATTTTTGCAGTTAGGAATACATTTCTTAAATAATTTTGATTATTTTCACCACTGTTTATCCTGTTTAATTATCTTATCAGAAGAACCAAGGAAGGAACAGAAAATTTGCTTCATGGTTGTTATACAAAATGATCATACATCTTCAATTAGTTGTTTTTTATTGGTTTATCATGAAGAATTGGAACATGTAAATGAAAATGCTGTTATGCAAGTGCATGTTTTAATATTTTCATGGAAAAATACAAGGATAATGAGATGATTTCCTCTGTTCTTTATCCATATTCACAAATGCTTTCATTTTCTTCTTCCAAAGCAAATGAAATAAAGTGACTGTATACTTTTTCTTGAGACATTTGTGGGTAGTTTTAGACATAGTGTCTCTTTTTATCTCTAATAATTTATTATATAGTTCTTAAGAACAAAAGTATTTCTTAACTAATTACAGGATAGTTATCAAAATCAGGAAATTGATATAATACTATTATTAGCCAATCTGTGAGGACTGTCAATTTTCACCAGTTGTATAGTACACATATCTATTTTTGTAACAAATATAATAGTTTTCTATATTTAAATTGGTAATATATTAGGTATTTTTTCCCCACCAAATTTTGTCTATCAGGTGATTATCCAAGCAAAACACAATTAGGAAATAAAATATTTTTCCAACAGATAATCATCTAATGAAAAATCACCTTTTAGAAGTCTTTGGGCAATTACTAAACTTTTAAAACTAATAACTTTGATTGCAGGTGTGAGAAGGAACACTGTGTAACTGGCATTTAAAGGCATATTCAGTTTTTTTCTCATCAGTAATATGGCCTTAAATTCTAGGACTAGTAGTATTGATCTTACCTATAGAGGCTATTTTTCATTTGGTATTACATCTGAAATAAGAGTAAGTATTTGGCATATATTTCTCTCGTAACTTAAACAGTTTTGATTTAAATACCTCCTTCAAGTTGTTTTCATAAGTTTGAAGAAAATTTCAGCAGTGGATAAAAAATGATATAAAAAATGGGAAATGGGTCTGGAATACTGCTATGCTTGTGAAGGATGGGAGAGAGATTTGACCCTTTGGAACATCTCTTGTCCCAGAAGGACTTTGCTTGACATCTTTGTTATGGTATCTTTTTTTTTTTTTTTTAGGGTGAGAAGATCTTCTACCTGATCCGCCCCACAAATGCTAATCTGACTCTCTTTGAGTGTTGGAGCAGTTCCTCTAATCAGAACGAGATGTTTTTTGGTGACCAGGTGGAAAAGTGCTACAAGTGTTCTGTGAAGCAAGGACAAACACTTTTCATTCCTACAGGTCATTCTTGAGTCCCTCTAGAGGAGAGGATGGGAGGATGGGAAAGGCAGAAAGAAGGGAGATGGTGGCACTGTACCAAATCCTGCCCGTAATTTAATCTCATTATGTGAGATCTCTTTTTCTCATCATCTGAGAGGTTATGAACTAGACCTCAAGAAAATTTATACGGTGGCCAGTAGGTAGTGTGGTTGTTTGTGGAGGCTGCACATGGCAGAGCAGGCAAGAGGAGGATGATTGACCTCTTTATACTGGATTGATGTAAATTGGGTATAGATAGATGGAGTCAGCCCTGTGACTCTAGGGATAATAACTTCAAGGCTGATGTTCTAGTCAACAACGTTGAATGACCCAGGATGTAAACATTCTTTCTTAATAGTTCATGCCTAGGTTTTTCTTCTTGAATTCTTAGGTCTCACGTAGGTCTGAATTTGTGTTTTGCTAGGCAGATGTTGTACTGAGTTATATCCTGAGCCAAGTATGTACATTATTTTTGAAGAAATAGCCCTGTTGTCTCAATTTGGGGAGAGTTGATATCTGTAATCTAATTGAGTCTTCTATGAACAAGGTATCTCTGTCCAAATTAAATGTTCCTTGATTTTTTAATCAGGATTAACATTGAATTTTCTTGAAATGTATAGTGAAAATATTTATTGAATGAGAGCATAGTGAAACACACCTGGAATCTTAGGTACTTGGGATACAGAGGCAGGAGGATTATGTTTTCAAGGCCAGCCTGGGCAATTTAGTAAAACTCCATTTAAAAACAAAACAAAATAAATATTTTAAAGATTTTGTTACTGTTTTCTGAGATAAGATCTCACTCTAAAATTCAGGCTGGCCTTGAACTCACAGAAATCTACTTGCCTCTCCCTCCCAACTGCTGGGATTAAAGGCATGAGTTACCTTGTTCAGCTAACGATAAACAAACAAATGACTGGACTTCTTTTGTGAAATTACATGGACCTGAAAAGTTGGGGAAGAGTTTTAATTTAGCATTTAATTTCTTTAACTTTATAAGGTTCTTTCTTTGCATTATCTAGCCTATGTTGCTTTTACCAGCAAAGTCATTTTGCCAGCCCCTATCCACTCCATAGAGAGGGTAAGGCCCTCCCTACTATATCTAGGCTGAAGAAGGTATCTATCCAAAGAGAATAGGTTCCCTAAAAGCCAGTACATGCAGTAGGGATAAATCCTGGTGCTGCTGCCAATGGCCCCACTGTCTGCCCCAGCCATACAACTGTCAGCCACATTCTATGATGCTGTGCTGGTTCCTTTTCCTGTCTGGCTGGAGTTGGTGAGCTCCCATTAGCTCAGGTAAACTGTTTAGTGGGTGTCCCCATCATGGTCTTTCCCTCTTTGCTCATATTCTCACTCCTCTCACTCTTCAGCTGGACTTTGGGAGCTCAGCTCAGTGCTCTGCTGTTGGTCTCTGCCTCTATTTCCATCAGTTGCTGGACAAAGGTTTTGTGGTGACATTTAAGGTATTCATCAGTCTGACTACAGGACAAGTCAAGATTGGGCCCTCTCTCCACCATTGCTTAGGATCTTGCTGGCCTGGATGCCGAGAAGAGGCTCCTTTTAGGTTGAAGAACAGCAACCTTTATTTTTCCCAGAGCTAAAGCCTTTTATACCTCTACTACTTCTGTGGAGACCCACGGGCCAGAAAGAACACAAACATTCTTGTCAATTATAGACCACAAGGAGCTGGGGTCATTCTTGTGGATTCCTAGCAGTTTCTCTAGATCCAAGTTTCTTTCTAACCCCATAATGTCTCCTCAATCAAGCTATCTTTTTCTTTGCTCTCACCTCTGTCCTTCCTCCATCTGGACTATTCCATTCCCTCAAGTTCTCACCACTCCCCTTCTCCCCTCCTCTTGCCCTGCCCCCCTCCCTTCTCCCTCCACCCCCTGCTCCCAATGTTCTCAGGAGATCTTGTCTATTTCACCTTCCCAAGGGGGAAACAGTTACTTTTTTTGTTTTTCTCCCAGGCTGTTGACAACAAATTTTTTACTATGGACTTGCCTCTTTTGAGTATTATATATATATATGTGATTGTGTTCCATAAAATGTATTGTTGTCTTTTGTTTGTTCTTTTTTCACTCAGCATAATTTCAGAGTTCATGTCACAGCATTTGTTGTCAGTTTAATAGTTTTTGAGATGGGATCTCATTTAGCCCAGGCTGGCCTGAACTTAGGTGTGTAGCTGAAGTTGGCCCTGAACTATTTATTGATTCTCCTGCCTCTACCTTCTCTGAGTGGTGAGATTACAAGTGTTTCCCCCCTACTCTGTTTTCTCTTTAGACAGCTTCATGTGATCTTGGAATTTGCTCTGTAGTCCAGCCTCACCTCAAACTTGAAATATTTTGTCAGCTTCAAAAGTATGTGATTACAAGCATATGACACCTTACTTCACCACTTTGTTTTTTTTGTGGCAAAACAGTCTCTCCCCCCCCCCCCACCCGTAACAGACTCTCATGTACTCATATTTGCTGTGTAGCCATGGATAATCTTGAACTTGCCTCCATCTCCTTGAGTACTATGGTTATAGTCTTGTATTACCATGCCTAATTTTTTGCATTTATGTAGTGCTAGAAATCAAATACAAGGCTTTGCTCATGCTAAGCAAAACCTCTACCAGCTACAACTGGAACTACAACTCCAGTCCCTGCAAAATAGTATTATATTATATGAATATGCTACATATTTCCCTTTTCTTTTTTATTGATTTTATTGAGTTATACATTTTTCTCTGCTCCTCTCCATTTCTCTCCCCTTCCCTTCAACCTCTCCCATGGTCCCCATGCTCCTGATTTGCTCAGGAGATCTTTGTCTTTTTCTACTTCCCATGTAGATTAGATCTATGTATGTCTTTTACAGTCCTCATTGTTATCTAAGTTCTCTGGAATTGTGATTTGTAGGCTGGTTTTCTTTGCTTTATGTTTAAGAACCACCTATGAGTGAGTATATATAATGATTATCTTTCTGGATCTGGGTTACCTCACTCAATATGGTGTTTTTAGCTCCATCCATTTGCGTGCAAATTTTAAGATGTCATTATTTTTTTCTGCTGTGTAGCACTCCATTGTATAAATGTACCACATTTTCCTTATCCATTCTTTGGTAAAGGGTATTTAGGTTGTTTGCAGGTTCTGGCTATGACAGGCAATGAACATAATTGAGGACAAGTCCTTGTGGTACAATTGATAATCCTTCAGATATATACCCAAAAGTGGTATTACTGGGTCCTGAGGAAAGTTGTTTTCTAATTTTCTGAGAAATCGCCATACTGATATCCAAAGAGGCTGTACCAGCTTGTAGTCCCACCAGCAATGCAGAAGTGTTCCCTTTACCCCACATCCTCTTCAACATAAGTTGTCATCAGTATTTTTGATCTTGGCCTTTCTTACAGGTGTAAAATGGAATCTCAGAGTTGTTTTGATTTGCATTTGTCTGATGACAAAGGATGTTGAACATTTCCTTAAGTGTCTTTCAGCCATTTTAGATTCCTCTGTTGAGAGTCCGTCCTTCCTTCCTTCCTTTCCTTTCCTTTCTTTTCCCCTTCCCCTTCCCCTTCCCCTTCCCCTTCCCCTTCCCCTTCCCCTTCCCCTTCCCCTTCCCCTTCCTTCCTTCCTTCCTTCCTTCCTTCCTTCCTTCCTTCCTTCCTTCCTTCCTTCCTTCCTTCCTTCCTTCCTTCCTTCCTTCCCTCCTCCCCCCCACAGGGTGTCTCTGTGTAACAACCCTGGCTGTCCTGGAACTCACTCTGTAGACCAGGCTGGCCTTGATCTCACAGAGATCCACCTGCCTCTGCCTCCCGAATTCTGGGATTAAAGGCATGTACTACCACTGCCCAGCTTACTTTTATGTGTGTGAAACACAGTAAGTTTCCTTAGAGTTTTTAACAGAAGCATATTAGGAACCTTACTAGTGGCTACACTACTGAAGAAAATCTCTGTCTTTATCAACCATTAATTGCATATAAATTTTCAAAGGGAAGGATGACCCCATGAACGCTTCATCCTTCTGTGACTGCATGTTAGAGAGCCCAATCTCGTACACAAGTAATCACAGCTGCTGTGAGTTTGAATGGGGAAAAAAGTGAACAGCCTTGTCATGCCTTGATAAACTATTCCATACTGCTCATCTGCTTCCTCCAACCACATTTTGTTTGTTTTTATTTACATTTGCATTGTTTCTATTTTCTTTTTTATCTTGGTACTGGGGATTGAATGCAAAGCCTTGTGAATGCTATGTAAGTACTCTACCACTGAGCTATTTCTACAGCCACTATTTATTTTTTTTATCCTACTTATTTTATTATTTTTTTGAGACAGGATCCCATTAAGTTGCCCAGGTTGGTACTGAGCTAACTGCATAGTCTAGTCAGGCCTCATCTTCTTGAGCAGCTGTGGTTATTGGTACATGAGGAGCGGGACTCCTTGTTTATCCCAGCCGCCCAGCTAGCTTACACACAAAATAACCACACAGAATCTGCATTAATTAAAACACTGCTTGGCCATTAGTTCTTACTAATTGGCTAACTCTTACACATTAGTTTAACCCATCTCCATTAATGGCAGTGACTTACCAGAGATTCTAACCAGTGTCCGTTTGATATGGAGGATCCATGGCTTCTCTGTCTACCTAAGTTCCACCCTATCAACTAGGCCAAGGCAGTTTTCTTTATTCATTAACCAATGATAGCAAGGCACAAACAGAAGGAACTCCTACACCAGGTTATAATTATGTGTCAGACATCCTAGCGTGGAATAAATTTGGCTATTATGAACAATGCTACTATGAGTATTTGTGTACAAGTTATTGTGCCAGTATAGTGAATTGAATATTCCCAATGAAAAATCTGGAATCCAACCAGCCAGTGGTGATGCATGCCTTTAATCCCAACACTTGGGAGTCCAAAAGTATGTAATAGTCTGAAACCCCCAAATCATGTTTTATGAGTTTATTTTCTATGTGCAGTGTATGTACACAGTTCGCTGTGTATGCACAAGTGTATGTTGGTGTGTATGCACATGGGAATCCAGAATTTGACATCAGCTGTCTTCTACAGTTGTCCTTCACCTTATTTTTTTAATTATAGTGTTTTTGTATGAGTCTTTTGCCTACATGTAAGTAGTGTGTCAAATGCTTGCCTTGTCCCCCTGGAGCCCTGAATTAAGCAATTGAATCCCTTGGAACTGGAGTTACAGTCGTGAGCTACTATGTGGGTGCTATGGATTGAAGCCAGGTTCTCTGGAAAAGTCGCCAATCTTCTTAATCCCCAAGCCATTTATCTCTAACCCATCACCTTATTTTTATTTATTTATTTTGGTTTTTTTGAGACAGGGTTTTTCTGTAGCTTTGGAGCCAGTACTGGAACCAGTTCTATAGACCAGGCTGGCCTTGAACTCACAGAGATCCACCTGCCTCTGACTACCAAATGCTGGGATTAAAGGCACGCACCACAACTGCCCGGCCCATTACCTTATTTTTGAGACATAATTTCTCACTAAACTAGACTAGCTGTAACAAGTCTGACAAGTCCTTCTTTCTCCAAGTTCCCCAGTGCTGGAGTTACAGTCATACTGCTGTGCTTAGATTTTTACATGGATGCTTGGCATCTGAATTTAGGTTCTTGTTCTTATATGACAAGTACTTTACTGACTGAGACTTTTTGAGAGTCAAAGCAACTCTGCAAATAGAAAATTTCACATCTGACTAATGTGATAGGGTCATGCTCAAAGACATAAGTGCATTAAAGTATGTAAAATTTCCTTCAGGCTGTTTGTTTAAAGTACATTAGAATCATAAATAATTTGTTTAGACTTGGGCCTCATTCCCAGAATAACTCTTTTTATCCTCAAGATATCTATGTATTTACAAATATTCCAAAATTTTAAAAATGTCTCAAGTCTGCAACACTTCTGATCTGAAGTATTTTAGATAAGGTATATGTTCGCCTTGTATTTTCAGTTTTCTTGTTTATCTATTTGGGAGAGGAATGCCTTAATCATGTGGTAACTCCATAGTGTGCCTTTTTGTGGACCTGCTAAGCTGTTAGCAAAGTATATATGTGTACTGTTTTACATCCAGATAGCAAAGTATAAGGGTTCTAATTTCTTCATATTTTCTCCAATGATTGTCATTTCTATCTTTATGATCATAGCAATCCTAGTGTGAGTAGTGGTGTAACACTGAGGTTCTAGTTTGTGTTTTCCCTAATGATTATTAATGTTGACCATCTTGAAAAAAACTTCTGTACTTTATAGCTCTTTATGCTTTGGTATTTTCGTGGAATCATTTACTTACTCTCTGTAAGTACAGGGTTCATTATATTCTTTTACTATACCTATATCAGATATATTTTCAAAAATAATTTTCTTCTTCAGTTTGTTTTTTGACATTATTTTTAATACATTAGAAACTGATTTATTGAAAATTCCATACACACATATATGTATATATATACTTCATTCATGCCCCCCATTATCTTCTGTTATCCTCTCCCCCTGCTGAATTCCTTTTTTCAAACAAGTAGTCCTCCTAGTTTCACATCTGTGTGTGTGCTCCTGCATTTAATGAGGGTTGCTTAAATGAGGGTTGTTTACATGAGCATGGAAGAAGATTATTTTACCAGTGACTGTGTCTCCCTCTCTCTCTCAGCAGCCATTAACTACCTAGAGCTCCTCTTTCTGAAGAGTTGTGTCTTTTGACATTCTTTGATAGTGTCTTATAAAACATGAAAGTTATGAATTCTATCCAGTTTATCTGTTTTTTCTTGTCCAGTTTCTTTTTCTTTGTTTGCTCATGTTATTGGTATCCTATATATTGTCATAATGGTTTACAGGGTGGTTTGTGGGTTTTTTTGTTTGTCTCACTCAGGTTGTACTCAATCTTACTGTATAGCTAGCCACCAGGCCTCAAACCTGTGACCTTGCTGCCTTAGCTTTTTGATCTTATATACTTATATAATATATATGATATATATATATACTTATATCTCTATAAGTGTTGGTAACTCAAGGTCATGAATACTTATATTTTGTAGGGTTTTTATTTGGAGACATTGTCTCCCTCAGATTATATTTTGTCTGCTTTGTACTTTAGCTAGCCTCAAACCTGTCATTTTCCTGCCTTAGCTTTCTGAGTATGTGTCACAGTTTCCATTTTAGTTTTGGCTCTTATATTTAGATGTTTTTATTGATTTTGAGTTTGTTTTTATATATAGTTTGAGGTGAGGATCTAGTTTCATTCTTCAGCCTGTTGGCATCCAGTTGTTCCAGACTATCCTGAAAATAATTCTTTTCTCACTGAATTGTCTTGATTTCTGTATCAAAAATTGCTTGATCTGAGGTTCAAGTTATAGTTCAGTGGTAGAGTGCTTCCATAGTATGTTCAAGGCCCTGGGCTTGCTCCCGTGTATTGCAAAACCAAAAAATCAAATGGAAAAAAAACAAATCAGGACAAGTCAGTTGACCATATGTGCATGTATATGTTGGATCTTAAATCTTCCATTGTTTTATATGTCTGTTTTTATGATAATGTATAATTCTTTGATTACTATACATTTGTAGTAAGTTTTGAAGTTGGGAATTGTCAGTCCTCTAACTGTGTACATCTTTTCCAAGGTTGGTTTGTTATGATCCCTTGAATTTTCATATGAATTTTTAGGTTTCGAACTTGTGGTGGTTTTTAGTGGCTTATTTGCTTTAGTTTTTTGTTTGTTTGTTTTAGTGGTTGTATATATATACATATATACATACATACATACATACATACATATAGAGAGAGCGCACGCCTATCATAGATTACTGGTATTGATGTTTTACCAGTTCGAAAGGTTTTTGTTATACCTAGAGGCATAAAAAAACAGTTTGAATCTGATGGCTCTCAGATAATAAACTAGGGTAGTAACAAATCCAATCACAGCATGACCAGTTTAGGCTATGTATCTACCACTGCCAGGAGTCTTAGCTGAGGCCATGTTTGTAGACTTAGGGGAGTTTCTCTTATATCAAACTTCAACCTGAAAAGCCCCCCTTTCCAGTCATCTCTGTCAGCACTCTCCTTTTCCACCCACCCCTCAATCAGATCCCTCATGTTTCTATGCCCATCTGCCCCCAGTACACTCAGGAAATCACTATTTCCCTTTCTCAGGAAGATCCATTTGTCCGTCCTTGGTCCCTCCTTGTTACTTAGTCTCTCTGGGTCTGTGCATTGTAGCATGGTTATCCTTTACTTTACAGTTCACTTATGAGTGAGTATATACCGTGTTTATCTTTCTAGGTGGGTTTCCATCCATTTGCCTTCAAATTTTCTGATGTCATTGTTTCTGACAACTGAGTAATACTCTTGTATAAATGTACCAACTTTCCTTTATCATTCCTTGGCTGAAGGACGTCTAAATTGTTTCCGGATTCTGGCTATTACAAATAAAACATAGTTGAGCAAGTGTTTTTGTGGTATGATTAAGCATCCTTTGGCTATATGTCCAAGATACAGCTGGATCTTGAGGTAGGTTTCCAATTTTCTGAGAAACTGCTGTATTGGTTTTTTTTCCAAAGCGGCTGTACAAGTTTGCCTTCCCACCATTGCTCCATATCCTCTTCAGCATAAGCTGCCATTTGTGTTTTTGATAAGTGTAAGATGGAACCTCAAAGTCATTTTGATTTGCATTTCCCTGATGGCTAAAAATGATGAATACTTCTTTAAGTGTTTCTCGGACATTTGAGATTCTTCTTTTGAGAATTCTCTTTTTAGATCTATCTGTACCCCGTTTTTTAAATTGGATTATTTGTGTTTTGATGTCTGGTTTCTTGAGTTCTTTATATATTTAGGAGATCAGCCCTCTGTCAGACGTGGGGTTGGTGAAAATATTTTCCCATTCTGTTGACTGCCATTCTTTCCTATTGACAGTGTCCTTTGCCTTTTCAGCCTCATGAGGTCCCATTTATTAATTGTCGATCTTTAATGTCTACGCTACTGGTGTTCTGTTCAGAAATTTGCCTTCTGTGCCAATGCATTTAAGGCTCTTCACCACTTTCTCTTCTCTCGGCTTCAGTGTAACTGGATTTATGTTGAGATCTTTGATCCACTTAGACTTGAGCAGGGTGATAGAGTAGATATGGATCTATTTTCATTCCTCTATATGTTAACATCCGGTTATGCTAGCACCATTTGTTGAAGATGTTTTGTTTTCTTCATTGTATAGATTTGGCTTCTTTGTCAAAAATAAAGAGGTGTATGGATTTACTTCTGGGTCATTGATTCAGTTTCATTGATCCACCTGTCTGTTTTTATACCAATATCAAGCTGTTTTTATTACTGTAACTCTGAAGTAGAGCTTGACATTAGGGATGGTGATACTTCCAGAAGTTCTTATATTGTATAGGTTTGTTTTAGCTATCCTAGGGTTTTTGTTTTTCCATATAAAGCTGAGTATTATTCTTTCAATATCTATAAAGAATTATGTTGGAATTTGATGGGAATTGCATCAAATCTGCATATTGCTTTTGGTAAGATGGCCACTTTTACTATGTTAATCCTGTGGATCCATGAGCATGGGAGATCTTTCCATCTTCTTGTATCTTCTCCAATTTCTTTCTTCGAACTCTTGAAGATCTTGTCATACAGGTCTTTCATTTGCTTACTTAAGAGTTATACCAAGATATTTTATATTGTGTGTGGCTATTGTGAAGGGTGTTGTTTACCTGATTTCTTTCCCAATCCTTTTATCCTTTGTACATAAAAGGGTATTTGACTTTTTTTTTTTTTTAGTTAATCTTGTATCTAGACAGTTTGCTAAAGGTGCTGCAGGAGTTCTCAGTAGAATTTTTGGGGTCGCTTATGTATACTATCATGTCATCTGCAAATAGCAATACTTAGACCTCTTTCCAATTTGTATTCCCTTGATCTCTTTTTGTTGTCTTACTGCTCTAGCTAGAACTTTGAATACTACATATTGAATAGATATGGAGAGAGTGGACAGCCTTGTCTTATTCCTGATTTTAGTGGAATTGCTTTGGGTTTCTCTCCATTTAATTTGACATTGTCTGTCAGCTTGTTGTATATTGCCTTTATTATGTTTCAGTATGTTCTTTGTATCCCTGATCTCTCCCAAGACTTTTATCATGAAAGTGTGTTGTATTTTGCCAACGGCTTTCTCAGCATCTAATGAGGTGATTAAACATTGGGCAGAGTTTGGGGAGTCCTGCTCAGAGGGAGGAGGGATTGTAACAGCCAAGTGTGTAAGGGACATAACAAGAGAACCCACAGTAACATCTAACCTGACTCATGGGAACTCAGAGTCTGAACCAACAACAAGGGAGCCTGCATGGAACCTACCTAAGCCCTCTGCATATATGTGACAATTATGTAGCTTGGTCTATTTGTGTAACTCCTAGCATTGGGAGTAAGGGTGCTTTGGTTGGCTCTCGGGAACCTATTCCTCTTGCTGGAATGCCTTGCCCAGCCTGAATACAGGGGGAGATGGTTGGTCTTATGGCAGCTTGATATGTTCCATGCTTTCCTGAATCTCATGGGAGGCCTGCCCCTTTCTGAGTGAATAAAGATGAGAGGTGAATTGTGGAGATGGGGCAGGAGGGGAGGCTGCCAATGGTATGTAAAATAAATAAATTATAAAGAAGAACGCTGGGCAGTGGTGGCACACGCCTTCAATCCCAGCATTTGGGAGGCAGAGGCAAGTAGATCTCTGTGAGTTTGAGGCCAGCCTGGTCTACAGAGCAAGTTCCAAGGCAGGTTTCAAAGGTACACAGAGAAACCCTGTTAAGAAAAACAAAACAAAACAAAACAAAAAGTCAGTTTGGAATAGTAGTCAGTATGAGAGATAAGGAGGGACACAGACTTTCTAGATTAAGGGATGGCAAACGGAGATGAATATAGAACATATTTAAGGAAAAAAATAATGTTGCAAAATTGGATCAAAGGCAAGGAGATTGAATAATTGTGCTCTAGTGGTGTGCATTTTAGAAAGAAGTCCTAGCAAAAGAGTGATGTTCTTTTAGATAAGAAAGGGTAGGTAAAGCAGTGGAAAGAGTTTTGAAGTAAAGAGAGGATAAGTAGAAGTGCATTAACTTCATAAGTTGATTCTGTTCAGGGTTGCAATAGTGACAGAATGTACACCAGGTTAGATATTGCCACAGTGAAACAAATAAGAGTATTATATGGAGTCAGGGTTAAACTGGGTAGGCACTGAGGTATCCAAAGCAAGAAATGCTTTCTGCTAACTGTGACCTTTGCCTTATTATACTACAGGATGGATTCATGCCGTGCTGACCCCTGTGGACTGCCTAGCCTTTGGAGGGAACTTCTTACACAGCCTTAACATCGAAATGCAGCTCAAGTGAGTTCTGAAGTTGCCTGTTCTTGTGTGCTGTAGTGCTTATGTTTTCCCCTTGAGTAAGGAATGCAGTATAGTAAGATGAAGACAACTAGAAAGTATCTTTTTCTTTTGTGTATGTTTGGTTTTTCTGGTCAGTGTTTGTGTAACCCTGGCTGTCCTGAAACTTACTCTGTAGACCAGATTGGCCTCAAGCTCAGAGTTCCACCTGCCTCTTTCTCTCAAGTGCTGGAATTAAAGGCATGTACCACTACCACTGCAAAGATAATGGTATCTTAGTTCTTGGTGACATTCACTTTGACAAGGTTAACACCCTTTCTTTACTTGGTTATTAATGTGCCTTTGGACAAATCACATAATCTTTGAGTCCAAAGTTTCTTTGTATATAGGGCTTTACAGGGTCACTGTGAGGATTAAATACAGTAGATACATTGCACCAAGAATAATACTTGGTACATAATAATCAGCAAATAGATCCTTTTATAATCATTATGTTTCCTTACAGAGCCTATGAGATTGAGAAGCGGCTGAGCACAGCAGACCTCTTCAAGTTTCCCAACTTTGAGACTATCTGCTGGTATGTGGGAAAACATATTCTGGACATCTTTCGAGGTATGGTTCGCCTTACCAGCTATTACTTTTGCTTAGAGAGAAAGAAGGAAGAAGAGGGAGTGTGGAAATTGTGGAGAGGAGGAATGGGAGAAGAAAACCTGCTACTTCTGTTTTCTTGCTATGTATTTCAAAACAGTATTAATACCTTAAATATATACAGTAAAATGTTTCAATAACTGAGATATAGAACCAGCCTAGAAGTCCATAAACAGATGGTAGATAAAGAAAATTTGCTAGTTGAACACAGTGGAACTTTATTCAGCTGTAATGAAAAAATTTATATTTGCAGAAAATTGGTATACTGGAGATCATTATGTTACATGAAATAACCAGACCCAGACAAATATTTTGTTTTCTCTCATATGTGAAGTCTAGATTTAAATTTATGGTGTGTGTGTGTGTGTGTGTGTGTGTGTGTGTGTGTGTGTGTGTGTGTGAGAGAGAGAGAGAGAGAGAGAGAGAGAGAGAGAGAGAGAGATTGAGATTGATCAATCAAAGTAGAAGGGACTATGACTAGAGAGGAGGTTTAGCAGGCATGTCCAACCCGTGGTCCAGGAGCTGCATACATACAGCTGCATGTAGCTAAGGACAGAAGAAAAGGGGGGCCCAGCACAATTATAAAGTAACTTAAGATGTTATGAAGTGATTTTGCAGTTTGTTTTAATAACCTAGTTGCATGATTATCTAGTGTGAACTTTGAAGATAACATTGGGTTGCAGTGTCAGAAAGTTGGACGCACGTGGTGAGGGATGGGCAGAACAAACAGGTAATAGAATATATCTAACATGGAGGCAGAATCCAAGACTCTGGGGTAAGGAAGGGATAGAGGAGGGCAGTGGATTGAGTGAATAAGAATAAAGTATACTAGCTAGGCAGTGGTGGCGCACACCTTTAATCCGAGCACTCAGGAGGCAGAGGCAGGCAGATCTCTGTGAGTTCGAGACCCGGACAGGCTCCAAAGCTACAGAGAAACCCTGTCTCAAAACAACAACAACAACAATAATAATAAAGAATAAAGAAGAAAATGAATAAAATATACTGAATTATATGTATAAAAATGTCACAGTGAAACCTCTTTGTATTTTTGTATATTAACTAAAAATTAAAATGGAAAGTGACTATTATGATCTAAAAAAGTGCTACAACCATTCACACTCTCTCCCCTTACATCATCCATAACTTTTGAAAACTGCTAGTCTGTTTTCCACCCCTATAATTTTGTCATTTGAAGAATATTATATAAATGGAATCATAGTGGCATATAAGTGTTCAAATGTGGAATGACTAATGGCTCATTTACCTATTCTATAAAGCCTAAAGCTGGCTGTTAATAGCCTCCTTATGAAGTAAGGCAGAGCAAAGACAGTTTAAGACCTAAAAGGCAGACTAATTTAATAGAATGAATATAGCCTCATATTCAAATAGATAAATCTTTTTAGTCTGTGCTCTGGCACCTGCTATGTGTATATCTTTGATCAAGACTGCTCAGACCTTTAGTTTCCTGAACTATAAAATGAACATTGCTTATAAAGTGCATGTCAGGATTAAACTAGTGTTTAGTAAGTTCTCAGTGCCTGAACACTATTGGTGTAACAGAGCTGAAGGTGTACCCAGAATCTTTAGCATTTTCTTTGTCTGACAAGGGTAACAAGTCCTTCATCCCTCTGAATGGCTGCATTGACATTCATTTTCTTTTTTTCCCCCTACTTTAGGTTTGCGAGAGAACAGGAGACACCCTGCCTCCTACTTGGTCCATGGTGGTAAAGCTCTGAACTTGGCCTTTAGAGCCTGGACAAGGAAAGAAGTAAATATGCTTGTTTCTACACCTACTCAGTAATTCTTTCTTCTATAAAGACTAGATATTGATAGATGTTTGGGGAGACATAAGGAATCAAAGAGTCAAGTAGGCTCCTGGATTAGAATGAAATACTGGGCTAGGAGCCTTTATTTCTGATTTTAACAAATACTATATATATGTGTGCGTGTGTGTGTATATATATATATATATTTCAAAATTGGAAACATGCAAAAGTTCGTAAAGAAGAAGAATGTCACCTATAATTTTAGCTTAAAATAATTATTAACATTTAGTTGTATTTCCTTTTGATCTTTTGTGTGCATTACATTTTTTCCATTTTATTTTATGTGTATGGGTATTTTGTCCGAACTTAAGTGCACAGCATGTACACAGTGCCTGCAGAGGTCAGAAGAGAGTGTCAGATCCCCTGAAACTGGAGTTGTAGGCTTTTTATGGGTGTTAGGATTTGAACCTATCTCCTCTAGAAGAGCAGCCAGTGCCCTTAACTGCTGAGCCATCTCCAGCGTACTGTGTGCACATTTTTTGAGGGCACTAGATGTCAGTTCTGCAGCACTGCATGTTTTGCACCTTCTATCCCTGGGCTCAATAATTGGTATTGCATTATTTATTCTATTTTTTGTGTTACTCAAGTTTTCATAAATACTTAATTGCTGCCTGCTATTCTTTTTCAGGAATATGCTCTCTATCTAATTATTTGTTTATAGTTGCTTTCTACTTTTTTCCTTATTTGGAGGATTGTAGTTACAATGAATCATACAATAAATATGTTTGTGTCAGTCTTAGCCCTTATCTCTTGTTAATTCCTTCAGGATAGTTTCCTGAAAGATCAATGACTGGATCAAAGTATATGAACAAAAAAATGTAAGGCTCTTGATACGTACTGCAAAAATGTCTTTTAAGAAACATACCAATATTCATCTATCCAACTGAGTATAAAATAGCTATAAAAGATAATTTTTATTATCTTTCTTAAGTTCTCTGTATACTGTTTTGGAAAGATCTCCAGAATTTGTCAAATGAAGGTACAGAATCATATATAGAAGCATCCATTTATGTAAAAAAGGAAGATACAAGAATTGTGTTTGTGTATGTTCGTATTTGCCTAAAGACATAATCTGTAGAGAAACAGAAGCTAGTGAAAAAATAGTTACCTATGGGAGAGGGTAGAATGAGGGTTGCTAGGGACAGGGTACTAATGAGGCTTTTATTCTTTGAACCATGCAAATATATTATTTTCCAAATGTTCATTGAAAAAATTTCAACCTTAAGAAATGCAAAATAACAATGAGGGTTTTTTTTGTGTGTGTGTGTGTGTGTGTGTGTGTGTTGGCCAATTACTCTGCCCTGAGGTGTGGTTTATATACCCAGATCAACTACATTGGGGAAAACTGATTTATCCTTTGTCAGCATATGTCAATTGCAGATAGCTTATATTGGCTAGAGGTGGGAGTCCATGTTGATTTCTGGGATTTTTGTGTGTGTGTGCTTTTCTGTGTGTGTTTCTTGTTGGGTATTTTGTTTGTTTGTTTTAAAGAGAGAAAAGGAACAAAGTTGGGTGGGTAGGATCTGGGAAGTATTAGGAGAGGAGAAATGCTTAATCAAACTGTATTTGAGAAAATTTGTTTCATAGAGTCAAAAAAGAAATGCAAAATATAGAAGAAATATCAATACAGGTTTCATATTCTCTATGGTCTTCTTCCATATAGTGATCTAAGGGGATGGTTTCAGACATTGAAGGTTTAGCCTGTGAAATGTCTTCATTTTATGTTGCCAACAATTCCCTGATACTTTTGAACTTAGTGTTTTGTGCTTTCTCTTGTTCCCTGATCTTAGTACACCTTGCTTTTAGCCTATAGTTCTGTTTTTCCATCCTCCTCCAGTGTGGCTACCTTTAGTGTTATTTCTGATCCTTCCTATGAAATATACTTCAGACTGACTCTTCCAGGAACACCAAAAGAAAGTGAGTGAGTAGTTCTTAAGTATTTATACACTGAGTCAAAATGAATCCAGGAATCAAGGAATGGCTCCAAATAGCATGGCCAAAAGGAGCTAGAGGAGAGTAGGATACTTTTAAGGAACACAGACATGCTCATGGAAAAATTCTTCTTTGAAGTACAGATGATTTACATGGGAAGAAACACTTGTTCCCTTCCCTCCAGTACCCATCCTAGCCTGGAAGGGAGGGAACCATTAAAGTTATTCAGCTGGGTTACATGGGTTCTCATTGCCCTATATAGCCTCACCCTCAAATTCCAGATTAATTAACTGTTGAGTGGAGAAAGAATTGAGCCATGCGAAATAAAGTCCTGGGAAATTGTTTTATCTTCTGCCTACTAAATACAGAAACAAAATGAACAATAGTAGAAGAAATAACAATGAAAAGCTTGATATCTATATAAAAATCTAAATCTCAGTACTGAAAAAAATAACAAACAGAATACACACAACTAGCAGTTATCTCTCAGAGGTACTATTGAGCTAGCTAGCTATGGACAGGTAGCTGCAGATACTGAGCTCTCTTCTCCCAAGTTGGTTTGTCCCAGTTGATCTCCCTAATGTCCTTGTCTTCTTGAGAGGTGTGGGCTAAGTTTATATCTTAATTCTTGACACTTCTTGATGCCGTCTTTTACCAGATATGTGTGGGTTTTCTTTCTTTTAGACATATTTTCACTATATAGTCCAACATGGCTTCAAACTTGGAATCCTCTGCCTCAACCTCCTAAACACTGGAATTATAGGCGTATACCTCTATGCTCAGATATATGTTCTACAAAAGTTTTCTTTCAGTCTTTAGTTTGTCCCAAAATAAAAGAGGTTTTTTCAGACAGGTTTTTGTCTTTTATAAGTCCATTTTATTGATATTTTATAGTTAATGTTTTTTGTGTCTGAAGAATTAGTTGCTTAACAAAAGTTCACAAAAAAATTTCTCATTGGTTATATAGGGTTTATATTTTTAAGTTCTAAATTTAGGTGTGTAATTCTCTGTGTTTATTTCAAGGAATGTATTAAAGTTTTGTTTTTGTTTTGCCTATAGATGTCCAGTATCTAATTGGTTTCCTATCAGTTATTGAAAAGACTGTCCTTTCTTCATTGCATGCCCTTAGCATGTTTACAAGAAATCAGTTGTCTTATGCTTCTTATTTGACAGGCTCTACCAGACCATGAGGATGAAATCCCGGAGACAGTGCGGACTGTGCAGCTCATTAAAGATCTGGCTAGGGAGATCCGCTTGGTTGAAGTAAGAAGCTTGGGAGGAAGGAAGGCATTTGGGAAGGGCTGGAGACTCAAGTAGCAGGTCAGGACTTTGTAGTTGGTGTAAAGCCCAGGGAAAGAATGGGAAGACTCTTATCAAGGGCCTTATTTATTTGTTTAGTCGTTCATTTAAATAATCTTGTGCATGCCACACTCTGGGCTAGTTTCCTGGGATACATGAATGATGTAGTGCCTGTCCACAAACTCACAGATGCAGTTAATCTCTCTGAAATTCAATTGCCTTATCTCTAAATGAGAATAATGATAGCTACTTAAGGTTGTTAATAAGGTAATGTGAATTGAACATATAGTGCTTGACATGCAGTTGGCACATAATTTCTAATGGTGAACCATAGTTGTAGTTGTTCCTTTTAATATTTTGTTTCTGTCTCTGAATTCTACAAAATGACAACCTCAGGTTGAAAATGATTAAAAAGGAATGTTTCAACAGGTGGCATATACCATGAGGCAGGAAACAGAGTAGTAAGAAACTCAGATAAGCTTGGGTTCTGATTCCTATTCTTTCACTTAAGAGCCTTTCAGAGTCTCGGTTTTCTGATCTCTAAAGTAAGGAATAACTCTACCAACCTTTCAGATCTTTGGTAGAATTGAGAGGTAATATAGAGCTCCTCGCACAGTGCCTGGCAGAGTAATTACTCAATAAATATGAGTCTTGTTATTAATAGACTTTGTAGCAAAGAGAAAACTCAGTGTGGGCTGGTGAAGTAGCAGAGGCACCAGAGGAAAATTGGACTTGAGGATGTTGAAGTTGTGTTAGGATCTGTACAATTGTATTTAGTGCCTAAGAGATGTCTGTGTGTCTGTCTTTCCCTCCCTTCTTTCTTTCCCCTTCTCTTCTTGTTTTTCTTTTATTGTGCATGTATGTGTATTCATGCTACAGGGTGGTTTGCTTCTAGAAGTTGCACTTCTGGCCTCACTACTTGTAGCATGTTGTACTATCTACAGCATAGTCTACAGTATCTACATCCTACCTCATTTTTCTCCATTTCACCTTCTAAAACCTTTCAGGAGTCAGTCAAAGGACTATATTGTTTCCAGTTCTTTTTTTTTTTTTTTTTTTTTAGTTTTTCGAGACAGGGTTTCTCTGTAGCTTTGGAGCCTGTCCTGGCACTAGCTCTTGTAGACCAGGCTGGCCTCGAACTCACAGAGATCCGCCTGCCTCTGCCTCCCGAGTGCTGGGATTAAAGGCGTGCGCCACCACCGCCCGGCTTTGTTTCCAGTTCTTAACCCAATTTTGTACATGCAGAACATTGGGCTGGCTAGAACAAAACTCATGGGATCCAACATAACTTGTTCATTAGTTTTCTAACATTTTAAAATAATGGAATCCTTTTTTGTCCAAATAAGATTTTGTATGGAAGCCAATTTATATAATAAATCAAAGCATAGCTGCTTTGAATAGGATAAAGGTCATAGACCTAGAGCTCCCCTTGTTCCTCTCATCTGCCTTCCACATACCACCAGTCCCCAAGATTTCTCCCAGGATGCTCAAAGAAACCACAGAACATCTTTGAAAAACACCTTTTCAGTATTGACATTTAATTATATAGCTAAGCAAACAAGCTCTAGAGCTTGTTCGATCAGATAACTTTGCCAAGGTCACAGGGATAGCTGGTACCAAAATTGAGACTAAGATTTTTCTTCAAAAGCCCTATAGTCCATAGAGTTTGAACCACACAGATAAGTGCTTGATTATTTTTTATTTTGTGTCAGCTAATCTTGGAGTCTTTTCCCTCCAGTTTTGACAGTAATGTTGGGCTTTTTCTTTGCTCGTCTTCTCTTTACTTGTCAATGGCTGGGTAAAGAAATGCCACCCAATAAATTTATGATGACTCACTGTATAGAAGCCAGGGGTGTGCATATGTGGAGCACCTGTGTAAGCCACTTCAGTTATGGCAGTACCATTAGTGCTGGGAACAGACCTCTGCTCTTACCATAGAGAGAACCCTTGAGTAAGCTCTAACCCCCTCGTGTACTAATACTCTTGTAGGACATCTTCCAACAGAACGTTGGGAAGACGAGCAATATCTTTGGGCTGCAGAGGATCTTCCCAGCCGGCTCCATCCCCTTAACCAGGCCAGCCCATTCCACTTCAGTATCCATGTCCAGGCTGTCACTGCCTTCCAAAAGTGGTTCAAAGAAGAAAGGCCTGAAGTCCAAGAATATCTTCAAGAAGGCAGAGCGAAAGGGCAAGGAGAGTTCAGCCTTGGGGCCTGCTGGCCAGTTGAGCTATAATCTCATGGACCCATACAGTCATCAGGCACTGAAGACAGGCTCTTCCCAGAAAGCAAAGGTGGGTGCTGACCCATGGGTTCAGCCCAACCCTTTTGGGTCCCTTGGAAGAGCAGTATTTCAAAAGAGCAGGCTATCCTGTTCTGTTTTCATCTGTTAGGGTCCCTGGTGTTTGGCTACCAGTTCCACTCACTTAACAGGTATTTATTGAGACATTTTCTGTGCTGGGCACTGTGATAGGTGCTGTGGATGGAACTCAAAAGGCTAATAGGCTAATAAGAAAGGCATAAAAACAAATGAATGAAATAAAGTGTGGATGCCACAAGCAAGGGTATATATGGGATTTTGAGACACAGAAGGGGGTTGATTCTATCTAAGTAAGGCTCAGGAGCTCTTTTCCAGGTACATGACACTTGAGTTGAATCTTGGTATATTAAGATGGGAAATGAGATCTGAGAATGTTATTTATAGAGTTAGAATCTTGAACAGGTCCTTATCTCTTCCTTCAGGGTTTCACTTTGTCTCAATATTATGTTGCCCTCTGTGGGTATCTAATAATGGTACCCTCTTCTTTTTTTAGGGTATATGTTTCACAAGCTAATATGTTTTCCCCAAGCAAACTATATATTCTCAACCTCCTACTCCTGTAATTGTTGGAGGTGGGGGTTGGGGACAAGCATATCAGAAGGCCTTGGTTCAGAGGGTTTTTGACAGTTTTGCAGTAAAACCAGAGGGAACTGGCCATCTTGATTTACCTGGGAGTCTCAGACTGGTGACAACTGAGCCTCCTCCTTCTACAGTTCAACATCACGGGTACCTGCTTGAATGAATCAGATGACTCACCAGACATGGACCTTGATGGCAGTGAGAACCCACTGGCCCTGCTGATGGCCAATGGCAGGTAAGATGGGTAAAGGAAACACAGAGATAACTGAGCTTGCCAGTGACAATTAACATGTAGACATGGAGGTTGGGACATGGGTGAGGGAAGAACAGTATTTAGACTAATATCCAACTGTTAATAGATATTTACTTTGTTCAGGAGTTATGGTGGATGGGCGAGAGGTCTAATTTTAGCAAATTATTATGGTAGAACTACTAGTAAAAATAATTAGTGGTAGTGAGTATACAGGTTAAGAGCACAGGGGTTTGGGTTGGAGAGATGGCTCAGCTGTTAAGAGCACACTTATTACTCTTTTTTTTTTTTGTTCTTAAAGAGCCACATTTTATTCTTTTTTTTTTCTTGGAAAAAAGAATTTCTGCCTCCTCCCATCCTCCCATTTCCCTCCCCTTCCTCCCACTCCACTCCCCCTCCCCCCACTCCTTTCCCCCTCCCTCTCCAGACCTAAGAGCAGTCAGGTGGAAAGTCCAAGGTCCTCCCCCCTCCATCTAGGTCTAGGAAGGTGAGCATCCAAACTTGCTAGGCTCCCACAAAGCCAGAACATGAAGTAGGATCAAACCCCAGTGCCATTGTCTTTGGCTTCTCATCAGTCCTCATTGTTCAGAGAGTCCGGTTTTATCCCATGCTTTTTCAGTTCCAGTCCAGCTGGCCTTGGTGAGCTCCCAATAGACCAGTCCCTCTGGCGCCACAGAGACGGTCCACACTTAATACTCTTACAGAGAACCCCAGTTCTATTTCCAGTACCCACATGGTAGTTGACAATCATCCATAATTCCCATTCCAGGGAATCTGATATCCTCTTCTGATCTCCGTGGGAACCAGGCTCATGTGTGATCCACATACATACCTGCAGGCCAAACATTAATATACATAAAATAAAAATAAATAACAACAGAACATAGGGGCTAAGCCGTCTGGTGATGGTACATGCCTTTAATCTCCGTACTTGGGAGGCAGAGGCAGGTGGATCTCTGAGTTTGAGGCCAGTCCACAAGAGCTAGTTCCGGGATAGCTAGGACTGTTACACAGAGAAACCCTCCCTGTCTTGAAAAACAAACAAAAGAACATAGGGGCTTTTTGGTTAATTTTTATTCACTATTTGTGTATGGAGGGGTAGGGGTCAAGGGCAGTGCATACAGGGATACCATGACATGGGTGCGATGGTCAAAGGACAACTTTTTGGGAATCCTTTCTTTCCTTTTGATGTGAGTTTAGGTAATCAAACTCACTTTGTCAGGCTTTGTGTACCTAGGACCTTTACTTGCTGTGCCATTGTGCTAGCTCAAGAACATACTTTATAAAATACGCTTTTATAATTTAATGCATAAGAATTCAGTTTATGGAGATTCTTTGTACCTATGTATAAGAAGAAATTTTCAGTGCATCCTGTGTCCTTGTAATATGTGCCTGAAATTATTTAGATGTTCAACAGCATAGGTTAAATAAATTATAGCGTTTCTTTAGAATAGAGCCCATGTATTAAAGAATTAAAAAGAATGGAGCGTGGGTCTACTAGACTAGAAAATAAGAGAAAAGAGTAGAATCTTAAAGCAGCAGAGCTGCCCATAATGTGATAATACATTAGTTAAAGAGTAATATTGAAGAGAATGTTGAACTCTGCCTGTTTTCAGAGCTGGCAGGTCTCTTGAGGAGGACAATTGTTGAGTCTTACATGATCAATTATAATGACTAGGAGGACACAGTATAAGAGATCTCTGTGCCCTCCCTAGTCTTATACCTGTGCTATTTCCGTTAACCTGCTGCAGCTGCCAGAAGGTGTTATTAAATGGACTGAGAGACCATTGAAATATTTGTGAATAAAGTATATCTTTTCCAAATTGAATATATTGCAGTAATGTGTAGATGAAATAAGATTGGCTGTATATCAGAAATCTTAAAATTCAGCAGTATGACAGATATGTGGGGGTTATTATATATTTAAATTTTTGTATGTGTTTAAATTTTTCATGATTAAAAACCAGAAAATTAGATGATAAATAGATATTATTGAGTAGCTGCTATGTGTCAGACTATCTTAGCTGTTTATATACATTATTTTATTTAATCCTTATAGTTCTCAATGTAAGTTTATTGCTTCCATTTTATACATGTGAAAACTGTGAACCAGAGAGTTTAATTATACTATTTGTCATTATTGAGTCTTTGCTGTGTGACAGACTCTCTATTAACATTAACTCTATGAGCTAGAAAGTAGGTCAATCTAATAAGAACTAATTCACTGAGAGACATTTTGGCCAAATAGCTATTTGCTAAATATATGAATGTTCTGATTTACTAGAAACATTTCCTTTTGCTTTTTAAAATCATTTACCATGTGTTAACAGGATAATCTAAATTACTTTCCTAAATAATCTAAATGTGTTTTCCATTCCCTTTGCATATGTCTTGCATATATTATTTGTATAAATATATATGCATATACACATATGTTACAGAGAGACAGAAAGACAGACACACACACACATACTCACACACAGATTCTCATTATCCTGCTGGCCTAGGACTCCCTGTGTAGACTGGGCTGGCCTTGAACTCACAGAGATCTACCTGCCTCTGCCTCCCAATTGCTCGGATTAAAGGAGTGTGCCACCATGCCTTGCATGTATCTGTGTATTTTTATTAACATAGAGTATTTGTATATATTTATGAGGTACAATGTAATATTGGGTAGTGACTAACTTGGCAATGTTCTAAAATTTTTGAGCACATTCTGTACTACTTTGAGATATATAAGGCGTTATTGTTAATTATATTCATCCTGTTATACCACAGAATACCAAAAGTTACTCATTTGATGAGACAATAATAACATTATGTCTATTGATTGATCTCTTCTCTATTTCCTTTTTATTCTTTCCAGTTTCTGAGCTTCTATAAAAAGAACTCTTAAAGATAATACTTATTAGTAGTTTGCATGCTATAAATTAACTTGCTCAAGTATGTAATTAAGTGGATTTTAGTAAGTTTACAGACTAATCCAGTTATCATAGTTCAATTTTAGAATATTTCTTATCCTTCTTATTCTAGGCTAAAACTATCTTTATCACTACTAATATATTTATCTCTATGGATTTGCTTTTTTTAGACATTTCATATAAATGAAATCATATTCTGACTTCTTTCACTTAGTGAGATTTATTTATAATACAGCAAAGAACCATTATTACTTGGTTCATTTGTTGAATAATATTCCTTTTTCTGGATATAACACATTTTGTTTATTCACTATTTTATAATCATTTGGATTGCTTCTACTTTGAGCTAGAATCAATGATGAATAATAATGCTTTGAACATTATGTTAAAAAGTTTTGGTTTTGCATATGTATGTGTGTGTTATGTGTACATGTGCATGTTTGTGCACATTCACATGTGGAAGCTTAACAATATCAGATGGCTTCTTCAGTGACTCTTCACATTTTGTACTGAGGTAAGATCTCTTATTTAACTGGAAGCTCTCCTTTTCAGCTTCTGGCTAGCCAGCTTGCTCTGGAAATTTCCCTGTCTATGTTCCCTGCATCTGGGAATTACAGGTTGGCCATTACAGGTCCTGTTGGTGTTTACACAGGTTCTGGGAATCTGAATCCCTACTGAATCATTTCCCCAGTCCCATGTACAAGTTTTTATGTGGATGTGTATTTTGGATTCAAGAAATGGCTGAAAATTATACCGAAGTGTATGTGTGTGTCATTTTACATTGTAGACCAGCAATCATAAAGTTCTATCTCCTGTGGATTTTGTTTATTTTTTGTTTCTTTCTTTGGTTGGTTTTTGGTTTTTCGAGACAGGGTTTCTCTGTGTAGCCTTGACCGTCTTAGAACTTGCTCTGTAGACCAGGCTGGCTGGCCTTGAACTCAGACATCTGCCTGCACCTGTGGTATTAAACACTACCTGGCTCTCCTGTGTATTTTGTATGAATCACTTGACACTTGGTTTTAGAGTTAAGAGATGTGGTTTGTTTGATGATGCATGCACTTCATTGTTTTCTAGTTATGTGTGGTTTGGTCGTTGTTTCTGTCATTTTAAAATATTTTTGAGACAGAATCTCTTTGTTTTCATGCAGGCCCCAAAGTCATGCTATAGCTGAAACTGGCCTTCAGCTCCTAATTCTTCTACCTCCACCTCCCAGATCCTAGGAGTACAGAAGTGTACTACCATGCTAGGTTCATTGTACATTTCTTTTTATATTTTTCTTGTGCATGTGTCTGTATATGTGCAGGTATCTGTAGACCCAGAAGAGGGCATCTGATCCCTAGGAGCTAGAGTTATGAGTTACCTGGCATGGGTGCTGCTATTCAAACTCAGGTCCTCTACAAGAATAGCAGCTGCTCTTAACTGCTGAGCCACCTGTCCAGTCCTGTATATTGTTTTTAAATAAAGGTTGTGGGAATGTTTTGTTTTGTTTTGTTTTTAGCTGTTGGGGTGAAACCCAGAGCTTCATGCATACTAAACAAAGTACTGTACGACTGAGCTACATCCTTAATCCCCAAATTTTTATAGTGAATGGGTACAGTGTAATGTTTTATAATACACCTATATTGTGAAATTATTACTAACCTCAAAATAATTAACACATTTATTTATAGAATTAGAAAGATTCAAGTGTGCAGGGCAATATTGTTGATTAAATATTCAATAAGACCTCTAGAACATACTCTTTCTATGTAGTTTTGCAGCCTTATACCTCTTAACCAATATCTCTCCCAACTCACTTTATCCTTCATAACCATCACTGTACTCTAATTGAAATTTCTGAGTTTTTTTTAAGATTCCATATAAAAGTCAGATCATACATTTTTTTCTGTATGGCTTGTTTCACATGGCATAATTTCCTGCTACAGATGTATCCATGTTATCAAAACTAATCAGAAGATTTTTTGGACATAGAGTCTTTCTTTGTAGCCTAGGCTAACCTCAAATTCATTATCCTCCTGCCTTAGCTTCTGGAGTACTGGGATGATAGGTATGTCCCACCATATCTGACTCAGTATGGTTTACCTAGTGATTAAAATATATTTTTGTGTGTCTCATTGTGGTCATTTGTATCTTATCTTTGGAGAAAAATGTATTTGGATCTTTTGATTGCTTTGAAATTACTTTAATTACTGAATCTAAGAGTTCTTTAAATGTTTTGGGTACAAATCTTTACTAGATAAATGATTTGCAAATAGTTTTTAATGTTTGACATTACTCTCTTCCTCTTTTCTTTGTTTCTTTTTATTTTGAGACAGGATCTTGCTATGTAGCTTAGGCTGGTCTTGTACTCTTCCTCCTGCCCTCAGTCACTAAGTACTGAAATTACAGTCTTGTGCCACTATTTTTACCTTGACATTTTTTATTGTTGTTGTTGTTTTGTTTCTTGTTTTTGTTTTTATTTATTTATTTTTTGAGTCAAGGTTTCACTGTGTAGCCCTGGCTGTCCTGGAACTTGCTTTGTGATCCAGGCTGTCCTTGAACTCACAGAGATCTGCCTCAGCCTCTCAAGTGCTGGGTTTAAAGGCATGTGCCACCACTGCCCAGCAGACAATGTCTTACTTTATAACTCTGGATGCCCTGGATCTTGTTACATAGACCAAGCAGGCCTCAAACTCACAGAGATCTGCCTGCCTTTGCCTTCATGGTATTAGGATTAAAGGTGTGCAACTGTGTGCCAGTGTATATGTCTATTCTTATGCCGATCTTATAGTGCCTCAATTTATCATAAGTTTTGAAACTGAGTAGTTTAAGTCCTTCAGTGTTTTTTAAGAGGTGTTTTCTATTTTAGGTCCTTCCTTTACATGTCAAGTTTTTAAAAATCATTTATTCTTTGACAGTATCATGTACATACACAATGTATTTGTTGGTTCTAAGAACAGTTGATCATTTATATTTATAATTTTTTTTAGTATTTTGAGACAGGATTTCTCTTTGTATATAGCTTTGGCTGTCCTGGAACTCATTCTGTAGACCAGGTTGACCTTGAACTTGCAGTGATTCACCCGCCTCTGCCTCCAGAGTGCTAGGATTAAAGACATGCTCTGCCACTGCCTGGCTAATAATTTTTGAGAATCTATTCTTAATACAATCCTCTAAACAAGACATGCACAGTGGCCACCGCAGTTGTCATACCAACATGAACAGTGGCAATCTCACAAAGTCTCATGCCTAGGTGAAGAGCTACAGGCAAGGGAAAGTCAATCTTCTCCAGGAATAAGGCACCTAATAGGTTATCCAGTCACATCTGTTCAGCCCAAAATATATAAACATACAAACAGTACTAAATGAACTCAGTAGGTTATATTTACATGTATATGTACACACAACACACACACACACATCCATATCCATATATATATGTTATTGCAACACATAAGTGACAAGAAGAGGTTATGAATTTGACAGGGAGTAGGGGTACATGGGAGGAACTGGGGAGGGTGGGAATCTCTACCATACAGTAGAAATTATGTAAATACAGTACTCATATATGTCTTTTTTTTACAAAAATAAATGGTAGATTTTGATGATTATACTGTATAAACACTTAGGGAAATTTTGCCTTTTGGGGAAAGCCATGAGTAGGGACTGAGGCCAGAGATTTGCATATGTTAAGCATGCATTCTACCATTGATCCATACTTTTAGCCCTACCATGATAATATCTGACATGACTCATTTTATGTTCATTTCTTTGTTTTTGTAGTACCAAGAGGGTAAAGAGCATATCCAAGTCTCGGAGAGCCAAAATTGCAAAGAAGGTAGACAGTGCAAGGCTGGTAGCAGGACAAGTCATGGGAGGTGAATTTAACTTGGATTCAGATGATGAGCTGCAGATTGATGAGAGACTGGGAAAGGAAAAGGCGAGCCTGATCATAAGATCAAGTATGTTTCTGTTCTATTTCTTTCCTGCCCTGCCTGCCATGTCACATTTGTTTTTGGTTTGAGCTTGTTGGCTTTCTGATTTACCAGGCTCTAATGTGCCTCATCTCTCTGAATTGTTTGTTGGTGGTTATTACTTCAAAAACCACCCATTATTAATTTACACCCATCTATTAATTTATTTATGGGGTTTTCTTTGTTTTGGGTGGTTTTTTTTTTTTTGAGACAGGGTTTCTCTGTTTAGCCCTGGCTATCCTGGAACTTCCTGTCGATCACGCTGGTCTTGAAGTCAGAGATCTTCCTGCCTCTTGTCTCCCAAGTGCTGGGATTAAAGGCGTATGCCACCATACCTGACAAAAATTACATTCTTCTTTCATTTGAGTGTTTGGCTCAGACATCATAATCTTAGCCTCCTACTAATATATTGCATTGTGTTTTAGAATTTCCCCGGAAGTTGCCCCGAGCAAAGCCTTGCTCTGACCCCAACCGTATTCGTGAACCTGGAGAAGTTGAGTTTGACATTGAGGTAGGAACATGTCGTGTATCTAGTCAAGGTACAAAGATAATTATACATTTAATTTCTGAAATATTTGCAAAATAAAAGATTGCATGCAGGCTGGGGATATTCTTCACTGTAGAGCACTTGCTTAGCATGTGTAAAGCACTGGGTTCAAATCCAGTACTACAATAAATTAAATTGAACGCTATTGTGACCAGCCAATAAATGCCTCCATTTATTTATTTAAATTTTTAAAAATTTTTTAATAAATAAAAAATAGTTAAGTATCACTTAACAAGGAGCGTATCTATCTGATTTGAAGTTTTGTTTTTTTTTCTTTGTTTTGTTTTGTTTTGTTTTTTCGAGACAAGGGTTTCTCTGTGGTTTTGGAGCCTGTCCTGGAACTAGCTCTGTAGACCAGGCTGGTCTCGAACTCACAGAGATCCGCCTGCCTCTGCCCATGAAGTTTATGATATGTTCTTTCACCGACTGTTTTACTTCATTGATCCCTACATTGCTCACCTGTCAAATAAGAGTTAAAGTGCTTTTACAAAGATGCTGTAAAGATTAAAATAAAAGGAAAAATGTTCTGCATAATAAATGGTGTTCATTTAGGATATTAGACGTTACACTGTCAACCTTGTATTGGAAACTTACCAGACCTGCCCTGTACAATTGAAGCAGTATGCTCTTTCCTTAACAGGAGGACTATACAACAGATGAGGACATGGTGGAAGGGGTTGACAGCAAGCTTGGGAATGGGAGTGGAGCTGGTGGAATTCTTGATCTACTTAAGGCCAGCAGGCAGGTGGGGGGACCTGACTATGCTGCCCTCACGTGAGTAATCTCCATTTTCCAAACTATCAAAGAGTACCACCCAAATGGCTAGGGCACTTATTGAGCACTTTTGTTTGTTTTGGGTTTTTGAGACAGGGTCTCTTTATTTAGCTTAGGCTGGTCTAGAACTTCTAGTCCTTCTGCCTTCCCTCCAAGTGAGTTCTGGTATTACAGGGATATACCACCATGCGCAACTTACTGAACCAAGTAAACAGACAATTAACACGGGCATTTAGCTGAAAGAATAATATGGATGCAAAAACTATCCTGGTAATCTTCAGATCTGGCAGTGACAGGATATGTAGATTTGAAGAAAAATCAACTTTAAGTACATTGAAAATGGGCCAGGGAGAGTCATAGAAAGAATTGTTAATAAAAAAGGAAGTAATGTAGCATATATGAAAAATAGATTTTATCTACCTTCATTGCTTGTCTTCAGGGAGACTTGAAGCAAAACTAGCTTTTCATGAAAATAGTTTTTAATATTATCTTCATTCTTAACCATGGATGGTTCTTGCCTTTGTAACACCTTAATTGCCGTAGTGGTTCTTCCTCCCTGAGTGTTCTTACAACCAGTTTCTTCTGACTAGAATAACTTCCCCAGTGTTTCTCCTCTGTCCTTTACAGTGAGGCCCCAGCCTCCCCCAGCACTCAAGAGGCCATCCAGGGCATGTTGTGTATGGCCAACCTGCAGTCCTCATCATCCTCACCAGCTACCTCCAGCCTGCAGGCTTGGTGGACCGGGGGGCAAGACCGAAGCAGTGGGAGCTCCAGCAGTGGGCTGGGCACTGCATCTAACAGTCCCGCTTCCCAGCGTACCCCAGGGAAGCGGCCCATCAAGAGGCCAGCATACTGGAGAAACGAAAGCGAGGAGGAAGAGAATGCCAGTCTCGATGAGCAAGACAGCTTGGGAGCATGCTTCAAGGATGCTGAGTATAGTAAGAATGTGTTAGCATATGGGGCTAGATTGAAAGAGTTCCCTTTAGCCCAGTCCCAGTCCTAACTCCAAGAGAAGACAGCCTGTAGTGAACACAGAGCTTACCTTAAGTTAGATGTGACCTTTTTCTGAGACATGTTTTCTTGTGTAAAATGGGGATTAGGTTGTTGTAAGAATTAGAAATTATACTTACTTTGCACACTAGGCCCTTAGTGACTTAATCATGGGAAGTCCTCAAATATAGTATAGTTAGTTCTCTTATATTTAGCTGTCATCTGGTTTGGTACTATTCATCTTTCACTCTAGTTAACTCTTTTCCTCTCTTCCTTATTTGACTGTCACCATCTGTATTGTTAATGTTCTATGTTAACCAGTTCGTTTTTTTGTGACGGTATATACCATCAATTCTCTATAGCTGAGCATTTTACATCCATGGTTTTATCTACAAATCAAAAATACATAGAAAAATTACATCTATACTGAACATGTACAGATGCATTTCTTTCTATTTTCTTCTAACTTGTATAATTATTTACATTGGAAGTATACACGATGAAGGGCATATAGAGCATATGCGAATACCATACCATTTTATATAAGGAACTTAAACTCACATGGGTTTGGGTTGGTGAGGGAGGACATTCTGGAATCAGTTCCCTTCAAGTATTGATGGAAAACTAAAATGGCCTTCTTTAAACTTTGCATATTTAAGAAACAAGTCCTAAAATGATGAGTCATTAAAAGGATGATTTTTTTGGAGTAGTGTAGTAAATAAAGCACTGGTTTATATAATGTAGATAACAATAGTATGGATTTTTCTTTTATTATTTTAAAAATTATATAGAATTTATATAGATATAATTAATTTTCTTTGAGACTAAAACACTAGAGCAAAACAAAATTCCTTAGGCCTGATACTCTTCTTTCTGAGTCCAGTTTCCTTTTGTTTTGTTCATATAACTTACATGTAGATATATGTAGACAGAGTATTTGTTTAAAGTGTGTAGCTCTACAGTTTGGCTACCTTTCTTTTTTTTATTTTTATGTACATTGGTGTTTTGCCTGCAGGTATGTCTGTATGAGGGCATCAGATCCCCTGGAACAGGAGTTACAGATAGCTGTGAGCTGCCATGTGGGTGCTGGGGATTGAACTTGGTTTCTCTGGAAGAGCAGCCAATGCTCTTAACCACTAAACCATCTCTCCAGCCCCAGTTTGGCTATCTTTCAACATCAGTACATGGAGATCTGCTTCATTAATTCATAGAGGCTTGCTTGCTGCAAACTATTCTTTAGCATTATATGTTTGTTTAATCAAGTCCTTATTTGATTGACATTTTAAGTTCTTAAGGATTTTTATTGCATACAAAATCCTTACAATAATTTTTTATGTCCAATAAATGTCGTCTAAGATAGTAAAACTTGTTGGATTAAAGATTGTATATGAGATACATATTGATAGGGTCAAACTGTGCTTCAAAAGGATCAGCTTATAAATAGTGTATGAGAAATGCCCTTTTCTATACAGTCTTATCAGCTGTTGATATTATCAACCATTTTAATTCTGTTGTTAAAGTAGTGTTTTTGTTTGATTCTTTGTTTTATATATATGCTGATCCTATTTGTTCATTTTCTATAAACAATCTATTTTTTCAACTATTTTTCTTTTCAAATTTTTTCTTATTGATTTGTATATGTTCTTTTCTCATTGTTTTTATTATTGTTTCCCTATTGAGGTTTTGAGACAAGGTCTCTCAGTGAACATGTAGGTAAAGACTTTGACTAGATTGGGTTGACCAACAAGACCCAAAGGTCTTTGTGTCATTGCCTCTCCAGGAATTACAGACACATGTCTGGCTGGCTTTTTGTAGCAAGGAGTTGAACTCAAGTTCACTTGCTTGCATAGCAAGTACTTTACAACGAGACTATCTTTCTTGCCTTTTGGTCATCTCATTTACTACCTAAGCCCAGAGCCATAGTTATAAGGCTCTTTTTTTTTTATCACTTAGGGACTATGATGGCTTTACCAGTTTACATTCCTAACAGCATTGAATAAGTGTCACTTTTCCCCACATCTACACCAGCATTTGTGATTTTTTGTTTCTTTGTTCATTGAGACAGGATTTCCTTATGTAGCCCTCGATGTTTAAGAACTTAGACCAGGCTGGCCTCGAACTCACAGAGATTTACTTGTCTCTGCCAAATGCTGGAATTAAAGGCATGCATCACTGCCACCTGGCCTAAGTTTTGTTTTGTTTTTATTTTAAATATTTCTTTAGTGTGATGTGGATGAGTGTTTTGCCTGCGTGTATTCACCATATATGTGTACATGGTGCCTATAGAAGTCAGAAGAGTGCCTTGGCTCCCCTGAAACAGATGGTTGTGAGCTGCCATGTGGGTACTGGGAAATCGAACCCAGATCCTCTGGAAGAATAGCCAGTACTCTTAATCCTTGAGCCATCTCTCCATTGGAAGAGCAGTTTTAATTTGCATTTGTCTAATGGCTAAAGATGTTTAACATTTTAAAGTTTTTAGCCATTTACATTTCATCTTTTAATTGAGTTGTTTTCATGTTTATTTTTTTGTTTTTATATGTTCTAAATAATAACCCTCTGTTAGATGCTGTGTTAATTACTTTTCTATTGCTGTGATAAAACACCATAACCAATGCAAATTACAAAGAGAAGGTTTAATTGGGGTTAGTGTCCTTGATGGTGGAGCATCAAGGAACAGCTGGGAGGCCACATCTAAAACTGCAAGCAGGAGGCTGAGAATGCACGAGGCATGGCATGAATCTGTTGAAACCTCAAAGCCCACCCCCATGATATACCTCCCCTAAAAAAGCCACACCTCCTAATCTTTCCCAACAATTTACCAGTTGGGAAATAGTCAAACATGTGTAAATATAGGACATTCTCAATCAAACTGACACAGATATAACTCTGATAAGATTTCTTCCCATTCTGTAGGCTGCCTCTTCACTTGATTGTATCCTTTGCTGTTCAAAAAGTTTAGTTTCATGAGGTCCCACTTATTAATTTTTGGTCTTAATGCCTGTGCTATCATGGTCTTGTTCACAAAGTCCTTTCCTATACCAGAGAGTTCAAACATACTCCCTACTATCTACTCTGTCAGTGTCAAGGTATCAGGTCTTATGTTAAGGTTGTAGGTCCATTTGGAGTTGACTTTTTGTTCAGGGTGAAAGATGAAAATCAAATTTCATTCTTCTACATGTACATCTAGTTGGACTGCTGGCTTTTCTGAGTACTATTGGATTCTTTGTCAGAACTCAGGTTCGTTTATGAGTCCAAAATTGTATTCTGTTGATCAACAAATCTGTTTTTCATGTCAGTACCATGCTGTTTTCATTGCTATAGCTCTGCAACATGATTTGAAATCTGGGATGGTAATATCTCTAGCTTTTGCTGTTGTTATTCAGGACTTTTTGGCTATCCTGGAACTTTTGTTTCCTTATGAAATTTAAGATTGTTTTTTCAATTTTTGTGAAGAATTGTATTGGAATTTGGATGAGGATTGTGTTGAATCAGTAGCTTGTATTTTTTTAAAAAATTATTTATATTTTTTTAGGGACAAGTGCTGTCTGCATGTATGCCTGCAGGCCAGAAGAGGGCTTCAGGCAGTATTATAGATGGTTGTGAGCCACCATGTTGTTGCTGGGAATTGAACTCAGGACCTCTGGAAGAGCAGCCAGTGCTCTTAACCTCTGAGCCATCTCTCCAGCCTCACCCCTACCCCCTACCCCACCCCACACCAAGCTTGCTTTGTGACAGGATGACTGTTTGCACAATTTTCTGCCAATCCATGAATGTGGGAAACATTTGCATCTTCTGGTGTTCTGAAAAGTTTTTCTTTTCAGTGTCTTAACGTTTTCATTGTACAAGATTTCATTTCTTTAGTTGATTTGCTCCAAGCTGTTTTTTTGAGGCAATTGTGAGAAGTACTATTTTCTCTGAATTCTTTCTCAGTATGTTTGTCATTTGTATATAGGAAGACTACCAATTTTTATATGTTAATTTTATGTCTTGCTACTTTGCTGAATGTATTTATCAGCAGTAGGGGGTTTCTGGTGGCATCTTTAAGGTCTTTAACGTAGAACCGTATCATCTGAAAATAAATATACCTTGACTTCTTTCCAATTTATTTTTATTAGTTAATTTATTTTTAAATGATCTTTTCTTATTTTACATACCTATGCCAGTCCCACTCCCTCCCTTCCTCCACCTTTTCCCCATCCCCCCTATCCACTCCTCAGAGAGGGTAACACTTCCCATGGGGAGTCAACAAAGTCTGACATCACATTGAGGCAGAACCAAAGCCCTCCCCTCTATAATTTAGGTTAATCAAGGTATCCCTCCAAAATGAATGGGCTCCAAAAAGCCAGTTCAAGCAGAAGGGATAAATTCTGATCCCATTGCCAGTGGCCGCAAAGACTGCCCAACTACACATCTGTTACCTACATTCAGAGGGCCTAGTTTGGTCCTATGCGGGGTCCCTCGCTGTCAGTCCAGATCATTGATTTCCCACTACCTCAGGTCAGTTGTTCTTATGAGTATCCCCAACGTGGTCTTGACCTCTTTGCTCATATTATCACTCCTTCCTCTCTTGGACTAGTCTCCAAAAGCTCAGCCCAGTTCTTAACTGTGGATCTCTGCATCTACTTCCATCAGTTGTTAGATGAAGGTTCTTTGATGGCAATTAAGGTAGTAATCAATCTGACTATATTGCAAGGCTATTTCAGGGACCTTCACCACTATTGCTTAGGGTCTTACCTAGGGTCATCCTTGTAGATTCCTGGAAATTTCCTGCCAGGTTTTACACTAGCCCCATAATGGCTCCCACAATCAAGGTATCTCTTTCCTTGTTCTCCCTCTCTGTCTTTCCCCCATCTCAACCATCCAGTTTCCTCATGTTCTCCTTCTCCTTCTCCTTCCCCTTTTGCCCCTTCCACACTCGCAATTTTCTCAGACCTTGTCTATTTCCCCTTCCACAGGGGATTTTTTTTGTCTTCTGGAAGCTGGGGTCATGGAGTACAGGCTAGTTATCTTTTGCTTTACATCTAATATCCACTTAGGAGTAAGTGAGGACATACCATGTTTGTCTTTCTGGATTTGGGTTACCTCACAATGGTTTTTTTTTTCCTAGTGTCATACATTTGCATGCAATTTCAAGATACTGTTTTTTTTTTACCACTGAGTAGAACTCCATTGTGTAAATGTACCACATTTTCTTTATCCATTCTTTGGTTGAGGGGTATCTAGGTTGTTTCAGGTTCTGACTATTAGGAAAAATGCTGCTATGAACATAGATGTGCAAATGTCCTTGTTGTATGGGTCTGCATCCTTTGGGTATATGCCCAAAAGTGGTATTGCTGGGTCTTGAGGTAGATTGATTCCAAACTTTCTGAGAAACGGCCATACTGATTTCCAAAGTGTCTGTACAACAGTGGAAGAGTATTCCCCTTTCTCCACATCCTCTACAGCATAAGCTATCCTCAGTCTTTTTTATCTTAGCCATTCTGACTGGTGTAGAGTCATTTTGGTTTGCATTTTCCTGATGGCTAAGGATGTTAAGCAATTGCATAAGTGTCTTTTGGCCATTTGAGATTCTTCTGTTGAGAAATCTCTGTTTAGTTTTGTACTTCATTTTTAATTGAATTATTTGGTATTTCAATGTCTAGTTTCTTGATATATGTATTGGAGATAAGACCTCTGATATGGGGTTAGTGAAGATCTTTTCCCTTCTCTAGGCTGCCGTTTTGTCTCAGTGACTGTTTTCTTTGCCTTACAAAAGCTTCTCAGTTTCAGGGGGTCCCATTTATTAATTGTTGCTCTCAGTGTCTGTGCTACTGGTGTTATATTTAGGAAGAGGTCTCCTGTGCCCATGTGTTCAAGGCTACTTCCCACTTTCTCTTCAGTGAGGTTCAGTGTGGCTGGATTTATGTTGAGGTCTTTGATCCATTTGGACTTGAGTTTTGTGCATGGGGATAGATATGAATCTATTTGCATTCTTCTACATGTTGATATCCAGTTATGCCAGCACCATTTGTTGAAGATGCTTTCTTTTTTTCCATTGATAATTTTAGTTTCTTTGTCAAAAATCAGTTGTTCATATGTGTGTGGATTAATATAAGGATCTTTGATAGATTCCATTGGTCCACCTATCTGTTTTTATGCCAATACCAAGCATTTTTCATTACTATAACTCTATTTTAGAGCATGAGTATGATGATGCCTCCATTGGTTCCTTTCTTGTACAGAGTTGTTTGGCTCTCCTGGGTTTTTTTTGTTTTTCCCATATGAAGTTGAGTATTTTTCTTTCTAGGTCTATGAAGAATTGTGTTGGGATTTTGATGGGGATTACATTGAATCTATAGATTGCTTTTGGTAAGATTGCCATTGCCATTTTTATTATGTTGATCCTACCTATCCAAGAGCTTGGGAGATCTGTAGTAGGGGGCTGCTTTTTTGTTTCCGGCTGCTCAGCCCTGAAATATCCACACAGAAACTGGATTAATTAAATCACTGTTTGGCCCATTCACTTTAGCTTCTTATTGGCTAACTCACCAATTAACATACATCTTAATTTAACCCATTTCTATTAATCTGTGTATCGCCATGTGGCTGTGGCTTACAGACAAGTTTCCATCCTGCCTCTGTTCCCAAAGGCGGCTACATGGTGTCCTGACTCCGCCTTCTTTTTCCCAGCATTCAGTTTAGTTTTCCCCACCTGGCTCTTCTCTTTCCTATCACAGGCCAAGACAGATTCTTTATTCATTAACCAATTGTATTCACAGCATACAGAGGGGAATCCCACATCAGAGATCTTTCCATTTTCTGATATCTTCTTCAATTTCTTTCTTCAAACACTTAAAGTTCTTTTCATACAGGTCTTTCACTTCTTTGGTTAGCATTATCCCAAGATATTTTGTTATTTATGGCTATTGTGAAAGGTGATGTTTCTCTGATTTCTTTCTTTCTTTCTCGGCCCTTTTGTCATTTGTGTATAGTAGGGCTACTGATTTTTGAGTTGATCTTTATTTCTTCCTTTTCCCAGTGGTGTTTAGGTTGAGTGTTGTTCAGTTTCCATGAGATTGTAGACTTTCTGTATTTTGTATTGTTGAGTTCTAACTTTAAGCCATGGTAGTCTGATAAGATACAGGGGGTTATTCCTTTTTTTTTTTTTTTTGCATCTTTTGAGGTTTGCTTTGTGACAGAGTATGTGGTCAGTTTTTGAGAAAGTTCCATGAGGTGCTGAGAAGAAGGTATATTTTTTTATGTCCGATGGAAAGATGCCTGTTAATTCCATTTGAGTCATGACATCTGTTCTCTTATTTCTCTGTTAAACTTTTATCTAGCAGACCGGTCCATTGTTGAAGTCTCCCACTATTAGTGTGTGGAGTTTGATGTGAGGTTTAAGCTTTAATAATGCTTCTTTTACATATGTAGTTCCTCTTGTATTTGGGGCATAGATGTTCAGAATTGATATCTCCTCCTCTTGATGGATTTTTTCCTGTGATGAATGTGAAATGTCTTTCTTCATCTCTTTTGATTGATTTTAGTTTGAAGTCTACTTTGTTAGATATTAGGATAGTTACACCAGCTTGCTTCTTAGGTCCATTTTATTGGAAATTCTTTTTCCCAGCCCTTTTCTCTGAGGTAATTAATGTCTGTCTTTGAGGTTGAGGTGTGTTTTTTGAACACAGTAGAAGAATGGATCCTGTTTTCCTATCCATTCTGTTAGCTTGTGCCTTTTTATAGGTAAATTAAGTCCATTGATACTAAGAGATATTAATAACCAGTTGTTATTTTTTGGTTAGTGGTGCTTGTATGTTTCCCTTCTTTTGGGTTTGCTGGTGTGAGGTTATCTGTTGCCTGTGTTCTCATGGATGTAGCTAACTTCCTTGGGTTGGAGTTTTCCTTCTAATACTTTCTGTAAGGCTGGATTTGTGGATAGATATTGTTTAAATCTGGTTTTGTCATGGAATATCTTGTTTTTTTCCAGGTATGGTGATAAAAGCTTTGCTTGGTATAGTAGTCTGGGCTTGCATCCGTGATCTCTTAGTCTACAACACATCTGTCCAGGACCTTCTGGCTTTCAGAGTTTCTATTGAGATGTCAGTTGTAATTCTGATGGGTCTGTCTTTATGTTACTTGGCCTTTTTCTTTTGCAGCTTTAATATTCTTTCTTTATTCTGTATGTTGAGTGTTTTGATTATTATATGGCAGGAGACTTTTTTTGGGGGGGGTGTCCAATCTATTTGGTGTTCTGTAAGCTTCATGTACTTACATATAGGCATATCCTTCTTTAAATTGGGAAAAACTTCTATGATTTTGTTGAATATATTTTTTGTGCCTTTGAACTGGAATTCTTCTCCTTCTTCTATCCCTGTTATTCTTAGGTTTGGTCTTTTCATGGTGTCCCAGATTTTTAAACTCAAGTCAAGCTACTTTCTTCACCACACTGCACTTTTCATATCTTTATGCACTTCCTGGGTAGGAGTAACCAAGACCCATCCTAACCTAAATGCTAATCTGTCTTGAGATTTCTTACACAAACACACACACACTCACAGTCTGTTACCTTTTAATTCAACCTCATTAAATTTCTCCAGACACTGCCAGAATACAGCTAGGTCACTTGCAATAATATAAATGGCCTCTAGGCCAAGTTCTGATAGAGATTTTGTTCCCTTCTGAAACCTCAAGAACTGGGCCTCCATGATCCACATTTCTTTTGGTATTCTGGTTTTCTGAATACTATTAGATTATCTTCATTTTGTTTTGCTTACAGTATTTAAGGGCTTTTCTAGCCTGTATCTCCAAATTTTACATTTGTCCTACAAATCTGTTCTGAAGGCCTATGAACCACATTGCTGGAGAGATAGCTTTGTGGTTAAGAGCACTGGCTGCTCTTCCAGAGAATGGAGGTTCAATTCCCAACACCCATGTGGTGGCTCACAATCAGCTGTAACTCCAATTCCAGGAAGGTTGACATCCTGTTCTAGTCTCTAGGCATCTTGAACACATGTGATACAGTCATACATGAAGGCAAAACACACATTCTGAAAAACATAAAAAAATTAAGTCTTATTAACCCATGGGCAGGCTTATCATAGTAAACAGCCCCACTCCTTAGTACCAATTTTCTGTATTTTTTGAAAACATGACCTTATTCTTCTGGAGAAACAACTGAAGGAAAAAGGGGTTTATTATGGCTTAATGATTTGAAAAAGGGTACAGTGCATCATAGTAAAGAAGGAAGGCAGCAGGCACTTGAAGCAGCTTGTCGCAGAACATCCTTAGTCAGGAAGCAGATAATAGATAAGGAATCAGGCCCAAGCAATAGAAATTCAAGGTCCTCCTCCAGTGACCCACTTCTTCCATCAAGGCTCTATTTCCTAACGGTGCCACAAACTTTCAAACCAGTGCCATCAGATAGGGACCAAATAGTCAAACACATGAACCTATGGGGTTATTTCTCATTCAGATCGCAACAGTATATGAAAATTTCTCTGAATCATTTTAAGAAATTCCATCACCATGATTAATCTCACATGGTCTACTGTAGCTTTTTTATTTTGATTCTCTGCAACCATACTGTTGGCCATGTCTCTGTCTACAACTAATTTGAACCTGTCTCCATGACCACTATGATTACTGCTACTACTCCACAATCTCCTCCCTCTTCTCCCCCCATCCCAATTACTGTACCTAGAACTTCCAGTACAGTGTTCATTGGTAGTGGCATTCTTGTTATTCTTTCTTCCCTTCCCTCCCTCCTCCCCTCTTCTTTCCCTCCACCCTTTCTCCTCACTCTCGCTTCTCCCCACCCCATGTCCATGTGTGTGTGGTTCAGGTATTATTTAGGCAGACCTACTATTACATTTCATTTCGAGGAAATTCAATCTCAGGGCAGATTTCCTGGTCCCGATTTTTACAGTCTTTTACCCCTTTTTTGTGGTGTTCCCTGAGATTTAGCTGCAGGAGTTGTGTTGTAGATATATCCATTGGATTTGGGCACACCACAAGCAATTGACCAGTTGTGGTTTTCTATAATGAGCTCCATCTGTTGGGATAAGAATCTTCTTAGATGAGGAGTGAAAACTACACTTACTTGTGGGTATAAAAATAAGTATTTAGAGTGTAGGTAGGAAGTATTCCAGTTTTAGGAAAGTGGTAGTAGTAGGTTTTCCTGTAGGATTTATGATCTCTGTTGTCATGGGTAGTTGGCTAGGTTTCCATTATCAGGCATAATTTCCCTCCTCTTGAATGTGCCTTAAGTTCATTTAGACAGTTGTTGCTTATCATCAAGGCATTATTGCACACTTGGGAGATATCTTGCCATGTTGGTCTTTAGTTTATGAATCACATCTGGGGACTATTTGTTGTTTTCCTTCCTTGGAAGTTTGCATACAAACTTCTGGAACCATGATAGTCCTCAGGGAGGAGGCTTTCAGGTCACATCCAGCTTGGATTCTGAATCTGAGGTGCATGATATTTTCTGCAATAGGACTTAGCCTTCAGCCTCTGGGAGGCAACCAAGGACAATAGCAATGTGGTGCACTGTTTTGAGAGTTTTGTGTACTGCTACTGGAATTTTTGTTAGTCTGTCATTCTTCTGGGGAATATTTTCACCGCAAAAAAAAAAAAAACAATGTAACTGCATTTAAGCTATATATCTATGTGTGCATATACATTTAAATGTATTACCTATAATTTTAGGCAAATAAAAAAATGTTTTTCAACTAGGGTTATTTTCCTCCCTTCTTTCTGTATTGACACTCTCCTCTTACTTAAGACTCTCCCGTGTTTTCCCATTTCTCCCTTAATATTACCTGTATCTTGCCAATCATTTCTCTAGCACTTCTCTGCTCACCCCATGGTTTCTTTTTTACTTTAATGGTTTCTGTGGTTATTCCGGGTCATATACTCACAATTAAAAATTTGGAGCTAAGAGCTGCAGATGAGAGAGAACACTTGACATTTGTATTTCTGGGTCTGGATTACTACAAGTTGTATCGTTTATCTGCCATTATCATTATTTTGTGGGGGTTTTTTTGCAGCTAACCTGTATTTCAAGGTGTGTATATACCACATTTTCATTATCCTTTTATCTGTTGAAAGACAATTTAGGTTGTTTCTATGTCTTGGCTATTGTGATTACAATAACAACAAATGTGGCTGAACAAGTATCTGTAGAGAAATATGTTGAGTTCTTTGGGCATATGCAAAGACTGGTTTTTGATAGATCGTGTGGTGTATTTATTTCTTAGGTTTTTAAGAGTTCCCCACACTAGGGCTGTGGTGGCTCACACCTTTAATCCCAACACTTGGAAGACAGAGGCAGGCGGATCTCTATTTAGAGTTCCCCACACTAATATCTAGAGTGACTCCTTGAGTTTACAGTCACACCAATAAATAGTGACTGAGAGTTTGCCTTTCCCTATGTTTCCTCCAGTACTTGTTTTGAGCTGTTTTCTTCATCTTAGGCATTCTGACTAGGTTAAGCTGAAATCTCAAAGTAATTTTGACCTCATTTCCCTAGTTGCTAAGGATGGTGAACATTTTTATTTATCTATCTATCTATCTATCTATCTATCTATCTATCTATCTATCTAAGATTTCTGTCTCTTCCCTGCCACCGCCTCCCATTTCCCTCCCCCTCCCCCAATGAAGTCCCCCTCCCTCGTCAGCCCAAAGAGCATACTTCTTAGCTACTTTTATTTCTCCCTTTGAGAACTCTGTTCAGATCTATATAACCCATGTTTTTGAGTGGGTCATTTTGTTTACTCTTATTTTCTGAATGTCTTATAAAATTATGGTTATTAATCCTTTGTCAGATGTGTCACTGGCAGTTTCTCTTCTGCTCTGGGGGCTTCAATTGTTTCTTTAGCTGTACAGAAGCTTTTTAGTTTTATGAGGTTCCACTTGTCAATTGTTGGTTTTCCTATACAAATTGTCCTAATTAGAAAGTCTTTTCCTATGCCTTTATCTTGTAGGATCTTGCCTATATTTTTTTCTAGCACTTTTCTGCGCTTCAAGTTTCACATTTTGGTCTTTTGAGTTAGCTTTTATGCCAAGTGATAAATACAGGTTTATTTTAATTCTTCTACCTGTAGACATCAAATTTCCCCATCATTTGTTGTAGATGCTCTTTTTTCCAGTTTATGTTTTGCCATCTTTGTTAAATATTAAACAGCCATTGCTACATGTGTTCATGTTTATGCCTTCTCTTTTGTTCCACTGATCTACCTGTCTGATTGGATTATTTTTTTTTTTTTTTGTTTATTTTTGCCAGTGCCAATCTGGAAGGGTAACTCCTCTAGCTTTGTTCTTTTTACTGATGTTTGTTTGGCTCTCTGGGGTCTTTTGTGGTTCCACATGAATTTTATTTTGTGAAAAATGAGAGGAGTTTTGATGATGATTGTATTGAATCTGTTAACAATTTTTGGTAGACTGGTCATTAATTCTGTCAATCCATGAGCATTCAGTGTCTTTCCATTTTATATTATCATTCTCAATCTCTTTGGAGACTTAAAAATTTTTCATTGTAGAAGTCTTTTACCTCTAGGTTTTAGTTCTAGATTTTTTTAGGCTTTTGTGAATGGGAATGTGCCCATAATCTCTTTCTCTGTTTGTTGTTGGTGGATAGGTACTGATTTTTGTAGTTGACTTTGAATTCTTCCACTTTGATGAAATTGTTGATCATTTCTAGAAGTTTTCCGGTCACATTTTTGGAATCTGTTGTATATTTTATCTGCAAATAGGGACAGAAACAACTTTCCCTATTTATATCTCTTTAATTTCCTACTTTTACATTATTGGTCTAGCTAGTGTTTCTAGCACTATATTGAATGGGATAGTGTACAGACCCGTCCCATTCCTAAATTTAATGGGATTGCTTCAAATTCTTCTCCGTGTTGGGTATGTGTCACATATAGCCTTGTTTTGAAATACATTTCTTCTAATTCTACTCTGTCTAGGGCTTTTATCAAGAAGACACGCTAGATTTTATCAAAGGTTTTTTATGCAAACTATTGAGGTGATCATGTGATTTTTGTCTTTTAAGTCCATTTACATAGCTTATTACATTTATTGACTTGTTTATTTTGAATCATCCCTGCATCTCTGATAAAGCCATCTTGGCCTAGGTGGATAATCTTTTTGATCAACTTCTATATTGGTTTTTAAGTATCTTATTGATGATGTTTGAATCTTTGTTCATCAGAAATATTGGCCTGCCATTTTCTTTTTTGTTCTCATCATTATGCCTACCTGGTATTGGTATCATATTAGAATAATACTGGCTTCATAGAAGGAGTTTAGAAGTACTCTATGTCTACTTTTTGAATAATAATGATTGACTGTAACTCTTTGCAAATCTGTTAGAAATCTGCTGTGACTATATCTGGACCTGGGCTTTTATAGTTAGAATGATTTTTATTACTGTTTTCAATTTTTTATGTTATAGTTCTGTTTAGGTTGTTGACCACTTAATTTAACTTCGGTGGTTTGTGAGAAATTTGTCCATTTCTTTTAAATTTTTGAAGTTAATGAACTGCAGGTTTTAATATTCCATTATAATATTCTTAATTTCCATATGTCTTTTATAAGTGGTTCCCTGTTCATTTCTAATTCTGTTAATTTGGGTTACTATTTCTTTCTTTGGTTTAGTTGGGCCAAGAGTGTCAGTTTTTGTTCCTCTTCTTACAGAAACAGATTTTTTGGTTCTTTATATTTTTCTTTGTTTCTAGTTTACTAGTTTCTGCTGTTTTTTTTGTTTTTTGTTTTTTTGTTTTTTTTGTTATACTGGGTTTGCCATATACTGGGCTTGAATTTGCTTTGTTTTTAATTTCCAAATTCTTGAGTTGTATCTTTAAGTCATATATTTGTGCTCTTTCTAATTTAAGTTTGTTTTTGACGCATGGTCTTTTTTTTTTTTGGTTTTTCGAGACAGGGTTTCTCTGTAGCTTTGATGCCTGTCCCGGAACTAGCTCTTGTAGACCAGGCTGGCCTCGTACTCCCAGAGATCTCCCGGGTGCTGGGATTAAAGGCGTGGGCCACCACCGCCTTACTGTGTAGCTTTGACCGGTTTGGAGCGTGCCATGGAAATAAGGCTGGCCTAGAACTTAGAGAGATCTGCCTGTTTCTGACTCCCCATTGCTGACATGGATCTTTCTGATTTGCTTTTTTTTTGAGATTTATTTATTTTATGCATATACACCTTTCTGCCAGAAGAGGGCAGAAGATCCCACTAGAGATAGTTGTGAGCCACCATTTGGTTGCTGGAAAATTGAACTCATGACCTCTGGAAAATCAGCCAGTGCTCTTAATCATTGAGAACTCCAAGTTCTTTCTGATTTTTAAATGTAGGCACTTAGAGCCATAAATTTCCCTCCCGAGATTTTATTGTGCTGTTTCATTTTAATTAAGTACCAAGATTTTTTTCTTTTTTTTTCTTGACTTCTTTAACCCATTTGCCATTCAGTAATGAGTTGTTTTATCTTCTTATCTCCATGAGTTTGTGTACTCACTAGAGATTTGTTTGCTTTGACTATATGTTTTATTATCTTACAGTAAGATAGGATATATGGAGTCTTTCTGAATTTGTAAAGATTTGTTTTTTGTCCAGGATGTAGTCTATTTTACAGAAGTATTCTGTAAAATATTCTGTATTCCAGCTCCTCCTGGATACTCTCCACCCCTCTACCCACCCAACTTCATTCCCTTCTTTCTTTCTCCTTAGAAAACAAACAAGCAAGCAAGCAAAAGAAAAAAGAACATGCCAGGGGTTGGTGGCGCACGCCTTTAATCCCAGCACTAGGCGGGCAGAGACAGGCGGATCTTGTGAGTTCAAGGCCAGCCTCATCTACAGAGCCAGTTTCAGGACAGGTTCCAAAGCTACATAGAAACCCTGTCTCAAAAAAACCAAACCAAACCACACACACAACAATTCTCATATAAGCACATAATTGGAAACCATAATGTATAAGCAAAAGATTATTTTAGTCCGTATCATGGTATGTTTTTCATTCTCCTTCAACTATGACAGATAGTGTCCTGGATACAGCAGTCTAGGTTGGCAGTTGTGGTCTTTTAGAACTTTATGTGCATTGCTCCGGGCTCTTCTGGCTTTCAATTTTTCCATTGAGGAATTGTGACCTGTGGTTTAGGTCCTTGATCCATTTTAAGGTTGAGTTTTACAGGCAGGGAATGGGACTGACTCTGGAAGTTCCATTAATTAGGACTTGGGGCCTGGCTTCACAAAGGGGGGGCAGAGGCAGAACTAAGGGTACCCTGAATCTAGCCACAGATGGCCACAGGTCTGAAGGGAGTGGAGATGAAATGAAAGGAGGGGCTAAGCACTGGAGAGGGAACAGATGGAATAGGAAAAGGAGTAGTCTGCTGGTAGTCTGCCTGGGTCCCAGTCAAGTGTGTCTTTGGTGTCTCTAGAACAAAGTCACAAAGGAATGGAGGTGGACTAGGAAGAGTGGTTGAGGGGGTGGGTAGTGAGAGTCAAATCATTTTTTCAATTCCATCTTCATTTCAGCTTTATATTGCACCAATATATTTCTATCTTATTTCTCAATTGGGATTTGAAACCCTGAATTGTCTTCATCATTTTCTTCAGTTTTCTGTTTGGTTTTGTTGAGCATCATTCTAGCATGTTTTGTTATCCTTTTAAATTTCAATGAGGTGTTTTGTGTCTTCTTTTAAACATCTTGAATTCCTTAAAGATGTTATTCTTTGAACTCTGTGCTCTGGGGTTCACCTAGATTATTCTCATTAGAGAACATTTCTATAAAACTGGTGGGTTTAATGGGACACATACTGATTTGGTCTTTCATAGAGTTTTTCAATGTGACCTGGGCATATGGACTTCTTTGCTTTTGTATCTAATGTGAAATTTTTAGCTTTCCTTAGATTTGATCAGTATAGGAGCTAGGTAAAACTGATGTATGTATGTATGAACTGCTGGATTGGACCTAGGCCAGGCAAAGCCAGTATTGGAGCTGTGGTTTTGAGTTAGGCCTGTGGTTGTGGAGATGAGAGTGGGGAGGCAGATGGGCGTACATGAGAGGGACTAACCAGGTTATATCAGAGTCACAGGCCTGGAACTAAGCCTGTGCAAAGGGATGGATGGGACTTGGAATATAGTCACCAGGCAGAGCTCTTTTGTAAACTGTGGCTGTGGGTATGGAGAGTGGCAGCGGCAGATAATAATTCTTTTTTTTTATGGAGGTGGGCTATTGATTTAGGATCTTTTTATATGTAGGCATTTGCAGGTATAAATTGCTATCTGTGCACTGTTCTTGCTGCACTTTTTAAAGTTTTTATATATTCTATTTTTGTTTCAATTCATATCAAAGTTTTAAAAAGTTTCCCTTTTATTTTGGGGCATTATATATGTGTAGAGATCAGAGGACAACTTGTGGGAGTCAGTTTTCTCCTTCCACAATTCTGGGAGTTGATCTCATGTCTTCAGACTTGGTGGTAGACATTTTTACCCACTGAACCTTCTTACCCTTTATCAAAGTCTTTGAAATCACATGTGACTATTTCTTTGATTCTTTTTGAGTATGTATAACTTCTACCTAGTTTTGAATTTTCCATTTTCTTTCTGTTACTGATTTTTAGCTTTTTGTAGTTGGAGATGTTTTGTATTAGTTTAGTCTTTTAGAGCTTATTGATACTGAGAACAGCTAAGGGAGGATAGAGTCATGTGCAATATACAACGACATATGCATAAAATGTCATAACTCATTATTTTGTATGCCAACTAAAAGTATTAATAAACAAACAGGTACAAAAATCTTAGCGAGAGCTGGTTATGGTGGTTTATACCTGTAATCCCAATACTCAGGAGGCAGAGGCACTTGATATTTGAGGCCAGCCTTGGCAGCAGAGTGAGACCTTGTCCCAAAAATCAAAAGAATATTATTTGTCAATGGTTCTCATACCTGCCTTTATGCCAGTTGCACACTGAGTTAATAACTATTTTTAGTAATATGTTTTAAAATCAGGAAGTGGCTTCAACCTTATATTTTAATATGGATATTTATATATATTTTCTTTCAATGCAAAGGCATAATTTATAATTTATACCTGTTGACTAAAATGTGAAGCTCAGAATGGAATTCCTTATGTAAGTTACTTTAAATATTATCTGTTTCTTATTAAATTTCAAAAAATGCTGTCGTGGTGGGTGGGTCCGTATGCCACAGCATGTGTAGAGGTCAGAAGACAACTTTATGTAGCCCATTCTTTCCACCTTTATGTGGGTTCTGGAAAACAAAATCTAAGTCACCAAGCTTGTACAGCAATCATTTTTACCTGCTGAGTCATCTTACTGGCCCACACGTATCAACTCTTAAGTACAGCTTTTGAACACGACTTTGCAAGGCAAGGTTAGATATTGTTTATTATTTCGATTTTTATGTTTTAAGATTCTGAAACTGTTTTTAGGCCGCTACTGTGTCGTCCAGTATTTCAAAGTTTTCTGACCCTAAGACACCAAGTCTTTCTGCTATGCCACACTTATTTCTTTGGAGTAGAAAAACTTTCAGATCTAACAAAGTAATATTGATGGATTTTTCTGAAAGAGCTCTGTTACTAGTGCTCAATCTTTTTCTAAGAACAATTAAATACTCCCTTTTCGAAAGAAAATAGTCAGGAGGCAAAGTTTTTACCTCTTTATTGAAAGAGGAAGGTCTGAAAAATAGACTCAATTTTCTATAGATAAGCTCTGTGGAGAGAAGTAGGAGGAACATTCCTAGGAGGTTGTTATTTATAAAATTCTTTTCTAGGCTTGGGAATGCAATCAGAATTATCAATAGAATCTTTCTATACCATATTTCCATTAAATCTTGCCTGTGGATTATGAGGAGTTGCCTATGAATTTTTTGATACTCTATATACTTGTATTTGTTTCTGTAATATAGGATACTTGTATATGGGTACTGTATCAGTTAGATCATGTAGTTCCAATAATCTTGGTCCTGTTAAACTAAGTTTATTTTTCTCATTATTTCACAAACAGTAAATACCTGCTTTTCATTGTATGGGGGTGCTTTAATATAAAATCAAACACATATCCCTGGCCTCATTTGTAAATATAATAGTCAGTTTCTAAGTACAATGTAATATCTCCAGTACAAGCATAATACAGGTTGCTCTGGAGAGCTGGCAAGGAGGAATCTAAATCAGATTACAAGAATGAGGAAAAACATATTACAGAGTTAAATCTAGAGCTGAGTTTTTAAAAAGTGAGCCAAGTAACTCACCTTAGTGATGTGGGCCAAATAAATCAGAATAAGGTGAATGTAGGAGAAGGACTTTCATAACAAGGGAACAACCATAGAAAAGGCACAAACTGTGAGATATTTAGGGACCTTCTGCAGTTGAGTGTGGAATGTGTAGATGAGTAAAGTTGAAGAGGAGTAGGAAGGACTGAAGTATGTGTAATTCTGTCTTTGCCTTTTTGGATGAGATTTCATTTTTCCTGCCTTTACCTCTCTCTACAGTCTATCCATCCCTGGAGTCTGATGATGATGACCCTGCTCTGAAATCTCGACCCAAAAAAAAGAAGAATTCAGATGATGCTCCATGGAGTCCTAAAGGTGATCTAGTATCTGTATCTTAGACTCTGTAGGAGTGGCCAGGTGAAAAAATTAATTGAAATAAGGGATAAATGGTACAACAAGATCTTATTCAGTCACTCATTTGCTTAGTCAGCAAACATCTGTTCCATGTTTGGTGCCAGAGCTAAAATGATTGTGTAGCACAGTTTATGTAATCTAGCTAGGAAAATCATAGCTATTGCTTTATGATATCATATGGCTTGAGATAAAGGAAACAAGGAAAATTTCAATAAGCCATGTTCAGCATCTAAGAACATTCTGGTAACCATCATCTCATTCCCCCATAATAATTTTGTTTCCAAAGAGGAAAATTATGTTGACTCTTGGGCTCTGCAAGAATCTCAAGATTGTCAACTACTGAGAAGTCATCTCTGAGGAAGGGAAGGAAGAGAGGGAAAGTAGGTCAGTGAGATCAACATGGAATTTTGAGAGATAAAATAATTTTCTTCTTCTCACTGATCAGGCTATTTACACCTAAAAGCATTTGGGAGCTTTGTAAAATTTGAATGTTTCTGTCTGTAGTGAATGTGCATGTTCACTTGTGTGTGATTTATTCATAGGTGCATGCAGTTGTGTTTATGTGAACCTGAGAGAACAACCTCAGGCGTGGGCCCTTGTCTTTCACCTTTCTTAATGAAGGATCTTTTGTTGTTCAATACACCCTGCTTTCAGAGTTTCTCCTGTTTCTGCCTCCCATCTCATTGTAGACATTCTGGGCTTGTAGATGCTCATTACCACATCCAGTTTTACATGGGTTTGGGGAGCCAAACTCCAGTTCTCATGCTTATGTGGAAAGTGCTTTAAGGCACTGAATTCTCTTCCACAGCCCATGGTGCTTTTGCTGCTTAACAAACTACCCAAACCTTAATGGCCTAAAAGAATACTTACCACTTCTCATGATTCTGTGTTGGTTAAGCTGTTCCTGCAATCTCAGCCAGCTTGATTTTGGACTAGGTAGCATAAAAATACCTAGGTCCTTTTTCCACACATTCTTTTATCCTCCAGGAGGCCAGTCCAGGATTTTTTCACAGACTGGCAATGGAGTTTCCATCAGCAAGAAAGAATAAATCTCAATACACAATCATTTTTCAAGCTTCTACTGTGTCATGTTTGCTATTGTCCCAGCAATACAGCAATTTATATAGCTAAGCTTATGATCTCTCTAATTCTTAGAATGTGTTTTAATGAGTGAATCACCAAGATATAAAAATCAAACATATTTTCTCTATTTCTTCTTACAGTTACTACCTTTAATTTCTTCTATGAAGATAAAATTTTTGACTGGTGTATTAAAAAATGTGAAAAATACTAAAAGTAAGGGAAATTATGAAGAAGTAGTCATCCAGGATGTTGCCATTCAGAAGCAGCCACTGTTAACATTTTGACATTTTCTTCTAGTGTTTTATGTTTCTGTTCATTTTTTTTCTTTTTCTGGTTGAAATAACACTGTAGGAGCTGAGAATATTGCTCAGTAGTAGAGTGCCTATCATGTAAAAACCTGAATTTAATCCTTAGTACTAGGGGAGAGGGGTTTGAAATAATACTTACAATAAAACTTCATACTCTTATTTTTGTTTTGCTTTTTAATCAAAGGTAGTATTGTAGCAAGCAATTAATATAGAGGATTTTAGGTTGAATAGCAGTGTTCTCTCTCTGTTCTCTACTTTCAACTCTATGCCTTAAAGGCAGCATCATAGCTTTTATTTTCCTGGTAGATGCTTCAAAAGCTCAAGATAATAGAATTTATGCTAGTCATAGTACCACAGCCTGCAGCCCTAGTAGCCCAACAAAAGTGGAGACAGGAGAATCAAAGGATTGCAGATTTGAACTTTCAAGATGGTTCAGCATGTAAAAACACCTACCACCAAGCCTGACAACCTGAGTTCAATCTCTGTAGCCCACATGGTAGAAGAAGACAACTAACTTCTGAAAGCTGTTCTCTGACCTCTCCCCAAATAAATAAATGTAAAAAAATTATTTTTGCTAAAATAAAATATTTTTCTGGGCATGTGCCTTTAATCTCAACATTGGGAGGTAGAGGTAGGGATATCTCTGTGAGTTTGAGGCCAGCCTGATCTATATAGTAGGTTTCAAGCCAGACAAGTCTACATTTTCTTAGAAAATAAAGTATTGCAGATTTACAGTTGGTCTACCTAGGTTACATAATGAGATTGAAGTCATTCTGGCCTACATAGTGAGATCTTGTCTCAGAATTTTTACCACCATTCCTCAATTTATCAATCTGATTTCTCCTTTCATTAATTTCTGATATACTTCCCCATCTTTCCAATAAGTGTTCTTTCTCAATTGTATGATCAAAGAAATATCTCTCCATGAATATACCTAACTTCTTCTTTAATGTGGAACATTTATGCCATTGCCGAGTTTTATGATTAGTAATAACATCTGAAGTAAGCATATTTACATGTATCTCTGATAATTTATTTAGACTGACTCTCCATGAAATTATAGAGTGGTCAACGTATATAAGGATAAACATTGAAAGGCCTTTCTTCTACCCTATTCTCTAGCCTTCTACTTCTCCATTTGGAGTAAACCGCTGTTAACAGTTTCTTATGTTTTCAGAGATATTTTCAGATATTTACATCTGAGTACCATGTATATATTATCTTTGCCTTTTTTATTCTATTGGAAGATTCCTTTATGTACTGTCTTTTGCTTTTCTCACTAAATAATACATTTTGTTTGTTTGTGTGTAGTCTTGGCTGATTTGGAACTCTTAGAGATCTGCCTGTGTGTAATACCTGGCTCTCACTCAAAAATACATCTCAAAAATTGTTTATACTCACACAAAGCAATGTGTGAGACTACCGGTTTCCCTGTTCCTTTGACTATAGTTGGTTAATAATGAACTGTAACCAATAAGAACTTTAAACCAAGCCATAATAAACTTTTTCTCTCTTAAATTGCCTCTTGTTAGACATTTGGTCACCAGGATAAGAAAAGTAACATAAATAAATACATGTCCATTAACTAATACCTTAATTCTTTAATATTAACATTTTGTCAAAATTGTTTCATCCTTCTATCCATATTTAGCTATCTATAGTTTTTCCTGAGGCACTTCAAGATAATATATGTCAACATTTTGCCATTTGAGTATTTCCTAAGAATGCCTCCCTCTATGATAACACTGTTTATATCAATATTTGTCAGTTAAGTCTACAAGATATTCTAATACGAGTTCAATCGGTAGCTGGAGCAGAGAGCTGACCCCAGAGAGCCCTGAGAGCCCCACCGCTGCCCTAGTCACCATCACACCCTGGGAGGAGCCTCAGCCATTGCATCTAGCCCTAGTCACCACCACTGCAACCATGAGCAACAAGGCTGAGACCCAGCAGCAGCCTGACGCCCTCAGCGCCGCCTACACCAAGCCTGGCTCCATGGGCAGCGGCCCGGGGAGTGGAGGCCCGGGTGGCGTTGCCCACCTGCGGGGACAAGAAGGTCACCACAACGAAGGTTTTGGGAGCAGTAAAATAGTTCAATGTAAGGAAAGGATACGGTTTCATCAACAGGAATGACACCAAGGAAGATGTATTTGTACACCAGACTTCCATAAAGAATAACAACCCCAGGAAGTACCTTCGCAGTGTGGGAAATGGAGAGATTGTGGAGTTTGATGTTGTTGAAGGAGAAAAGGATGCGGAGGCAGCAAATGTTACAGACCCTGATGGAGTTCCAGTTCAAGGCAGTAAATACGCAGCAGACGGTAACCATTTTAGGCACTATCCACGTCGTAGGGGTCCTCCACATAATTACCAGCAGAATTACCAGAATAGTGAGAGTGGGGAAAAGAATGAGGGATCAGAAAGTGCTCCTGAAGGCCAAGCCCAACAACGCCAGCCCTATTGCAGGCAAAGGTTCCCACCTTACTGTTTGTCGACCACAGTATTTTTACCTAAAGATGTCTCTCTTTGGTAATGACAAATGTGTTTTTTTTTTTAAAAAGGTCTGGTTTTTCTCAAAACCTTTAATGTTTTTTAATTGTTTCATATCTGGTCAAATTAAGATTTTTAAGAACTTCATTTTTAATTTGTAATAAAAAGTTTACAACTTGATTTTTTCAAAAAAAAGTCAACAAACTGCAAGCACCCGTTAATAAAGGTCTTAAATAATAAAAAGGGATATTCTAATACTCAGTCTATAGCCAAAAAGTTTCCAACTGCCTTCCAAAAATGCCTTTATTGATCACTTTAAGAAATCTCCAAAATTCAGATCCAGTCAGTAAGGGAGTTTTTTTTTTTTTAATTCTAGTTTAAAACAACTACCATCTTCTCATGTTTCTGTGTTCTGTGTTTCAAGAACTGGGAAGGGCACAATGGGAACAGTTTGACTTAAGTTTGTGACTTCTGGGGCCTCAGAAAAACTTTGAAGGCTGAAGCAAACCTGGTAGCCAAGAATTTGAATCTTTAGTTGTTTCACAACCTGGTGCCTGCTGGAAAAGGATTCATGTGGTTTCCCCATCTGACTAGCTTCCTCATTGCTGTGTGATCTCAGAGTAGTTAGACTTGCAGCATAAATAGGTTTTCAAGCATGGGTGTTCAAGGAGTCTACTAAGAACTTGACTTTCCCAACTTCACCTTAGAATCACACATTGTATCACTGAGCTGTATTTTACAGTTTGCAAATGAGTCTGCTCAGAATCAATGGGGGAGACATAGACTGTTTGTTATTACTAATTTGAGATTTTAGTATGATTACATCATTTCTCCCTGCCCTTTCCTCCCTTTAGACCCTTCCATATAGCCTTCTTTGCTCTCTTTCAAATTCATGGACTTTTTTCATTAATTGTTGTTACATATACATATATTCTTAAATACATAAAAAATGACCTGCTAAGTCAGTATACTGTTACTTGTATGTATGTTTCAGGACTAGAATTTGGTATTGGATAACTAATTGTTGTGTTTGTCCCTTGGGAAGACTATTTCTCCCATTTTCAGCATTCCTTAGTTTCCTATAGTGTTTTATATAGAATTGGGCCTTTCTGGTCTTTCCTTGTCTACTTTGGCATGTATAGTCTTGTTGTACGTATTCAGCCCATGTTTATGGAGTCATGCTAATGAGATTTTATAGGTGTCACTTATGACATTCCTAGAAAATACAATCTCACAGCAAACCCCTGAACCTCAGGCTCTTACAATTTTTCTGTCCCCTCTTCCATAATGATCCCTGGGCCCTAGAAACAGGAGTGTTTTATAGATTTATGCCTTAGGACTGGGCTCCACAACTCTGCATTTTAATTGATTGTGATTTTCTCTAATGGTCTACATCTGTTGCAAAGAGAAGTTTTCCTGATGCAGAGTAAGGACTACACTTATTTGTGGGAATAAGAACAAATATGTAGAATGTAATTAGGGATTATGCTCATTCAGTAAAGTGGTTTTAGGTTCTCCTCTGAGATTCTAGACTCATGAGTAGTTGTGTAGACTTACAGTATCAAGCATGATTTACCTCTTTTTGAGTGAGTCCAAAGTCTAATTAGACAGCTGTTGGTTACCAGCAAGGTATGTTGATCACTACTGCACCCTTTATTGTGCTGTTTGTTGCTGTGGCTTACAGGCATCGTAGCTGGGTAGGAGCCACTTGTTTCCCTCCTTTAGAAACTTGCATGGCACCTTCTGGCATAAAAGCTAGTCCTCAGAGAGGAGGCTTTCATATCAGTCCCGGCTCAGGGGCCTCTGGGACATGTGTCTGAGGTGCATGGTGTCTCCTTCAGCAATAAGGACTTAACTTCTGCCTCTGGGGAGGGGTTAACCAAAGGCAATAGCAATAACAGTGTTTTGGGAGTCACTTAGACAGCCCTGACACCTCATACCTGCTGTTGGCATTTTTGGTAGATAATCTTTGACTCTTAAAAGGAACATTGTCATCCCAGATGGGAATTTTTCATTTAAACTAGATTTGTATATTTCTACACTTTTTAAATGCACATATGCAGAGTTATAATTTCCCTTCTGGGACTGCTTTCAATGTGTCCCAAAGGTTCTGTTATTTTGTGTTTTCATTTTCATTTGGTTCCAGGAAATGTTTCATCCTTTCTTGATTTCTTCTTTGACTCATTCATTATTCAGTAATGAGCTATTTAGTCTCCATGAGTGTGTGTAGTTGCTAGTGATTTGTTTTCTGTCAATTTTATTTCATTTTGTTGTGGTCACATAGGATACATGAAGTTATTTCAGTCTTTTTGAGTTTGTAAAATTTGTTTTGTGTCCTAAGATTTTGTCTTTTAAGAGTTGCCTCTGTGCCGGGCGATGGTGGCGCACGCCTTTAATCCCAGCACTCGGGAGGCAGAGGCAGGCGGATCTCTGTGAGTTCGAGACCAGCCTGGTCTATAGAGCTAGTTCCAGGACAGGCTCCAAAGCAACAGAGAAACCCTGTCTCAAAAAACTAAAAAAAAAAAAAAAAAAAAAAAAAAAAAAAAAAAAAAAAACAGAGAGTTGTCTCTGTGTGACACTTAGTAGAATGTGTATTTTCTTGGTGTTTGGGTAGAATATTTTGTAAATATGTTAGGTCCATTTGATGTATGATGTCATTTATTGATGTTTATTTTTCAAACCAGTAACCTCCCTGTTGGAGAAAGTAAGGCATTGAAACCAACTACTATTAATGGATTTGTGTTAATCTGTGTCCTTAAATCTAGTAGTACATATTTTTATGAAATTGGACACTACAGAGTTTGCATATATGTTTAGAATAGTAATTATCTTAGTTGAATGTAATATCTTAGTTAAATGTTCCCCTGTTAGAATGAATTATCCCTCTTCATCTCTTCTGATTAGTTTTATTTTGAACTCTATTTTGTCAGATATTAGGCTAGCAATGCCTGCTTGCTTGTCGGTCCCATTTGATTGGGCTACTTTTATCCATCCTTTTACTCCAAAGTGGTTCCTGTCTTTAAAGCTGTGTTTCTTGTAGACAGCAAATAGACTGTTTCTTGATCCATTCAGTCAGCCTGTCTTTTGAGTGGAGAATTGAGGCCATTAATATTTAAAGTTATTATTGAAATGTGTGTGTTAATTGTGGTAATCGTGTCGTTGGTTTTTGTTTTTGTATTCCTACTGGTATTTTGTATTTTAGTAGTTACAACTTGATATTTCTTCCCACCATCTCTTGATTATACTCATTCCTCTCCTCAGCCTAAAATATTACTTCCTGTCTTTTCTTTAGGTTTGGTTTGTTGAATATAGTTTTTAGGCTGTTTAAATCATGAGAATTTTTTTTTATTAAACTATGGCTAGTCTAGTTTGTTCATCATGATCTTTTAGGACTCGGAATGCATTGTTCCTAGCTTGTCTGGCTTTCAAAGTTCCAATTGAGAAATCAAATGTTATCCTTTATTTGTGACTTGTGTTTTTGATTGTTTTTTTCAGCTTTCAATATTCTTTCTTTGTGCTATATACTTAGTATTTTAATTATGATGTGCCATGAGGAGTTTTGTTTTCTTCTGGTCCTATCTATTTTGTGTTCTTTATGCTTCCTGTATCTGTATGGTTTGTTTGTCTGTTTGTTTGTTTTTTCCTTAGTTTAGGAGTTTTATGGTCTGGCCTATGCCATTGACTTTGGATTCTTCTCCTTCATCTATGCCTGTAATTTGAAGGTTTGGTCTTTTCATGGTGTTCCACAGTTCCTGTATATTCCTTTCTTATGTTTTTAAAAACTTTTACATGTTCCTTGCTTCTTTGATATACTTTGTATTTGATTCTTCCTACTTGTAAGACTTTCATTTGAATTTTCTAGTTGGGCAATTGGGTTTTCCAATTCCTTCATTTTAACTTGAGTCCTCTTCAATGTTTATATCTCTCAGTTGAATTCCTTTCTCAAGTCCTAGGTTGTCTTTACCTTTTCCATCAGCTTTATATTTGTTTTTTCTTGGGCATCACTCAGGCTTTTATTTCTCCTTACTTTCATTAAGCTGTTTCTTTGTATCTTCTTTAAACTCCTAGAATTCTTTGATGAAGTTTATGGTTCTTTTAAATTGTATCCTGTGATTCTTATAGGTAGTCTAATTGGCAAACATTTCTACAGGACTGGTACATTTTCAAGGGGAGATCTGGGCATGATATTTCTCTTTTTTTTTCAAGATTTATTTATTTATTATGTATACAGTGTTCTGTCTGCATGTGTGCCTATAGACCAGAAGAGGGCACCAGATCTCATTACAGTAAGCCACCATGTGGTTGCTGGGAATTGAACTCAGGACCTCTGGAAGAACAGTCAGTGCTTTTAACCTCTGAGCCATCTCTCCAGCCCCTGGGCATGATATTTCATAGTGTTTGTATTTTTTGATTTGAACATAAAAACTTCTTTTGTTCTGTGTCTGATATGGACAGACTAATGCCTTGACTAGTACAGCCATAGGTATCACAGGGATCTTAAAAATAGGGTAATTATAGACAGAGGTTCACTTCAAGAATGAGAAATTTTTATTTTTCCCACTGCTTATACATACTGTTTAGCTAGCTACTAGAGATAGCATTGCAAGCAGAGCTTGTGTGAACAGTATCTTTGCCCTTCTTATCTGAGTTCTTCCTTCCATACTTTCCTGCCCTTGTAGCCTTGGTTTGCCACAGAGGACATTCCTCCTATGCAATTTTCTGCAGTCAGAGGGCCACATCTGGGTCAGGGTTTGTGCTCAGAAAAAAAAAAAATGCAGACCGTGTGGACCCCAGCATACCATATTGGAGTAGAAGATAGGATATGTAGGCTAGTTATACCTAGATGTTGGGAATGGCTTAAGTGGAATGAAGTCAGTTAGACAGAGAAGACTGCACTGGTGTTTAGGATGTGTCCTAGTCCAAGCCTAGAGTATGAAGGTACATCTGAGAGGTTGGATGTTGCATGGGAGGAGCCTGTGTGTCAGTGGAAGGCAGGGCAGGTCTTGATAGAAGCCTAGAGAATGGTAGTGACACAGGCTGAGGTGGTCAGACTAAGCTGGAGACCAGAATGTTGGAAACAGGCTAGATCTGGTTGGTTAGAGAGGAAGGGTCAGACAGACTTACTGGGCTTATACATTTTTATGTATACGAACTGGCTAGGGGGAAAGGTTGGGTGTGGTGAGGGGAGGGGTCTGGCAGAATCCTGGAGATAGAAACACTTGTTTCAAAAGATCTGTGATTTTTTTTTTTTTTTGAGCATCGTGTTTCCTGGGCTAGATGTGAACTAATTTTATAGCCATAGATGACTTTGAACTTCTAATCTTCCTGTTTCTACCTCTGAGTGCTGGGACCCAACCACACCTGGTTTTAGGAGGTATTGGGGGACCCAAACCCAGGGCCTTGTAGTGACTGGACTGTAGAGGATAATTTAAGATGCCCAAATATATGTGATACACAGTTATATGTTAGTATTTTTTGCTGGATTTGCTTTAGATCATGTTTTAAACAGACAAAATATCGTCCTTAAAGAATTAGTTTCAATCTCCTGCATAACCTGTTTACCAAAGTGAATGTGGTTTATTCAAAAATTATCTTTTATAATGCTAGTAACTAACCCCAACTATTATGTCATTTCTCCCTATGCTTTTCTCACATAATCATAGTCCTGCTATACATAGTAAAATTAATGATTTTTTTTTTTTTGGTTTTTTCGAGACAGGGTTTCTCTGTGGTTTTGGAGCCTGTCCTGGAAAAAATTAATAATTATTCATTAATTACATGATGGTATCTAATTCTAATCACATAAAAAATGCCAATGTCGTTTGGTCAAGACATTGTTTATTTAATGGATTTACTTAAAATGGATTCTAAACAAACTCCATATGGCATTTGACTGTCATACCTTTTAAATGACTCTTAATCTAGAACAGTTCCTTTTGGTTTTGTTAGTTTTATTATAGAAGCAGATATAATTGTTCTATAGCCAATATAATCATCTAGATTTGTCTGTTTGCTTTCATGTGACATTGCCACTTTTTGAGAAACTGAGTTAATTATATAAAATATTATTTTTTTCTTATGGTATCATTTAAATTTTCTATCCTTGTCTTTCACTCAACTCTCAAAACACTTTGAATAGTTTGCTTGCTTTTAATTTCTTAACTCAAATAATGCTGCAAATTGCCTGCTTCCACATGATTTCATTTGTTTCTCTGTAATTGTTACTAATGACATGAAATTTCATACTTGTAGCTAGGTGTGGTGGATTTTGCCTTTAATATCTACACGGAGAGGCAGGTAGCTTTTTGTGAATTTGAAAACAGCCTGCCTGATCTACATAGCAAGTTCCAGGGCTACACAGTGAAACTCTTAAAAAAAAATCCCAAAAGTTCATACTTTGAATACTACCTACATATGTTGGTGCTATCTCAATTTCAGAAGTATATAATTTTCTTTCTCTTTTTTTCTTTTGTTTGTTTTTCAAGACAGGGTTTCTCTGTGTAATAGTCCTGGCTGTCCTGGAACTCGCTTTGTAGACCAGGCTAGCCTTGAACTCACAGAGTACTCACTAGATTCTGTCTCCCGAGTGCTGGGATTAAACGCATGTGCCAACACACCCATATTATAATTTTCATCCGTTTTTTTTTGTGTTAGGGGGTGGTTTTTCGAGACAGGGTTTCTCTGTAGCTTTGGAGCCTGTCCTGGAACTTGCTCTGTAGACCAGGCTGGCCTTGAACTCACAGAAATCCGCCTGCCTCCTGAGTGCTGGGATTAAAGGCATGCACCATCAATGCCTGGTCTAGTTTTCATTCGAAGACTAGCATATACCCTTAAAGTAATACTGAGGTACTGTGTGAATATCCAATTTTCTAGAACCAGTGTTTCATTAAGATTTGCAAATTTAGGATTTTTTTAATTCTGTCACTCCTACATTTGTAAGCTTGCATTCTTGTATGTGTATGTGTCTGTCTGTCTGCCTGCCTGCCTCTATGTTTATGTTTGTTTGGATATACATGTTTTAGTGGTTGTTTCCTTTCGTCTGACTATTCAAAACATGCTTACCTTTCAAAAGTATGTTATAGTGACATTTGAGATGACCCAGTCGGTAAAGGTACTTGCCACCACACATAATAACCTGAGTTTGTTCTTCAGGACTCACATGTTGGAAGGAAAGAACTGACTCCCACATGTTGTCCTCTGACCTGCACAGTTGTGCCATGGTATACATGCACAACACGAGTGTGAACAGCAAAGGATTTCAGCATGAATGAGGAGATGGCTCAGTCAAGTGTTTGTGCAAGCATGAGGACCAGAACTCAACAACTAGCACCCACATAAATTTAACAAAAAAAGAAAAGAAACAAGCGTTGATGATGCATACTTGTAATCCCAGTGCTAGGGAGGCACTTGCTCATTCATACTGAACTATGTCTGTCATTGCTTTCTACCTTGTGAGAGGCACGATCTCTTGTTGTTTGCTGCTGCATACCTGGAATAGTTGACCTATCCTCTTCCAGGGTTTCTCATCTCTGCTTCCTATCTTGCTCTAAGAGCACTGAAATCACAAATGCTAATTAATGCCTCTGACCCTATGTGGGTTCTCAGAATATGAACTCAGGTCTTCACACTTGCAGGACATGTGCTTTACCTATTGAGCACTCTTGGGTTTTTTTTCTTTTGTAATTTTATTTTATGAATGTACATGTAATGCATGTAGAACTCAGAGGATGTTGTGTTAGGAGCGGCGGGGATGGGCTGTGTCCCGCCACCCGGCTAGCTTATGCCCGGAATAATTACACGGAAACTGTATTCTTTTAAACACCGCTTGGCCCATTATATCTAGCCTTTTCTCGGCTAACTCTCGCACCTGGACTAGCCCATTTCTAATAATGTATGTAGCCCACGAGCTGGCTTACCAGGAATGATCTTAACCTGCATCTGTCTGGAGTGTGAGAGTCATGTCGACTCACTGACTCAGCTTCTTTCTCCCAGCCTTCTGTTCTGTTTACTCCACCCACCTAAGGGTGGGCCTATCAAATGGGCCTAGCAGTTTCTTTATTGCTTAATCAATGAAATCAACAGATTGATATATGACACTCCCCCATCAAGAGGAGAACTTCGTAGAGTTGGTTCTCTCCTTACACCTTTATGTGGGTTCTAGGGATTGAACTCAAGTTATCAAGCTTGTGCTGCAAGTGCTTTTACCTGCAGAGCCATGTGACTGGTCATTTTTTTTTTTTTAGATAGGATCTCTCACTAGTACCCTGGGGCTTGCTGATTAAATCTTCCTGATTCTGCCTCCCCAGCACTGGGCTTACAAGTATCCATCATCAATGCTTGTTTTTCCTATTTGTTCGTTTGTTGTTTTTTTTTTAAAGATTTATTTATTTATTATGTATAGAACATTCCTTCCATGTATGCTTGCAGGCCAGAAGAGAGCACCAGGTCTCATTATAGATGGCTGTGAGCCACCATGTGGTTGCTGGGAATTGAACTCAGGACCTCTGGGAGAGCAGTTGGTGCTCTTAACCTCAGAGCCATCTCTCCAGCCCTGTTTGTTTGTTTTTTAACTTATGTGCACTTTACTGAGCTATCTCCTCAGTCCCAGCTGGGATTTGGTTGTAAAGAAAAACTTTCTTCACCTGAGGATATTTGTTTCTCCTAGAATGTGCTTATTGAAAAGGATAAACAGTAACAGTTGTTTTTAATTCAGTATTATTAAGGTACTATAAAAAAAAGTTATGACATGATCTTTAGGAACTCATTGGTTGGTGTATATATATATATATATATATATATAAAATAATAATCTTCAATAGTATTACGTTATCAAGTCACTTGTGCAGATTATAAACTCAGAGAGAGAGAAAAGAGCACTGGGACCAGGGAGGTCCCAACCATTTTGTATAAGATATTACTAGCATACTTTTGAAGGATTGGTATATTTTTTAAAGGCAAAAGGAAAAGGCATTCTTTAGGCAGTTCAGATGGCAAGTATGAGTATGGAGGGAAAGATAATGCAATGTTATTCTCTGGGTATGTAATAAGGAAGCCATATGTCTGGAGTAACAGAAAATAAGGTGTTTAGTCTGTTTTCTGCTGCTATAACAAATCACAACTAGGTAAATTTTAAATAAAAACTTTATTTTTCTCATGGTTCTGGAGGCTGGAAAGTCTACAGGTATGATGCTGACATGGTTTAGGCCTTCATACTAAATTGCCCCGTAAGTGGAAGGTACCATGTGGTAAGAGGGTAGAGGAAGAAAGAGTTGAAATTCACCCCTTTTAATACCTAACCCATTCATAGAGTAATAGCTTTATACCATTGAGGAGAACATTGACATCATGACCTAATTGCCTCTTTAAAGATTCTCCCTTCTAAACTGTTAAAATGATTATTAAGTTTCTACATGAGTTTGAAGGAGGCATTCAAACCATAGCAGTAGGTGCAGAAACTAGGTTGGGAAAGTAGGTACTCCAGAAAAAACAAGGACATAAAAGCACATAAACAACTTTAAATGCCTGTTTGAGGAAGGTAATTTGTATTTATGTATGCTTTGGTCATTAAATAGGGTTTTGTGAAAAGCTAGAAGCAGGAAGACCAATACAACCACCTTTTGGGTAGTCAAAAGTTAGAGAATATAATTAGCAAGTAGATAAGCATCCTTTTTCCCTTGCAGCCCGTGTGACTCCAACTCTGCCCAAGCAGGACCGTCCAGTTCGTGAGGGGACCCGGGTTGCCTCCATTGAGACAGGTTTGGCTGCAGCAGCTGCAAAGCTTGCCCAGCAGGTAAGTGTTGATACCCAACCCGTGGCCTTGCTACTGATGATTTAAAGCCTCAAAATTCTGACCTTTAGGCTGGTACGATCCTGCTGTTATGGATAACCTTTGATCTTTATTTCTGGCAGTATCCCAGACTCTCTTATATCCTTTACATCCCAGCTCTATGACAAGCTACTTTCGTAGGTTACATAGTTGACATGATTAAGGATGAAAAAGGGGCCAGAAAAGTATGCTTGTTGGTATCACTTACCCTTCTAAGTATATAAAACCCTGCAGATAGAGGAGGAGGGAGAGTCAGTTTTCTATACAGGTATGGTCCCTGGTAGGCTACCTATGCCCCATAGAAGACCCCATACCTATGTATAATGGACAGCATTAATTTGACTGAGTAGGTTATTTAAAAAATGAAAATAATATGAAGTTGGGAGGGAAACATGATTGGGGAGAATCTGAGAGGCTTTGGAGGTAGGGGAGTTAGGGGTTAATATGATCAAAATACATTGCATACATGTGTAAAATAACCACTAAAAATATATATTGGAAAAAATCCTCAGCTGGAAAAGACTAGATCTGTCATTTGCCTTTAGATTTAGTCCTGAGGAAGTGACTCAGTTGAGTACACTTAAGTTTTGAGTCATCCACCATTATTGAAATTTGGCCCTTTATAAAGAGTTTTTTCTTATACCCTTTATCAAACATGATTACCAGGATCCTCACCCCCTGCTTCTCAAGAGAACAACAGTCACCATTTTTCATCCTAAAAGGTCACCTTTACTGAATCAATTTTACTTCATAACATTTAGTTTACAATGTGCTTTAGCGTGTAGTATGCTCAGAAACCCTAAGAGTATTTGGAGGTGAAGTTTTTGCTTCTTTAGCAGTATCCACATAGTTCTTCATGCCATATCCTATTGCTTAGAGCACTATTGAGCATCTGCTTAATGTTAAGTGTACCTATGTACAATGTCTATATAATATGCCCAAGAGTCTTGTTCAATAGATGATATTTTCATCATTTTACAGGTGACGAATATGAGGCTCACTTTAAGTGACTAGTCCAGGATAAGACAGCCAGTAAATGGAGGAGACAAGATTCAAACTCATATCCTATAACTTCAGATTTCATGCTACTTGACTTTTCAGTAAAGTGTAATAGTTAAATGCTTATATATTTAAGTAATTATATCCTATATAAGTGAAATTTAAGAATTGTTTTATATGATATTCTGATATATAATATTTCTGAAAATGCCTTAAAGACTGTTAATTGGGAGCCAGCAGAGATCAAGCAGGACGAATGGCTCTTTGACTAAAATTTCCCCCTGTCATTTATCAGTACCACATAAGATGTAACTTATAAATAAAGGCTTTCTATTGTGTTAAACAAACAGATGAAAGTGTGACGCTACTCCTAGTGCTTTCTAAGGAGTAACTACTATTTTGGTTGATGGAATTACTTCAAAGACGAGGCTTTAAAGTTGGGGGTGGTATTAGAGGTTGAATTTTTTTGGTTTTTCGGGTTGTTTGGGGGGTGACAGGGAAGCATTCCAGGGAAATATTGCTTCTTGATATATCACATAAAGTTATCTTTGTTTCATAGTGACTTTTCTCTAATCTTCTGGGTGCCATAAAGTATACATCCTTTGTCAACTGTACTCCACTACAGTGTTCATGATTTATCCCTCATACCAGATTACCTCATGCTTAGCCTAAGTTTATGGGGTAGCATAAAGCATTTCCTCTGCCTATTCACATCACTTACCACTACTTTATTTCTTTGATCTTCATCTGTACTTTGTATAGCATTATCTCATGGTACTTATAATCATAGGGATATTTTACGTCCTTAAATATTAAAAGTAGGGATGCATTTAATTTAAGTTTTTTGTTTTAATAACCACACATGATAAATCAGTGTTGGAGTGACTGGGGAGGGGACTTTTCTGAATTGGCGACTTCATGTTGGGAGATGAGTATAATAAGTAATAGTTAAGAAGTGGATTCTGGGACCTGAAAGATGTATCTGTGAGTAAAGGTACTTGCCACCAAGCATGATGACCTAAATTTGATTCCAGGACACTCAGGGTACAAAAAGAGAACGTATTCCTGAAAGTTGTCCTCTGACCTTAACACTTGTGTCATGGCACCACACATGTGTGCATGTGCATGCACAAACATACACAAACAAATGTAAAAAAATAACAGATTTTGGAACAGCTGTCCTAGCTTTACTACTTGGACAAGTTAATTTCTTTTTGTCTCAACTGTTTCATGAGCTTTGTTTAGGATTAAGTGAGGGTATGTATCTGTGTATGTATGTATGCGTATGTATGTCTGCCTGTCCTCCTTAGAATGACACTTGATATTAATTAAGAATGGCATGTTTGCCTTCAATCTTTAATCATTATGGGTTGGCTATGTGTAAGTAGCCACATAGTGAAATACCATGAATATCAATCAGGCAAAAAGTTTTAATTTGGTGGGGACCTTGATAGTAGATTTTTCAACAAAGAACTTGGCAACGTGAAAATGCTGCTATCATAATAAGGTAGTCCACTTGCCACTTACATGCAAAAGAGGATAGCAGCAATAGTGGGAAAATTTAAGCAAAGTAATTTAGATATGAAGACATAATTTATGGAGTCAGACCAGAGAACAAGTGAACAGAATTCTTTTTAGTTTTTCAAGATAGGGTTTCTTTATGTAACATTCCCAGCTGTCCTGGAACTCTATATAGACCAGGCTGGCCTTGAACTCACAGACATCTGCCTGCTGGGATTAAAGGCATGTGCCACCAGAATTCATTCTTAATATGGGTGAGAAAAGAGATTTCTGGTAAGGGTGTGGCTGAACAGAGCAAATTCTGAATCTCAACTTGAAAACTTAATTGGATCTGCAATTTTAGGAAAAATAACTTAGGACTGGAGAGATGGTTCAGTAGTTAAAAGCACTGACTGCTTTTCCAGAGGACCTGGGTTCAATTCCCAGCACTCAGATGGTGGCTCACAACCATCTGTAACTGTAGTTCTAGAGGAATTGGCACACTCACACACACATACATGCAGGCAAAACACAAATGTACATAAACAAAAGGAAAATAACCAAGCCTTTTTGCCCTAGTTTCTTTATCCTTAGAATGGGAGTATAATTCTTCTCATCCTTAAAAGTATTGAGTAATTAAGGAACAGTGCCTGACATAACACTGACAATGTCATGTCAGAGAACAATGACTAATATCATTAGTCTCATGCTCTAGAAGTTTCTCTGGTAACCATAGCATAGCAAATCTTCTGAAGGCAGGTCTAGGCTTTTGTTGCCAAGAGAAAGCTAAGAAATATATTCATAGAATTGGTATGTGTGGCTGAGTAGTATGTCAGAAAGTAAATTCATTCACATGTTCTCAGCCTCATCTTCCAGGTTCTCAGGACTCCACATGCCCATTATCCAGATATCTACTACACAGTGGATAGTAGATCCATAGAGCAATAAGTGGATGAAATACAAGATATGGAAGAAGTGGCACAACTTCATGTTTATTTATTTCATCCAAATTGAGTTATTTGGATTCAGTGACTTAAAAGATTGTCAAGTCCTCTGTTCAAAGAAAAAGATCGGCAAAAGGAAAAAAAGATATTATAAGAAATAGAGAATAATAATTAATTCCTTGCTGAGTTCCTTTCATGTATTAAATATTTTTGTCATTATGTAAGCTTTCTAACAACTCTGAAAAAAAGCACACAAGGCAGCTGATATTCAGAAAGGTTAGTAACTTTAATCAAAGTCATCCAATTTAGAAAATAGAAGTCTGGGTTTACTCAGGTTTGCCTTATCCCAAAGCTAACACTTTACTCTCAGTTCATTTTGAGCTAACTACTTTTCTATGAGGGTTTGGGCTTAACTTACTTAATGTCCTTGCACTTCTGTTTTGTTGTTTGTAAAATGAAGACTGTTAAGAGAATTAAATAAGAATATAAAGTAAACAAAGTATCCAAAGTGCTAGTATAAATTTAGTTATTAGTAATACCCAGAGCTCACCAAAACCCAAGTCTTTGAAATCATTTACAGATTTTCTTTCCATTGTAGTATTAAGTGGTAGTGATGAGTTAAGGATAGATGATGCCAAGAAAATCACTGTAGATCCTAGAAGCGCTTTTGTTGCAGGTCCATACAAGATAGATTTAGAAGGAATGAGGAAGAAGTGGCAGGATGCAGAAACTTATTGACCATTGTCTCCTTACTTTCTGAGAAATTTTTCTTTTTGTTTTCTTCACTCTTTAATCTCCCCTCTGACTTGGCTTGTATTTCAGGAGCTGCAAAAGGCCCAAAAGAAGAAATCTATCAAGAAGAAGCCTTTGATGAAGGAGGCAGAGCAGCCTCGCCCTCAAGATTCCAATGTTGTTGTGACAGTGTCTGCACCAACCCTGGCTACTATGCCCCAACCTCTCACCTCCTCACCCCAGCCACCTCCTGAGCCTAAACAAGAGGCTCTGTCAGGAAGTCTTGCTGACCATGAGTACACTGCTCGCCCCAACGCCTTTGGCATGGCTCAGGCAAATCGAAGCACCACACCCATGGCCCCTGGAGTCTTCCTGACCCAGAGGCGTCCTTCAGTTGGCTCCCAGAGCAATCAGGCAGGACAAGGTACATGACCCAAATGGGGATTAAAATGAGCAATCTTAAAACTCCCTGTTCTAAATCAGGAAGGACCACTGAAAGCCAAACTTCAGGTGCTTATATTTAAGTTTAATAGGTCATGGAGAGGTGACCATAGTGGAGGTTGGATTGGAAGTAGGTAGTCTGTACATCCATAGATTCAGGAAAGAATGGAGAAACACAAACATAGGACCTCAGATCAGAGTAATGAGAGAGATGATAAGATATAAGAAATGATTTGATGTGGAGAGACAGAGGCATGAGAGAGAATTCAAACCCTTCTTTTCCTTTCATTGGCCAGAGCCCAATCCCAAGAATATGGATGTAGTTCCAGGATACTAAGTTTTCTATGATATTTATGAGTGACTCGAATGGGAGTTTCTAATGAAAGAAGACCCTGAGGATGGAACCTTCAGGAACACTGAACTGTAGTTACTAACCCTGGTGGTTAGGATAATGTGAATGACATGGAAGCACATTGACATCCTTACAGAATTTTCTAAAGAAAATGATTTAAACTCAGAGTCAGTGGGGGGGGGGGGGGGGCAGAAAACTAGAACTATAGTGTTTATGGCTGCTGCAGCGATCCAAAAAAGAACCAAGCATATGGCATTGAATAGAAAGAGTTAAGGAGGACTCCTTGACCAATATGGCATAAGGATGAAGAACCTTTGTTGAGAGAAACAAAGAAGGGGATGATGCAAGAACAGTTTGTGCTAAAGTTGCTCATAAAGCTTCTGTGTACTTTGCCCCTCCTTTACAGGAAAGCGTCCTAAAAAGGGCCTGGCCACAGCAAAGCAGAGACTCGGCCGCATCCTGAAAATCCACAGAAACGGCAAGTTACTTCTGTGAGCCAAGCCCCGTCGTGTCCTACTTCACCCCTTTCACCCCCATTGCCTTCTTCGTTGTCAACTCGGGGCACTTCTGGATCCTATGAGCCCCGGACAAGGTGCATTGTCCTGCTTCATTGGGACTGACCAAAGGCATGGACTATCCCCAACTTCCTTTCTCACTTCTGCTATGAGTATCCTGCCTTCCTTTTCCATACCCATGAATAGCAGCAAGTAAATGGGAGAGGTTTCTAACTGACAAGAATCTTTTCCTGCTCCTCCCACATAATTTCCCTTCCTATTGGAATTGGAATGTATGATGAGGAGCAGCATAAAGGAAGTCTGGGCCCTTCAGTTTCCCTGCCATGAAATGCTCAACATTTGCTCCAACTCCAGCCCTGTCTCTAAGCCCGCCCACCTCCACCCATTTTTTCCTACCCCTTCCTCCCAATCCAGTAGGTATGCCCTACCTTCAGTCTTGTTTCTGAAAGAAGGTTGTGGTCTTTATCTCCTTTTGCCTCTTTTCATGAGGAAAATGGAGAGGACCTTTATTGCCCTATTATGGGCCATCTCCAGATCTGGCCTAGAAAAGCTGACTTTATCAGTCTTTGGGGAAAAAAAGGAGATTCCTGTTAACTTTTCAAGATGAGGAAGAAGACAGATGCCCAAGCCTTTGATCGTGACTGTTGCCTAGCTCACCAGAAGAGACTACTTTTGTCTGATTGCACATGAAACCCCATGATGATCTTCAGGAATTTGCCTATATTTTGAGGGCCTGTAGAACATTATCCCCATAGCTATAACTGGGTTCCAGCAGGTACAAACCCAACTCCTAGAAATCCAAAGTACCTGTCATATTGATAACTCTGGCTCTGTAGCCTGCTCCTGCCACCTATACCACAAAGCACAGCCTGAACCTTCTGGAGAGGGTATGGTGAAACAACCTAACCCTGCAGGGTCATTTATCAGGAATCTCCATGCTTCTTTCTCCATCTGAGGTTTAGTCTGAAGAAGACTTCAGGACTCAAATCTTGACCCGCAGACCTTTACTTTTGCAGACCACAGCATAGTGCAAGTAGGCTATTCAAGTCTGAATTTAGAAACGATGCCCATCTGTGAAGTAGCAGATCTTCTGATCCACTTTTTTTCTCCTTTGCGATAGTCACCATTTTCCAGACAGTGCCCCCACCTCCCGTTTGTCTTGCCTTACTGGCAATCTGGACTTGATGGAGACTGCCCCCTCCGAACAACCCTTTTTGGCACTGCCCAAGTGGGAGTGTCCTCTACCTTCCACTTGTCCTCACCCCAGCTTGCCTAGTGCTTCTGGGGAATTTAACAGCTATGATACAGACCACAGGGAATATGTGAGGCCTCTATGTTATCTTTATGTTTGTACTTCTTTCTTTTTTCTGTAGATCCACCCCCTCATCCTTCATGGAATCAGGGGTACTTTAGCATATTTGCTTTTTCTACCTTGGGGACTCCAGGGGCCAAGCAGTCCTCCTTTAGTCACACCAAAGGCAAAAGGCCTGGCTACCTCCCCCTTAGCAGTGAGGTCCCTACTCCCCTCCTTTCTACTCAGCTTTGCTTGTCTTGGAGATTTCAAGGCAGTAGTGGGGAAGTAAGAGGGAAGCAGGAGAAGCCTCTGACCCTATGTGGGCAACTTCCTGACTAAAGGCTGACTGTTGTCACCAAAAACAGGTCCCTAGCCCTTTCACCCATTAAAACTCCCTCTTGATCTTTCAAAGGCAGCTAATTGCTAGCACCCTCTCCCCACCCATTCCAGGCCTCTTTTCCCTGTTTCTTTGTTAGAAGGTTCTGTGGAGCTGAAACCCAGCCTCTGATGGGGTTTGTTTAGTTTAGTTGGGTTCTCAGAGTCTCCTGTTGTTTTGTATTGTTTCCAATGAAAAGCAAGTTTACCCTCAGAGTTATGCTTTTCCAAAGAAGCTAGTGTGTTTTTGTTGTTGTTATTGTTGTTGTTGTTTTGTTTTGTTTTTATGTTTCAGGTTCTAAGTGAAGTGAGGTGGAGAGGAGTTGGAAATAACCAAGGTTTAGAACATGGTGTGATAGTTACCTCTGATCTGCAATCCCAGCAGAGAGCTGGGGTAGGATAGGAGGGCAGAAAGAAGAGGATTTCTATTCACCTTTAATATATTTTTACAAAAAAGCAAACAATTTAAAAACAAACCCACCGCTTCTGTACATGTCTAAATATATTTTTAGAAGTGGGTAGGATTGTGATTTCTGATGCAGGGCCTTTTTATAAATAGGTTAGAGTAGCATCATCCAGATTTCTCTGTTGTTTGTTCCCCTTGTTTTTTCTTATGTTGTGTTACTAATGTAATTTATATATTTTTTAGATTTCCCTTTCCTGTAGAGATAAAAGTGATTTATCTTGGCAGTTTTGTTGCTTGATGTTATTATTGGTGGAGGTGGTGGAGGTGGTGGTGGTTAAGATATGGGGTTCAGGAAGTTACTTTCCTTTTGTCTCTCATTCATTCAGCAACTTATTAGTGGGCATTTTCCTGGTACCCAACATTATACCTGAGATAAGAATTTGGCAAGATCCTGATCTCAAGGACACAGTTTAAACATAAAAAAATGCATAATTAAAAGCAAAATAAGCAGAAAATAAAAGGCACAACATTTCAGTGGTCCTGAGAAGTTCAATGAGAAAGATTTCGATAGTTTTCATGAGCTACTTTTTATTAGCATATACTAATTATATATGATACTGTATTTTATGACATTCTCATACATGTATATAATATACTTTGATCATATTTATTCCCCCCCATAACTCTTTATTACTCCCTTGCCATTCCTGCTAATCTCCTTCTTTCCAATCTCCTCTTCCATTATCATGTCTTTTTCTTTCTTTGTTGGCCACTGATTTTAACCAGGACTGCTTACAGAAGCATGGGAGGGAGATTATTTACTAGAACATGAGTACCTTACCAGTTAAGAAAGTATCTCTTTCTCCCCAACAACTGTCAACTGCATTCAAATCCTTAGTGATGGATGGGTCCTTGTGGTCCCCTCCCTTCTCCATGACAGAATGCTGACAAGCCCAATCCTTTGCAGGTCTTCTGCTTGATAAACAGCTGCTGAGAGTTCAAGTGCCACAGCTATGTCATATCTGTTAGGAACTATTCCACAACAATTCACTGCTTCCTCCAGGTCATATGAATTCCTTCCTCCCCTCTTCCATATTATTCCCTTCATCTTATAAATGTCCATTTATATACCCTTAGGCATATAGATGTCCTATTTAGGTTCAGCTTTCAATAGTCTTATTCTCAGCATGTTGATCAGTTATGAGAACAAGGTAACCCCTACTCCATTATTTCATGGTCTATTTTTTCACTGGTTACAGCTATGCTCTTATTTCTGTGACTGGAAATGTTTTCTCTGATACCTCCCCAGCACTTGTGATATAAATAATCTTGATTGATTACTGTGCTTAAGTGCAATTGGAGGAATATAATCATAAGAGCTAACAAGTATTACTCTTAGTGCTTTATGTATATTGACTTATTCCATACATACTGTATCAGTTTGCCTTCTGTTGATGTGGTAGAAACTGTTTCCAAAAGGAACTTGGAGAGGAAAGGGTTTATTTGGCTTATTAAGGGAAGCCAGGGTAGGAACCTGGAGGTAGGAACTAAAGGAAAGGCCATTGAGGAATGCTGCTTACTGGCTTGCTTTCCATGGCTTGCTCATCCTGCTTTCATCTAGAACCCAGGGACACATGCCCAGGGATGGCACTGCCCATATCAGTTATTAATCAAGAAAATGCCCTGCAAACTTACATGCAGGCCAATCTGATGGAGGATTTTTATCAGTTGAAGTTCCCTGTTCTCAGATGACCCTGGCTTCTGTCAAGTTGATGAAAAACCTACCAGCATAATTGACCTCTTTTCTGATTGATACACAAATATATCATTATTAAGCCATAACATTCCCTTTTGTTTATTCCCAAGATCTCATGTTTATCATAATATAAAACCAAGTATAACTTTAAAAATCCCATAATCTTTAAATTTTCAACACTTTAAAAGTCCATGTTCTCTTTAAAATATAGTCTCTCAAATCTGGGCTCATGTAAAATCAAAATCTGAGAGGGAAGAACCACAATAGACACTATAAAATAAAAGCAAAGCCAACATCCAGCAGTATAAATCAAATTTTGTAGCCCAGTGTTCCACATCTGTGATTCAGCCACAATCTTCTGGGCCCCAAAGGGCTTGTGCAACTTCATTTTCCTGCCTGTCATCCACAGCATAATTAGCATGTCTCATAAATTCTGGCTAGCTCCAAGGCCACTCCTGGTATCTATTTCTGTCCTAGTTCTCCTATTGCTGTGATTAAGACTATGACCAAAACAACTTGAGAAATAAAGGGTTTATTTCAGCTTACAGGTATAGGTAATAGTCCATCACTGAGGGATGTCAAAGTGGGAACTTATGGCAGAATAAAGCAGAGGCCATGGAGGAACACTGCTCAACAATTGCTCCTCATGGCTTGCTCAGCCTGCAGTCTTAATACAAGTTAGGACCACATGCTGCAGGAATTGAGGTGTTACCATCCACTGTACGATGGGCCCTCCCACATCAATCATTAATTAAGAAAATGCTCCACAGGTTTGTCCATGGGCCATTCTAATGGACACAGTTCCTCATTTGAGATTTCCTCTTCCCAGATATGTCTAGTTTTGTTTTTGTTTTTTTGTCAAGTTGACAAAAACGAACATCAGCACTCTGAACCAACTTCCTCAATAAGAAAATAACAAAAGCTGAGAGGTGGTGGCACATGCCTTTAATCCCAGCACTTGGGAGGCAGAGGCAGGTGGATCTCTGTGAGTTCGAGACCAGCCTGGTCTACAAGAGCTATTTCCAAGACAGGCTCTAAAGCTACAGAGAAAACAAAAAGAAGAAAATAACAAAGTAACTTTTAAGCATCACAAATGTAGCCGGGTGGTGGTGGCGCAAACCTTTAATCCCAGCACTCGGGAGGCAGAGACAGGCAGATCTCTGTGAGTTCGAGACCAGCCTGGTCTACAAGAGCTAGATCCAGGACAGGCTCCAAAAACCACAGAGAAACCCTGTCTCGAAAAACCAAAAAGGAAAAAAAAAAAGCATCACAAATGTAAGTTTTGGGACCAGCCTTGTTCTAGAAGCTGTATTCTTAACAACTTGTTCTACCACCTCTTATAGCCATTTGTTAATTGTTTGGTAGTATTGCGTTAGTTTGCCTAGTATATCATTTAATTTCCCTAACCATGTGATAATTAGCCCTAGTTTTCAGTTAACAAGACTGAAGTGGTCTTCCACAGAAGAATTTGTCTGATTCCAAAAATCATGTCCGTTTCTCCTTCACTGTGTTAGAAAATCATTTTGAGTCTCAAATCCAATAGATTTATTGATTACCTGTTGTGTGTCCAAGCTATAGCACAGAGAGTTGTATCCTGATGAATGCCTCCAGGGTGATCAGAGGCAGGTGGATCTTTGTGAGTTTAAGGCTAGGCTGGTTTACAGAGTGAGTTCCAGGACAGCCCAGGCTACACAGAGAAATCCTATCTCAAAAAAACAAAAAAACAAAAAACCTTGCTTCCAAATCACCAACACCCTGACTAAGTTCTGTGACCCGGGGCACACTTATTACTATCTGGACATCACCTAGTAAGGTAAGTTTTAAGCCTAGTATGGTGCTACACCACACTTTTAATCCCCATACTTGAAAGGCAGAGAGGTGTGCAGATCTCTGCATTCAAGGTCAGCCTGGGTTTCCCTAGCTAGTTCCAAACCAAACAGCTACATAGAGAGGCCCTATCTCAAAAAACTAATAAAAATTTGAACCCAATTTAAGATTTCTTTCATCTTCAAGGTTTCACATCTATAGGTCTGGAATGAAGCTCTTCAGGTTTGACACCTATTGTCCAAATGACTACTTTTAGTTCTCACAGATAGTTTTGGACAGAGAAACTTGAGATAGAGAAAATTCATGTCTGACACACAGGGAATGATGTCTTCTAATAGAAAGAAAACAAGATACTGGAAGATTTTAGAATCTCTGCAGGAGTAGTACACTAGTTTATTTTTGCTATTAACTCCCACTACCTCTGAAAGGGTAAACACTGTTACCAGCTTCATGTTAGAGAATAGAAATGAGATTTGATCGGCTTACTCTCTAGTACAAGCAGGAGATCTCTTCAGATCAGAGGCTTCTGTCTAAAAATGGAAGATGACAGTTTCCTTAATTTCAGTCTACTCTTTCCAGAACTGAGTTGAAGCATAAGTCTTTATGACTAAGCATTTTAGTAGAGTGTCTTAGGGAGAAGCATGTGTAAAGAAATTCAATATAACTGTAGCTGTAACTTCAAGGATAAGCAGAATCTCTATGAATATGTAGTTTGAGAAGGTATACAATCATAATTAGTTTTAGGACATAATACTTAATTTAAAACTTGAGATAATGGAAGATAAGTAATTTTAACATTTTTCAAAAGACCTGATTGTCCCATTAATGACAACCATTGGAAGATGACCCTATAATTACTATGGAAAATTAATTCAAACTCCTGCTCCTAAATCTTTTAGCTCAGATGGTTTTACTAGATAATTGTAAGAAATCTTTCAAAAAATTAACATTTCTACACCAGTTCTTTCAGAAAATAGAAAAGTAGTATTTTTCAATACACCCTGTTCAGCTAATAGTTACCAAAATCAGATAGTACAAGGAAATCTGTATGGGCATATATTCTTCATAAAATATTAACAAATAGAATTCACCAGTATATTAAAAATACACCATGCATAAGTGGAGTACATTTAAAAGGTGCACAGTTGGTGTTTTAAAAATCATTCTAATCTACCATATAAGTAAATAAAAAATCACATTAATTTTGTTTTATAAATCAGTGCAGAAAATAGCATTCAACAAAATTCTGCACACATTCATAATAAAGGAGAATATCTGCCTTCACTTGGGCTTCTAAAACAAAATACTACAGAATAAGCAGTCTAAGCAGTTTTCAGGGTTCTGGAGGCCAGGAAGACAGAAGAGTTTGAGCATGATTGGTTTCTGGTAAGAACCATTGTTTGTTTTTATTGCTGTTTTAAATCATGCTCAATCAGTCATTGTAATGGAGTCACATAAATAATCTTAATTACAGAAAACAAAATTTTAATCACATAAACTATTACTTTGTCATTTTTACCATCTCTTAATTCTATACAATAATGAAAAAGTATCAAACTTCTATATCCGTGCATATTCAAATATAAAGTAATATGAGGGGCTGGAAAAATGGCTCAGTGGTTAGGAACACTTGTTCTCTCTGAGGACCCAGATTCAATGCCCCAGCACCCACACAGTATCTAACAGCCACCCATAATTGCAGTTTCAGGGGATCTAATGCCCTCTTCTGACCTTTGAGAGCACCAAGCATGCACATGGTACACAGATATATATATTCAAGCAAAATACTTATACACGTAAAAATAAAAAAGTAATATGAGCAATATATAATACAAAAATATCTCTCAATTTCCATGGGCAACTATAGCGAATACTGTGCTAGAACTATAAACTGGAGCAAGAAAAGAAACAAAATTGATAACATATACACCATAAGGAAACAATACAGTTATTCAAGAATCAGCTGCAATACTGACTACTAAGCATGGGACCTGCCCTGAAGTATAGTTGATAATACTCAGGTCACTTATTAAAGAAAACTGATTGTCCCTTTTTCAGAAGCTGTCATTTGAAAAAAGCTTCTTGGCTAGGGGTGGAAATTTGTGAGAATGTCTCCTTCAAGCTGGGATTTTTGTCTGGATTGACTTTGTGCAAGACTTGGGCATGCTGTCACAGACTGTTTTTAATAAAGAGAGGATATGAAGTTAGGTGAGTATGGTGCAGGGAGGAGTTGGCAAAGAATATGATAGAAAAATATATGAAATTCATGAAAATGGGAGTGTATTAATAATGGTACTTCCTATTTGTATACATACATAAATATTTAATTTTAAATAATCTATTGCATGGTACTGGAGAAGTGGCTCAGACTCAAGAGTGCTTACTGCTTTTGCACAAGTATGTTTCTTTTCCAGCACCCATTACATCTGGTGGCTCACAACCGCCTATAACTCCAGCTTCAGGATCCTAAGGGTTTCTTTTGGTTTCTGTGAATGGACACACACATTTAAAAATATTTTTAAAAATTGTTGACATGACAGGCTGGAGAGATGGCTCAGTGGTTAAAAGCACTGGTTGTTTTTCCAAAGGTCCTGAGTTCAATTCCTGGCAACCACATTGTGACTCACAACCATCTGTAATGAGATCTGGCACCTTCTTCTGGCCTACAGGCAGATACTGCATATATAATAAGTAAAAAAAAATTGTTGGCATGAGCCAAGTGTGGCAGCACATACCTTTATTCCTAACATGCAGGAGGCAGAGGCAGGTGGATCTCTTGAGTTTGAGGCCAGCCTGGTCTATAAATGAGTTTCAGGACAGCCAAGACTTTTACACAAGAAACTGTTTCAAGCCGGGCGATGGTGGCACATGCCTTTAATCCCAGCACTCGGGAGGCAGAGGCAGGCGGATCTCTGTGAGTTCGAGACCAGCCTGGTCTACAGAGCTAGTTCCAGGACAGGCTCCAAAAAGCCACAGAGAAACCCTGTCTCGAAAAAACCAAAAAAAAAGAAAAAAAAAAAGAAAGAAAGAAACTGTTTCAAAAAAAAAAAACAACAAGTGTTGGCATGCATACTGACAGAAATCTGCCAAACATACACACACATAAAATATTTTAAGGGAATCTGCTGCATGCATGCTTACAGACAGGATCTGGAAGTTAATGAAAATTGTCTCATCAAATCAAGCACCTCTGCTGTTCAAATTTTGTACTCCAGAGCAGCAGAGTTATTTTTTGTTTTTTAGCTTGCAAGCTACTTTTTTGCTGTATCTTCATTTGGTGGTTTGATAGGTAGGGGTGAGGATATATGTGAGATTTCTTATAAGTGTACTAAACCTATCTGAAGGGTCCCACCTTCATAATATCGGCTAAACCTGATTACCTTATGAAGATCCCACCTTCTAAATCCATCATGGTATTTGAGATTTTAACTAATGAATTCGGGAGTAGGAGTACATAAACATTCGGTCTGTGACAACTTTCTAAACTTGGTAAGTATTTACAAAGGTATAACATTTAATATTCCCAAGATTAAACACAAGGATGGCTCTTATCACTGTTTGTATTCAGCTTACTATAGAAGCCAGACCAATTAGCGAAGCATAGTAAGTAAAAGGCATCCATATTGGAAAGGAAGAGATAAAGTTTTTAGTTGCAGATATAATGATGGTTGTATGCAATATTCTACAAAACTGAGATTCGACAAATAACTTTAGAAAGGCTGCAGTATACAAGATCACAGATAAAAGAACTGTATTTCTCTTAACTAGACCTTTATACTTTGAAGATGAAATTTAAGAAGTATATAAATGTGTTAATTGAACACAAAAAGTTTTCTAAAATGCATAATGAAACATAATCAGGTCTTATATGATGAAAATTCTGATGAAAGGTTTTTAAAATTCTAAAAACTAAGTTCATTGTTTAGAAGATAAGAATAGCAGTTCTGCTGGGCACTGGTGGCTCATGCCTTTAATCCCAGCACTCGGGAGGCAGAGGCAGGCGGATCTCTGCGAGTGCGAGGCCAGCCTGGTCTACAAGAGCTAGTGCCAGGACAGGCTCCAAAGCTGCAGAGAAACCCTGTCTTGAAAAACCAAAAAAAAAAAAAAAAAAAAAATAGCAGTTCTTCCAAGTTCATATATAAGCATAATGTGATTCTAATAAAAGTTTTCAGCATATTTGATATTCCCAAGATTATTCTGATGACTATGGAAAAGCAAAGGAATTATGGTAGCTATAGTGTGTTGAATGTTGATCTTCGAGAAGACTTGACTACATTTGCACCCCTATAGCCATTCTATCACATTCATTTTATTTAGTAAAATGTTCTTGGAAAATACAACTAAGCGAAAGATCACAAAAGGAAACCATCCTGGATCATCTGAATGACCCCCAAATCTAATGAAAATGCTTTTTATAAGAACCAGAGAAAACACAGACACAAAAGCCATGTGAAAATGGAATCAGAGATTGCAGTTATGCAGCCACAAGTCAGAGAACACCTGCTGCCTCAGTGACCAAGACTGATTTTAGTTAAAGGAAAAAGGAAAGAAAAGGACAAAGGTATAGAAGCAACAAAAAACACTTTTAAAGAGGGAGGTGCCGGAGTTATTAAATATAAGCAGAAAATGAACCCTGACCATGATGGCTCAAGTTTGATCCCCAGAACCCACAGGGTGGAAGAACTGATCTCCACAAGTTGTCCTCTGACTTCCAATTTCTGGAAGATTTCAAAACATCTAATATTGCTAACAAGTTTTTATTTTTTTAAGTTTTTCATACATTTCTCCTCCAATCTCTCCCACCTACCCAACCTAATTTTCTTTTTCTAACAAAAAACAAAAAAGCATGCATAAATACGGAGTTTGTTTTGTTTTGGCCAATTATTCTTTTTTTTTTTTTTTTTTTGGTTTTTCGAGACAGGGTTTCTCTGTGGTTTTGGAATGGCCAATTATTCTTCAGCATGAGGCCTGTCCCTGGAGAGTAGTTGATGTACCCAGTGTCACTCCATTGAAGAAAACTGACCTCCCTCTCCCAGGAGCTATCAATGGCAAATAGCTTCTTGTTGGAGGTGGGAATGGGATTTTGTGCTCACTTCCTTGTCTTCATATGCCATTGAAGACAACTGACTTCCCTCACCCAGGAGGTATTAATTACAAATAGCTTCTTGTTTGAGGGGGTAGGATTTTGTGCCCACTTTGCTGTCTGCATGTGAGGTGTGATGTTTGATTTTGTGCAGGTTTTATGCATGCTGCCATATTATCTGTAAGTTCATATTGCATCAACCCCATTGCGTATGAAAAAATGCCATTTCCTTGGTGGTATCCACCACCCCTGGCTCTTAAAATCTTTCTACTCCTCTCATCTGCACAGATCCTTGCATCTTGAAGGAAGGAGTATGATAAAGATAATTTACGGCTAAGTGCTCCAAAGTCTCTCAGGCTGCACATTGCCCAGTTATTATCTCACTTGTATTCTGAAATGGGCTGGCCAAGTGGCTTAAAGGTGCTTGGCACCAAGCCTGGTGACGTGATTTCCAGGACCCACTTAGAAGAGTAAACTGATTCCTACAAGTTGTTCTCTGACTTCCACTTACTGATGATTCCAAACTTAACTAATAAGTTCTTCGTGCCTGATAATGTTTAAGTTCTAAGAGCACATTTCTTTTTTTAAATAATTTATTTAACTTTATGTGTTTTTGATGTAAAGGTATCAGATTCCTTGGAACTGGAGTTACAGACAGTTGTGAGATGCCATGTGGGTGCTGGGACTTGAACCTGCGTTCTCTGGAAGAACAGCCAGTGCTCTTAACCACTAAGCCATCACACTAACCCCCAAGAGCACATTTCTTTAAAATAATACCATCATTTTCTTATTTCTCTTTTTAGAAGGATTGATTTCTGTTTTATATGTGTGAGTATCTACATGTATGCATATGTACCACCTGCATGACTAGAAACCAGAAGACATCAATTTTTACAGTGGTTTTAAGCTATGATGTGGGTACTAGGAACTAGACTATGATCCTCTGCAAGAGCAAGAGCACTGCACCATATGCTGAGCCATCTTTCCATATTGTTGAGGAGGCCACTTGTTCATTCCTGGCTACTCAGATCCCTTAAATAATCACTCAGAAACTATATTATTTGCGATCCTGTTTGGCCAATAGCTTAAGCATATTTCTACTAGTTCTTATATCCTAAACTAACCCATCTCCATTAATCTGTGCATCACCACGAGGTAGTGGTCTACCAGCAAAGTTTCAGCAGGCTCTGGTAAAAGTATTTGTCTCCTGCGGGTTGACTATGTGGCTTCTCCTGACTCTGCCTACTCTCTCTACATCTCTTCCAGCCTGGCTTTATTCTGTTAAGCCATTGGCCGAAAGCAGCTTCTTTATTAACCAGTAAAATCAGCACATATACAGAAGGACTTCCCATATCATCTCCAGCCTTTCTTGTTCCTTTTTTAAAAGTAAATGTTGGTAACTTTTTGTGGTTGGTGTGCTGAGGCTAAAACCCAGGCACTCAACAAATACTACTCAAATGCACTGCCTACCACTAGGCCTCACCTCCGCCCCTGGTTGACTTTCTTAAAAAGTTATTTTAGTATATAGTTTCCTGAAAATTTCTTCCCATCTCTCTGTTTTTTTTTAATATTTTTTATGGTTTATTTAACTTTATTTTATGTGCATTGGTGTGAAGGTGTCAGATCCTCTGCAACTGGATCTTCAGACAGTTGTGAGCTGCCATGTGGGTGCTGGGAATTGAACCCGGGTCCCCTGGAAGAGCAATCAGTACTCTTAACCACTGAGCCAGCCCTCCAGCCCCAAGATTTATTCATTTATTTATTTATTATATATGCAGTATTCTGCCTGCATGTGTACCTGCTCCCCAGAAGAGGGCACTAGATCTCACATGGTTGCTGGGAATTGAACTCAGGACCACTGGAAGAAGAAAGAGTCAGTGCTCTTAACCGCTGAGCCATTTCTCCAGGCCCCATCTCTCTGTTTTTCATGTTAGATATTGTCCCCAGATGCCTGATAATCTATTTGAATATGCCCACTTAATTTCTCATACTAAGGAATCCACAACTTCATTTATGCTTAGTTTCCTCCATTCCAGAGATGATCTGTTTTCCCTCTTGTAAGAATATTACTTATTCTTCTAGGGCATAGGTAATACACAAATCCCATATTTCACAGAGTAAGGAGGGGAGCTTGAAACCTAAGTGCTTTTTAAGCACACATTCTTTTGATCTTTGCATGTAGCCCTGCATTCACTGACACTTTTGGAAGTAGGTAACTGTCTCTTCTTGAAGTTGAAAAATCTCATTCTAAAACTTATAAGAAAGCCGGGCGGTGGTGGCGCACGCCTTTAATCCCAGCACTCGGGAGGCAGAGGCAGGCGGATCTCTGTGAGTTCGAGACCAGCCTGGTCTACAAGAGCTAGTTCCAGGACAGGCTCCAAAACCACAGAGAAACCCTGTCTCGAAAAACCAAAATAAAAAAAAAAATAAAAAATAAATAAAACTTATAAGAATAAGAAAAATAGGGGCTGGAGATATGACTCAGTGGTTAAGAGCACTGACTGCTCTTCCAGAGGACCTGGGTTCAATTCCCAGCACCCACATGTTAGCTCACAACTGTCTGAAGATCCAGTTGCAGGTTATCTGACACCTTCACACATAAAAATAAAGTTAAATAAACCATAAAAATATTTTAAAAAAAAGAATAAGAAAAATAGCCAAATTAATTTGAAAAGAACATGTGAATGACTCCTATTCTCTTATTTTAAGACATAATTCAAAGCTACAATAATGACAAATTAGGTGTGTTGGCTCACACATGGAATGCCAATACTTGGGAGGCCAAGGCAGAATGGTCATAATTTCAAGATCAGCTTGGACTACCTAGTTACTTCCAGGTAGACTAAGTGACAGTGTGAGTCCTTGTCTCAAAAACCAACAAAAGAAAGAAATCCTACAATAAATACAGTGTTGTGCAGGTATAAAAATAAATACATAAACCAGGCGGTGGTGGTGCATGCCTTTAATCCCAGCACTCGGGAGGCAGAGGCAGGTGAGTTCAAGGCCAGCCTGGTCTACAAGAGCTAGTTCCAGGACAGGCTCCAAAGGTACAGAGAAACCTTGTCTCAGAAAACCAAAAATAAATAAATTACATAGACGGATTCACTAGAATTGTGCTGAGAAAATTAAAGAATAGCACTGACATCTATATCAAGTGCTTTGATAACTAGATAAGTGTTTAGAAAAGGTCCAAGTTGGACCCTGTCTTAGCGGTTTTTGTTGCTATGATGAAATACCTGACCGTAAGCAACTTAGGGAGGAAAGGGCTTGTTTTAGCTTACAGTCATATGGTCACCTCTCAAGGAAGTCAAGGCAGGAACTTAAAGCAGAGGCAATGGAGGAATGCTGCTTACTGTTTTGCTCCCATGGATTCAGCAGCCCAGGAGTGGCTGCTGATTTGGTCTCTCTCACATTTAATCATCAATCAGGAAAATACATCACAAGCCAATCTAGTGGTGACATAATCTCAATCGAAGTTCTTTCTTCCCAAATGACTCTAGCTTGTGTCAAGTCAACATAAAACAATCACAGACCTCTACCTCATATTATGCACAAAAATTAACTAAGATGGGAATCATGTAATTTGGTATCTGACCTAAAATATTAAATTCATATGAAAACATCTGAATAAATTGTATATTTACTTTGTTTTTGGCAATGGATTCCCACATGACAAAAATATCAGTGACGAAATTAATAAATTGGACTTCATCAAAATAATTTTGTGCATCAAAGAATGTTATGACGAAAGTGAAAAATGCAACTTAAAAGTTTGAAAGTAGTATGTGGAAATGAGCTAATACACAAGATATATAAAGACCTTTTATGATTTGACAGGGAATTTTTCAATTAAAAGATGAACAAATGAAGACCCATTTTCCCAAAGATATATTCTACAGGGATATGAAAAGATGCTCAACATCATTAGTATGGAAATAAAAGTAAAAACTGCAATGGCTTGCTACTTCACAGTGTATCAGGTCAAATGGACAAGATCAGTTAACATTCCAGTAGGAAGGGAAGTAGAAAAAGACAAGATCTCCTGAGTAAATGGGAAGCATGGGAACCTTGAGAGGGGGTTGAGGGGAGGAGAGAGGCAGTAAGGGAGTTGAGAAAAATATAGAGCTCTATATATAAAGAAACAACAAACATTTTAATAGGAAACACTAATTGGACACAGTTACAAAAAAATGGTATAGGACATGAGTAGGAAAGGAACTGGAGGTAAGAGTTGAAAAAAATATATATACATGTATGAAGTTGTCAAGCAATAAAAGTTATTTAAAAGTAGAGAAGATAGTCGGGCGATGGTAGTGCATGCCTTTAATCCCAGCACTCGGGAGGCAGAGGCAGGCGGATCTCTCTGAGTTCGAGGCCAGTCTTGACTACAAGAGCTAGTTCCAGGCTCCAATGCTAAAGAGAAATCCTGTGTTGGAAAAAAAGTGAAGGCATGTGTGTATATGTAGAAAGAACACACCACCTTTATCATCACCATTCATGTACTTCTTGACCCAATGCAACATGGTTTGGACATGCAGCAGTGCCAAAAGTGCTTCTGCTAAGGTCATAGATGACAAGTTAACATTCTTCATTGACTCTTCATCAGCATTTGATACAGTTTCTCTGGTTTTAAACACATAGTCTTAAATTCTGTCACACCTATTCCAGGCTTTGGGCAGAAACATTTACCATAATTAACTGTAAAATTTCTTCACATATTTCTCCTAGTCCTCTTGTTCTTCTTTCTAAAAGTAGAACAACTTGTGAATTGATGAAAAAGTGCTCATAGGAAATTTAAGTAATACAAAAAAATAGGCTAGAGAAATGGGCCAGCCATTAAAGGTTAAGGCTCATAACCAGTAGTAATACATAAAAGTAAAGGAAGAAAGCAAAACCATTACCTTAAAATATCATAGTCCAAGACAGTAATTGTTAACATTAACTGAGCACTCCAGACATCTCCCAGTGAATAAGTCAATACAACTAAGTTTTTCCAATGGATGATACACTAGTGGGCAACATTTTTCTTTCCCTTGGATTATGTTTTCCTTCAGTCTAGATATCTAGATATCTTCTTTTGTTTCCTTTCTATGTTTACATGCCTTGCTGTAGCTCTAGAAAGTGTGGACTTAAAGCACTAGTGGTGGTGATGGAAATAGTTACTAGGAGGGTTTGAACTCTCCTACTTTCCTTATTTATGGTACAATATATTTCTAATTTATTTTGTTGTGACTTAACTGTGATTTTTTTACCTGCCCTTTTCCTTTTCTCAGGCACTGGACATCAATTGTGAAATCATACTAATTCCAGAAATCCCAAAATTTCATTGCAAATCTCCAGTCTGAGTCTTGTTTTGTTTTTCTTTTCTTCTCGAGACAGGGTTTCTCTGTGTAACTTTGAAGATTGTCCTGGAACTTGTTCTGTAGACTAGGCTGGCCTCAAACCCTCAGAGATCTGCCTTCCTCTGCCTCCCGAGTGCTGGGATTAAAAACATGTGCCACCACTACCTGGCCAGTCTGAGTCTTTCTGATACTCTCATACTTAAGTGGAGAACTCTGAGGGGAGTTGTGTGTGTGTGTGTGTGTGTGTGTGTGTGTGTGTGTGTGTGTGTGTGTGTGTGTGAGAGAGAGAGAGAGAGAGAGAGAGAGAGAGAGAGAGAGAGAGAGAGAGAGAGACGAATATTCCCCAAAATGCTCCCTTCTTGGGACAACATGTTAAGCTTGCCATCCACTTTGTTGTACCTCAATGATCTGTGTTCTTGTAGCTCCAGTAATTATTTGTCCACTTGTGGAAAGTGTTATCAGAATAGGCATGCTTAGAAGCTGACAGATTCCCATAATGGCCTCTAGACTGAGGGAGACTATGGTGGGAAAGATCATGTTGAATTCATAAGAACTTCGCCTTCCAAAAAGCCAGTAATCTCCATCTCCCTTCTTAAACAAAATTTCCCTGCCTTGGAATTGAATGTGTTGCACAGCATTTGAGATTGTGAAGAAACAGTTGAGTCAATTAGGGGGATATCAGCAGTCACAGAAACAACTTCATATAGCATTCTTGTGTGTGTGCATGAAAATTTAAGCCCTGCTTGCTCAAACTACTCTAACTTGGGTTCCTTGTTGGCATCTACAATTCTGTCTGCTGCCAAAAGAGATATAGCTCAAAATGAACATAAACATATGATCCTCTTCACTAATGTTTCTGTAATCCTCTCCCATGTCTGTCATTTGTACACTGTCCACTCATTTATGTCACAACATGTTTTTTTTCCTGAATTCTCTACTCACATTGCAATACTCTAGGACTATTGTATTTTAAATGTCCCTCAGATCTTTCCATATCTTCTGCCACTATATTTTGCCACTCTTTATCTGGACTGCTGAAATAGTTCTTGTATCAGTTATTTTTCTGTTGCTGTGATAAAATACCATGACCCCAAGCAACTTATTGAAGGAAGGGTTTATTTTGGCTTACAGTTCCAGAGGTGGGGTCCATAATGGAAGGGGAGGCATGGCAAAAGGTGGGCCAGAGCAGAAAACTGAGTGAACTTATCTGTAACCACAAACACATATTAAAGAGAGTGAACTGGAAGTGGGGTGAGAGCATAAGTGGGGTACTCCAGTGATATACTTCCTCCAGCAAGAACATACCTCCTGAAAGTTCTATAACCTTCACAAACAGCACCACTAACGGGGGAACAAGTGTTCAAATATCTGAGCTTTTGGGGGACATTTCTCATTCAAACAATTGTGTTCTCTCTATATTTCCTCTGGACTATCTTTAATACATTCTCCAAAGTAATAGGTTTTCCGAATGTCTTAAAGAAAAGAGTCATGTTTGTTCTATGCTTGAAAATAGCTCATGGGAATCCTGTGAGCTGGCCCAGTCAGGTTAGTCCCACCTACCTTTCCTAACCCTACTGCATATTCTCACTCATCTATGGTTCCTAGCTACAAATCTTCAGATATGAGTATAGATTCTCTTAGTCCACAGATGGTGGTTTTGGCAGAAGCATCATGTGCAGGAAAGACAAATCCATAACCAGAATAAGTGTCTACGCCAGTAAGGACAAAGTGTTGTCCTTTCCATGGAGGAAGTGGTCCAATATAGTCAACCTGCCACCAATCACTGGCTAGTCACCCCAGGGAATTGTGCCATATCTGAGGCTCAGTGTTTGTCTCTGCTGTTGGCAAATATGGCACTCAGCAGCTATAGCCAGGTCAGCCTTGGTAAGTTGAAGTCCATGATGATGAGCCCACGCATAACCCTCATCTCTGCCAAAATGGCCACTTTGTTCATGGGTCCATTATCTGGGGAGGGAGGATGACTATCCATAAAATAAGCCATCCTATCTACTTGATTATCAAGAGCTGCTTCTCTAATGAAGCCACCTTTAATGAGCATTTACATGGGACACAGTTATCTTCACATCCTTTGCCCACTTAGATCTATCTACATACTTATTCCCCAGATGTCTTTCTCACCAATTTTCCAATCATATTCTTTCCAACTCCCTGACCATTGAGCCAATCTGTTGACTACAACCCATGAATCAGTGAACAATTGAACGTTTGTCCATTTCTCCTTCCAAACAAAATGTACGACCATGTGTACTGCCCAAGTTCTCTCCACTATAAAGATTTCCCTTCACAGTGTTTTTCATGGGTATCCCAGAAAAGGGTTGCAATGTTGCAGCTGTCCACTTTGAGTTGGTGCCTACATAATGCACAGAACTATCAGTCAACCAAGCCCTAGTCTCTTCCTCAGTCAACCAATCATAGAGCACACCCCCAAGAGGCTAGAAGTACATGCTAAGCAGCAGACAGCATTGCAATGGGAATAGAAACCAGAGGCATTTAGGAAACTTCTTCATGTAACTTGCTTGTGCCCTCAGGACCTCCTCAGGCCCGATCACATATGCATCACTTCCCTTTGAAAAGTGATGTTTACTGTACATGCCTTACTTTAGGACTTGGTGGGTCAGATAACACCCAGCTTATGATGGGCAGCTCAGGTTGCATAGTAATTTGGTGACCCATTGTCAAATGTTCAGTTTCTACTATGGCCTCATAGCAAGCTGTCTTTCAAAGGGAGAGTAGTTGTCTATATATGATGGTAGAGACTTGCTCCAAAACCCAAAGGTCTATTTTGTGATTCACCTATAAGAGCCTTCCAAAGACTCCAACAGCATCCCTATCTACCACCAACACCTCAAGTACCATTGGATCTGCTGGATCATAGCAGGCTAGACCTGTAGAAGAGCCTGCTCCTGTTGCAGGCCACATGCAATGATAGCAGCTTTGCAAGTCACTTGGTATATGGGCCAGAGTAACAAACACCCTAGTGAGGAATGTGCTGCCTCCAGAATCCAAATAGGCCAGTAAATGTTGTGCTTCTTTCTTGGTGGTGGGAGGGGCCAAGTGCAATAATTTATCTTGACCATAGAAGGAATATTTCTGCATGCCCCACACCACTGGACTCCTAAGAATTTCACTGAGGTGAAGGCCCTTGAATTTTGGTTGGATTTATTTCCCATCCTCTAATAGGTATGTATATATATTACCAATGAGTCCAAAATGATGGCTACCTCCTGTTCATGTGATCCAATCAGCATAATGTCAATATAGTGTACCATTATGATATTTTGTGGACAGTAAAGATCTCTTCTAAGTTATGACTCAGGGCTGGCTATATCCTTGAGATAAAATTAAAGGCATCCTGTTGGCCTTGCCAACTGAAAGCAAATTGCTTCTGGTGGACCTTATAGACAGATACTGAGAAAAAGGCATTTTCTAGATCAATAGCTACATACCATATACCAGAAAATATGTTAGTCTGCTCAAGTTAGGACACCACATCTGGTAGAGCAGCTGCAACTGGAGTCATTACTTGATTGGTTTTTTGAGACAGGGTTTCTCTTATAGACCAGGCTGTCCTCGAACTCATAGAGATTTGCATGCCTCTGCCTCCTGAGTGCTGGGATTAAAGGCATATGCCACCACTGCCCAGCTTGATTGAGTTTTGATAGTCAACTGTTATTCTCCATGATCCATCTGTCTTCTATACTGGCCAGGTAGGAGTAAAGGAAATTTTCTGCAATCCTTCCAGGTATGTGATATTGTTTTTGATTCACTGTTTTTTCCTGGCAGAGGCAACTCTTAAGGCTTCTGTTTAGCCTTGCCAACCATTATAGTCCTCACTCCACAGGACTGCCAACTTATAAGTATATCTATCCCAATTATACATTCTGGAACTAGGGAAATAACCACAGGATAAGTTCAGGGACTCACGGGACCTACTGTGAGTCAAACTTCAGCCAAATCTCTATAAATCCCCTGACCTCCATAATACCCTACTTTCACTGGAAGGTCACAATGCTTCTTAGGGTCTTCTGGAATCAGTGTCAATTAAGAATCAGTATCCAACAGATCCTGGAAAGTCTGATTGTTTCTTTACCCCCACTGTATAGTTACCTTTGTAAAATGTCGTAGGTCCCTCTGGGGAAAGACAAGAGAGAGGCTAACAGTAAAACTTTAAGGTGTCTTATCAAGGTACTCCCTCAGGGAAACCTGGCCACCCCTTCATTAAAGGGATCTGGGTCTGGAAACTGCTCAAGGCTGGAAATTGTTTCACAGGCTGAGACCGCCTTGACCCAATGCAGCCTTTCATTTGTTTGAGATTTTTTTTTTCTGTTTATATACATCAAACAAAAATTCAGTGGTCTTCTTACCTATTTCATGCCTGCAAATACTCAGTACCAAAGGTCCATACGAGTCAGGCCATCATAACATTTACTCTGCCTATACTGAACATTTACAAGTCAGGCCATTATGGACTTTGCATTGTTGATGCTGCCCTTTAGGATAACTGCAATCACCTTGCCTTTGGCGGTTCAGTGCTGTCACCTGGCCCCTGCTATCTTGGGGCCCAATTAATCCCATTGCTTTTAATTCATCCAAATGAGCAGCAGTGTCTCCAGCCCTAAGGAAAAGGGTGACAACAAAACTTTTCAAATGTGCTGATTCCCCTCTCACCATTTTTTTTTTTACAGGATTAGCAAAGGGTGTGTCTTCTGGGCCTTTTCATTGTGGAGGATTAGGTTTTACAAAGTGTATCCACTCTAGCATTGTAATTTCCCTGAGTCTTAAAATCCCTTTATCAACACTATGCCAAGGGATATCAGGCATCTCCAACTCCTTTTCAGTAGGCCAGCTTATGACAATTGCTTCAGTCAAACAATCAAACTTTTGTTTTTTTGAGACAGGACTTCTCTGTAGCTTTGGAGCCTGTCCTGGAACTAGTTCTGTAAACCAGGCTGGCCTTCAACTCAAAGAGATCGCCCTGCCTCTGCCTCCCGAGTGCTGGGATTAAAGGCATGTGCCACCACCGCTCCCAATCAAACTTTTGTGGGTTTTTTTTTTTTTTGGTTTTTCGAGACAGGGTTTCTCTGTAGCTTTGGAGCCTGTCCTGGAACTCCCTTTGTAGACCAGGCTGGCCCCGAACTCACAGAGATCCGCCTGCCTCTGCCTCCCGAGTGCTGGGATTACAGGCGTGTGCCACCACTGCCCGGCTTCCCAATCAAATTTTTGACACCCTTATTAACTGTGCTTCCATATTAAACCTAGAATCCCTACTCAGAGGGCCCATGTCAATAAACTCAGCCTAATCCAGTTTTACATTCCTTCCACTATTCTCTCCACTCCCTTAAAATTCATTCCCACACATATTCCCCAAACTTGTGCTTCAATGAATTTGCAAACACATTAAGCTCTTTAGTAGTGTAGTGCACCTCCTCATAGACTACACTGTCTACCTCCCCTCCAGGAGCCTGCTTGGCTTTAAATGTGGTTATAGGTCGGGATAACTTTTTTTTTTTGTTTTTTGAGGCAGAACTTCTTTGTGTAACAGCCCTAGTTATCCTGGAACTAGCTCTTGTAGACCAGGCTGGCCTAGAACTCACAGACATCCGCCTGCCTCTGCCTCCTGGGTGCTGGGATTAAAGGCTTGCGCCACCACCGCCCGGCATTAGGGGTAGCTCTTTATGGGCCCTGAGGGACATCAGTATATTGTCTTGCCTGGCCTTCATAGAAAATCACTGCTGGTTTAGTGGACAATGAAGGATTAATATCCTCAGTCAAATGCAGAAAAGGCAATATTTCAGGGGTGAGGATACATCTTCTGCTGAGAGTAGAGAGACTACTTCCTCAGGTGAGATAAACCCTTGAGAATCTGAGGATTCCGAGTTCTCAGCCTAATCCCAAGTTATTGGAGAAGCCCATTCTTTCCCAATTAATGCCCTTACTTTAACTGCTGACACCCTCCAAGACTGGGACTTAAATTTTTGGTGTAATTCAACCAACCTTATAATGAGGGCTTTGGTTTGATTTTTCCACAGCTTGAGCTCTGGCTGCTGGAGAGAAGATTCTCTTCCAGGGCACACTTAGAAATCTCTAGACTGCTTATGCGCATCTGGAGCTGGTCAGTTTTATCACTGAGTTCATTGTTGTCCTTCATTGTATTCTGAGATGCTGGAAGTCGGTTTTATCATGGAGCTCATTCTTTTCTTTCATCAGTTTATCCAGAGATGCTAGGAGCAACTGCTCAGCAGCATCATTTTCCTTATTTTGTCAAAAATCTTATATACTGAGTCAGCAAATTTGTTGCCTCTTACAATTGGTGAATCAGCATAATCAAATGCATTTGTCTCCTTAAGTTGGTAAAATAGTTCACACCATGGGCTTTCAGTACTCTCCAAGCTCCCAGGAGAGGTTTCAGATACTGTAGGTGTTAGCAAATTGGAAAGCCTATTCTGGATACTTAAAATATTCATTCTTATACTTCTGTTGCTCTAGAACCACTTCTGGTACCAAAAATCTGTATTAGTCATGGTTCTTCAGAGTAACAGAACTTATAGAATGTGTGTGTGTGTGTGTGTGTGTGTGTGTGTGTGTGTGTGTGTGTGTGTGTGTGTGTGTGATTTATCAGAATGATTTATAGACCTTGGTTTGAAAGACCCCCACTCACTAAGCAGCAGTAATGCCATTTTGCAAGGCTTAAACTTTGGAGCAACGCAAGTAATTAGAGCAGGGAAGTTCGACTTGAAAGCAAGGGCGGAGAAGCCAGGCGAGATATCTGCGGTCAGCCGGTCAGCCACCTGGCCCCAAGCGATAAGGAACCCGCAGCTGGCCTGCTCTAATGAGAACATCCCGTTTGCTTAGGGAAACGGGATGCCTATAGTCAGCACATGTGCCCAACTTAGAATGTCAGTAATTCACAGAAGACAACTCCCCCTATGAAAGATCCCAGCTTATCTGCTGTAACGTCATTTCACAAAGCTTTTGACGAACGACTGTAAGTGCAGAGTAAGGTCAGGGTCCCTGGCTGCAAAACAGGATCTTTATATCCATAGATTAGGACAGGACATCAATTAACAGGATGTCTGTTCCCATACATCTGTGCTGGGAGAGGAAAAACCACCTGTGCCCCTTGCCCCATTCCAACTGACCACTAACGATGCATTTGCTTCTGTAATCTGCTTCTGCTGCCCTCTTTCCTATAAAAAGACCTTCCCCCAGTCTGCAGGCGCGCTTGTCTTCCGAGAGACTAAGCCGCCCCAGGTACCTGTGTATTAAATAAAGCCTCTTGCTATTTGCATCCGAAGAGTGACTCGCTGTTCCTTGGGAGGGTCTCCTCAGCCTGAAAGACTGCCCAGCACTGGGGTCTTTCATTTGGAGGTTCCACCGAGATCTGGAGACTCCTGTCCAGGGATCACCGACCCACCACCGGGAGGTAAGCTGGCCAGCGATTGTTTCCCCTGAATATCAGTGTTTCAGTGTATCCGTGTTTCGGTGTTTCTGTGTTTGCGCTTGCGACTGACTCTGTACTAGTTGGCTGACTAGATCTGTATCGGGCGGACCGCGGAGGAGCCGACGGGCTCTCACTCCCGACCGCAGCCCTGGGAGACGTCTCAGAGGCATCTGGGGGCCGGATGTGGTGCCTGGCCCATCGGTAACTCTGTGAATCCTTACCGAATAGGATTGTTCGGGGCACCCCCACAGTCCGAAGGGTACGTGATTCTTCTGGGAGACGAGGAATCCGGATCCTCAGAGTCTCCGTCTGAAATTTTGCTTTCGGCATTATGCCGAAACCGCGCCCGCGCATCTGTATTGTCTGTGTATTTTTGTGCTTAATATGTTCTTTGTTTTGTATATCTGTTTGTACTCGAGTCTAAATCTGGTACCATGGGGCAGTAAGTAACCATCTCTTTGACCCTAACTCTAGGAAAATCCAAAAGAAATGCAGACAGTCTGCCCTTCCTTTACTTCTCTAGGCTCTGCTGCTGAACTGCCCTGCTTGCTGTTGCGAGGGGGGAGGGAACAGGACTGTGATCTCCTGAGGCACAGCCTGGAGCCAGGCCTAGGCGGGGCAACTGGCTCCAGCTCTGAGCAAACCTCTCAGCAGGACGCAGGGCGGGGCATGGCAGCAACCCTGGCCCGAGTCAGAGAAGGGGGCAGCCGTGGCCCCCCTGAAATCCCTGTGCTGAAAATGACGTCCTCCCTTGCTGACCTGAAGTCCACCAGCACCGCACGGGAGAACTGGGGGAGGAGGGCTGCCTTAGACAGTCCAAGGTGTTCCCTCCCCCTACAGCCAATGCAAAGGCCTTCCCAGCTGCTACTGGCAGTGTGAGGGCTAAGAGGAACTGAGTGGACCAATCCTGACCTCACAAGTTCCCTGGAGGGAATGCCTCCTGGGGCCTCTGGAATCCCATTCAGAGAAAAGCTGCTAGATTGCTGTGAGTATAGAGATGGGATGTGGGAAGCTTGTGCTATACAACTAGGAGCTCACTGTGGACAGAGCTGAGGCTGAAGCCAGGTCCTGGGAGGATCCCCAGTGGGGTTCCCTGTGGAGAAGGCTTGTTTTCCTTAGAAAATAAGGTGCTAGAGACTGAATGGCAGCCCCCATCTGCAAATGCCATGTAAAACCTTGTACTAAAGATCTGTGGCCCTTGCCCAGGGGAAATAGCTGGTGCTAGCGCCAGGGTCACAGAACTAAGCCTGGGAACCTGCAGTAGGCTATTTCTCTGGGGTCGGATACCCTATTAAAAAGCAAAGGTCCCCTAAAGAACCTGGACCTTTCCATTTTGGCAGTAGGGCAAGAGATTGCAAGTAAATTTCCCTGTGGCTGTTGATAAATGATAAGTGTGGATTCAGGAGTAGTAGCTAATGGAATAAGCTGACATTAAAAGGGCCTGCCAGCCCTAATAACATCTGTCTTCTGGGGATGCTCTATACCAGTCATCATGTGCTGCATCCAGGTAAAAGCCTCTGGTTTAAAAATTGGGAAAATTAAATTAAGTCACTTTAAAATAATATGCTTGTGATAAAAAAAAAAAACTACTATGCAGTGTGTCTAGAAGAAAAGTAAATTCCCAGTTCTGTTTAGATGGATGCAGGACTACACTGTCTTCAAGAACTATTGCTGTAGAAGGCCTGGCACAGGGCCGGGGCCATATGAACAGCCCAGCTGAGCTTCTAAGCCAGCCCATGTTTAGATCTGAATTTAACACTTGTCTGCTCACAATGCTTGTGATAAGGTGGGGGCCCTGAGTTGCCCCACAAGACAAAGATCTGCTAAAGCCTCTCACCCCACTACAATGGCAAAGGGGGTGTTACTAAATGATGAGGTTGAGTTAAAATGGTCCTTTTGACTCTTTATAATGTTTATGGCTATTAAAAAAAAAACATGGCGAAGATTCTCATTTATTATTAATATAAAAAAGGTGCATTTTGAGTTGTTTTCAGATTCTGTCAATGATAATATAAAGGATGTCGCTAAGTTTTTAAGGTAATATGTTATCTAATTTTGAAAGTCCACCATGCTAATGTTCAAAGTAGCTGTAAGCATAAATTGTCAAATGATATTTTTAATCTTGGTCAGTTTTACAAGAATAAGATAAAACCTCAAAATTGTTTAATTTGCATTTCCCTGATGATTAAGGATGTTGTATTTAAACAAATTTTAAATATCTTTCAGTCACTTCAAGTTCATTTGTTGAGAATTTACAGTTTTGGTCTGTGACGTAATTGTACTAATGAGGATTAAGTTCCTAAGTTCCTTATATGTCTCATGATACCTCCCCATTCTACAGGTTGATATTACGTTCTGTTGATTATATCCTTTGCTAAAATAAATTTTAAACTTTTTTCCTTCTATAAAAGGTTCAATATTGTTGGTTTTATGTTAAGGTCTTTAATTTGTTTGGATTTCAGTTTTGTGCATAGAGAAAAATATGGATCTATCTTCATTCTTCTAAAGGGAGAAACTGACAGTCAAAATGCTGGGCTCATGGCAAATCTCAGGCGGGGGCTGCAAGGCACCCCACTAATTCGGCCGAGATAAGAGAGGTTCTCCAGGGGCCAGTTAAAATCTGTGTTCCTTAAATGATTAATGAAAGTTTACAGGCATTTTACCCAACCTCTGAAGGTCAGCAGACAGCAGTAGCCACAAAAGAGAGAAAGAGGGGGCTGGAGAGATGGCTCAGTGGTTAAGAGCATTGCCTGCTCTACCAAAGGTCCTGAGTTCAATTCCCAGCAACCACATGGTGGCTCACAACCATCTGTAAAGAGGTCTGGTGCCCTCTTCTGGCCTTCAGGCATACAGACAGAATATTGTATACATAATAAATAAATAAATAAATATTTAAAAAAAAAAAAAAAAAAAGAGAGAAAGAGAAAGAGAGAAAGAGAGAGAGAGAGAAAGAGAGAGAGAGAGAGAGAGAGGCGGGAAGCAAAAGAAAGATAGGACTCAGACAGATTAGGAGCCTGGGCAACAGAAGATCAAAGACAGATAAAGAGGGACACTGGAACTGAGTAAAGAATACAAACTGGACACCTTACGAACTATAAATTTGGGAAAAAGACAAATAAATGACTCGTTCCTCCCTGGTCACTTCTGAATGTATGACCAAAGCCTTTTGTTGACCAAACGAGGGACTTTTGCTTTCGCTGCTGTTTTCAGTTCTGCAGGAGACACAGGCTGCTTGTCTGCCTCTGCCTCTACCACGCCCTCCTCACCAGGATGACCACCTCTCCCTGCCTTCACCGCTGAAGAAATCCTCACCTCCTAGCAACTGCCTTGATGCTGTGCTTGCTCTAAAGCCTGCATGAGCCCTGACTGCTCACTCTACAGTCTTGCTCCCCTCACCCATGTCAGACTGCGATACAGCAGTCACCATGCTACCACAGGTGCCCTCCTGTGCCAGACTACTGCTCCTGTGCTGGGCTGACGTCGATGGACTATGGATCCTACCAGCATCTGCCTAAAGGACAGGCGAATGGCAAAATGGCAGGCTAAGCTGTGCCAGGCAGAGCCGAAAATGAGGGTGAAGCTTGCCAGGGGTACAAGGCTGGCGGTCCGAGCTAAGCAGGTACAGAAGACCGAAGGTAAGCGGAAGGCGGGGGCAACATTGGTGGACAGGAAGCAAATGATCTGGGCCAGTAGCCTCCCTTCAGGGATGGTGGCCCGACCAGAACGCTGAACTTGTGGCTTTGATACAAGCTCTACAGATGGCAGAGGAAACGTCTATACTAACAGCAGGTATGCTTTTGCCCTCACCTATATATATATATATATATAAAGCAATATACAGACAAAAAGGACTGTTGACATCTGCGGAAATTTTGAGCCTCCAGGAGGCCACGCATTTGCCAAAGAAGATAGCCATCATACATTGACCAAGATTGAGACACCCAATGTAATGGCTAAGAAGATCAAAAAAAAAAAAAAATCATCCTAAGGTTTGGGATGGCCAAGATAATCATGTCCCATAATAGGCCTGCCTTTGTTGCCCAGGCAAGTTAGGGTGTGGCCAAGACATTGGGGATCAATTGGAACTTAAGCTTACCAACCTCAAAGCTCAGGTCAGATAGATAGGATAAGTAAGATTCTAAAAAAACAAATTGATATAATTGGCCCTGGAGACCAGCAAAAATGACTGGACAGACCTCCCTCCCTCCTGTCCTGTTCTGGGTTCAAAACACCCCGGCATCGTTGCCACTAGCTCTGTTGCCTGGCTAGTTAGCTGCTGCTCATGTATCTGCCGGCAATGGTTGACCTTGATGATGGAATCCTGAGCTCAAGGCTTGCACAGGGCAGGCACATCTGCTGTAAGATGGGCTTACATCACCTTTAAGGCTCTTCTTTCCTAAAGTCAGAAACCCACAGGGCTCTGCTCATTTTTAATGTCTTTTGAAGCATAATATCAGACAGCAGAAGCAAAAGACAATTCTGTTCTGTTCCTCCTTTGTGTGTCTGGGACCTATTGACAGGAATTATTTAGTACAGTTTGAGACTTTTCCAGATCAGACCGTTTTGTGCAGATAACTGCAGAGAGAAGCAAACACACCTAAAGCCTCCTTACCTCTTGACAGGTTTTGTTTTTCTACAGGAAAATCTTGTTTTAATCTATGGGGTTATAAAATGATATGACTTTCAAAAGGTAAACAGATGTAATTTAATATATAATAAAATAGATATCAATGGGATGTTAAAACTTTTTGATGCTGTACTTACAAATGTGAAGCCTGGGTAAGGTCAGTCTCAAAAAGATATTTATGTCCTCATTGGCTGTCCTCTGGCTTTAGGGCTTTCTGTTTTGTTTTAAACATTTGTCATCCTGTATTGCATTTTCTCTCATTGTTTGTTAAAGTTCTCACAATGGACACAACCCTGTACATTTGGATAAAGCTGATGCTACGGGATGCAATGGAAACTCGTAAATGCCATGTGGTGCCAGCTGGACCGAAACTGACTTCTCCGGCACATTCTCTGGAGCTGAGGAACAACACTCCCGGTGTCTACAGCAAAAGAGATTTGTCTTCATAATACTAAACTTGCCTCTTAGGAGAAGGCATCCATGTGTTTCTTAGGGCTGAGTTAAGCTCTTTGTAGTCAATAGACTATTATTGCCACAATGTTGGGTGCTATTCTCGGGTCTACAGTGGTTCACAATGTCTACCATGTAGTTACTTTCAAGCCTCATTCAGATAGTTTTGCTAAGAGCTATTCTGCAAACCCTAGAGATGTTCTACTATCTTCTCAACAAGGATATTTTAAAGGATGGTTTAATAAATCACCATGGTTAAAAGCCTTAATTTCCATTATAGCTGGGCCCCTACTTATTTTACTTCTTATCTTTACAATCGGCCCTTACATTTTAAATCGCCTGGTGCAATTTATAAAAGACAGACTTTCAGTTATCCAAACCATGGTACTCTCCCAGCAATATCAGATATTAAAGCAGAATGACGTAGAGGTCTTTAAACACATGAATTTATGATTAAATCCATGATAAAAAAAAAGGGGGGGAATGAAAGACCCCCACTCACTAAGCAGCAGTAATGCCATTTTGCAAGGCTTAAACTTTGGAGCAACGCAAGTAATTAGAGCAGGGAAGTTCGACTTGAAAGCAAGGGCGGAGAAGCCAGGCGAGATATCTGCGGTCAGCCGGTCAGCCACCTGGCCCCAAGCGATAAGGAACCCGCAGCTGGCCTGCTCTAATGAGAACATCCCGTTTGCTTAGGGAAACGGGATGCCTATAGTCAGCACATGTGCCCAACTTAGAATGTCAGTAATTCACAGAAGACAACTCCCCCTATGAAAGATCCCAGCTTATCTGCTGTAACGTCATTTCACAAAGCTTTTGACGAACGACTGTAAGTGCAGAGTAAGGTCAGGGTCCCTGGCTGCAAAACAGGATCTTTATATCCATAGATTAGGACAGGACATCAATTAACAGGATGTCTGTTCCCATACATCTGTGCTGGGAGAGGAAAAACCACCTGTGCCCCTTGCCCCATTCCAACTGACCACTAACGATGCATTTGCTTCTGTAATCTGCTTCTGCTGCCCTCTTTCCTATAAAAAGACCTTCCCCCAGTCTGCAGGCGCGCTTGTCTTCCGAGAGACTAAGCCGCCCCAGGTACCTGTGTATTAAATAAAGCCTCTTGCTATTTGCATCCGAAGAGTGACTCGCTGTTCCTTGGGAGGGTCTCCTCAGCCTGAAAGACTGCCCAGCACTGGGGTCTTTCAGGTTCAGCTAATAAAACAATGGCTGTCTATGTATGAAAGATCCAATAATCCAGTAGTTTCTCAGTCCACAAGACTGGATGTCTCAACAGGTCTTCAGTATGTGCTTAAATCCCAATGAGGTAGATTCTAATGCTAGCAAGGAGAGACCAAGAAGGAAAAGAGAAAGAGCTTTCTTCTTTCATGTCCTTTATATAGACTGCCAGAAGAAGATATGATTAAAGATGAATCTTCCCACCACAAAAGATCTGAGTTAAAGGTTTATCTTCTCACCTCAAAGATTCAGGTTCCCTGGTCTACAAGAGCTAGTTCCAGGACAGGCTCCAAAACCACAGAGAAACCCTGTCTCAAAAAAAAAAAAGATTCAGGTTCCCACATCAAATGATTTAATTAATAAAACTATCCTGCCAGTTAGTGGTGGTACATGCCTTTAATCCCAGCACTCAGAAGACAGAAACAGGCAAATCTCTTTGAGTTTGAGGCCAGCCCGATCTACAGAGAGAGTTCCAGGACAGTCAGGGCTACACAGAGAAACCCTATCTTGAAAAAGAAAATAATAAAGGAGGGAAGAAAGAAAGGAAGTGTAAGGCAGGTGTAATCGGCATAATAACCAGGCTAGCTTAATATGAAACAGCAATTTTTTTTTTTTTGGTTTTTCGAGACAGGGTTTCTCTGTAGCTTTGGTGCCTGTCCTGGAACTAGCTCTTGTAGACCAGGCTGGCCTCGAACTCCCAGAGATCCGCCTGCCTCTGCCTCCCGAGTGCTGGGATTAAAGGTGTGCGCCACCACCGCCCAGCGAATCAGCAAATTTTAATGAGTGGATTGTTTACAACACCAGGGATCCAGCAGTGAGCAGGAGTTTCAAAATAGAGGGCAGCAGGCTAGCCAAATTTATATGTAAACATTAGCCCGACGCAAACACGCCCCCTAAGGGGGCTGGGCTATCCCTACAGGCAGGCAGGAAGGAAAAATCAAGTTGGAACTGACCCAAAAGCCTCTTCCATGAAGAATAACTTTTATAGTACTAAAAGGTGCTATGCACACTGCCTAGGGCGAAAAACAATGCATAATCCTACATAGCTGCAAAAGCTATGAACCACAATAATGACCAGCCTACCAAGATATCCCCAAAGGGGCGAGAGTAGAGCTTAATTATTTTAGGACTAATTAATAGCTACCTAATTGAACGTAAGGTATGCTGGACAGGAAGGAAATTTTTCCTGGTACTCTAAACACAGAGAGCTACCCATGGTTAGAGAGGCTATAATTCCTGAAAGAAAGCCTACTGCTGCCAACATCTCAAACCATTATAATTCCTAACATCATTCTAAATACTTATCCTTATACTCACAGATAAGTGTAGCTCTCACACTGCACCAAAGAAGCTTCTTTTACAGCAGATGGAGACTGTCGTAGTTTGAATGTAATTGGTCCCTATAGGAACACTCTCATAGAGAGTGGCACTAGTAGGAGGTATGGACTTGAAGTAGGTGTGGCCTTTTTGGAGAAAGTGTGTCACTGTGAGGGTGGGCTTTGAGGTTTCCTGTGGTCCCAGTCGTCGACTTCCTGTTGTCTACAAGATGTAGGACTCTCAGCTATTCCTCCAGCACCATGTCTGCCTGCTTGCCACCATGTTCCCAACCATGATAATGGACTGAACCTCTGAAACTCTAAGTGAGCCACCTCAATTAAATGTTTTCTTTATAAGAGTTGCCATGGTCATGGTGTCTCTTCACAGCAATAGAAACCCTAACTAAGACAGAGACCATTACAGAAAGCCACAATTGGTCAGTAATTCAGAGAACAACTGACCATGGGTATCCACCTAAGGCTTAGAGAACATCGAGGAATATGGGGTGTAAATCTCATAAAAGTCAGAGAACCAGGGAAGTCTGTTTCAAGGTTATGTCTTCTAGATACACAGAAAAGCTGCACCCCTGATATCTTAACAATATGGTTGTCTGAACAAGACCTAAACAATGTGAACATCAATTAACATGCCAATGTGGATGAGGCCTTATCTGTAAATGAGTTTTAGGCAATTGATGACTGCCCAGAGAGGGTGAATTAGTCTTCCTCAGGGATGAACCCCTCTCCACCCAATACCAAGTGGTCAGCCCTAAAAACATATGCATATAAATGACAAAAAACTGACTTGGCAGATTTTATATACATTATACATTCACACATACATATTCATCATTTTTATATGTAACTAATAATTCAAGAATAGGAGGCCATGAATTTGAGAGGAGGTTGGGGAAACGAGAGATTGGAGGTGGAGGGAGTATAAAAAAGGGTGAAGTAATGTAACTATATTTTTGTTAAAAAATTAAAAAACACTATTGCCTATTTGAAAAACAAATCTTATGACAGGCCATATTTGGTGATGCACATCTGTAACCTCAGCCCTCCAAAGACTGAGTTAGGAATGTTGGAGTTCAATTCCATACTGGACTATATGGTAATACCCTGTCCCAACAACCAACCTATCAAATGAGCAAACAGATTTCTAATGGCTTTCCACTTCACAGAGCGTGAAGTCTGAACTTTGTACAGGGCTTATGAGACCTTATGTGATATGAACCTTCACTGTTTGGTTGGAAGCGTCACCCCAGCCCCCTGGCACCCCTGTATCCAAGGAGTCTTGGATGTTTGGTTGGAGGCTCCATCCCAGCCCCTGGCAACCATTCTAAAATGTTTGGGTGGAACTTTCCACCCTAAGCCTCTTCCCCTGATAGTTGCCTCAGTCCAGATTCCATCTCCAAGAAAGCCTGCCAAATGGTGACCACTCCCCAGAGAGGGTCCAGACCACTCCCACAGGCTACTTAAACTGCCCCCAGAGAATGAACACGTGGTCTTCCCAGTTCTCCTTTCCCCTCTCCGTGGCTTCCTGGTCTTTCTTGGGGTGGGGGGTGCCTGGGGCCCTGGAAGGCCTCCCGGGAGCGCTGGCATCCATTAAACCTGGGCCTTTTCTAATTCGGTTTAATTTGGTGTGATTTGGATTATTGTGTCGGCGGAGATGTTTGTTGGGCCGGAAAAAAACTTTACATTCACCACTTCTCAATCTTCCTGTTCAACGTGGTGCTTCTCACCCTCTGGATTCTAGATAAAAGTATTGATTTTCTTCTTTCCCCAGTCATTCATTTACTCCCTCTTTTATCATTTTAGTCTATGTTTTTCCTGGCTTTTGCCCTATCCAGGTCACAGTCTAAACTTTTCCTCAATAATTCTTCTCTAGACCCATGATACCTGATACTAAGTCAAGTCCTTCGTCAATGCTACCTTAGCACCATGTTCATTTGGCGCACTTTTAACTTCTAATTGTATGTTCTCCCTTCTGGTCTGTAATGGCCAGAGCACAGTCATTATGTGTGTTTTGAAACAAAATCTCCCATCTTTCTGCCGTCAGAATTTGAAACCTGCATTAATTATAAACCAATTTCCTCCTGGTACAAGAGAACTGTTTTACTTAGGGTTTCATTTGTTATGAAGAGACACCATGACCATAGCAACTCTTATAAAGGAAGACATTTAATTGTGGCTGGCTTACAGTTCTGAGGTTTAGCCCATTGTCGTCATGGCAGGAAGCATGCAGGCAGACATAGTACTGGAAAGGTAGCTGAGAGTTCTACATCTGGATCTGGGGGCAGCAAGAAGAGAGACACTGGGCCTGATTTGAGCATCTGAGAGGTAAACTTTGATAGATACCTAGAAAAACTGAGTGGGGGGGGGGGGGAGATGTCACACCAGGTGTGGTGGTGCATGCCTTTAATTCCAGCACTCTGAAGATGGAGACTGAGGCAAGCAGATCTCTGTGAGTTTGCGGCCAGCCTGGTCTACAGAGTGAGTTTCAGGACATCCAGAGCTACAGAGAGAAGCCCTGTCTTGAATAAAAAATAAAATAAAATAAAACAACACAGAGTTGTTCCCTACCATGTTGGTCAAACCCCATGAACAAGACTGGCTTTAGCAGAATCCTGTCTAATTTGTCAACTCTTTGAGCCGTCTTCACATTGCCTGCATTTTAGTGAGCATTCACATGGAACACAAATGTTCTCAAATTCTGCACTCATCCAGAGAGGTCTATCCATGTCTCCTCTTCAAGCCTTGCCAGCAACCTTCCAATCCTATGCCTTTTATGTTGCTGCCCAGTTGCAAGCATAGTCCATACCTTGATGTACATGTTGACTTCAGGCTCTGTGCATCCTGGGAAAATAGACCGCTTATTTCCCATTGTTCTATTTACTATGACTATTCCTTTAGTCCTCCCATGTCAGAGCCACAACAGATTGGAAATGTATTGGCACAGCAGTCTGTTTCCACATAGTTTTGAGATATCCCATTCAGCTCTTCAAAGTTTTCCTTCCAAGTCTCAAGAAATTTCGAGCAAAGTCACATGTACAAACTGAAGAATAGGTGGCACCATAAAGAGGAATAAATGCCCTGGCCTGCCTTTGGTGATAGAACCCTGGTTACACCATGCTTTCATTTTATCCTGTACGGGATTCCTCAATGTCTACTTTTTTATAATTTATGATGGACAGTTCAGGTCACATGGTCATCTGTCTATTCATTACTAGCATCCACCTCAGTTCTAGTAGCAAGCTAGGAATACTATAGTTACATGCCAATGAAGATATAGATTTTCTCCAATCCTAGGCTTCACTCACACTTTTCTCTCAGAAGTTACAGTAGAGTCCATATGGAATTATTATCTGTTATAAAATACCTCAAGCACCATTGGCTCTCTTAGGTTCAAAAGGCTGGATAGTAGTCTGAGTGTATTGAAGCTTGGCACAGTAGGAAAGCCTTTATTTGTACAGGGCCCACTGAATACTGGTCACTTGTAGCACGCATATAATAGACTTCCCCACACTGTCCTGATGTGTGAACTCTGTTCCCACAGAACTTTGTTTAGGACCCTGAGAGGAATGCTTACTCTCCTGTCCTTGGAGATGCAACTAAGTGCATTCAAGGATGATGTGCAAGCAGCCTCCATTCAACCGTGAGATCTTCTGTCTCCTGAGAACATTTGATGATAGCAACAAGAAATACCCTGAATCTTTCCCCGTCCCTGCTTTGAACCCTGTACACTGAACTGTCTAAAGAAAAGCTCTGAGCCAGGTACTGGAGCGCACACCTTTAATCCCAGCAGAGGCAGGCAGATCTCTGTGAGTTCAAGGCCAGCCTGGTCTACAAGAGCTAGTTAAGGGCAGGCTCCAAAGCTACAGAGAAGTCCTGTCTCAAAAAAACAAAACAAAAACAAAAAACCCAAAAGAACAAAAAAACAAAAGCATGTGCCACCATACCTGGACCTTCCAAATTCTTGATATTCATCCATTTGTGTTTTTTCTGATTATTTATTTATTTATTTATTGGTTTTCTGATTTTTAAAGATGAATTTTTTTTTTTGAGACAGGGTTTCGGTGTAGTTTTAGAGCCTGTCCTGGAACTAGCTCTTGTAGATCAGACTGGCCTCGAACTCACAGAGATTTGCCTCCGAGTGCTGGGATTAAAGGCGTGCACCACCACCACCAGGCTTAAAGATGAATTTTTATTAATTTTGAGACTGTCATACAGTGTATTTTGATCACATTCATTCCCCTCCCTCAACTCCTCCCACTGCCTTCTTACCCACACAACTTCATCTTCTTTCTGTCTTTAAAAGAAATTTTAGTACAATTTGCGTTACACAACTACTCTTGGATGTGAGGCCTACCCTCAAGTATAGTCAATATACCAGATGTCACACAATATAGGAAAATGGATTCTCCTGCTCCTAGCAGCTAACAAATACCAATAGCTCCTTAGCTAGGGGTGAGATTTCATGCATACATTCACCCTTCCATGCTGGGATTTTCTTTCTGGATTGATCGTGTTCATGCCATCACAATAACTATGGGCTCATATATATGACTACCCTATTGTGTTCAGAACAGAGTTTCCTTGCGGTCATCCACTACCTCTGGCTCCTGCAGTCTTTCTATACTCTCTTGCAATAATTTACTGAGCCTTAAGGTAAGGATTGTGATCTAGAGTTCCCATTTAGGGGTGAGTACTCTTATACATTATTCTCTGCACATTGACCAGTTTTGTATTTCTGTGTTTATTACCATCACTGCAAGAAGCTTGGAGTTAGTGAGTTTTTGAATTCCAGTAGTATGCTTTTTATTGAAGTGTATATGCCAGAGTTTGGTGCATATATGCTTAGGATGATAATGTCTTCTTGGTTAATTGGTCTCCTGATTAAAATGAAGTGTCCATTAAAAAAAAACCTCTTCTGATTTGTTTTAGTTTTTTGTTTCTTTGCTGTTTTGGTCAGATATTAGGATAACAACCTCTGCTTGCTTCCTGGTGTCCCATTTGATTGGAGTACTTTTTTTTTCAATTCTTTCGTTATAAGGTGGTGCTTATCTTTAAAGCTGAGTTTCTGGTAGACAACAGAAAGATATGGGATTTTTCTTGTCTTTTTTTTTTCAGTTGTTCGAGATGGGGTTTCTCAGTAGCTATGGAGCCAGTCCTAAAACTTACTCTCTAGACCAGGGTGGCTGGGACTTTATTTCTTAATCCACTCAGCTAGCCTTTATCTTTTTTTTTAAAAAAAACTTTTTTATTTATTTACTTAACTTTATTATGTTTGTTGGTGTGAAGGTGTCAGATCTCATGGAACTGCATTTTCAGACAGTTGTGAGCTGCCATGTGGGTGCTGGGAATCGAACCCGGGTCCTCTGGAAGAGCAGTCAGTGCTCTTAACCGCTGGGCCATCTCTCCAGCCCCTAGCCTTTATCTTTTGAATGGGGAGTTGAGACCATTAATATTATTTTTATTTTATACTTTTTTTTTAATTGGTTTTTCGAGACAAGGTTTCTCTATATAGCTTTGAAGCCTGTCCTGGCACTCACTCTTGTAGACCAGGCTGATTTCGAACCCACTCTCCCTGCCTCTGTCTCCCAAGTGCTGGGATTAAAGGCATGTACACTACCACCTCCCGGCTATTTTATACATTGTAATTAAAACATTATTACATCCTTTTCTCCCTTCCTTTTTCTCCCTATAGACTTTCTCAAGCATCTCTCTCCAATTCCTTCCTGTAATTCCCTGACTCTCAAATTGATAGCTTCTTCCTCCCCCCCCAATTACTACTGTGTGTGCATGCACGCGGATGTGCATGCACACAAATATGTAAATATAACCTGCTGAGTCTGTTTTGTTGCTTGTATATATATATGGTTTCAGGGCTGACCACAGTATGGTAGACAATGAATTAGGTGGTTCATCCCTGGGAGAGGCTAACTCCCCCTTTCTCAACATTCATCAGTTGCCTGTAGTTTTGTTATTGAAAATTGTGTGATGAATGAAGTCATTTAATTGGCTTTTGTTTGTTTGGTCAGTTGGTTGGTTTGGGTTGTTGCTATTTGTGGTCTTAGTAGTATTTTGCATTTCAGTAGCTATAGCTTCATTTATTTTCTTTCTATAGTCTCCTCAGTCTTCTGAAGCGTTGTTTACAGTATTGTCTGCAGAGCTGGTTTGGTGGACATGTATTATTTTATCCTGTCTGTATCCTGGAGAGGTTTTCTTTCTCCTTTTATTGTAGCGGATAGTTTTTTTTTTTTTATTGAGCTCTACATTTTTCTCTGCTCCCCTCCCTGCCTCTCACCACCACCTTCAACCCTCTCCCAAGGTCCCCATGCTCCCAATTTACTCAGGAGATCTTGTCTTTTTCTACTTTCTATTTCCCATGTAGATTATATCTATGTAAGTCTCTCTTAGGGTCCTCATTGTTGTCTAAGTTCTCTGGGGTTGTGATTTGTAGGCTAGCTTTCTTTGCTTTATGTTAAAAACCGCCTGTAAGTGAGTACATGTGATAATTGTCTTTCTGTGTCTGGATTACCTCACTCAAAATAATGTTTTCTAGCTCCATCCATTTTCCTGCTAAATTCAAGCTGTCGTTAGTTTTTTTTCTGCTGTGTAGTACTCCATTGTGTAAATGTACCACATTTTCCTTATTCATTCTTCGGTTGAGGGGCATTTAGGTTGTTTCCAGGTTCTGGCTATGACAAACAATGCTGCTATGAACACAGTTGAGCACATGTCCTTGTGGCACGATTGAGCATCCTTTGGATATATACCCAAAAGTGGTATTACTGGGTCTTGAGGAAGGTTGTTTCCTAATTTTCTGGAAAATCGCCACACTGACATCCAAGGGGATTGTACCAGCTTGCATTCCCACCAACAATGCAGAAGTGTTCCTTTTTCCCTACAACCTCTCCAGCATAAGTTGTCATCAGTGTTTTTGATCTTGGCCATTCTTACAGATGTAAGATGGAATCTCAGAGTGGTTTTGATTTGCATTTCTCTGATGACTAAGGATGTTGAACATTTCCTTAAGTGTCTTTCAGCCATTTTAGATTCTTCTGTTGAGACTTCTCTGTTTAGGTCTGTACTCCATTTTTTTTATTGGATTATGTGATTTTTGGTGTCCAATTTCTTGAGTTCTTTGTATATTTTGGAGATCAGACCTCTGTCTGATCTGGGGTTAGTGAAGATCTTTTTTCATTCTGTAGGCTGTCATTTTTTTCTTGTTGACCATGTCTTTTGCTTTACAGAAGCTTTTCAGTTTCAGGAGGTGCCGGGCGGTGGTGGCGCATGCCTTTAATCCCAGCACTCGGGAGGCAGAGGCAAGCAGATCTCTGTGAGTTCGAGACCAGCCTGGTCTACAGAGCTAGTTCCAGGACAGGCTCCAAAGCCACAGAGAAACCCTGTCTCGAAAAACAAAAAAAACAAAAAAACAAAAACAAAAACAAAAAAAACCCATCAGTTTCAGGAGGTCCCATTTATTAATTGATTCTCTCAGTGTCTGTGCTGCTGGGGTTCTATTTAGGAAGTGGTTCCCTGTGCCAATGCATTCAAGTATATTTCCCACTTTCTCTTCTATAAGGTTCAGTGTGGCTGGCTTTATTTTGAGGTCTTTGATCCATTTGGACTTGAGATTTGTGCATGGTAATAGATATAGGTTTATTTTCATTCTTCTACATGTTGATATCCAGTTATGCCAGCACCACTTGTTAAATATGCTTTCTTTATTCTATTTGATATTTTTTTGCTTCCTTGTCAAAAATCAGGTGTTCAAAGGTGTGTGGATTGATATCTGGGTCTTCTATTCAGTTCCATTGGTCCTCCTGTCTGTTCTTATGCCAATACCAGGCTGTTTTCAGTACTTTAGCTCTGTGGTAGAGTTTGAAGTCAGGGATTGTAATGCCTCCAGAAGTTCTTTTATTGTACAGGATTGTTTTGACTATCCTGGGTTTTTTGCTTTTCCATATGAAGTTGAGAACCATTCTTTCAAGGTCTTTGAAGAATTTTTCTAGGATTTTGATGGGCATTGCATTGAATCTGTAACTGGATCTTGTAGTAGATCTATTTCTATCTCTTTGGGGAACCTCCACATTGCTTTCCACAGTAGTTGTACCAGTTTGCATGCCCATCAGCAGTGAATAAGTGATGCCCTTTTCAGAAATCTACACCAACACCTGCTGTTATTTGTTGTCTTGATCTTGGTCATTCTAATTGGGGTAAGATGAAACTTCAAAGTACTTTTAATTTACATTTCTTTGATAGTCAAATATGTTGAACATTTTAAAAAGTTTTTTTTTCCCGACCATTTGTGTTTCATCTTTTGAGAATCCTGCTTACTTCCATGACCCATTTTTAATGTGTGTTGTTTTCTTTTGTGGGGGTTGCATATTCTAGATACAAACTCTTTATCAGATATACAGCTGATAAAGACTTTCCTAATTGCTGGGCAATGGTGGTGCATGCCTTTAATGCCCAGCACTTAGGAGGCAGAGGCAGGCGGATCTCTGTGAGTTCGAGGCCAGCTTGGTCTACAGAGAGAGTTCCAGGACAGCCAAGACTACACAGAGAAACCGGTCTCAAAAAAACAACAACAAAAAAGACTTTGCTGTTCTGTAGGCTGTCTCTTTGTGTGAATGGTGGTATCTTTTGTTACACAGAAGCTTTTAAGTTTCATGTGGTCCTATCTATCAATTGTTGGTCTTAATGTCAATGTTTCCAGCGTGTTGTTCAGAATATCCTTTCTCTTACCTAGAAGTTCAAGCATATTCTCTACTTCCTCCTCCATCAGATTTGTTTGTTGAGTCTTAGGTAGGTCCTTGAATCTCTCAGAGCTTAGTTTGTTATTTTTTGAGACAGGTTCTCACTATATAGCCCCGACTGGCCTGGAATTCTCTATGTAGAATAGACTGACCTACAATTGACAAAGATCCTATTCTGCCTCCTTAGTGCTGAGATTAAAGGTGTGCACTACCATATCCAGCATGGATTTGAGTTCTGTATAGTGTGAGAAATAAGAATCTAGTTTCATTCTTCTATATCCAACTACCCAGTTGGACCAGTGCCAGTTGTTGGAAATGCTATCTTTTCCCAGTGTATATTTTAGATTCTTTGTTAAAAAATCATTATTATTGATTATTTTTATTACTACAACTCTGTATACAACTTAAAACTAGACATTTAATACTGCAGCACATCTTTTATTGTTGAGGATTATTTTTGTTATTCCCTGCCCCATCTCTTTGTCTCTGTCTCTATGTGTGTGTTTCCATATAGAATTTAAGATTATTTTTTCAGTTTATGTGAGGAATTGCATTGGAATTTTGGTGAGGATTGTGTGGAATCTGTAGAGTGCTTTTGGTAGGATATCCATTTTCACAAAAGTAATCCTACTACAGTACTTTTTGGAGGTCTTTCCATTTTCGTTGTCTTCTTCAGTGTATTAAGTTTTTGTTATAAAAATCTGTCTTAGTTAGGGTTTCTAACATTGTGATAAAACACAAAAGCAACTTGGATAGGAAAGGATTTATTTTGACTTCCAACCCTCAGGTTGTTGGACCCTAGAGTCCAATCAGCAAGGAGGAGTCACCCCAAGAGACCATCTCTCACACCACAATTGATGTAAAAGCGTGAGGATTTTATTAATTCTGTCACGACAGGGTCTTTCAGCATTCGAGAGGCCAGAAAGACCCCGAATGGCTGGTATAAGCTACTTTTAAAGCAAAAAGGGACAAAAGGAAGGGGGATTGTTCTGTAACTATTATGATTGGCTTATTCAAAAGGGCTGTTACCAATAATTGGCTGGAGAGTGGTTGCCAAATCAGATGAGGTAAGAGGTAACATTTGAGGGTCACTTTGCCCCTTTCCCAGGGACTGAGTCAAAACACCAGGAACTGAGTCAACACCTAAGTGTTATCTTGCCTCAATAACTGAGTTCTATTTGGAGAACAATCACAAGGACTCGGGGAGATGATGGAAAGTTCCCAACATTTCAGATCCTTGGTTCCCAGGGAGGGGAAAGCACTACTGCTGAGAGGCCTCAAAATTGGCCTCAGAGTTGTCAGAAATGGTTTTACAGTTATTTTAGAGTTCTACAAGGTCATCTTCTATCACTGAGGGAGTTCAGGGCAAGAACTCAAAGCAGGGCCCTGGAGACAGAAACTGAAGAGATCATGAAAGAATGCTGCTTACTGCCTTGCTCTCATGACTTGTTTAGCCTTCTTTTGTAGTGCCCAGGACCACCAGCCTGGGAGATAGCACTGCCCATAGTGATTTGGGCCCTCCCACATCAATCATCAGTCAAGAAAATGCACTGCGAAGCTTGCCCAAGGGCCAATCTAGTGAGGACCTTTTCTTTTTTTTTCTTTTTGGTTTTTTCAAGACAGGCTTTCTCTGTAGCTTTGGAGCCTGTCCTGGAACTAGCTCTTGTAGACCAGGCTGGCCTCGGACTCACAGAGGTCTGCCTACTTCTGCCTCCCGAGTGTTGGTATTAAAGGCATGTGCAACCACACCTCCCAGCTGAAGACACTTTCTCAATTGGGGTTTTCTCTACCCAAATGACTGTAATTTGTATAAAGGTGGCATAAAACCAGACTGAAGAACAATTAATAAAATCTCAGAGAGAGAAATTGGAGAAGACCAGAAAAGCAAAGCAGCCAACCACTGGCTCTTACCTCTGCTTCAGTCCTAAAACGGCGATCCTGCCTCCAGGAATCTCGAATGAAACTGAACCTGTGAGCTATCTCCTCCTGTTTTATTATCCTCTCTAGGACTGGGATTAAAGGCCTGCACCACTGGGATTAACGGCATGCACCACCCGGTTTCTGTGACAACTAACTAGTATGGCTACCAGGATTAAAGGTGTGCGTCACCACTGCCTAGTCTTGCCTGGTCTGTAAGGCTGACCAGTCAGGCTGTTTGACTCTCTGATCCTCAGGCAAGCTTTATTTACTAAAATACAAATGGAGTGCCACTACACCAGGTGACACATTCTTTTACTTCCTTAGCTAGATTTATTTTAAGACTTTTGGAAGTTATGGTGATTAAGATTATTTCCCTGATTTTTTGTCTGGTTTTGCTTTGCCAGTGCATCTGTCATTTTTCATTTAGAAAGGCCATGCTCTGTGTGTTAATAATGCATTCTGCTTCTTTGCCAAATGCTTTTATCAGATGGTGGAGATTTTTGGTGGTGTCTTTAGGGTATTTTAGTTATAGAAACATGACATCTGCAAGTAAGGATACTTTGAATTCTTTTTTTCCTATTGGGGTCCCCTTGATCTCCTTCATCAGTCCTATAGTCATTGTAAGACATCAAGAACTATATTGAACAGGGGTGGAACGAGTGGAAATATTTGTCTTAGTCCTGATTTGATTGGTTGTTTTTCTCTGTTTAGCATGATGTTGGCTGTGGGCTTGTTGTATAGTGCCTTTATTATGTTGACGCATGTCCCCTGTTTCCCTAGATTCTTACGAACTTTTATCATGAAGGGATGTTGTCAAATGCTGTTTTTTGCATCTGATGAGATGATTGTGTATTTTCTGTTGATATGGTGGGTTACATTTTGTATATTGAACCATTCTTGTATCTCATGGTGGATAATCTTTTCCATGTGTTGTTTAATTTGGTTAAAAAGAATTTTATTGAGAATTTTTGTGCCTGTATTAATCAGAGATATTTACCTATAATTTTCATTTTTTGGAGGATCTTTGGTTTTGGTATGAGAGTAATGGTGGGTTTATAAAAAGATTTTGGAAATATTTCTTTGTTTTATAATTTTCTGGATAACTTGAGGAGTATTAATAGTCACTGAAGGTCTGTTGGAATTCTACAGTGAGCCAAGTGTGGTGGCACATCTTTAATCTCAGCACTTGGGAGGCAGAGGCAAGCAGATCTCTGTGAGTTCGAGGCCAGCCTGGTCTACAAGAGCTAGTTCCAGGAAAGGATCCAAAGCTACAGAGAAACCCTGTCTTGGAAAACCAAAACAAACAAACAAAAACAACAACAACAACAAAAAAAAACAAGTAGAACGATTGAAGCAGAAGATACAATGTCAAAGGTTAAGTACAGAATGTAAACCCTATGAACAAAAACATGAAAAATTAAAAACTCAGGAAAGAAGCATGCAGTAAATGTGAGACACCATGAGAAGAGTAACTTTTCAAATTATAGGCAGAGATGAGGGGGAAGAATCCCAGGTCAATGGCATAGACTAGGTCTTCAACAAAGTCATAGAAGAAGGCATCCTCAAATTAAGAAAAAGACATATTCTTATTTTTATTTATACAGACACTGGAGAAAAAGACATATTCATACAGATGCAAGAACTACATGAAACATCAAATAGGCAGGAGTAGAAAACATCCTAAGGCACTAAATATTTATAATAAAGGAAAGTTACTAAAATCTGCAAGAGAAAAAAAACACAAATCATAAATGAAGGAAAACCCATCAGAATAGCACCTGATTTCTCAATGGGAACTCTGAAAGCCAGGAGAGCCTGGAGCATTGCATTACAAATCCCAAAGACCAGCACAGGCTAGACTAATATTCTCAGCAAAATTATCTTCCATAGTTGAAAGAGAAAGAAAATTTCTTCCATGATATAAACAGCCTAAAAATTTAAATCCATTAGCACAAACCTAAAGAAAACACAGGAAGTAGTCTTTCAGACTGAAGAGAAGAATTAGCATAGCCAGGAGAATGTAGAAAGAAAACAAAAGAAGTTGTAATTACTGCAACTCAAAGTTCCACTGAGAACACAAAGAGAATATAGGCATCGAAAAGATTATCCACCATGACCAAGTGGACCTTATCCCTGAAGTGCAGGGATGGGTCTACATAACAAAAACCAATAAATGTAATAAACCACGTAAATGGACTTAAAGACAAAAATCACACCATCACTTCAATAGATGACAAAATCAAACATGCCTCCATGATAAAAGTCCTAGAGAGACTAGGACCAGAGGGAATACATCTCAATATAATAAGTGTTATCTATAAGAAATTCATAGGCAATATCTTAAATAGTGAAAAGCTTGAAGCAATCCCACTGAAGTCGGAAACAAGACAGGGATATTTGCTACTCAAAGTCTTTTGCAATATTATGTTCAAAGCACTGGATGGAACAAGGCAAGAGAATGAAATTAAAGAGATACAAACAGGAGAGAATAGATAAAACTATATTTATTTATAGATGATATGATATCATACATAAGAGCTCCCCCAAATTCTATCAGAAAAATTCTAGAAAGAATAAACAAATTCAGCATCTTGACAGGATACAGAATTGCAAAAATAGTTTCTTCTATAGACTACCACTAAATATGCATAGGAAGAGATCATAGACATACTCCCATTCATGATAGTCTCAAAGAAAATAAAATATCTAGGTGAAGGCTTCTACAATGAAAGCTTTAAAACTGAAGAAAGAGAAAGAAGATGCTAAAAAATGGAAAGACATCCATGGTCATGGATTGGGAGAGAAGAATCTTTCTTAGCTGTGTATCTAACAGAGAATTATTATCCAGAATTTTACAAAGAATTCAAAAGCTAAAGAGTCAAAAAAACAAACAACCCATTTAAAAATGGGCATGAATATGAATAGAGTTCTCAAAGGAAGAAATAAAAATGGTTAATAAATTTCCCAAAATATGTTCATGGTCCTTAGCAATTAGGGAAATGCAAAGCAAAACAGTTTTGAGATTTCTTCTTATCCTAACCAGAATGGCAAAAATCAATAAAAAAAAAAAAAAAAAGCTGGGAGGATTTGGGGGAAAAGAATTTTTTTTTTACTAATTTATTTTTATTTTGTGTGCATTGGTGTTTTGCCTGCATGTGTATCTGTGTGAGCATGTCAGATCTGCAGACAGTTGTGAGATGCCATGTGGATGCTGGGAATTCAACCGGGGTCCCCAGGAAGAGCAGCCAGTATTCTTAACCACTGAGCCATCTCTCCAGCCCCAAAAGAAATTCTTATTCACTGTCGACAGGATTGCAGACTGGTCCAGTCACTCTGGAAATCAGAGTGGAGACTCTTCAAAAAGCTCCAAAATCAATCTACCCTATCACGCAGCTATATCACCTGTTGTCATATGCCCATAGGACTCTATTCTGTAGATACTTGCTCAGCCATGTTCGTTACTGTACAATTCACAATAACTAAGAAATTGAAACAACCTAAATGTTCTTCAACTGATTAATTAATAATGAAAATATGATACATATACACCATGGAATACTCCAGCTGCAAAGAAAAACAAAATCAGCTGGGCAGTGGTGGCTCACGCCTTTAATCCCAGCACTCGGGAGACAGAGGCAGGTGGATCTCTGTGAGTTTGAGGCCAGCCTGGTTTACAAGAGCAAGTTCCAGGACAGGCTCCAAAGCTACTAAGAAACCCTGTCTCAAAAACAAAAACAGAAAGAAAGAAAGAAAGAAAGAAAGAAAGAAAGAAAGAAAGGAAGGAAGGAAGGAAGGAAGGAAGGAAGGAAGGAAGGAAGGAAGGAAGGAAGGAAGGAAGGAAGGAAGGAAGGAAGGAAGGAAGGAAGGAAGGAAGGAAGGAAGGAAAACAAAATCATGAATTTTTCAGGTCAATGAATAGAACCAGAAAAGATCATATTGAATGAGGTAACCCAGACCCAGAACACTGAATGTTCTCCTCACTCGAGGACCCTGGTTCCTAATCAGGGTCTGAGCAATCTGAAGAGGAACTGGGAAAGGAGGGCTTTATCTGGAGCTGGGGGAGTTAAAAACGGAAGAATGAGGGTAAAACAACAGTAAGAATGTCTGAAAAGTCATAAGGAATGATCATACTATTAATTCTCTACCTAAAATAAGTCGGCATATAAATAAGTATACTTATTTTAAATGAATTTTTCCATCTGGATTGACATGCTGCCATGAAAAAAAAACAACACCAAGCATGAAAAGCCCCTCTTTGAGTTGTTCGGAATTGTCCAAAAGACTCTTAAAATATTATAAACTATTACTATAGCCCTTGCTTGCTCCCCAGAGGTGGAAGGGAAGTCCCTATTGTTGAAGACACCATGCACTTCAGATAGAGGGCCCAGAAACCCCTGATCTGGAAATGAGCTGACTGGCCTCTCCCTGAGAACTAGCTTTCATAGTACCAGAAGGTTCCATGCAAACTTCCAAAGGAGGGAAGCAGCCAACAGTTCTACCCAGATATGATGCCTATGTACCACGATAATCAGCACCATGACGATACCTCTAAGGCTGCCATGGTGTCACATATGTTTTGATGGTAACCAGCAGCTCTCTGATGGGAGGGAAGTCATGCCTGATACGGGAAGCCCAACCAATTAGCTCATGTGAAGTCATGGATCTTGGAGGAGAACCTATAACTCTTCTTTTTTGTTTGTTTGTTTGTTTTTGGTTTTTATTTTACATAGACAGAGGTTCTCTCTGTGTAACCCTGACTAAGCCTGAACTCTCTGCTAAATCAGTCTGACCTGAGACTTGTAGAGTTCACCTGCCTCTGCCTCTGCCTCCTGAGTGCTGGTATTAAAGGTGCTCCAAAGAGAAACCTTGTCGTGAAAAACAAATTTTCGTCCAATATATTCTGATCATGGTTTCCATTCTCCCAACCTTTCCCATATTTGCCATGCCCAGTCTCCACCCACCCAACTCCACACCCTTTCTTTCTCTTTCTCATTAGAAAACAAACAGGCAAACAACAACAACAAAACAACCAAACAAGAATTAAAAGGAGGCTGCAGTGGTGGCGTATGTCTCTTTGATCCCAGCACTCAGGAGGCAGAGGCAGGAGGATCTTTGTAAGTTGGAGCCCAGTCTGGTCTACAGAGCAAGTTCCAGGACAGCCAAGGCTACATAGAGAAACCCTGTCTCAAAAAACCAACAAAAAATTAAAGTAAAAGAAAATAGAAAGAAAAAGAAAAGCAAAGGAAGGGAAGCAGAAAGATAAAAAGAAGGAATAAGAAACACATGAATATACAAAAATCCATAAAAACACAAAATTGGAAACCATAATATATAAACAAAAGAGAAGTAAAACAAAAGTGGCCAAAAAGGGTGTTGGAGAGATGGTTCAGCAGTTAAGAGCACTGACTGTTCGTCCAGGACCTGAGTTCAATTCCCAGCAGCCACATGGTGGCTCACAATCATCTGTAATGAGATGTGGTGCCTCTTCTGGCCTGCAGGCACAATGTGGTCAGAACACTGTACACATAATAAATAAAAAATCTTTTTTAAAATGTCCAAGCAAAGCAATATGAGACAAAAAGCATACAAAAAGTATCATTGAGGGAGTTTTATATTGGCCATCTACTTCTGGGCATGGGGCCTACCCTTAAGGATGGTTAACATATGCAGTGAGACTCAACTAGAAAAAAACTATTTTTCTTTGCAAGCAGTTATCAATTGGAGCTAGCTTCCTGGTTAAGGTTGGCAGGCCGTTTTCACCTCCCCCTCCTGGGATCTTTTCTGGCTTGAACTGGGGAAGGCCCTGTGCATGCTGTCACAGTCTGCATGAGTTAATGTGTGCATCAGTCCTGTGTTCTTGGAGTCATCTATCCCATAGAGTTCATACGATCGTTCTGTTTCCTCCTCTGCATAGTTCCCTGAGCCCTGAGGGGAGGGGTTTGATGAAGACACTCATTTAGGACTGGATGTTCCAAAATCTTTCACTCTGAACATTTTCAGTTATGGGTCTTTGTGTTAATTCCCATCTACTGCTAGAGGAAGCTTCTCTGATGATGGCTGAACTAGGTACTGTTCTATGGGTGTGGAAGAATGTCATTAGGTGTCACTTTATTGCTAGGCTCCTTCCGCAGAACAACAGTATTTGGTTTTCCTCTAGGCGCATAGTCTATCCAGTCCAAGGTTCTAGGCTACCCGAGCAGTGTCAGGCATGGGTTCCGTCTCAAGATGTGGGCCTTACACCAATAGAGAGTGGCTGATATTTGTGCCTGACATCATGCAGGCAGGTCCCTGTTGTAGACTGCAGGGTTTAGAGCTGGACTGATGATGTCTCTACTTCTCTGATAACACAATACCTTCCAGTCTCATGAATACTCATCATTAGGGGTGAAGGGTCTCAGCAATAGGTCTTACAGTTAGATCAGTTTGTGGACAGCCACCTTGGTGATGTGGGAGTAATTTCTTATTAATAAAGAAACTGCCTAGACCCATTTGATAGGCCAACCCTTAGGTAGGCGGAGTAAACAGAACGGAATGCTGGGAGAAAGAAGCTGAGTCAGGGAGCCGCCATGGTTCTCCCACTCCAAACAGACGCAGGTTAAGATCTTTCCTGGTAAGCCAGCTCGTGGGCTACACAGATTAATAGAAATGGGTTAGATCAATATGTAAAAGCTAGCCAATAAGAAACTGAAACTAATGGGTCAGGCAGTGTTTAAAAGAATACAGTTTCCGTGTAATTATTTCGGGTAAAGCTAGCTGGGTGGCGGGACACAGCCCGCAGCTCCGCACTACAACAGAATTATTTCAGGTAAAGCTAGCCATGCGGGCGGCCGCGTGCCAGGGACGCAGCCCTGCTGCTCCGTACTACAACAGAGTGGCGCCCAGACGTGATGGGCTAAATCCACTTAAAACCATGAGAAGGCTTAAAAATAAGGGAGAGAAAGTTTAACACAGATTTTTGCTGTTTGTTGGTGGCGTGCTGTAGAGAGATTTCCTGATTCGGCATCAGCAGCAGAAAAAAAAACGCTGCGTCATTTTAAAGCGCAGCTTCTTGGGGCTGTGCTGCCAGCGTGAACTCTGGCTTTAAAGCATTTCAATGGCTTTTATGGGACTGGATGTTTGTGTTCCCACTTGGGATCAGAAGGAGAGTGCTCTGAGACCATCATGCCTGGGCAGACGGCCAAATCAGGCTTAGGCAGGTGGAAGGGCATGGCATGTTTTCAGACTGCGCAGTGTTCTGCGTTTCAGATTTGGCTGTAACTTGGATGAAAAGAATTTCTGTGCTGCACGCTCAGTCTCAGAATTAAAGTGCTGAGTGCCGCTCCTACCTGGCGGCCCCAGAGCTAGCACAAAATGGTACGTCCTCCATTTTGAAATTTTCCTGACTCAGCAGCAGGAAAAAACTGGCTGTTTTAAAATGCCAGCTTTCTGGGCTGTGCCGCCATTGCAATCTCTGTCTGGCTCCTGCGGGAGACAGAGCTTTTGAATGGAGCATTTGGAGTAAAGTGCTACGATTTGTTTGATGGCAACTAGACTCGCTGTGTGCCTTAAAGGAAGTCATTGCCTGCTGCGGCTCAGAGGCACGAGCGGCTCCGCCATGTTGGACTGGGCGGGGCCAGCAGGCAGTACCTGTTTTTGACCTAGGAATGTCACAGCTTAGATTCTTAAGCACCTAGTGATTTAAAGGCGCAAATCAAAAGTGCTCCTGGATAGTAAAAAATTCACAATAGGACAGATTCAGACCACTAAATGAGTTACAGTGTTGGATGAATGTACATAGGCTTGAGAGAGAGAAGAAAAAGAATATAGAGAATAAAGTTAATGGTAAAAAAAAAAAACGTAAAGTCTTTAAAGAGACAGAATACAGATAGTTAAGAGATTAAAAGAAATAAAGAAAAATAAGCCACGTAAAAATGGAAAATTCACAGAGAGTCTGGATTATGTACATTGTGTTTTCTTTAAAATTTTTGACTATGAAGGAGCTAAGTACAGAGAGACATTTCATTCTATGGGCTGCCAAATGGAACCAAAACGGATATCATGAGGGTATGACTTCAAAATTTGGGTCTAAGGATATGATGCTTTGGAAAGGGTCTTCTTTTGTTTTCACAGAGGACCAGACCCTATGGATTGCATCTATCCCGATATGGTATGATAGACCACGCCCTCCTGAAAGGTTGTTGTGAACATCTTCAGAAAATTGCTTCGCTCAACTGCCAACTGAGATGAAACTAGCACACAGGTTATACCATGAAAGACCTAATTAACGACGCCCCCATTCAGCAGGAAGCAGTTTGGAGAGAAAAAACTGCGCCCATGTTCCCAAAATATTGTTTATAAATGTTCTTTTACATTTAAAGGGGGATATGATATAGGTATGAATAATTTGCATTGGTATGGATTTTAAGGTCAATTTTGTTATATGTATATGTATTTTTGATCTTGAATAAGGTGTGATTGTGTAGTTCATTTTTAAAATGTAATGTATAATTAGGAAATATAGGTTGTTGATGGATAATCATAAATAATAGTCAAGTTTGTAGTCATGTTACTTAGATTTTCTAGATATATAGAGACATATTTCAGATAGGCATTCTTCATATCTCTCAAAGGCTACAGAATATGGCATTTAAAATATTTTAATAACTTAGGACTTTTCATGACAATGAGACACGTCTGCTCCTGGCAGCACCAATCTACTTCGAGAGAAAGATGGGCATCAAAGAGGATCCTTATGGAGTTTGATAGCCATTTGGGCAAGAAACTGCTCTTGCCTGGACTGTTGCATAAAATGGACACAGAGAACCCGCAGAGAGAGGACTGCTGAACTTGCCTAAAGGTGAGATGGTCTTTCGGGGTTCATGACTCATGAAAGAGTCTGCGAGACATTCTACAGGACACAACAGATAATGACTAAACTGTCTTTGGAATTTCCTGCTTCATGAAAATGTCTGCTGGATACTTTGGGCCTGAAGGCTGAAGATGGATGCCCCAACCATACAAAAGAACTTTGGGTGACTGTCCAGGCAGCAAGATGTCTCTGTCATTTCTAGAGTTTTCTTATTTCTTGTTTACTTAGGTAGTATTATATCCTTCTGGAGTCTTTGATGGAGTTGAAGAATGGATAGATATAGTTTTCCTTAGTTATGATAAAAGATAAAATAGATATACATATTGTAACTGTAATTCTTGCTTGATAACTGTTTTGCTATATGTAATTTTACTATGTTAAAGTTAAAGCCTTTCTTTTTTGTTTAAACAGAAAAAGGGGAAATGATGTGGGAGTAATTTCTTATTAATAAAGAAACTGCCTAGACCCATTTGATAGGCCAACCCTTAGGTAGGCGGAGTAAACAGAACGGAATGCTGGGAGAAAGAAGCTGATTCAGGGAGTCGCCATGATTCTCCCACTCCAGACAGCCGCAGGTTAAGATCATTCCTGGTAAGCCAGCTCGTGGGCTACACAGATTAATAGAAATGGGTTAGATCAATATGTAAAAGCTAGCCAATAAGAAACTGAAACTAATGGGTCAGGCAGTGTTTAAAAGAATACAGTTTCCGTGTAATTATTTCGGGTAAAGCTAGCTGGGTGGCGGGACACAGCCCGCCGCTCCGTATTTCAACACCTTGGCATTAGACTGAGGTTTTTGGTGTTTCTACGGAGCTTCCTTTGGTCAATAATTGAACTAGATGCAACTAATTTCTTGAGTAGGAAGTTTGGTGACAACAAAATGCCTTTTAGGTCATTTTTTGGTGATTCTATTTAGATTTCTTTCATATATGTATATATTTTAAGAAACTCTATGGTAGTAGGTTTTCATTTGAACCCTCAAATAGACCTTAGTGTTGAATATCCCTCCCCATATTCCCTTCCTTACCGTCTCTTCTATCCCTATTTTTGTTCATTTAATACCCCCACTCCAGTCTCCTTCCTATCTCTCCATAACATTCTATTCTATTTCCTCTTCCCTGGGAGAGCCTCCCCTCCCCTCTAGTCCCTTACTTGATAACTAACATCTGTGGTTATATGGATTGTAGCATGCTTATTGTAAGTATAAAAGCTAACATCCACATGTAAGACAAAACATATAATATTTGTCTTTCTGGTGCTGGATTAGCTCACTGAGCAAGGTTTTTTTTCCCCAAGCTCTATTTTCCTGTGGATTTCATAATTTCTTTTTCTAACTGAATAATATTCCGGCATGTAAATGTATTTTTAGTATCCATTCATCAGTTGCTGAGCGTCTAGGCAGTTTCTGGCTATTATGACTGAAACAGCAATGAACATGGATGTGCAAGTGCCTCTGCAGGAGGACGTAGAGTCCGCTGAGGAGAAAGGACCAAGAGTGGATCTTGAGGTAGCTCTACCCCCAGCTTCATGAAGAACTGCCACACTGACTGCCTCCCCCCATGGATAGATGCTCCACTCTCCCCGCATCCTCACCAGCATGACCTGCCACCTGTTGGGTTGACTTTAGCCATTCTGACAGGTGGAAGATGAAATCTCAAAGTAGTTTTGATTTGCATTTCCCTGATGACTAAGGATGTTGAACGTTTCTTAGTGTTTTGCAATGATTTATGTTTCATCTTTTGAGAACTCTTTAGTTCTGTGCCCCATTTTTTATTGGGTTATTTGCTTTCTGGATGTCAATTTTTCATCTATCTATCTATCTATCTATATATATATATATATATATATATATATTTTTTTTTTTTGGTTTTTCGAGACAGGGTTTCTCTGCAGCTTTGAAGCCTGTCCTGGAACTCTCTTTGTAGACCAGGCTGGCCTCGAACTCACAGAGATCCGCCTGCCTCTGCCTCCCAAGTGCTGGGATTACATTTTTTTTTTTTTGGTTTTTCGAGACAGGGTTTCTCTGTGGTTTTGGAGCCTGTCCTGGAACTACTGGGATTAAAGGCGTGCGCCACCACCGCCCGGCTATATATTTGAGATATTAGTACTCTATCAGATGTATAATTGGCAAAAAAATCGTTTCCCATTTTGTTGCCTGTCACTTTGCCAGAATGATGGTCTCCTTTGCCATGCAGAAACTTTTCAGTTTCATGAGGTGACATTTATTAATTGTTGATCTTAGTGCCTGTACAATGGTGTTCTGTTCAGGAAAGTCTTTTTTGTTTTATTTTTGTTTTGTTTTTCGAGACAAGGTTTCTCTGTAGCTTTGGAGCCTGTCCTGGAACTAGCTCTTGTAGACCAGGCTGGTCTCGAACTCACAGAGATCCTCCTGCTTCTGCCTCCCAAGTGCTGGGATTAAAGGTGTGCACCACCACTGCCCGGCCTCAGGAAAGTCTTTACTTGTGCTGGTGTGTTCAAGGCTATTCTCCACTTTTCTCTTATCAGGTTCAGGGGATCTGGCCTTATGACTAGAACCTTGAGTTATTTGGAATTTAGTTTTATTTAGTGTGTGAGTATGAACCTGTTTGCAGCTATTGTGAGTGCAGGTTTTTTTGGGTATAGTAGTCTGGACTGGCATCTGTGGTCTACTGGAGTCTGCAGCACATCTGTCTAGGACCTTCTGGCTTTTAGAGTCTCCGCTGAGAAGTCAGATATTGTTCTAATGGGTCTGCCTTTATATATGTGTGTTATATTCATTATATGTTACATATATACATACATAATATGTGTATATAATATATATTTATCACTTGATCTTTTTCCCTTGATGTTTTTAATATTCTTTGTTTGTTCTGTACATTTAGTATTTTGAGTATTATATGCTCTCTATTTAGTATTCTATATACTTGTACCTTGATAGGTACCACCTTTTTTAGGTTGGAGAAATTTTTTTCTAAGATTTTGTTGAAAATATTTTCTGGGCCTTTAACTGGGGTGCTTCTCGTTCCTCTATTCCTATTATTCTTAGATTTCATCTTTTCATACTGTCTCAGATTTTCTGTATATTTTGTTTCTGAATTCTTTTGATTTAACATTTTCTTTGGCTGAATTATCCATTTTATTCTACCTGTCTTCAAGACTTGAAATTACCTCTACCATGCCTTGTACATAGTAACGGAGGACAGGAAGTATAGTGAAAATCATCTACCTGTGTCCCAGCCCAGTGTGGTCGCTGCAGGTACCTGTGTAGAAAATCTACATTCTAAATATTTATCCTTATACCTACAGATATAAGATAGGCCTTATCCCTCATCAAAGACCATTACAGAAAACCACAACTAATTAAAATTCAGAGAACAAGCCATTGTGTGGTGATTAGACCCACTGGTGTACCTACAGCACAATTTTTGCACCTAAGCCATAGAAGACAGAGTAGAAAGCTGAAGGACAGGAAGGTTGTGCTGTAAGACTGTATGTAACTCAGATAAACTATACCCACGAAGTTTCATCAACCTGGCTCCCTAAACAAGACTTGAACAAGGATAGCACAATTTTTAGATATGCTAACATGTAAGTGGGAAATCTCATGGGACCTGGCTGTCTAGTTTATGTGAACTTGACACACAAGATATAGTCATCTGAGAGGAGGGAATTTTAATTGAGAAAATGCCTCTATAAGATCAGGCTGTAGGCCAGCCTGTAAGGCATTTTCTTAATTAGTTAATGATAGGAAAGTGCCTAGCCCATTATGGGTGGTACCATTCCTGGGCTAGTGGTCCTGGATTCTATAAGAAAGCAGGCTGAACCAGCCATGGGGAGCAAGCCAGTAAGCAGCACCCCTCCATGGCGTCTGTATCAGCTCCTGCCTCAGGTTCCTGCCCTGATTTCCTCGTCCATGATGGACTATGATTTGAAAGTGAAAGCCAAAGAAGCCCTTTCCTCCCCAACTTGCTTTGATCATGATGTTGCAGCACAGTAATAGCAATTCTAACTAGGACAGGGCCCTAATCCTAGACAAAGAACTACAGGCAACTAAGGAATACTGAGAGTGGGAGAGAGAGTTTTCCCCAGGGCAGAACCCCTCCCGGAATTGGTTATACAACACTAAGGCTCAGCCCAGAAATCATATTATATGGACTGTGCAGGTTGCATTTATATATTTAGGTGTGTGTGTGTGTGTGTGTGTGTGTGTGTGTGTATATATATGTGAGTGTGTGTGTGTATATGTGTGTGTATATATATATGTATATATATATATATAATTAAAAAGAGGTCATGAGTTTAAGAGAGAGCAAGGGGAAGTATATGGGAGGGGTTGGAGGGAGAAGTAGCGAAATTTTACTTTAATTAAAAATAAAAACTTCCGGGCTGGAGAGATGGCTCAGTGGTTAAGAGCATTGCCTGCTCTTCCAAAAGTCCTGAGTTCAATTCCCAGCAACCACATGGTGGCTCACAACCATCTGTAATGAGGTCTGGTGCCCTCTTCTGGCCTGCAGACATACACACAGACAGAATATTGTATACATAATAAATAAATAAATATTTAAAAAAAAAAAATAAAAAATAAAAACTTCCCCCTTAGGACTTCTTCATTGTTCCCCATGGATTTTGGTATGTTATGTTTTCATCTCCATTCCTTTCTAGGGATTTTAATTTTTCTTTCTTGATTTTTTTTGTTGACCCAATTACCGTGCACTCGTATGTTGTTTAATTTTCATGAGTTTGTGTCCTTTCTGTACTTCCTGTAACTGTTAATTAACATTCAGCTTTATTTCAGATAAATAAATCTGTAGTCAGCTAGAACACAGGATGTTATTTAAATTTCCCAAATTTATTGAAATTTTGTCTGGTATTTTAATGTGTGTTTACACTTTGGAAAATGTTCCATAAGCTGGTGAGAAGAAAGTATGAAGTGTTTGGGTGGAATGTGCTATAGATATGTTAGGTCCATTTGATTTAGGATGGTATTTCATTCCATAATATCTCTGCTCAGTTTTGTTTGGATGACCTGTCTGTTGGTGAGCCTGGATTACTGAAGTCATCCATTTTTTGAGGTCAGCCTGTGATTTTAGATCTAATGGTATTTTTTTTTATGAAATTAGTTAAACCTGTGCTTGGTGTATATATGTTTAGGATTGTAATATTATTACAATAATATCATAATAATACTATTGGTGGATTATTCATTTATGAGTATGAAATGTCTGTCCCTCCTTAACTCTTCTAATTATTAGTTTTTGTTTGAACTCAATTTTGTCAGATATTGGAATAGCTATGCCTGCTTGTTTCTTAGTTTCATTTTCTTTGGAATACTTTTTTCCATCCATTTACTCTAAGGTGTTATATATTGTTAATGGTGATGTCTGTGTTACAGATCAAAGCTTTCTTAGTTTTAGCTTCCTCTGTATAGGTGAATTGCTGGACACAAATTCCTTCAATCTATTTTCATTGGAAAAAGTTTTTCTTTCTCCTTTGATTAGGACTGATAGTTTTGCTGGGTATAGTAGTCTGGCCTATCATCCATGACCTTTTAGAATTTGTAGACCATCAGTCAATATCCTTCTTTCTTTCAAAGTCTCTATTGAAACTCTAAGTGTAACTCTGATAGGCCTGCCATTGTGACTTGGTCTTTCCCTCTTTCAGCTTTCTGTACCCTTTCTTTGCTTTGAACATTTCATATTTTGATTCTTATGTGACATGGAATGTTTCTTTTCTGGTCTTGTCTGTTAATGTTCCATAAGCCTCTTGCACCTCGATGGGCATCTCTTTCATTAGATTTGGGGAATTTTCTTCTATGATTTTTGTTGAAAATATTTTCTGTGTCTTTCACAGTATCTTTTTATAGTGTACTCTAATTCCTGGATTCTTTTAAATTTAATATTTTCTTTGACTGAGTGATTCAATTTCTCCACCTTGTCTTTGAGATCTGATATTCTCTCTTCCACTTGATCTAGTCTATTGGAAAATGTCCTGGTTGGACTTTTATCAACTTGACAAAAGCGACGAGAGAACTTCAATTGAGAAAATGTCTCCCTTAGATTGGCCTATAAGCAAATTCATGAGACATTTTCTGGATTCATGATTGATGTGGGAGGGTCCAACTCACCATGGCAGGTGATCCTGGGTTGTATAAGCAAGCAGAATGAGCAAGTCAGAAGAAACAAGCCAGTAAGCAGCATTCATCCATGTCTCTGTTATAGTTTCTGCCTCCAAGTTCCTGCTTGTGTTCTTGCCCCTGTGACTTCCCTCTGTGACCTGAGAGTTAGAAGGTAAAGTAAAGCCTTTCTTTCCTTACCAAGTTTTTTGTCATAATCTTTATTATCACAATAAAACCTTAACTAAAAATGGTGAATCTTTCCTCTGAGCTTTTATTTTTTATTCCTAAGTTTTTTATTTCAAGTTCTAATTTAGTTTTGCTTTTCTTTGGAGATTCTATTCCTCTATTGAGTTCTATTTTTATATCTTGAAATGTTTTTATTATGTCATTCAACTATTCACATATGTTTTCAAGGCCTTCATTCAGACATTTATTTGTATCGTATTCTAAGTCTTTAATGCATTTATAATTGCTATTTTAAAATCATTGTCCTGTACATCAGATAACTTGCTTTGGTCAGGGGCTATTATGATGGGGTTGCTAATTTCTGGAGGAGATATATTGTCTTGGTTTTTCATGTGGTTCATGATTTGGGGATAGGACCTAAGTATTTGGAATTAGATTACTGGTGGTGTTTCTTAGTTGAATGGATGTCTGGATCTTTGCTTGCAATTACCCAACTTGTCAGGCTGTGGAACAGCTGAATGGTGTGGTGTTTTGTAGTGTGACCACTATGTTTTAATGTGCAAAATGGGGTGTCAGAAGTGGTCACAGCCCAGCTAGAGAAAGGTGTAATTTCTGATTCCAGAAACAAACCTTGTGCAGGCTTAGAAGTTCCTCACTGTTGATCTTCAGAAGTCTGTGGAAGGCCATAGAAACAGTATTGGAACTAAAAAATAAAGTATAGCAAGTCACAGATCAAATATGAAATTCAACCCATTTTTTACAGTATCAATGAGTAAGTCTATGTGAAACTAAAAAAAATCAATCATGATGGAATAAAATGAATACTTTTAGGGCTGGAAAGATGGCTCAGTGGTTGAGAGCACTGACAGCTCTTCCGTAGGACCTGGGTTCAATTCCCAACACCCACGTGGCAGCTCACAACTGTCTGTAACACCAAGATCTGACACCCTCACACAGACATACATGCAGACAAAACACATGCTTATAAACTCATTTTGTTGAGGCTTCTGAGTAAGATGGCAGATTAGAAAACTCATTTGTTACTCAAAGCAAAATGTTTTTGTTTTTTTTTGGGTTTTTTTGTTTTTTTTTTTTTTGGGTTTTTTTTTTGGGGGGGGGGGTGTTTCGAGACAGGGTTTCTCTGTGCTTTTGGAGCCTGTCCTGGAACTAGCTCTTGTAGACCAGGCTGGTCTCAAACTCACAGAGATCCGCCTGCCTCTGCCTCCCGAGTGCTGGGATTAAAGGTGTGCGCCACTACCGCCCGGCCTCAAAGCAAAATGCTGACATAATACACAATAATTCCTCTTCTCACAAGAGACTGTATCTGTAAATAAATTTGTAGGGCAGTGGTGGCTCACGCCTTTAATTCCAGCACTTGGGAGGGAGGCAGAGGCTGGAGGATCTCTGTGAGTCTACAAAGTGATTTCCAGGACAGCCCGGGCTACATGGTCAAAAAAAAAAAAAAAACATTTTGCCGGGCGATGGTGGCGCAAGCCTTTAATCCCAGCACTCGGGAGGCAGAGGCAGGCGGATCTCTGTGAGTTCGAGACCAGCCTGGTCTACAGAGCTAGTTCCAGGACAGGCTCCAAAGCCACAGAGAAACCCTGTCTCAAAAAACCAAAAAAAAAAAAATTGTAACTGAAATCGCCACAGATAAGCAAAAGAGATTGGCCACAAACTGGTGCTTAGCTGTGCTAAAGTCATGGGAATAGCCAGGGAAATTCAGCCACCTCAGCCCACTCCCACTGCCACTGCAATTAGCTGAAATGACCAAGGGCCGAACACACTGAAGCAAAGATTCAGCACCAGCATGCTGGCTCTGGCTGAGGTCAGTAGGAACCACCAGCAATGGTTTATAGCCTCCGGATCTACTTTGTCACTTGAACAGCTGTGGAAAGAGGAGAGCAGGACCTAAGGCTTAGCTGTCCTGTCTGCAGACATCAGTGGAAGCTATACCCCTGGAAACTGAAGTGTCACCTCCAGGGCACTTAGTGTGTGACAACAGGGGAACTAAGAACGCAGAACTCAGAAGTTGCACCAAACATTCAACCAAAATAAGTAATTTGTTTAAACTCCATCAGGACAACTATATAGCCCAAACTTGGCTTTGTAGGTTTAAACTGGAATATTAAAAATACACCTCTAGCTGGGTGGTGATAGCATAGGCATTAACCTCAGCACTAGGGAGGCAGAGGCAGGAGCATCTCTGTGAGTTCGAAGCCAGCCTGGTCTACAGAGTGAGTTCCAGCACAGCCAGGACAGAAGAACCTTATTTTGAAAAAAAGAAAGAACCTTTCCCATCAGTGGTTTGCTGCATGAAGCAACACAGGAAGGGAAAGGAATTCAAAATGCATCCCACCAAGAAATGCTGGTTGAGGAGATAATATTTTTATGCATTTTACTTTTATTTTACACTGTCATCTTTTGTTAGTATTTTGTTTAATTTTCTAACTTTTAATTATTCTTTTTTAATTTTTTTTACTACTAATACTACTAATAAATGTGGGTTGGGTTTTTTTGGGGGGGAGGGTTGGTTTTTTTGTTTGTTTGTTTGTTTTTTTTTTTGGTTTTTCGAGACAGGGTCTCTCTGTGTTTTTGGAGCCTCTCCTAGAACTCACTTTGTAGACCAGGCTGGCCTTGAACTCACAAAGGTCCTCCTGCCTCTGCCTCCTGAGTGCTGGGATTAAAGGCGTGTACCACCACTGCCAGCGTAACTTCTAAATCTTAACTCACATAGATAACTTGCTTTCGTTTTGATATTATTCAGTTAGGTTTTACGACTGGTCTGCATATTTCTGCTCTCATTCCGTTGAGTACTCTCTAGTATTCCTATACATAACCCATATAACATTTTTCTTATGCCTACTTAATTTCTTCTTTTCCCCACCCACTCTTTGTACTTCCATAGATTTAACAACCTTTGAACTTTTTGAGAGTTATCCCAACTTCTCTTTTCCAGCTACTTTTCCTTCCTCAGCTCTTTCCTCAGTCCACCTAAAGCTGCTAAAGCCTAGTACTCAGTCCTACTTCTTTTCTCTTCTTTTTTTTTTTAACCTTTGTTATTGCACACTATAGCATCCATATTGCTTGCTGCGCAAAGCAAAACAACCGCTAGCTTTGGGGCGTTCAGCTGTGGCCCCTTGCCAAAGGTCATCCCACCTGGGTTTGTTGACTGTCTACACCCCCCGGGGTGTAAAGCTCACCTGCGCTTCCCACTGCTTCCTGCCACCTGCTGTGGACAACTTTGCCTTTCATTCAGTTGCCTCTGGCTTGCCGGTGAGGTGAGTTTACACAGCCTTGAGAAGACTGAGTTTACAAACAGGCTTGAAAAGACCGGGGGGGGGGGGGGGGGGGGGGGGGGGGGGGGGACGACACCCCATTTTTGTGCAAAGAAGTCCTCACACCTGCTGGGTAAAGACTTTCTAGGTGCAGCTCTTTTGCAGGAAGGAGCACCCACACTTCTGGAAGTCCCCATGAGTTTACCTACGTTCTGTAAGGTAGCCAAATAAACCTACTGGTTCCCCAGAGTGAATGTCGGTGGAATCATGCCTCCTCAGTTTCTTGTTGGGACCTTAGGAGAAGGGGTAGATGTTGCTTACGTCTCCCCCGATGAATGAATTTATCAATACACTTTATACCGAGCTAGTTATTAAAGTTAAAGAGATAGCTTTTAACCTACTTCAATATTTGTATAGTATTGTGATTGCCTCTTCAGCTGATAGTCTTCTCAACTTTCAGAGTAAAGTAGAGGAGTGCCCCAGGTATTTGGACTGACAGTTTATTGGTTTTTGTTTGTTTGTTTGTTTGTTTTGTTTTCCTGTTTGTTTGGTTTTTTTGTTTCTCGGTAACTTTGGAACCTGTCCTGGACTAGCTCTTGTAGACCAGGCTGGTCTCGAATCCACAGAAATCCACCTGCCTCTGCCCCCCAAATGCTGGGATTAAAGGCACGTGCCGCCACCACCATCTGACACATTGCAAATTCTTTTTTTTTTTTGTTTTTTTTTTTTTTTTGGTTTTTCGAGACAGGGTTTCTCTGTGGCTTTGGAGCCTGTCCTGGAACTAGCTCTGTAGACCAGGCTGGTCTCGAACTCACAGAGATCACATTGCAAATTCTTGGGCAAATTCTTTAACTGGGCCAATACAAATGATAAAAATTCCAGCTGGGCTGCGGTGGTGGTACACGCCTTTAATCCCAGCACTCGGGAGGCAGAGGTAGGCGGATCTTTGTGAGTTCGAGGCCAGCCTGGTCTATAAGAGCTAGTTCCAGGACAGACTTCAAAGCTACAGAGAAACCCTGTCTTGAAAAAACCAAAAAGAAAAAAGAAAAAAAATTTCAAAAAATGACACAACCCCAGACACACAATCCCAATACAGAAAACCAATCATGACAAATCAAGGCAGTATGACTGCTCTGGAAATAGCAATTCCACAGTAATAAATTCAGTGAAAGCGAGCTAGACGAGAGCCCAAAGGATTCTAAGAAAGAAAAGAAATGTTAACAAAATCAAAGAGGATACAAATAATCTCCTAAACGAAACCAAATAGAAAACAAAGAAACAGCTAGATGAAATACAGGGTACAAAAGAGGAAGCCAGCAGAAAGATAGAAATACTGGAAAAAAGAAACCCCACCAAACTTAAGTGTTAGAAATGATAAAGTCATTAATCCAAATAAAAAGACTCAATAGAAAGCCTCACCAGTATCAAGTGGGTTATAGACTTCCAAGGATGGAAAACAAAATAGATTCAGACGGAGACATAAGCTAAAACAAGAACAATTTGACTATAACATATAATGTCTACAGGATCCCATTAAAACATAAAATTTATTGATCATGAGGATACAGAGACAGAGAAGAACTTCAGGCTAATGTCATAAGTAATATACTCAGTAAAAGCATAGCATAAGATGTCCTAAATCTTTAAAAAAAATGACTATCTAAATTCAGGAAGTGAGCCGGCATGATGGTCCATCAAGTAAAGATAGTGCCCCGAAGCCTGATGCCCTGAGTTACATCTCTAGAACTCATATGGTGGAAGGAGAGAGCCAAATTCTGCAATAACAAATAATCCAGTTCATATCCCAACTAAGCAAATTCCACGCCCAGGCCTGTAAGGAACTAAGCCCACTGCTTCTCAAACTGTTTCATAAAACAAAAAGAGAAAGAATGCTACCAAACTTTCAACAAAGTCATTATTACTCTGATACCCAAGTCAACAAAGATGATGCACAATAGATACAAAAAAAATCTCAGTAAAATATTTGCAAACAGAACCCAAGAATGCACCAAAAAGGTCACTCACAATGATCCAAGTTCACTTCATCCCAGAGACACAAGGATGGTTTAACAGATGCCAATCAATAAATGTCAAAAGTTTTTTGGGCAATGGCTAACATTCATTTGTGGTTTCTTAAAAACCATAGAATAAACTAGAAATAGTTTGAGTGTAGTAACAGGTATATAATAAAAGCTCAAAGCATTTTCGCTAAAACCAGAAACAAAACAATGATGTCTACCTTCTCCACTCTTATTCAATGGGCTTAAAGTTTTCCCTGGAGCAAGAAACTAGGGTAAGGAAATAAAAGGAATACAAAATAGGAAGGAAAGAAATCAATGTAACCTTATTTGCAAATAATATGATTCTACATGTAAGACACTAAAAAGAGAATTCTTCGAATTTGATAAACACTTTCAGCAAAGTGGCAGGATACAAAACTACCATGTAATACAAAAATCAGTAGGTGACCTATATATTAGTAATAAGCATGCTAAGAGCAAACTAGCAAGAAAACATTCTCATCCACCATTTCCTCAAATGGAATAAACCTAACTGAAGAAAAGAACATTTTCTTCAAAGAAAACTTTAACTCTGGAGAAAGAAATTGAAGAAGACTCTAGAGGATGGAAAGGCCTCCCCACACACATGAACTCGCAAAATTAATACTGTGTAAACAGCTAGGCTACCGAAAGCAATCTACAGATTCAATGCAATCCGAATCAAAATTTTCACATTGTTGTGCTTTGCACAAATGGAAAAAAATCCTAAAATTGACATGGTATCACAAAAGACTCCAGATAGCCAAAGTAGTTCTTATCAAAAAGCACAATGGTGGAGAATTACCAGAGGTGATTCCAGCCTGTACCACAGAACCCCAGGAACAAAACAGAATGGGACCTGCCACAAAACAGACACGTAGATCAGTGGAATAGAATAGAGGACCCAAATAGAAGCCTGCATGACCACAGCCATCTGATTTTTCACAAAGATAGGAAGAATACACACTGGAAAAAAGACAGCTTCCAATAAATGGTGCAGGGATAATTGGATAGCCACAAATAGAAGCATAAAACTAGGTCCCTAGCTTTCATCCTGTACAAAAATCAACACAAAATGGGTCAGATATATTAATGTAAGACCTGAAGCTCTGAGACTATTAAAGGAAAAAGTAAGGAATACAGTACAAGATATATGCAAATGTAAGGCACTCCTGAGAAGCATCCTGGTTGCTCATATGGAAACAATACCCTGAAACTGAAAAATTTATATTGGTGACTTTAAAATGTTCTTGTTCAGCAAAGGAAGCAAGTAATTGAGTGAAGAGAGCCCACAGAATGGAAGAGAAATAACTGACAGGGGATTAGTAATAGATTATACAAAGAACTAAAGAACAACCGAAATAACAAAAAATCAAGCAACCCAATCAATAAATAAACTGGTGAAAAGAACAAGACATTCTCAAAAGACCGTCCTGGAGCTGGAGAGTTGAAACAGCAGGAAAGAGCAACTGTTGCTCTTCCAGAAGACTCACAACCATCTGTAAGTTCTAGGGGATCTTGCACTGTTTTCTGGCCTCGGTAGGCACAAGGCATGCATGTGGTGCACATATATGCAGATAAAATGCCCATACACATAAGGTATTTTTTTTAAATAAGTAGTACAAACGAACAGTAAAACCTCAATGATACGGCAATTGTCTTCTGATTGATTGATTGATTTATTTATTTATTTATTTATTTATTTATTTAGTTTTTCGAGACAGGGTTTCTCTGTGGCTTTGGAGCCTGTCCTGGAACTAGCTCTGTAGACCAGGCTGGTCTTGAACTCACAAAGATCCACCTGCCTCTGCCTCCTGAGTGCTGGGATTAAAGGCGTGCGCCACCATCGCCCGGCCTGTCTTCTGATTTATTGAATCATTGAAATTGCTGGGAAAATCCTGAAGGGGTTCTATGGCTCAGGCAACATCACAGACGAGTGGCAGAGAGAATATAAGAGCTGAGATCAAGAAGATGTGCCCTGAACACATCTGGATGTGCCAGAGCCATTAAACTCACGAACTTGTTTCAGCTGTGGTTGGTTATCTGCATAGGATTGGCACAAGACTGGGACTCCCACCATTCATCAAGGCTGGGATGGTCCATGAGGACACACCCTTCCCAGATGGACTATTGACAGTTAAGGTTACTGGGGAAGGGACTTTCATTTTTCTTCAGTGGTGTAGCCATGGATGGGTTGTTCTTGTTTTGTTTTTCGGACACAGGGTCGCACTACTTAGCCCTGGCTGTCCTGGAACTCACTGTTAGACCAGACTGGTGTCGAACTCCCAGAGACTCCCCCTCCTAAATACTGGGATTAAAGGGGTTACTGGGACACCAGGCTCAGATGGGTTGTCCTTGCTGCACTAAATAACCTACCTACATGAGGCAAGTAACTCACTAAACTCAGTGGGCTACAAAGAAAAAAGACATGGAAGTAGAAGGGCCCTTAGTGAGAAGCATTCCAGTGGAAAGGGAGGAAGATGAAGAGACAGAGATGACCAGATTATATCAATTGTGAAAATGGAAAACCAAATCGACAAACTGATGTTTAGGCACGTAAAGAATGACCTACACAATCATGAAAGAACAAAATCTGGAGTGGGCAGGGATGTGCACTGGTGGGTTTAGCTTTTGTTCCCCTTTAAATCTATTCAGATTCCCAGCTGATAGGAAGGTGCTTCACATATTCCAGAAGATCTCTCCTCAATTAACCACTGCTGGAAATGCACCCCATATCTGTCGGTATGCACACGAATCCCTTAAACACTTCTCAATCCAATCTAAGTTGATAATCAAGTTAACATCAAATGGATACTATTTTCATGATTTCATAAACACACACACACACACATTCATACACACACATCTTTTATATGACTTCTAGTTTGGGTTCATTAGTTCACACTGTGCTCATTGGCTAGATATACTATAAAAATTTTGTAATACATATTTGCATTATAAATATATCAAATGCGAGAAATATAGCTTTGAATCTCTAAAAACAGATCCATCAAATGCTGGTTTTCTATTGTTTTATTGTTTGAGAATTTTATACATTCATATAATGTGTTTTGATTAACTCTACACCCAATTCCCTCCTCTCTGACTAACCCCCACCACTTTTCCCTCCCAACTTCATGTGCTCTTTCTGGTTTTTATTGATTGGCAATTTATTTTAGTTTTTAAAAGATTTTTTAAAATTTAATGTGTATGAGTATTTTGGAGATCAGAAATGGGCAATGGATCCCCTTGAACTGGAATGTGACCCAAATGAACTGGTGGTTGTGAGCCACCATGTAGATCCTGGGAACAGACCTCCAGACCCTTGGCAAGAACAAGTACTATTAACCACAGAGCCATCTCTCTGTCCCTGTGCTTATAAAATACCCAGTGGGTCCACATAGTGCTGCCGGTATGTGCGCGGATCTCAGACCATCCACAGGAGCATGGATAGCCTCCCTGCACTGGTATCCCTGGGGAAAACTGACTCTCCTTTCCTCAGCGGCCACCAACTGCCAAGAGCTCCTCAGATAGGGCTACAATTTCAGGAACCCTTCCCCAGTCCCTGCTGGGATTTTTGCCTCATTGTTTTAATTTTTTCAATTTAATTTAACTTAGCTTTTATTAACATTTATTGGCTGTACATAGTAATTAGGTTCAGTGTTTTATTTCTCTCTCTTTCTGTGTGTGTGTGTGTGTGTGTGTGTGTGTGTGTGTGTGTGTGTGTGTGCTGATCAAATCTAATGTCCCTTTCCCTTTACCCCCCCCCCCCTTATTCATGCTGGTCTCTATTATCAACCACTCTAATTTTCAGTCCACTTTTCTTTTCAGCTTTCCAAATTAGAGAACATAGAGAACATAGTGTACTCATCTTTCTGTGGCTGACTTATTTCACTTAAATTATTATCATCCATTTTCATCCATTTCACTGCAAATGTCAGGATTCTGTTCTTCTCTGTGGATGAATAATGCTCCATTTTATACCACTCTTTTGGTGAGCACCTAGGCTGATTTCGTGTCTTAGCCATTATGAATAACGTTGTAATAATGTCTAGTATGCTGATTTCATTGATTTGGATATATATTCCAAAGTTAGGTAAAATAGATTATATAATAGCTGTATCTTTAGTCTTTTGTGGAAACTCCATACTATTCTCATAATGATTATGCAGTATTAGTTCACATTCTTTCCAATAGTCTATAAATTCTGTTTTCTCCTCAGTTTTGCCAAAATGTGTGATTAAAAAAACACTTGCCATTCTAACTCGGATGTAATGTAACATTATATTTGGATTCACATTTCCATGGCTAATGATGTTGAACATTTTTTCATATATTCATTAGCCGTCCATATTTCTTCTTTTGATACGTGTCTATTCAGACCATTTCCTCCACCCCTTTTTTGATTTTCAAGACAGGGTCTCTCTCTGTAGCCTTGGAATCTGTTCTGGAACTTGCTCTGTAGACCAGGCAGGCCTCAAACTCACAGAGATCCGCCTGCCTCTGCCTCCTGGGTGCTGGGATTAAAGGCGTGCACCACCACAGCCTGGCATCATTTGCCCGTTTTTAATTGGATAGGGGATTTTGGTTTGGTTTGGTTTTTTTATCTTCTGAGTCAGGCTCTTACTATGTATCCTATGATTTAAACTCACAGGCCTCCTGCCTTCACCTTCCAAGTGCTGAGATTCTGGGGTGTGCCATAATACCCACCTAGACTATTTTTTCATTGTTTGTTTGTTTTTGTTTTTCTCGGAATCTATCAAGTTTAGAATATATCCTATCTATTGAATTTATGTCACATGAATTTCTGGCAAATAGTTTCTCTTTACTCAGTTGTTTCCTTTTTCTGTGTAGATGTTTTTTCATTTCTATGTAACCTAATTTGTCAATGTTTATTTTCTGTTCTTCTTGGGTGCCATTCAGAAAATATTGCTTGTCCTAATGCACAATGTCCTGAAGTACTTCATGTTTTCTTCTAGCAGTTTCAAATTCTCAGGTAGTTCATTTGTGTCTTTGGTCTGTTTTAAGTTGACTTTGTAGCTCATGATTGACAAGGGTAGTGTTCTGAATGCCAATATGCAGTTTCCTCAGCACATGTTTGGTTGACGAAGCTGTCTCCTCTTCGATATATGTTTTTGGTAAAGTTACTGAACATCAGTTGACTGTAGATGCATGGGTTTATTGCTAGGATCTCTGCGTCTGTTTTCTGCCACTATCATGGCGTTTTGGTCATTGTGGCTTTGTAGTACTTCATAGCAAGTATACTATTTAGAGTTGCTCCTTTTGCTCAAGATAGTTTGGGCCATGCAGGATATTTTGTACTTCCATATGGCTTTCAAGATTATTTTTTCTATTTTGGTGAAGATTGTTATTGGTATTTTTATGGGATTTTATTGGACTCTTAAAATTCATAATCACGAGAGACTGATCCATTTTCTGTCTTTTCCAGTTTCTTCTGTAAGTGTTTTGTCATGTTCATTGCATATGAATTCTCTACTTCTTGGCTACACTTATTCTTTTTTTTTCTTTTTTCTTTTTGATTAATTGTTTTATTTATTTTACAGCCCGGCCAGTTTCCCCTCCCTTCTGTCCTCCAGTCCCTCCCCTGCCACCCCCATTCCACTCCTGTTCAGAAAAGGGCAGGCCTCCCGTGGATATCAGCAAAACATGGCTTATGGAGTTGCAGTGAGACTAAACACTGGGTGGTGGCAGCTGCAGGTGGCTGCAACGCTCGACTTTAATCCCTGCACTCAGGAGGCAGAGGCAGGTGGCTCTCGAGGCCAGCCTGGTCTACAAGAGCTAGTTCCAAGACAGCCAGGGCTACCCAGAGAAACCCTGTCTCAAAAAGCCAAAAAAAAAAAAAAAAAAAAGACTAAGCACCTCCCCTTGTATTAAGGCTGGATAAGGTAACCCAGTATGAGGAATAGGTTCCCAAAAGCCAGCAAAAGAGCCAGAGACAGCCCCTGCCTGCCGTTAGGAGTCCCACGTGAAAACCAACCTACACAACTGCCACATATATGCAGAGTCCCTAGGTCAGTCCCATGCAGGCTCCCTGGTTGTTGGTTCAGTCTCTGTGAGCCCCTATAAGCCCAGGTTAGTTGACACTGGGAGTTTTCTTGTGATATCCTTGACCCTGACACACTGGCACAGGTCACAATTTCCTGAAAAGAACACCAATAGCACAGACACTAAGATTGACAATGAATACATGGTACCTCATGAAATTGAAAGGTTTCTGTAAGGTAAAGGACACTGTCAACAGCAGTTCAGCTACAGCCTGGGTTTGGGTCCTGAGATGGAGGGGTAGGGGGAACCTGGGGGCGTTAGGGGTCAATGCATGAAACAATGAACTGTGTGACCACCAGATGAATTTCACACAGGTGACGAGCCAGAATAGCTCCAGCCGCCTTTATTTAGACATGAAAAACAAGCATGTTTTTCCACACTAACAATTTTTTACCATCCTCCAATATTAATCTCAAGCAAAAATAAATATGTGAAATACACTTTCTCCCAACTTTTACATCAAAACAACTTTAAACCCAAAACAACACTTAATCATTTTGCTAGCTTGGCCAAATACCGAGCTGGGTACATCCTGACTTTACAAGACTAAAAGGTGATTGACATAAGCACACATTTTCAAGAACAACAATCCTGTTCAAAACACATTTACAGAAATAGAGGTGAGCTGTCTCCGACCTTGTCAACCCTGAATTAGAACAACTCTGGGGTCTGAAGTGACAGCTGGCATCCCCAGATAAGAAACCTGAGAAGTATAAGCTCCCAAAAAATTTTAGGGGAAAATATTCGAGAAAAAAATGGGGTTTCTCAACCTACCTCAAGACCCAGGAATACCACTTTTGGGTATATACCCAAAGGATGCTCAATCATATTACAAGGACATGTGCTCAACTATGTTCATAGCAGCATTATTTATCATAGCCAGAACCTGGAAACAACCTAAATGCCCCTCGACCAAAAAATGGATAAGGAAAATGTGGTACATTTACACAATGGAGTACTATGCAGCAGAAAAAAATAATGACATCTTGAAATTTGTGGGCAAATGGATTGATCTAGAAAACGTCATATCGAGTGAGGTAACCTAGACCCAGAAAGACAAATATCATATGCACTCATGCATATGTGGTTTTTAGACATAAAGCAAAGAAAAACCAGCCTACAATTCACAATTCCAGAGAACCTAGACAACAAAGACCCTAAGATCCTCTTTGTACATGGATCTAATGTACATGGGATGTAGAAAAAGACAAGACCTCCTGAGTAAATTGGGAGCTTGGGGGCCATGGGAGAGGGTTGAAGGGGAGGGGAGAGGAGAAAAATATATAACTCAGTAAAATATTTTTTAAATAGGATTTATTTTTTATTTTTTAAATTTATTTATTTTTCCATTAAAAAATTTACACTTCCTCTCCTCCTCCCATTTCCCTCCCCCCCTACTCACCCTCCTCCCTCCCCCTCCCTCCTTAAGAGAGGGCAGGGAACCCTGCCCCATAGGAAGTCCAAGGCCCTCCCCCACACACACACATCCAGGCCTAGGAAGCTTTGCATCCAAATAGACTAGGGTCCCAAAAAGCCAGTATGTGCAGTAGAAAAGTCCCAGTACCTTTATCAATGGCTTCTCAGTCAGCCCCCATTGTCAGCCACTTTCAGAGAGTCCTGGTCCAGCTGGATTTGGTGAGCTCCCATTAGAAGAGGCACGCTGTCTCAGTGGGTGGACCAACCCCTCGCAGTCCAGACTTCCTTGCTCATCTTCTCCCTCCTTCTCTTCAACTGAACCTTGGGGGTTCTGTCCTTTGCTCTGATGAGGGTCTCTGTCTCTATCTCCATCCGTCGCCTGAGAAGATTCTATGGTGATATTCGAGATAATCATCAGTGTGATGGTGGGGCAAGGCCAGTTCAGGCATGATTTTTAAAAAAGAAAAATAAAAAATGGGGTTTCCAGGAATGATCACATCTGTCCCATGCATGACTGACAAAATGACACTAAAACCACCAAGAGAATTGTCAAAATTATGAGAGAAGAGCGTGCAGGCCGTGCTGTTCTGGTTGTATTCTGCACCATCCAGAAGTCCTTGCCGAGTGAGACCGTCCCTGTGGGCTTCTGCCTCATCGGGAGACTCTCTGGACAAACACTCCTATATTGGTCTGAAATTAGGCTGCATGGCTTCCAACAACTATCAATAGGACAAAACAACAGCCTACAGAATGGGAAAAGATCTTCACCAGCCCCACATCAGACAGAGGGCTGATCTCCAAAATATACAATGAACTCAAGAAATTAGCCATCAACAAACCAAATAATCCAACTTAAAAATGGGGTATAGCTCTAAACAGAGAATTCTCAACAGAATTTCAAATGGCCAAGACACTCTTAAAGACATGTTCATCCTTAGCCATCAGGGACATGCAAATCAAATGAATCTGCGAGTCCATTTTATACCTGTCAGAATAGTCAAGATCAAAAGCACATTTTTTTATTATTGTTGTTGTTGTTGTTGTTGTTATTATTATTATTATTATTATTTTGGTTTTTCGAAACAGGGTTTTTCTGTAGCTATGGAGCCTGTCCTGGAACTAGCTCCTGTAGACCAGGGTTGGCCTCAAACTCAAAGAGATCCGCCTGCCTCTGCCTCCCGAGTGGTGGGATTAAAGACGTGTGCCACCATTGCCCGCTTGCACATTTATTCTTGAGAATCTTTTTGAGCTGTTCTGAATGGAATTGAATCCATTTAGTCATTTCTTTCACAGTGAATTTGTTATTAATATATGGAAAAGTGATTTTTTATTGGTTTTGTAGCTTGTCATTTTGTTTAATTTTTCAGTGAATAGTCTTTTGGTAGAGTTATTGGCGGTTGGGGTCTGGGCTTGGTGTTTCCAGATTATTGCTGTTTTAAAAAAATGTTTTGAAACAGGGTCTTTCTATTATATAGTTCTGGCGACTGTCCTGGAACTCCCTTTGTAGACCTGGCTGGTCTCTAACTCACAGAGATCCACTTGCCTGTGAGTGCTGGGATTAAAAGCTTTTTATCTAGAGAATTTAAATTTAGATAATTTTATTCAGAACAAAGTTATCATGCCAATTAGAGTGGGAAGGGCCATCAAGGCCAGGGAAATGAGAGGACTCAAGGATTCAAGCTACGATCTTGGATCTCTTTTTATGGAACCTAAAGGAAGCAGGGACTACTTACTAAGAGGCACAGTTTGGGTGATTCTCTACTTAGATAGGTAGATAGATAGATAGATGATAGATAGATAGATAGATAGATAGATAGATAGATAGATAGATAGATAGATAGATATTGGGTTATATAATCATTTCTCTACTGTGCATGTCCCTTCCCATAATACATCTGATTTTAATCATATACATGACCAGTTATGCAAAAGAACAAAATTTTGCCTTACTGCTCAATGCTCAATACCAGTTCAGGCCAGATTGGCCCTTGTATTCTTCATACTTGGATACATTGAGAATACACTTAAATAGAAGCTGTCCTAATCTGATTGTTAACAGGGGCAGGGAACTATATACCATTGTTTAATGATTAGAGTACACGTAGCTTGATGCAGGTAGAAGGTCCAAAGTATTCTGAGGTTTCTAGGTGCATTATCTAGAAAAGTGTGTGTGTGTGTGTGTGTGTGTGTGTGTGTGTGTGTGTGTGTGTGTGTAGCACCTGCAGGTAAAGAAACTAGGCCACAAAGTGCATTATTACAAGATGGGGGAGTATGCATAATCCCAAATCAAATGGGGACTCCTAAAATAAACTACCTCCTATGCTTTCCTACCTCAGAGTCTGTAAGTTTTTCTATAGAGAGAAACATATCATCGGCTAATGGAAATAAATTTTTGTGAATTTTCATCTATGGCATAATGTTGGCCTCATAGAATGCATTCAGAGGCTTCCTTCCACTCTACCAGTTTAAGATAATTTAAGAGAGCAGGCACCAGAGCGCGCTCTCTCTCTCTCTCTCTCTCTCTCTCTCTCTCTCTCTCTCTCTCTCTCCAAGGTTTCTCTGTGTAGCTTTGGAGTCTGTCCTGGAACTAGCTCTTGTAGACCAGGCTGGCCTCGAACTCACAGAGATCTGCCTGTGTCTACCTCCCCAGTGCTGGGATTACAGGCATGTGCCACCACCGCCCGGCTTTTTTTTTTTTTTCAATTGAGCAAATGAGTAGTGAAGCAGTTTCTTGGCTTTCTTGTTTGACATTTTGTTTATATTTTCATGTGTGGGAAGGCGGCATGTGTGTATGTGTGCATGTGCGTGTGTGTGGGTGGTGAATGCTCATATGTGTGCATTCATAGAAGCCAGAGAATGACATCAGGTGCCCTGCTCTATCATTCTCAGCCTTTTTCCTTTGAGATTTTTGCCATCTCGGAACATCTGGAAATATATAGAGATAATTTTGTTTGTCTCAATTAGAACAGAGGTTAGTATTAGCATCTAGTGTGTGGGTAGCAGTAATGCTACTAAAATACCCTACAGTTTACTGGACAGCCACTCATAAAGATGAATAACACTGTCTAAACTGTCAGTAATGTTGATACTCAAAAATCTTGATTCAGAGAGTCTTCATTTTCTTGTTGCTATGACAAAATACCTACCAAGAAACAATTTAAGAGAGAAAAGATTTCTTTGGCTTATAGGTTTTGTTCTGTTTTTAATGATTTATTTTTATTTTATGTGCATTGGTGTTTTGCCTGCATGTATATCTGTGAGTGTCAAATCTTGGAATTATAGTCAGTAGTGAGCTACTATGTGGGTGTTGGGAATTGAACCCAGGTCTTCTAGAAGAGCAATCAGTGCTCTTAACCACTGAGCCATCTCTCCAGCCCCTGGGTTTTGTTTTTTAATATTTAATTTTAATATATATTTTAAATGTATAATTTATTTAATTAAGCATTTATGTTAAATATAAGTATTTGTTTTATCAAATATATTTTATATTTTATTATATATTTTCTATATGGGCATATATATTTATATTTTTATTAAAAAGTTATTTTATATTTCCTCTTGCCAGGGTGATCCATGCATCCCTCTTAGGATCCTTCTTGTTACCTAGTTTCTCTAAGGCTATGGATTGTAACCTAGTTATCCTAGTGTCCACGTATGAGTGAGGACATACCATGTTTGTCTTTCTGGGTCTGGGTTACCTCGCTTAGGATGATTTTTTTCTAGTTCCATCCATTTGCCTGCAAATTTCATGATGCCATTGTTTCTTACAGCTGAGTAATACTCTATTGTGTTTATGTACCACATTTTCTTGAGGGGCATGTGGGTTGTTTCCAGGCTCTGGCTGTTCTGAATAAAACTGCTATGAATAGAGTTGAGCAAGTGTCCTTATGGTATGATTGAGAATCCTTTAGCTATGTGCCCAATACAAAGGAACTGGTTCTTTTGAACCTGTTCGTTATGGTGGAATGCCTCGCTCAGCCTTGATGCAGAGGGGAGGAGCTCTGTCCTGCCTCAACTTGACAAGCCCTGCTTTGATTGACTGCCACGGGAGGCCTTATTCTTTCTGAGGCGTGGATTGGGGGGAGGAACACCCTGAGCCATTTCCCCATCCATTGGTTTACAGTTCAATAAGAAATGGTGAAGGCCCAAAAAATTTGGGCCTATTTCCACTTTGACCAAGGTCAGAGAGTTGGAATTTACCTCTAGGGTAACGTGTTTCTACCTCAAGCAAAGGTCCCACCTAGATTTAGGTCAGAGAGTTCTGCTTGCCCAAGGTTATTGTCAACAGGCGTGGCTAATTGCCCTAATTGCCCGACCTTGTATTTCACGAATAAGAAGTTGATGTGTTTCTCTCTCAAACAAAAGTCTAAGGATCCAACTAAGGTTCCAGTTCCCTTAAGGAGATAAAATTGGATTCCAGCCAGGGAGTGGTTTGCCTACAGAATGTTTTGGTCTAGGGTGTCAGCGTGACTTGTTTTGTTCTAGCAACAGACTGTTTAACTTTGGAAGTACTGTCGACCTTCAACTGGTCTATTCATTTCCTTGTTTCACGTTAGTTTTTCACGGCAGTTTTTTAATCTTACTCCTACCTCTTGGGATCGGGTCCAATTTTAAGCAATTGGAAATTAAAAGTGGGCAATTTCAGTATTCACTGGAACTCCCTCCCGGTACCATTCTATGTTTTTCTGTTTTATTATTTTCTCGCGTGTCTTCATATTCTTTACTAATATTTCTAAATCCCCATGCCCCTACCCTGGCAAGAGGTGTTTTTGTTGCGGCTGGTCCCCAACAGGAGATGCAGTCTGCCATGGCGGGGACAGTAAGGTGACAGGAGAATGAAGCAGCTGCTCTTCTGTATCTGCCCAAGAAAGCAGAGAGTAGGCAGAAAGTGCTGTGAAACCAGGTTATGAAACCTCAAGGCCCTTCTTCAGTGACTCACCTCTGCCAGCAAGCAAGTCTCCACCCCGAAAAGGTTTCAGACGTTGCAAAAACAGTACCACCACTAAGGGACTTCCAAGAGGACAAACACAAACTTCTGGGTGACAGTTCACTTTCAAGCTGCAGCTAAGATACAGTCTGAAAGGTCAATGAAATGACGAATCTACAGTTTCCTGTGTGGGAAAGGCAATGTGGGGTGTAGACAGCAGAATCTCGGCTGTAAATTAATAAATACTGAAATGAGTTATGAATACACAAGAGATAGTTTTTATTACTGCCCCCATTTTTGCTTCTGCTTGAAAATGTGTGTACTATAACCTTTAAACACAACTATAGTCACTAGGCCCCACTGTTGTTACCCCGTCCATTTTAGGGCATTTTTTGTTTTGTTTTGTTTTTTTAAGACCAGGTTTCTCCAGAGATACTTGAAGTCCATTCTTGTGGTTGTTATTTTTAGATTATTTTTAAAAAATCTGGTTCACACATGACATCTTTTTGTTCTTTTATTGAAAATAGGTTTTTGGGGGGTATAATATATCCTGAGTACAGTTTCCCTTCCTTCTACTCCTCCCAGTTCCTCCACACCTCTTCTCCCATCTGGACCCACTCCCTTTCCATCTCTCATTAGAAAACAAACAGGCTTCTAAAGGATGATAATAATAAAATAAACTAAGATAAAACAAAAACTAACACATCAGGTTGGACAAGACAAGCCAACAAAAGGAAAAGAACTCAAGAGAAGGCACAAAAATCAGAAACCCAATCATTTGCACACTCAGGAGTCCCATAAAAACACTGAACTGGGCCGGGTGGTGGTGGCGCACGCCTTTAATCCCAGCACTCTGGAGGCAGAGGCAGGCGGATCTCTGTGAGTTCGAGACCAGCCTGGTCTACAAGAGCTAGTTCCAGGACAGGCTCCAAAACCACAGAGAAACCCTGTCTCGAAAAAAACAAAACAAAAACAACAACAAAAAAAGAGCTTTGCTCATGCGTCCTCTGTCCTCTCTGGCTCTGACACTCTCTGGCTCTTCTTAGGGGCTCCCTGAGTTCAGAGGCCCTGAGAACAGAGGGCAGTGCTCCAAGGTCTCTCCCTCTCTACACAATGCCTGGCTGTGGGTCTCTCTCTGTCTTTGCTCCCCATCTGCTGCAGGAGGAAGCTTCTCTGATGAGGGCCGAAAAAGGCACAGATCTATGAAGTCATTTTGTCACTGCAGGTGGTTTGGGTTTTTTTGTTTGTTTGTTTGTTTTTTTAGAACAGCAGTATTTGCCTTTACTGTATGTCCCTGCACTATCTAGTCTCTGGTTGTTGGTCACCCAAGCAGTGTTGGTATAGGTTCCATCTTTTGGACTCCCACAAGCTTTGTGCCCCCATTGCTCTAGCACATTCTGCGGGAAGGACACCACTGTAGATCAGAGAGTTTGTGGCTGCCTTGGTGTTTACGTTTCTCTTTTGGTAGCCTGCAGAGTACTTTCCTGTACCAAAGATGCTGGAACATAGGGAATAAGGCTCTAACTCGTGGCATCTTTTATCTGTATCTTCACATGTTGGAAGGGACATCTGACTCCTTCTACCCCGATCCAGGTGTTGGTGTCCTGGGTAGCCTATGTCGGCCCTTTTGATCTTCCTGCCTCAGTCTTCTCTGACTGGTGGGATTGCAAGTATGCACAGCTATCCCCAGCTTTACACTCTTTTTTTCTTTTCTTACTCTTTTAAGTGGTGCTAGGTATCCGAATCAGGACCTTTCATGTGCTAAGCAAGCGCTCTATCACGCACATCCTTTGGAGGGCCTGGGATATATATATATATATATATATATATATATATATATATATACCTCAGTTTTTCCAATCCTGTTTTATAAGCGCATTCATCCCATTCAGGAGGTCTCTCCCTAGTCACCCCCAAGACCCTTCCTATACTAAATATACCAAACCTTAGAATTTGGCAATGAAATTGCTGACTCTCACCAGATATCAAATATGCTAATGCCTTGACTTCAGAGTCCAGCAAATTTCTCTTGTTCATAAACTAGTTTATGGTTTACTGTATAACCCAAGCATACTAAGACATAAAATTGGATTTTGAAAGTTGAGACTGCTACTATAAAAACTGTATTAAAATGTGACCGTGGCTTTGGAACTGTTTAATAAATAGAAGCTGGAAGAGTTGTGCGGTATAAGCTAGAAAATGCCTGGATTGCTGCTGTGAGTGGACTATTTAGACAGACTACACAGAAGGCTCAAGAAAAACTCTTGAGAAGAACTCTAGACGATGCTGTAATCTTTTTACAGAGCACCTAAGCAGGGCTAGGGAGGTGACTCCGCAGATGAGGTGACTCCACCCAAGGATGCAGATGTGAGTGTGGATCCCAGCACTCACGCAAAAGTCAGACATGGTTACCAGCTGTTACCCCAGGATTGAGGAAGATAAAGGTGGCATTGGGCAGATGTGGGAATGGGAGTCCCAGGATCTTTCTATGAGACCTTGCCTCAAAAATAAGGGGAAGAAGGATCAACTGGGGAGGGGGGTGTTATTCTTTGTTAAAAATGCTGCAAGATCCCCGCGGCAGTAGGCAGCAGCCAGTCCCAGGCAGAAATGGCTGCCGGTCCCAGAGCGGTGGCCTGAGCAGTGGTGGCGGGCCATGTGGCGGCAGACAGCGGGCCCTGGGAGCAGCCAGTCCCAGGCAGAGACAGCTGCTGGTCCCAGAGCAATGGTGGCGGGCCATGTGGTGGCAGGCAGTGGACCCCAGGCAGAGTAGGCTGCTGGTTCCCGAGCAATGGTTGGTTCCAGGCAGGGAGACACATGGCGGGTGGGCAGAAGACAGAAATATGGATAGACACGACATGCAGGGTGAGGTTGAATGTTTATTCAGGGGGTTATGGAGGAGGAAGGGTGAAGGGGGGGACAGAGAGAGAGGGAGAGAGAGAGGGAGAGAGAGAGAGAGAGAGAGAGAGAGAAGAGGAGAAAGAGACAGAGAAGGGGGGAAGCAGAGAAGTGGGGAGGGAGGCAGAAGCGAAGCTGCCTCTCCAAGAGGAAGATGGAAAAGAGAGCGAGCTCAGGCCGGAAGCTGAAGATCAGCCTGCCTCAGCGGTTGGGGAGGGGAGTGGGTGTGGCTTGTCTCTTAAAGGGACCAAAACCATAACATTCCCAGGTCTTCCTTATAATAAAAAGCACGCAGGTCAAGGAAGCAGAAAAGGAAGGGCCCAAGATGGTGGTGGGCAGGTCAGAGGTAATGAAAGTGGGCGTGGCTTGTCCCTTAAAGCGACAGGAAAGCACAACAGGGGGGATACTGAGAGAAATGAGTGATATTTGTGGGGCATCCCCATGGCGAGGTGAAAATCTAGCACAATGGAAACTCCGTGGAATCTATGAGAGTAACTCTGGCAAAGACTCCTAAGGGGGACTCTGAATCGGCCATCTTCTGTAACCAGGCAAAGCAGGTAGAGGGATTGGGACACCAATCCAGCCACATAACCTTCGAGCTACAGTGTGTCCTGCCTGCAGAGTGTTCTGGGCCCCTAACCTACAGAACTGTCATCAAGGAGACAAGAGAGGCTTCTTCCAGCAACCAATGGGAGCAGATGGACAGTCCCTAGAGCTCGGGAAACCCTGAAGAGGACAGGGAGAGACAATCAGAGGAACCAGAGGGGTCAGGGACACCAGGAGAACAGTGCCCACAGAATCAGTTGACTCGGAGTCATGGGGCTTGCAGAGAACAGGGAATCTGTAGGGGTCTGACCTAGGTCCTCTGCATTTATGTTATGGCTGAGTAGCTTGATGTTCTTGTGGGATTCCTATCAGTGGGAACAGAGGCAGCAGCTGACTCTTCTGTTGTTGTTGGTTTGGTTTTTGTTTGTTTGCTTGTTTGTTTGTTTTTCGAGACAGGGCTTCTCTGTAGATTTGGACCCTGTCCTGGAACTAGCTCTCTGTAGACCAGGCTGGCCTCGAACTCACAGAGATCCACCTGTCTCTGCCTCCCAAGTGCTGGGATTAAAGGCATGCGCCAGTGGTAGCTGACTCTTTTACCTACTTTTGGTACCCTTTTCCACCTTGATGTGATGGTATATACCCAGTCTTATTAGGCCGTGTCTGGTTGATGTCTCTGCATCAGGGACATCAGGTAGAACTGCTCTTTTCTGAGGAGGGGATTAAGGAGAGATAGGTCTGGGGAGAGGGGAGTTGGGGGAAGACTTGAGGGAGGGGAGGGAGGGGAAACTGCAATCAGGGTATAATATATGAGAGAAGAATAAAAAATAAAAATGAGGAGAACAATTTATGAAGACACCCCATGTCAACCTCTGGCCCCAACATGCATGTGCACACATACAAATACATTATATTATATGTGTATAATACATATACATTATATGCATATGTATACAATACACATATACAATGCAGTATACATATAACACGCAAATACATAAATAGTTATAAACAGAATGTTGGTATTCATAAGTATAACAGAGGACACTCTGATGAGGTCTCACAAGGGAATTTAAAACATGTAACCATAAATTGTAGGCAATGTATCTTTGTTATGATGTGGGAGAAAACTGGTTGAACTAGGAGCAATCAGGCGAAAAAATAATTCGCACAAGTGGAGGCATCACAGTAACAACAAAATACTGTACAAAGCCAGAGTGCTCCTAACAGCCCAACAGTGGCGTACAAATACATAAAGTGATGGGAAAGAATAGAGAACCCAGAAATAAACTCGTGCATTTATGGTCAGTTGATTTTGAATAAAGCTGCCAAGAACACACAATAGAAAAAGCCAGTCTTTTTAGTAAATGATGCTGGAAAAACTGGATAGCAACATGCAGAAGAATAAAATTGTACCTTCACCTCCCATCTTATTTAACAAACAAGTCAATGCACTAAATATTTAAATGTAAAACATGAACGTATACAATTATTTCAAGAGAGCAAGCAATATGGCTCAGCCAGTAATACATTTGCTGCCAAGCCTGACAGCCTGCATTATATCCCCACGTAATGTGGGTCCTGGTGTTTGCTAAGTTTTTTCCATGGCATGGAGAAAGAATTGGCTGTGTAGGAAAGACAACACACCAAAATGCAGAAAGAATAAAATGAAAAAATAGAAGCTTTCTTGAGGCAGGCTGAGATTGCTTGTTTGATGGTATGGGAGGGGAAACCCGGAGTTAGGAGGTCTGTTGGGGCAGAGGGTGGGGGTTGCTTTGTGTGTAGGGGTGCTCTGAGTTAGGTGTTTTATAAGTCCATCTCATTTTCCTTATCATCTCACTCAGATGTTTGTATGTGAGCAGGCCTTTTCTTCCCTATTGCTGTTTCCATGGGAAAGGAAATACTCATATTGGGCATTTTCAACAGCGCCGAGACTCTGAAAGGCTATGTGAAGTTTTGGAATTGGACTAATGGCATTTTGTATCATGATGTGACCTGTGGTCCCGGGAGTGGAATGTGGTGCTTTGAATGAGAATATGTCCCATAGACTTGGATGTTTGACTACTTGGCCCTAAGTTGGTGGTGGGTGATGTTTGGTAAGTTTAGGACACATGACCTTGCTGGAGGAAGTCTGTCACTAGGAGTGGGCTTTAAGTGTTCGAAGGCTGCAAGCCCTTTCAAGTTTGTTCTCTCTACATTCTGCTTGTGGATTGAGATGCGATCCCTCAGCTCTCAACTTCTGGCTCCAGCTGCTTTTGTCTAGCTGCTACGTAAGCTGTTCAGAGCCAACAGTCCAGTGTTATGGCAGAGCCTCTTCTGTACTGTATACAAGCAAACTGATCCTTTTCTATAAGGTTTAACTTGGGACTTACCAAATCCAGAAGGTCAGACTTCTGCTTAAGTCAAAGGTCTGCTCTCTGTAACAATTTTAAGGACCAACCACCTGCCACTAAGGTCTGCCATCTGCTGCCATGCCCCCCCCCCACCATGACAGATGCTTATCCCTCTGGAACCATAAGGCCAAAGAAACCCTTTCTTCTATAAGTTACCTTGGTCATGACGTTTTACCACAGCAACAGAAAATAAACTAATACATGTAGTAAGGTCAGAAGTTAGTTTTATTTCCAGTATAGCATAGTTGGATAGAATTTTAAATGATGCTCTCAAGATTTTGAACAAGGTTATGTTATATGAGCCATAGGCCAGATCCCTGTAGATCCCTATGAATGGCTAATTTTTGTTTAGTGAGAGAGAGAGAGTGATTGTGAATGCCCGGTGAACATTCTCTAACCGTCAGAGTCCCTGTCAGTGGTCACTAGGACTGATTTTAGGTTCATTTAGGGAAGTCTAGTTAAAACTTGAAAAGGATAGACATCCCAGTGGGTTTGTTGGAGGACAAGGTTTTAATAGTAATTCCAGCAATCTGTCAGACTTTCTCCTCATGCCTTGGTGTTAGATATGGTGATGAGATATGGCAATCCAAATTTAGGACCAGAAAAGCTGAAGAAGCAGGACTTGGAGTTCTTACGGCCATTACAGCAGGAAGACGATAATCCAGAGAAGGACAACTGTTTCCAGAAAGACTCCAAATAATGTTAGTTGGCTGGGCAATCTCCAATGAGGGAGGCATGCATGGTGTATAGTCCTACTGACGAGGCTATAGTGAGGAGAGCGTCTAGAGCAAATAGCATTCAGATACAGAGAGATGCTAGCCACATAGGAGGTAGATGGTTGTTTCTGGTTTCTCTGGTTCACAGGAGTAGGGGCTGGCTTTGGAAGAGGTATTGTGTATGACTTCCTCAGATGGGGACCACTGCATGGAGTACCATTTCCTGTCCACACCAGACACCTTGACAGCTGCAGGAATAGATAAAATGACAGGCTAAGGGACATCCAGAGTCTTTTATATGTAGAAAGGAAGAGAGAGAAGTTTCTTTTGGTTTTCAAGTTAAAATGATAGTAGACCCGTCTCTCTTGGGTTCAGGTAGGTATAGTATTGAATTGAGCCAAGGTCATGATGCCCCATATCTAGGCTGCATTTTTTTTATCAAGTAGAAAATCATGCTGGGCATGGTAGCACATTGTTGATTGCCTTGGTGGGTTACTTAGTCTAGGGTTAGTAACCCGCCTAGCAATTCAGTTATTCCAGGGTCACGGAGAGGCACTACCTGGAAGACATGAGCTAGGAAAGAGGAAGGAGGCTAAGCGGGGGTTCTTGTCAAAGCCTCAGTTTATTAGAGACGGGGTACAACTTTTATAGGGTAAAGAGTTGGGGGATGGGCACAGGGGCCTGGGCTCTTGCCGCGTGGTTCACGTTGGTCACATGGTCCGAGTTGGTCACGTGGGCAGGAGGTTATCTTCGGTCAGGTCACTGTAGGCCAAGAAGTCACGAGTTGACACACCTAGCTCCCTAGATAGTTTGGAATGTGGGGTGGGTTCCGCTAACAGATAGCTCTCCAACAACAGCCAATTTGGGTGTGAGGTAGGCTCTGTCAATAGAACGATTCCTAACACAATTAGGGGTGTGGGGTTCTCTGCAGACTCCCCAGGGTCATGGTTCCTGTAATGATTTTAGGAGGAAATTGGCTCCTGACAGCACATGCCTTTAATCTCAGCCCTTGGGAGGCATAGGCAGGATATCTGTGAGTTCGAGGCCGGCCAAGACAGTCAGGGCTGTTACACAGAGAAAACTTGTCTCAAATCTAAAAAAAAAAAAAAAGGAAATTACATCATTACTAAGAAATAGTTGTTGTCTAAATAGCTTCTCATATGGATTTAAGCCTAATGTCTAGGGTTTGTGAACCTTAAACTGTTAAAGAGTCAAACCAACCATTTTTATGTGTGTTTTTGAGACAGGGTTTCTCTGTGTAGCCTTGGCTGCCTTGGAACTCACTCTGTAGACCAGGCTGCACTCGAACTCACAGAGAGCCGCCTGCCTCTGTCTCCCGAGTGCTGGGATTAAAGGCGTGTGCCACCACCACCAAGCAGTCAATCGTTTTAATTGTGTGCTATATTTTACTTTTTGGTGTTTAAGACCATACAGGCTGCCAAAGTTGATTGTTTTGTTGTTGCTGTTGTTGTTGTTGTTTTGTACTGCTAAGATGAGTTGAGGATCTGGTCCTCAAGGATCACTCAGGCTTGAGACCCTCAGACTCTTTGTTCCAGCGATGTGACTATACGTCAAGGGCCTTGCTTAACTGTGGCCTCCCTTGTGAGCATGGAGGAAAATATTTGGCCCACTCTTTGAAGCCTAGACACTAGTTAAAAGTTCACTGGGTGGACTTTATGGCCTCCCATGAACAAGAGAACATGCGGCTCCCCACAGAGAACATTTTCACAGATGTCCCATAGTCTCCTGGGACCCAGTCGAACTTGAAGGCCAAAGGGGAAGCTATTCTTCATTTTAATCCTTCTGACCACATTAGTGTAGCCTCCATGCATGGCCACTGAACCCCCAGAAGGCCAGTTACAGCAGTCTGGTACTCTTAACTACAGTGTAACATTTAGATAAACTCTGCAACCAGTGTTTTCAACTGCTGAGCCATTTCTCCAGTGGCCAGACATTCTTTTATTATTTTTTTTGAAATTAGTCATTGTAACTGTTATGACAAGCAGACCTTTGACTTAAGCAGAAGTCTGTCCTTCTGGACTTGGTAAGTTCCCAGTTAAACCTTACAGAAAAGGATCAACTTGCTTTATAGAGTGCCAAAAAAGATCTGATATAACACCAGACTACTGGTTTTGAGCAGCTTAGGTAGACAGGTGCAGCATTTCCTCAAATCCATGCTGATAACCTCTCCCAGGGATCACCAAAATCAGCATGTTTGTGGATACTCATACACATCATTTAGTAGTTAATGCTCACAAATGTCAAAAATATACAATTTTTATCATTTTAATTTTAAGGAAGCAAAAAACAAACAATAAGATATATAAAAATTTATGCTGTTTATTTTCAGATTCTCTTAACACACCAGACATCTAAGAACCAATATTGGAAACTCTATTTATTCAAGCAACATTTAACTCCTTTTAAAATTTACCTCTAAAATATAAGAAAAGTTTATCTTTCCTTCCCATTCTTTTTTGGTGGAGGAAAAGATTTGAAACAAAGTCTCACTATGTATCTGGGGTTGGTCTTGAACTTGTGGCCCTGCGTTGGCCTCATGAATGCACATGTACCACCATGTTCAGCTTCCTTTCTCTCTAGTTTTATAGCTAATAAATAGTGTGGCTCTCTTAAAAAAAAAATCAGCATACCTATGGTGTGGTGTTAGCGTTACTACTGAGAATGCTTTGTAAAACAATCCTCTCCATGATGAACATCCTACTAGCTACTATTAATACAGACACTCTCATAGCATGAGATAAATAATAGTAAGCTATGCTAGAGACAGCTTACCTGTTAGCCAGTCTTTATTTCTTTATGTGCATTGATGTTTTTTGCCAGGGGTGTCAGGAACTGGAGTTAGAAACAGTTGTGAGCTGCCATGTGGGTGCTGAGAACTGAACCCAGGTCCTCTGGAAGAGCAATCGGTGCTCTTAGCCGCTGAGCCATCTCTCTTAAGGGCACAAAGCCTTTATACTTCGGTTGTCTTGTTCTCTTTTCTCTTTGTCACAGAGTCAGGGGGCCAGTCTGACTCAGGGAAGGGGGCTTTGGAGGACATTTTGAGACAAATATGCCTGGGTCTGAAGTTGGAAGGCCAAATCCTATCTCCAGAGCCAGCATCTCAGTAAGCTTAAGCAACACATGACACTTTACTAAACAATACAATGTGTGCGTACGTATAATGTATATGGATAAATAGTGACTATATAAAGAGGGGTAGGGAGAGAGAGAGAAGACATTAACTAACTGCTGTATGTTGGATAGAAGACTTGCTGTTTGTTGTTGAGTCCAGGGTTGACAGGTTAGACCCAAAGTACCCGCCCTCTTTTTAACCTGTAATTTGATTAGATAGATGAGTCTCATCAGAAAGACCTGTGGGACTGAGAAGAAACAAAATCCTTTTAGAATACTATAAAATTTCCTTTTAGAATACTATAAAAGACAACACTTGATTTGTGTCTTGAAAAACCAAAAAAAAAAAAAACCACTTGATTTGAAAGCATTACCCCTGCTTTCTTTTTGTTTTGTTTTGTTTTTTTTGGGGGGGGGTTGTTTTATTTTTGGTTTTTCGAGACAGGGTTTCTCTGTGGTTTTGGAGCCTGTCCTGGAACTAGCTCTATAGACCAGGCTGGCCTCGAACTCCCAGAGATCCGCCTGCCTCTGCCTCCCGAGTGCTGGGATTAAAGGCGTGCACCACCACCACCTGGCTCTACCCCTGATTTCTTTATGCTTCATAAGGTCCAGGGTATGTGGTGTCTAGACTCACGATCAAACAAGATCAAACTAACAGAGAGACCTTTACCAATGTCTAACTTGAGACCCTCGCTGCTTAGACTCGAGATGACCAACTGCATGGAAGCCAGTGTGCACAATCAGTCTGAGTGTGCCTGAACATGGGCAGACCACCTGAAAATCTAAAAAGTTCCTACTCTCCTGGAATAAGATCAAGTTGTAGAGGAGATTCACTTTCTCCCTGGCAAGGGGCCTTCTGCTAAGAGTGAGATGTGACCTTTGCTTTCCTTAAATCTGTTCTCTTTGGGTTCCGCTAAAGAGGAGAGTCTGAACATAGGTGGGTCTGAACTCTCCTACCAACTCCTGCAAAGGCAACATCCCAGAGGATACTGGGGTCAGCCCTCCTGGGGGAAGGATAGTGCTCTTTCGTCTTTGTGTCTGAGGATCTACTTTTGCTGAGCTCTTGAGAAGGCAGCCCAATGGTAACTTTAGAGGCATGCTGGGGCCACTTTGTCCAATCTGCGACAAGATGGATGAGCAAGGACAGAAATCTTGGGTCTGGCTTGCTCTTTCCCTATTGGCACTCCCCAGCCTCTTTGGAGGGCGGGAGGAAGCAGGGGGTGCTTTTCAGTCTGACTTGGGGACAGGCCAGGTGAGCAGTATGATTTCAGCACTTAACTCCTGCCCAGGGCCCAGCCATCTCCCTTTTCCTCATCCAGTGTCTGTTTTCCAGGTCTTTCCTGCCGCAGGGGCTCGGGCCCTGGTCCCTACAGTCTTTTGCTTATATTCCCAATACTTCTGGGATTGCCATTACTTTAAACAAAAGATCTACCATTTGATCCTTTGGAGAAAGGATGCAGGCAAACAGATGCTAATTAGTTGGAACTTTGCCTTCACCTATCCAGGAAAGGATTTTAAACAGCTCTCTGCTGGCATTAGAAGGATCTAGTTGGGGGGAAAATGGCCAAGGTTAGCGATGATGGCACTCACCTTTAATCCCAGCACTTGGGAGGCAGAGGCAGGTGGATCTCTGAGTTTGAGGCCAGCCTGGTCTACAGAGTGAGTTCCAGGACAGCCAGAGCTACATGGAGAAATACTGTCTTGAAAAACAAAAACCAAGAGGAAAAAAAACCCAAACAAACTAAACTCAAACAACCCCCCCCCCAAAAAAACAAACAAACAAAAACTGGCCAAGGTCCCCAGGACTTGTTATAATAATATAACATATTATTATGTTGATAATGCTTTACAAGCAGCGATGCTCCCTAGGCCACGTGGTCTATGAACGAAGCTGGTGAAGAGGGTAAAAGAGAAAAAGAAGCTTGAGACACAAAGAGGATTCACAAAAAGCCAATTCCTACAGGACCTAGAAAGGGGAAGTTTGAGGCTCTGGTCAAACAAGCGACCCATGGTGCACGTTTTATTTCTTTTTTTATTTACTTTTTTGGGTTTTATTTTCAATATTTATTTATTCATCATGTATACAATATTCTGTCTATGTGTATGCCTGCAGGCCAGAATAGGGCACCAGACCCCATTACAGATGTTGTGAGCCACCATGTGGTTGCTGGGAATTGAACTCAGGACCTTTGGAAGAGCAGGCAATGCTCTTAACCTCTGAGCCATCTCTCTATCCCCTTACTTTTTGGTTTTTGGTTTTTCAAGACAGGGTTTCTCTGTGTAACAGTCCTAGCTGTCCTGGAACTAGCTCTTACAGACCAGGCTGGTCTCAAACTCACAGAGATCCTCCTGTCTCTGCTTCCCGAGTTCTGGGATTAGATTTTTTTTTTTTTTGGTTTTTCGAGACAGGGTTTCTCGGTGGCTTTGGAGCCTGTCCTGGAACTAGCTCTGTAGATCAGGCTGGTCTCGAACTCACTGAGATCTGCCTGCCTCTGCCTCCCAAGTGCTGGGATTAAAGGCGTGCACCACCATCGCCCAGCTGGGATTGGATTTTTATCAATGAAGTTTAACATCTAATTTGGGCTGTACTCGCAAGTAACGGGACTACAGGAAGACCAGGCCTAGGCACACCCTTGGCCCCAGGATTTGGTAAGCATGGGTACCTGAGGACTACATTTGGGGGAGGTGTGTCCCTCCCCTTGCGGCCCAGAAATTGTGGGGACAGATCCCCTCCCTAGCCCCCTTCCTTCCCCACTCCCCCCGGACTTTTCCAGCCATTTTGGAGCAGGTGATAGGAGTGCCCCTGGAGCAGTGCCGTGCCCCTTAGCTTAGGTGTGGTGGGATAAACCCTGTCCCAGGTGCACAGAAATTGAGGCCTCAGAGCAATATCCTTTTAGCTGTTGTAGTCAAAGCCTTTAGCTCCCCAGAGACTAGCCCCACCCCCATTCTTCCTGGTTCTCAAAGAAAGTAAAGAGGGCCAACTGGGGGATTTGGCAATGCTAATCATGGCTGGGCTTCTACCTGCTACCCTCAACCCACAGTTTTGAAGGGGTCTCCAGCTCATCGGTTGATCACAACTGTTCCCGAGTCCTTCTTAACTTGAAATCAGTGTGGAGTCTTCTCGGATCTCCCTCTGAAGGGTCAGAGAATAAGAATATAAAAATATAGATTCCAAAAATAAAAATGTAGAAATAAAAAATATAAAGTTATAAGTCTAGGAGAATGAGAACAGACTGTCAGCAGCTTTCTCAGCAGCTTCAGGATTAACTATTAACAGTGGGTTATTTCGCTTCACAACTCATAGCTCTATTTACAAGGCCAAAGCATCTCTCTGCAAACTGAGGGCTAGCCTACGATGTGAGCTGAGTCAACTTTTAGGAAATAGATACATGACCTCTGGGTTGTGCATTATCCCTGCTATGTGAAACTGGCAGCATCAAAGGGGAGAGCACGGGGCTTCAGTAAACGCTACCTGGAAGTACCAAAGAGGACAATAGATTAAGTCCAAACACTAGTTTAACTGAGAAACTCTGTTAATGGAGATTGTAAAGCAAGGCAATCTGTATCTGAGTTTTACCTTGAGATTGTAAAAATTCCTTTGTTTAGACCTAATGCTTGGTGCCCCTACTATAAAAGGTGGGTTCAGTAACTGGTCTTTGGCCACAAGTCTAACAAAATCCGTCTCTGGCTGTGGTCTCAGCTAGCTGATAAGCTTTTTGTGCACCATGGAGATTTTTTTTTCCTGGATTCTGGTTTCTGGGATAAAGTTTGCTTCTGGTTTATTAGACTTTGGCGGTCTGTCCCCATCTTTGCGCAACCCCCCTGGACCCAACACCCTGAGACATCTGAGAACTGTGGCCAGAATCCTGATGTTAGCTGGGCTTGCTCCAATGGGACAGGAAGAGAACTGACTGTCCAGGAAAGGCGGCAGACTGAAAAGCAGAGAGAAAGAAACCATTTTCAAATGCTTTATTGAGGCAGGCTGACTGCTAAGAAGGGAAACCCAGAGAGAGGTGGGAATCTCCAGGGAGTGAGGTCCTCTAGATTTGGCATTTTAGAAGATTCCTGGGTCCTCCCATTTTTCTTAACTTCTCACTCAGATGGCTGCCCCTGAGTGGGCCTTTTCCTCTTGGCCACCTCCAAGAAAGGAGGTAGTTCTTTCTCTCAGGAGGCCTGGCCCTGCTTCCTCTATCTGCCTATATCCATCCAATTTTCCCTCACCCACAGTTGCATGGCGAAAGAAGAGAATTGACTCCCTCAAGTTGCCCTTTGACCTCCACATGCACCACACTGTGGCATTTTTATGTGCACACAAACACATACACACAATAAATAAATGTAGAAATAATTAAATCACTGCAAGAAAACTTAAAAGAGAAAGTGCTGTGTCATTGCTTGAACAATGATATTTGAAATGCAGGTAACAAAGACAAAAATAGACAAGTGGGATTGCATCAAACTGAAAAGAATCTTCACAGCCAAAGGAGAAAATAACCTTTATAAAATAAAACAACTGACAGAAATGGTAGGAAACATTGCAAGCACTCAAACATTTCTGGATAAAATGGCTGGTTAAAAGCTACGTCCAGCCGGGGCAGTGGTGGGAATCTCCAGGGAGTGGGGTCCTCTAGGTTTGGCATTTTTGGCACAGCTTTAATCCTAGCACTCTGAGCTCAAGGCCAGCCTGGTCTACTAGAGCTAGTTCCAGGACAGGCTCCAAAACCACAGAGAAACCCTGTCTCGAGAAGAAAAAAAAAAAGAGCTATATCCGTGTGACTAGCTGATGGAAATTGGAGGAACAATGGTAGTAGGAAGATTTTACCATTTCACAAGCTACGCCTCTCTATCCCAAGTTCCACTTGCTTATTGCCCAGCGAACTGTCCCCTGGAGCTAGACTGGCAGCTACTACAGCCAGCTTTAAGGACCTTCTCCAGTAAATGTACAAAAGCTGGGTCAACAGGGATCACGTAGAAGGGGACCCCAGGGTCCATCATCCCGGGGACTGTCCTTGGCACCCCAGATGGCAGGAATGATGCGCAAGCTCCAAATGGTGCTCCAAATGGTGCGGCTGCCTGGCCTGATTCCCGCAAAGGTGGCTGTGCTGAAGATACTCCCGGATGCCCCCCATCTTCGAGAAAAAAGCACGCTCTCTCCATGAGTGAACCTCACACAGATGGGGCTCTAGGAATCACCAAGGGGAGAGTTGGATGGATGAAAACATCAACATGGAATCTATTCTGGAGCGGGGCACAGAGGGCGGAGAGTAACTCTGGCTCTCCCAGAGGCGAGGCAAAACTCCAGTATGGAGGCCAGCTGCTTTCACTATCTTCATTAAGCCTTCCTTCCCTCCCACGGCTGTTCCTTATTTATGTAATACCCAACGTCACCTCAGCAGATCAGCCCAGTCTCACGGCCTGTGCCTTATATTGTTCTCTTTCTTTTTCTTTTGCTCTCTCTAAGAATACAGGCTACCCTGATTTACAGTCTCTGTGGCTCGGCCTCCTCAGAGAAGATACTGTTCTATGTTATTCTTCTCTTAGAAACTTACCTCTGTGTGTAGATGATATGTATACACGTATGTTCTTCTCCTGGAGATTTCCAGAGTCCTACCTATGTGGCATTCACTCGTGGAGATAGCGTGTTTTGTCTTGTTTTGTTTGCTGGGATGTGGGAATAGTGGAGAGGACAGATTGAGCATCAGTGCCACCATCTGCCTTGTTTGAGACAGGGTCTCTTTGCTGTTACTGTTGTCCACAGCTGTGCACACCAGGAACGTGGACTCACAAGCTTCTGGGGAGTCCCCTGTCCCTGCCACGCATCTCCTCTCTTCTAGATGGTATGTGTGTCCTATAGATTTGAACCCAGGTCCTCATATTTGCACAGCAAGCACTTTACCCAGCAAGCTGACTCTCCAGCCCTCCAGTCTCCATCACCCTCCCATATTTCCTTTCTCCTTGCTTTACTTCCTAGCTAGCAGCCCAACACCTACCAATCTCTAGTTCTGCCATGGGTTCTTTTCTGTTTCTGCCCACTCACAACAATGATATATTAGTACACATGATTAGTAGTGTCCTTTAACTCACTAAATCAATGGGTGCTAAGGAGGAAGGAGTATTTTGTTATCAACTGCTACACTAATATCATAGAGAATTTACTGCCGGATGGTGAATGTTGTTGAAGACAATACTTATCTCTCAGGGAGAGGACAGGTATAGAGTGTGGTGACCTGAACACCAATATTCCAGAAGAAAATGTAACGTCAGTCCTAATAAAACCTGTCTCTCCTGAAAAACCAGATATACCTCACTAAAAGAAGAAATACACCTGAATTAAAATACCAATAAATTAACCAATGCTATAAACTCAGAAGGCCAAGTCTCAGTGCAAAAAAATTAATATGAAAAACCAAGGCAACATATCTCCTCCAAAAACTAATTATTGAGACGCGGCGGAGACATCAGCTCACAGATGCAGCAGATGCGGGATAGTCCAAGCAAGAAACAGTGAAGCCCACACTGAGAGCAGATCGCCCCACTACAATTAAATCAAATAGGTTTTTTGGGGCCTGGCCTACAGAGTGGCAGGCCTTTTGTTGGCGAGGTCCCTGGCGAACAGGGAGCCTGGTCCTGTTCCTGAAGACCCTTCTGAGTGGTGAGAGGGATCTTGGTCCGGGGCGGGATCCAGGAAACTGAGCGAGGGCATTGTGTAAGCGGGGGCCCCTGGCCAGCAGGGAAACCTGTTCCTGTTTTAAAAGACCCATTAGATAGCATCGATAGGAGGAGATGGGCAGGCACCAAGGCAAGAATTCACCCAACAATCTGAAAAACAACATGAAAACACCAGAACCCAATGATCTTACAACAGAAGGACTTGAACACCCTAACACAGAAGAAGAGCAAAAACTAATTATTAAATCCCAATGAACAATTATAAATATGTTCAAATGATTCAAAGGAATGAATGAACTCCAAGAGAACACAAATATCTGAATAAAATAAGAGAATCAATACAGAAAATGAGAACTCAATAAAGAGAAAGAAATACTGAAGAAAAACCAAACTGAAAGAAAAATTTATTGTCAAATAAAAAGTTAAGTGGAAAGCCTCATAAATAGAATGGATTATCAGACCACAGAATATCAGAACTTGAAGAAAAGACAGAGGGATTTGATCATTCAATAAAAGAAAATGATAAATTTTAAAAAAATGAAAAAAACTGATATTTCTCAAAAGAGAACATAAAAATGGCCAGTGAACATTGACCAGAGACAGTCAGAGCTCAGAAGGGCATCCAGCTACTCTGTGCCTTGTTGGGGAAAAATATCTAAATATGACCAAAGGAGCCAGGCGATGGTGGCGCACGCTTATAATCCCAGCACTCGGGAGGCAGAGGCAGGCAGATTTCTGTAAATTCGAGGCCAGCCTGGTCTACAAGAGCTAGTTCCAGGACAGGCTTCAAAGCTACAGAGAAACCCTGTCTCAAAAAAAAAAAACAAAAACAAAAACAGCCGGGCGGTGGTGGTGCACACCTTTAATCCCAGTACTCGGGAGGCAGAGGCAGGTGGATCTCTGTGAGTTCGAGACCAGCCTGGTCTACAGAGCTAGTTCCAGGACAGGCTCCAAAGCCACAGAGAAACCCTGTTTCGAAAAACCAAAAAAAAAAAAAAAAAAAAAACAAAAAACAAAAAATATGACCAAAGGACACTTACTTCAAATACAGTAGAAAGCTAGTGTAATCATAAGAGCATGAGACTGGCATTAAAATACATAAACCAACGAGACAGAAGAGAGAAGTCAAAAATAAACCCATGCCAAGAAGACACAATGGGAAATGGAAATTAGACTAAGTGAAGAGGCCAAGTTTTCTATGCAAACTTTCCAAGAGAAACAAGAAACACCAAGATGCTCCAGCCAGCTTCTCCCAGCTTCTGTGTGATCAAAGAAGTAGAAGATCCTGTTCTTTGAGGAGAAAGGAAAAATGTGAAGGCATGGCAAAATCAGACAAGGTTCATTGTGAAAGAAAATAAAAAAAGTACAAGGATCCCAATGCACCCAAGAGGCCTTTGTGAGATGAAACATCAACTCGCCACGACTTGGACTCACTTGGTGAAACACTCTCTGTTGCCTTTATTGAGTTGTCCTGTGGACCCGTCTACGGGAGGGAATGTCTTGGTTGTTAATTGATGTAGAAAGACCCACCCTGAATGTGGGTGGCTCCAGTTCATGAGCTGGACCTGGACCCCTGCAGAAGAAGAAAGCCAGCTGAGCATAATCAGCAGGCTGGCAGGCAAGCAAAGCCGTAGTCGTTTTCTCTCTGCTCTTGGCTATCGATGTCATGTGGCTAGCTGTTTGAATTCCCGACTTGACTTCCCTGAAATGAGGGATAGTGACCTGGAATTTTGAGCCATATCAACCTATTCTTCCCCCGGTGTCATTTGTTTGTTTTTGGAAGGCTATTAGTCATAGTAACAGAAATGAGTCTAGAACAGGCCTTCTTTAGCTTCTTTTACTGTTCTGAACATTACCCCAAATCAAAGGAGAGCTCCCCAATTCTTCTTTGGTGCTATTGTTCTCCCAGGTTCTTCTTTGGTGCTATTATGAAGAGACCTGGAAAGACATGTAAGAATGCCCCTGCACGTGGCTGGGGAGATGACTCAGTGGTTGAAAGCACTGACTGTTCTTCCAGAGGACCCGGGTTCAATTCCCAGCACCACATGGCAGCTTGCAACTGTGTGTAATTCCAGTTCCAGGGTATCTAACATCCTTACACAGACATACATGCAGGCACAACACCAATGCACATAAAATAAATAAATAAAGTTTTTTTTTTTTTTTAAAAAGAAACCTACTGCACACGGCAAGAGCCTTACTAAGAGAAGGCTACCAAGCTGAAGGAAAACCCCAGAAAGGATACTGTTGTCTACTACTAAAAAGCCAGGTGGAGGTGGCACATGCCTTTAATCCCAACACTAGGGAGGCAGAGGCAGGAGGACCTCTGTGAGTTCGAGGCCAGCCTGGTCTACAGAGCGAGTTCCAGGACTGGCTTCATAGCTACTGAGAAACACTGTCTTGAAAAACCAAAAAAGAAAAAAGAAAGAAAATCTGAAGCATCAAGGTTAAGGAGAGTAAGGACAAGCAAAGGAGAGGAGGATAACACAGAAGCTAAGAAGAAGTAGAAAAAGGATGCTGATGCTGAATAAATTGGTTCTAGTGCAATTTTTTCTTGTTTTTACAGCATTTACTATCTCATAGTCACTCATTTTAAAGAGAATAACTTGAAATGTATTGTAAGACTCAATTTTCCTTGAACAGTATCCCTATTTCTTTAGTTAATTAACACGCTATCGAAAATTTCTATGGATTTCCTGTTCTTGGCTTGGTACAATATGGAAGAGGGATTCAACTGACATGAAAAGTTAGAGCAAGCTGTTCATGCACAGCACTGACTAGTTACGTACGGACAGGGTGTCGGTTCCTTCAACCTCAGCTGCCACTGCTAACTGAAGAGCACTCTGAAACTGCAAAAAATCAATTGTTTTCTTGGCATTCTGAATACTTCTAAGAAAATATAATTTTTATTAACATTGCTTTATTTTAAGTAGCCAACATAGCTGGGAAAGTTATCACCATTACCAATCATCAGGGAAATGTAAATTAAAGTCCCAATCAGTTACCACTCTTATGCTTGTTAGAACGGTTATTATCCAAAACACTAGACACATCTCAGTGAGTATATGATGAAAAGGGAACCCTTGCACACTGTTGGTGAGAATGTGAGCTAGTTGAGTCACTACAGAATAGAGCATAGAAGTTTCTCAAAGTTAAAGACAGAATTGCCATATGATCCAATTAGCCCATAACTGGATATTGTAGCATTACTCTCAACAACTAACAAATAGAATCAACCTAAATGTTCAACAGACGAATGGAGCGAGGAGAAAGTGGTGCATATACACATATATGTTAAAGGTTAAGAAAGAATGAAATCCTACTATCAATGGCATCACATAGGAGTCTAGGGGACAGTATGCTAAGTGAGATAAGGCAGGCACAGAAAAGCAAGAACTATACAGTTTCACACAGATATAATGCCTAAAAATGTTGAGCTCATAGAAGAGGAGAATTGAATAGAGGTTACTAGAGATTAGAGAGAGCAGAGAGAAAGGCACGTGGGAAGAAGTTCTCAGAGAATACATAGATGGGGGGCTGGACAGATGGCTCAGTGGTTAAGAGCACTGCCTACTCTTCCAAAGGTCCTGAGTTCAATTCCCAGCAACCACATGGTGGCTCACAACCATCTGTAATGAGATCTGTGCTCTCTTCTGGCCTGCAGGCAGAGTACTGAGAATACTGTATACATAATAAATAAATCTTTAAAAAAAGAATATATAGATGGAAGCAATCAATTCAAAATACGCATTGAAGAGCAGGGTGGCTGTAGTTAACGGGGTCACAATGCAGTTTTACATGTAGTGCGGGAGGCATAGCTTCTCTGTGTATCCCAAAGTGGCCTTGAGCTCACACTCATCCTATCTTATTTCTCAGTGTTGAGATTAGAAGCACGTGCCACCAGCTGTCACTAATACGCTGTATGCTTGAAAAAGCAGCGAGTGGGGCTTGTAATGTTAAATGAGTTAGTGCATTTGTTAATTAGCTCAAGTTAGTCATTCCACAATGTAAATATGTACCTGGGAACATCGAGTTGCATGATAAATACATGCAATGTTTTCTTTTCAATTAAAACAGTGTTCATCATGATTTTTGACAATGCAGTGCTATTCAGTCTTTAGGAAGACAATTTCACCATTTGCAACAGCACGGGTAGACTTAGAGGGCATTGTACTTAATGAGATAAACAAGGAGCAGAAAGACAAATGATGCACGATCGCACTTACAAGTGGAACCTAGAAAAGTAAAGGGTAGGATGGTGGCTGCCAAGAAGTGGAAAATAAGGACAGGATAGGGGAAGATGTCAGTCAAAGCATAAAAAGGGTTGTTTTAAGTTCTATTAGGAAGAGAAGGGGTTTGAGATTTATTGAACGACATGGTGATCACAGTTAATAAATGTTGTATATTTAAAAACAGCTGGGATATATATTTCTCTGCTCCCGTACCCACCCTTCCTTTATTCCAACCATCCCATTCCCCCAAGCTCCCCCAATCCTCCCCTTCTCACGTTTCTCACCCCAATTCCCCTTAGCCCCATGCCACCTCACCCCCAAATTCCCAGTTTTTGCCCGGCAATCTTGTCTACTTCCCATATCCAGGCGGATGACTATATGCTTTTCTTTGGGTTCACCTTTTTATTTAGCTTCTCTAGGATCACAAATTATATGCTCAATGTCCTTTATTTATGGCTAGAAACCAATTATGAGTGAGTACATCCCATGTTCATCTTTTTGGGTCTGGGATACCTCACTCAGGATAGTGTTTTCTATTTCCATCCATTTGCATGAAAAATAAATAAATAAAAACAGCTGGGAGGATAGGTCTGAAATGCTCTTGTAACCGCACGCAGTTTGCTTTGCTACCACTTGAAGAAAATGAATAGGGAAGCAGAGCAGAAAGAGAGAGATTTCCTAGCAGTAGTCCAGCATGTGGGGAGATGCCAGGCTCTTGCCTTCTGACTACCATCTTATCCCTTGCCTCAAGGGAAAGTCTTTGATAGGATTTTTATTGAGGGAGGGTCTCTCCACATAACCCAGGATGGCCTCAGACTCCCTCGCCTTCTGTCTCACCCTCCGGACTGTTGAGGTTTCAGGAGTGAGCCACAACACCCAGCTTCTAATATGGTCTTCGAGGAAGGGATGCCCGTCCCAGACAGGTATGCGTCTCAGTTGTCCAGCGTTTCAAAATGTGGTCTCTCATGGAACGGGGGCTGTGGAAGTTGTACATCATCATTACAGGTTCAGAAAAGCTCCAGTCCAGTGGATCTAAAACATCTGTCTGTGATCAAAGTTGCAGTGTTGAATGCAGCTGTTGTGATCAATGTCTCTGTCAAGAACTCTGGCAGTTGAGACCTTCTCCAGTATAACTTGTGAACAATGAAATTGTGTATTTTGCTGAAGCTATACCTTTAATTTTTCAACATGTATTTTTGCGTGTGTGTGCGAGGGATGCTGGTGACCTCCACATGCATGCTGTACGTGTGTGCCTTTGCACGAGTGTGAGTGTCAGAGGACAGCCTGGGGGAACCAGTTCTCTCCTTCTACCATGTGAGTCCCAGGGATCAAATCGGCTGTTAGGGCTTGGCAGGAAGTGGTTTTACCCATTGAGCCATGTCACAGTCATGAGCCTAAGATTACTTTTAGAAACTGACAAATAATAAAATGTCCATAGCAATAATACAATGCTTTAATATATGTCTGCTTTATGGAATAACTAGATGGAGTACTTAGCATATGCTTTACCTGGGCTGGAGGCATATCTCAGTGGCGGTAAAGCACTTTCTTTACATAGTCAGGGCTCTGAGTCTGATCACAGCACTGTAAGAAAGGAAACAGTAACCACACAACAAGAGCCCCCTGAAAGAAAGTCTATATGCATTAGTTAACATATATAGCTTTTATAGCGAAAAAGCTTTAAAAATATAGTCGTTTAGTAATCTCCAAGTAGGCTGGTAGTGGTGGATCTCTGTGAGTTCAAAGCCAGCCTGGTCTATAGAGTGAGTTCCAGGATAGCCAGGGCTACACAGGGAAACCTAGTTTCCAAACAAAACCAAAAACCCTCAGCTCTGTGCAGTTGTGGCAGTAATTCACTCCACAAGTAGTCTTATTTTTTTTTTTTTTTTTTGGCTTTTTGAGACAGGGTTTCTCTATGGTTTTGGAGCCTGTCCTGGAACTAGCTCTTGTAGACCAGGCTAGTCTCGAACTCACAGAGATCCGCCTGCCTCTGCCTCCCAAGTGCTGGGATTAAAGGCGTGCGCCACCACCGCCCGGCTTCTTCTTTTTTTTTTTTTTATTGGGTTTTCAAGACAGGGTTTCTCTCTGTAGCTTTGGAGCCTGCCCTGGAACTAGCTCTTGTTGACCAGGCTGGCCTCGAACTCACAGAGATCCATCTGTCTTTGCCTCCCAAGCGCTGGGATTAAAGGTGTGCACCACTGCCACCCTGCAGTATTCTTATTTTTCTATGCTTTCCATCCATCCACTTGTCTCATAATGGTTTTGCCTTGACTTGTATATGGCCCAGTTAGGGATTAGGACTCAGTTTCCTACAAGGCGTTCTTTAGTACATTCTGCAGTCACACTGCATAGACAACTCTCGCTCCTACATCTTTTCCTCTTTCTCTCATCCTTCCTCCACTCTCTTTTTAATCTTTTCATTATAGTCTTCTGTGGTGGTTTGAAGAGACTGGCCCCAGAGGTTTTATATATTTGAATACTTGGTCATCAGGGAGTGGCGCTACTTGAGTAAGTGTGTTCTCGTTAGAGGAAGTGTGTCACTGTGGATGGGCTTTGACGTTTCCAAAGCCCAAGCGAGGCCCAGTATCTTACCTTCTTACTGCTGCCTGCCAATCCAGATGTAGAATTCTCAACACACCTCCATGCTACCCACCATGAAGACAAAGCACTAATCCTCCCAAACTGTAAGGCAGCCCTAAGTAAATGCTTCTTCGTAAGAGTTGCCATGGTCACAGTGTCTCTTCACAGCAGTAGAACACTGACTAAGACGCCTTCTATAGTTTTAACACTATCTAAAATCTGTGGGCCCTAACAGTACTCGAACTTTCCATTCCATTTTTTTCTTTGCAAAATGGATGTAATATTTAACCCTTATTCTTACCATTTTTCTTCCCCATCCCCTCCTAATATTATTAACAAAAACTTAACCTTGGTTGTTTATCCTTCAAGTTACTGAAATCAAAAAGGAGCCACTGCTATTGATTGGTTAGTATGACAGCTGCATAGAAGGGTAACACCAAGGAGCTGTTGCTCTCTCTTAGAATGATGGAAAGTTTATAGCGGGCATCTTGAACTCCTATTTTGAGGAACTGTTTTTAAATATTTTATATATATATATATGTGTGTGTGTATATATGTATATATATACATATACATAATGATACATAATATATATAGTTGTCATTAAGAGGAGGACAACATCACTGAGGTGAAATCTTCTGGGAAGTGTTTCCTCAAGGTCCGCACACAGAAACTGTGCTCCAGAAGTGGCCAAGGTTGTACCTCCTATTTTCAGCTGTAACCTAGTGACCGAAGAGTTACCCAGATGGTACTGGTTTTGAAGAGGCCGTGGAGAGTAGCTGAAGTTTATGCCACACATGCGGCACAGCTGGAGCCCCTGAAGAGAGCCCAGGAGAGGAAATCGATGAAAGGGCAGCCTACTCGCAACAAAAGAGATGTCTGTATTGTAGGATGGCCACCAAGGACAGCGGTACACATTGAGTGGAGCCAGACTGATCCTGGAAGACAAGTGGTGTGTGATGCCGAGGGCAGAGCCGGGGAAGTGGCCCTTTGGAGGGTTGTAATTTAGAAAAAGCAGAGCGAGAGGGAAAGATGCCAAGTGACAGGTGGAGGGTTTTTTTTAAATTGGGGGAAAGTGAATGGGAAAAGGGGGGAGGTAAGAGAGGAGACTGAGCCTCTCAGGACAGGAGTAGCTAGAGAGAAGAGAGAGAAGCAGAGAGAGGGAACATAACGAATAGCCCAGTGTGAATGTGCACAGGTGTGCTCTTAGTGACTATAGTTGAGGACGACTATCCCAAGGTCAGGCGAGTGCAGATGCCTTGATACTAACGTGGAGGAGCCCAGAAGGCTGTGAGTGGATCCCAGACATTCACATTGGGCTATTTACACAGCTGGAGTTTGGTTTTGCTCTGAATTCATTGTGACTATGCCCTAGTTTTTCCTTCTTGAAGTAAAAAGCATTTAATTTTATTTATTTTTGATTTTATAGGAACCCACAATTGAGAGACTTTGGATTTTAATAGGCACTGACTATTTTAAAGAGACTGAATTTTTAAGTGTTCGAATTTTTAAAAATTAGGGGGCTTTTTAAATTTCGGGTGTTAATATTATAATGTTGATAATAATGATAATAATGAGTGATCTTGGAGAAGAAAGGAAAGGTTCGGCTACACGATGATGTGTTTGTGCATCAAGTTGCCAAGGGGTCACCTGTGCTGGCTAGTTTTATGTCAACGTGATACCAGCAGAGCTATCTGAGTACAGATTCTCAACTGAGAAAATGCTTCCACAAAGCTGAGCAGTAGGCAAGCCTAGAGCACTTTTTCTTAATTGGTGATAGATGAGAAGGGCCTAGTCCATTGTGGGTGGTGCCATTCTTAGGCTGGTGGTCCTGGGTTCTATAAAAAAAAAATCGGCCGGGCGGTGGTGGCGCACGCCTTTAATCCCAGCACTTGGGAGGCAGAGGCAGGCGGATCTCTGTGAGTTTGAGGCAAGCCTGGTCTACAAGAGCTAGTTCCAGGACAGGCTCCAAAGCCACAGAAAAACCCTGTCTTGAAAAACAAACAAACAAACAAAAAAACAAGACCTGCCTGGTCTACAGAGCTAGTTCCAGGACAGGCTCCAAAGCCACAGAGAAACCCTGTCTCGAAAAACAAAAAACAAAACAAAACAAAACAAAAACAAAAACAAAAAAACAAACAACAACAAAAATCAAGCCATGAAGAACAAGTCAGTTACCAGCACTCCTCGAGGGCCTTTGCATCAGCTCCTGACTTCAGGTTCCTGCCCTGCTTGAGTTCCTGTCCTGACTTCCTTTGATGAACAGTGATGTGGAAGTATAAGCCAAATCAACCTTTTCCTCTCCAAGCTGCTTTGGTTATGGTGTTTCAGAACAGCAATAGTAACACTACCTAATAGAGGGGGATAACCCACTTAGTTCAATTAGTGCTGCCCAAATGTTCACGGTTGTGGGGCCATCCACTGGAGCGTGGGAAACACACCAGTGGCCACACCCGCAAAGAAGAATGATTCTCCCTCCCGCCAGCAGCTATTAGCTGCTAATGACTGAGGAACTATTTTCTGAACTACAAACTATTCTACCACATCCAAGTCCAATCTGAACACTGCAAATACTTTGACTGGAAGAATATAGCTGATAAAAAATAAACCCAGCAAAGGAATGGCAGCAGATGCATAAACCTCAGTAGGGTAGCATAAGGCACACACATTCCAAGACAACAGAACTCCCCCGAAAGTTCCTAATTCCACCGTAATGGCATCTAGTGAGAGTGAGTTACACGGAAGCCCTGACAGAGAATTCAAAAGGATAGGTATGTTTACTGAAAGCAAAGAAGAAAATATGCTCTTGCTTGAGAACATACACAGCTAGATGAAGGGGGCACTGCAGGATATCAAAGAACACAACACAAACTGAAGAATAAGATGTTCTGAAATTCTGGGAATGAAAAGCATGATGAGTCAAGAACAAAGCTCTGCCTTAGGTATCACCAGCAGAATGGATCAAGGAAAGGTCAGAATATTGAGCCTGAAGACAAGCTGGATGAACTAGAACAGAACAGTCTAATAAGCAAAAGATGAATCAATAAGGAGGGAACACACTGGAACTCCAAGATAACTGTCCCACTCTGCAAAGACCAAGTCTGCAGACAATAGGCATGGAAAAAGAAGAGCCTACTCTAAAGGCATAGAGAAATGTTTTCAAGAGAATCACGGCAGAGTCTATTTTTGTGCAGTGAATAACACAGAAACTCACAACTTGTCAATCTGCAGAGGATAAGTGCCATTGAAGTGCTCAGCCACAGTGGGACATCTACAGCAATCCCCACTAAGGTTCAGGGACCATCTCAAGAGAGGAGCAGGAAGATTGTAACAGCCAGTAGTTGAGGAATACAGGATCAAAACAGTCTCTTGTGGACATGATGGGCCATTGTACTCAGGAGCTCCCAGCAGCTGTTGTTACCTGCACAAGTCCTGTGCAGTAGCAAACCGGTTAACAGTCTAGCTGGGATGAGGGAGAGACTCGTGAGCCTCTATTCTTAAGGGAGAGCTATTGACAGTTGATGGCTTATGGCAGATGAAAAGGTAGTTTCCTTTAAGAGTGTGGTTCTTGATAGGTCAACTACACTTCAGTGGATGGCGTCATACCCAGGACTGTATGGGCAGAAGGAATTGGGCTTGATGAGCTATTATTATTACTGTTGTTGTTATTATTTCTTTTTTTTTAAATATTTATTTATTATGTATACAATATTCTGTCTGCATGTATGCCTGAAAGCCAGAAGAGGGCACCAGACCTCATTACAGATGGTTGTGAGCCACCATGTGGTTGCTGGGAATTGAACTCAGGACCTTTGGAAGAGCAGGCGATGCTCTTAACCTCTGAGCCATCTCTCCAGCCCCCTGTTGTTGTTATTATTATTTTGGTTTTCAAGAAAGGGTTTCTCTGTGTAACAGCTCTGACTGTCCTAGAACTCACTCTATAGACCAGACTGGCCTCGAAATCACAGAGATCCACCTGCCTCTGCCTCCTGAGTGTTGGGGTTAAAGGCATGCGCCACCATTGCCTGGCTGAGTTATTATTATTATTATTATTATTTTGGTTTTTCGAGACAGGGTTTCTCTGTGTAACAGCCCTAGCTGTCCTGGAACTAACTCTTGTAGATCTGCCTGTCTCTGCCTCCCGAGTGCTAGGATTAAAGGCGTGCGCCACCACCGCCCGGCTGAGTTAATATTTTTTAAAAGGAAGACATGAACTGGAGGGTATAAAGAGATAGGGTTTGGATCTGGGTGGAGTCAGGAGAAGTAGAGAGCGAATATAATCAAAATACATTACATATACACTATGGGATGCTATTGAGTTGTAAATAAAAATGAAATCATGAAGTTTGTAGGTAAATGGATAGAACTAGAAAAGATCGCATTGAGTGAGGTAACCCAGAATCAGAAACACAAATGTCATATGTTCCCCTTCATCTGAGATTCCCAGTTCTAAATCATCAGATGTGAATACACAGCTTGGAGTAACTGCAAAACCCAGGAAATCAAACTTAAATTAGAAGTAAATTGTAGGGGTTTAAGAAGCAATGGGGAAAGGGGATAGCAGGATACTAGTGGTCTATTCAGAGAAAAAAGAAAAATGGGGAGCTCTAGTTTGGGGGAGGGGATAGAGACAAAGAGAAGTGGAAAATAGCAGTAAGGATGCCTGAAAAAGTCATCAGGAATCACACTATTAACTATCAATCACTCCCCAAACCTTATAATACATGTAAATCTGTGTGGCTTAAATACAGTTTTCTCATATGGGCTCATATGCTCCCTCCAAGAGTCAAAGACTGTCTTGTCTAAAACTCCAACACCAGGCATGAGAAGCCCTCTTTTAAGCTGTTGGTCAGGGCTGTTCAAGAGTTTTCCAAAACATGAAGAGGATTCTGCAGCCTGCAGTGGAAACACTACAGGCTATTGCTATTGTTCTTGGTTGCCCCTGCAGAGGTGGAGATAAGTCCCTGTTGCTGAAGACACCGAACACTCCAGGCACTGGACCCTGTTGTATGACAAGACTTTTCTTGAGGAGATGTAACACCTCTTCTCACCCCAGTTAGGAGTCCATGACAGACCAAACTACAGATGCCACCAAAGTTCTTAGTTTTATTTGGGTTGCTTACAGGCATATGGGTGAGCGTCACTGCTCTAGAGCCACTGGGACCTGGGAGAATGGGGCTAATAAATGAGGTGGACTAAAGTCTCACGCAATAGCCCACTCTATTCAGAGCATCAGACAATTTACACTCTGAGGGTTAAGAAGAATCACGTGAGTAAAGTCCTCAAGGGTTCAAGCTTTACACAATCACAAAGACAAGCTGCATGTGGCAAAAAATGTTTCTCCATAGAAGCATACAGAAGGTAGTTTAGACATTTAATTGAATAACAACAGCAAGCAATAACGAGTAATCAGAAGTAAACTCACTCCTGTCTGCTACACCTGAGGGGAGCATGAAACCACATTGCAAGAACAATTCCGTGTTTGGGAGAAGTTGCAGTCACAAGACTCTCGTCTTGGAGTGTCCTCATGAGCATTCACGATTCTCCTCACGGGACTTCACTCCTGGACCATCTTCTGACAGGCGATAGGTTACTTACAGGATCAGAAATGACTCAAAGACAGCTGCATCACCAAAGTGCATCCCAACACAGGTGACAACTCACAAAAGCTGGGAACCTGGAGCAAGTACACTGCATAGCCTGAAGGCAGATCAACAGGAAGAGTGTTCCTTCTGCAAATCAGGCTTCTGCTTCTTCCGGGCAGCTGGTTTAGCCTCACAGTCTTTTTTTTTTTTTTTTTTTTTTTTTGGATTTTCAAGACAGGGCTTCTCTGTAGCTTTTGGTTCCTGTCCTGGAACTAGCTCTTGTAGACCAGGCTGGTCTCGAACTCACAGAGATCCACCTGTCTCTGCCTCCCGAGTGCTGGGATTAAAGGCGTGCGCCACCACCGCCCAGCTAGCCTCACAGTCTTTATCATTTACTCTGGAAAGAAGGGTCCTAGTGAATCTAGTCAGTTTTCAGGAACTTCTGAAGCTGTTTTAAGTTGTTGACTTTCTGATTTCAGGAACTTATCTGTAGGGTGGGATGTTCTAATCACCAGGAAAATGCCACACAACAGACCCTGAACTGAAACCCAACTGACCTGAAAGTGTCTCTCCACCACCACCATCCCGGGACTTACTTTTATGGTATCCAAATGGGACAAGCAAGCTTCCATGTGAGAGAAGCAGCCAATAGTCCTACCTAGATATGCGGCCAATGAACCACAACGACTAACACTGAACCATGACCTAAGGGTACAGTCAGGACACAACGCCTCGGCAGTAACCAACAGCTCTCTAGTTGAACGGAAAATCTGCTCATCAAAAGAGAAATCATGTCTGGGTCTTGAAACCTAGACAGATACCAGGGCTACTGAACTTACGTGTCTTGAAAGAGAACCTTTACTAAACCAGTACCACCCCTAACTACATTCGAACTATTTGTCCTTATACCCACAGGGAAGTGCAGTCCTCACCCCTCAGCAAGGAACCGTTTGTCTCTTTGCAGCATAGACTATCGTAGAAAACCCGCAGACAACTAAAATGCAGAGCTTTGGAGGTCAGTCCCAATGGATGTGGCTACAAAACAAATCCTGCACTTAAGGCTCAGGGAACGTAAAGGAAGGGAGTGTGGAAAGATTGTAAGAGCCAGAGGATCCTGGTTTGCTGCAAGCAAGTTTCGCCTAGGAATGTCCAAATCTGAACTCAAAGTTCTTCCAGCACGACCGCCTAAACATGAGTTAAATGAGAACAGCAATAGACATCCTAGCGTAGATTGGGGAAAGCCCATGAGGCCTCAACCCTACACAGAAACTACAGGCAGCTGAGGAATGCTGAGAGTAGGAGAAATAGTCTTCCCCAGGGAAGAGCACAGCAATCGGTTAGCCACTCACAAATGGTCAGCCCTGAAATCATACATACAAGGAGCTTTATACACACTGAGCAATCTATACTTAGGAATAGATGTATATGCATATATATGTGTGTGTATAGGTAATAGCAATAAAAAGTAGGGCAGGAATTTGAAAGAGAGCAACGAGTGGTATATGGGAGAGTTTGGCAGGAGGAAAGAGTAGGAATAAACGATATAATTATAATCTCAAAAAAGTACAAGAAATAATTTGTAAAAACATTGAATTCACAAACAATAATAATAATGTTATATTAACAAAAGAATCATAACAAAATTTCCCAGAGTTAGGAAAAGAGATGTCAATCTATATATAAGAGGTAATTAGGATGCCAAACAGACAAGCCTAGAAAAGAGCCACTTCTCATTATAGTTTAAGATGCTAAGTAGACAGAACAAAGATACTGAAAACAGCACAAGAGGAACACTCATCACATATAAAGGCAGGCACATCAGAACAACAGCCGATTACTTAGCTGAAAACCTTAAAAGCCAGAAGGCCTTGGGTTCTGAAAGACAACAACCGGCAATGAAAATTACTATTCCGAACAAAGCTATCTGTCCTTGTTATTGTTTAAATGGAAACTAAATTTGTAACTACTAAACCAGCTTTACAGGAAGAGGAAAACATTTACCCACAAGGCCACAGGAAAGGGCCCTTTGTGGTTCAATAGGAAATTTTAAATCCTTACATTTCTCTGAAGAATCATATTAGAATTTTGATTAGGACAACATCGGCTCACGGATTGCTTCTGGCAGAATGACGGTTTTCCCATGAGTTAATTCTGACGGTGAGCATACGCACGCTTTCCATTTTCTAGCATGGTTCTCCACTGCTGCAGGCTTTCATTGGAGAGCTCGCTCTTTCACTGTCTTGTTAGGTTTATTCCCAGGGCGAGTGTGTCTGTCTGTCTGTCTGTCTACTGTGAATGTCACTGTTCCTCAATTTCTTTTTCAGTCTGTTTGTCATTGGTATACAGAAAAGCCATGTATTTGTATATGACTTTTGAGTTGCACCACTTTGCAGGAATGGTTTATCAGATCTAGAAGTTTTCTAGCAGAATCTGTAGGGTCTCAGAGAATTATATCATCTGCAAATGAGAATGTTTTGACTTCCTCCTCTTCTATTTATATCCCTTTTTAATTTCTTCTCTTTCTAATTGCTCTAGCTACAACTTTAAACATGATATCAAATAGAATACTAGCTTGTTTAGTAGAGTTTAGAAGCATTCCTTCTTTTCACTTGTTCCTGATCTTGATGGAAATGCTTTGAGGTCTTCTCCATTTATCAAGATGTTGACTACTAATTTGTCATGTAAAGCCTTTAATGAGAAATGTTCCCTCTGTCTTTAGTGTTCTGGGGGTCTTAAGTTTTTTAAGATTCATTTAATTTATTTTATAGAGATAAACGTCTTGCCAGTGTGCCTGTATGTTTACCATACCCATGCTTAGAACCCACAGAGGTCAGAAGAGAGCACAAAAGCCCCTGACATTTTGTGAGATACCATATAGGTTCTGGAAAGTAAACCCAGGTTCTCTGCCAAAGCAACAGGTGCTTTTAACTACTGACCAAGCTCTCCAGTCTGTTTGGGATTTTTATCAAGAAGATCTGTTGGATTTTGTCAAAGGAATTTCCTCTGTTTATTAAGATAATCATGAGATTTCTCTTTCAGTCCAGTTATGTGATTAATTAATATATATATATATTTAAAGCCATTTTGCATTCAATTAATTATATATATAGATAAATAAATATACATTTAAAGCCATTTCTTTATGAGGCAAATTTGATCATGATGAATGATGCTTTTGATGTGTTCTTGAATTCAGCTTTCAAGTATTTTTTATTCGTTTGAAACAGGGTCTCACTGTATAGCTATGGCTGGTGTGGAAATCACTGTAGACCAGGCTGACCTCTATGCTCAAAGATCCACCTGCCTCTGCCTCCTGAAAGCTGGGATCAATGGCATTTGACACTATGACCAAAGCATTTGTTTTTGAGACAGGATCTCACTAAATTGTCTAGACTGGCTTTGAACTCTCGATCTCTCTGTCTCAGAATCCAGAGTAGCTGTGGTTACAGACATGTGTCCCTGCACCCGACGTATTCTAGCTTCTTGGAAATCTTACAGGTTTGAGTTTGAATTCCACCTCTAACAGCCATATATCCGTGAACTTCAGTTCTTACCTCTATAACATACACAATGTCTCAGGCAACATATAGTCTTAGGTGGGACAATAGCTTCCGCCTAATAGAAGTTTGGGGAAGATTTTCATAGATATTGCATATAAAGCATCCAGCACCAGGCTTGTCAGACAGCAGGTGTCAAAAATAGGAGCGATCATTTCTTAATAGGGGCAAGTGGGAAATAAGATTGGAAAGATTTGAATCAGGTTTTCATAGGACCTGGAATGCCAGTCTTATTCTTGTGACACTGAGGAACCTTGGCAGGCTTGTCAGCAGGAGAGTAAATTAATCCTAAAAAAAATTGTGGCATGGTTCCCTTAGTCTGGTCTGGGAAAGGAACTAGAAGCCTTTGGCCCAGCAGCTCTTGGGTTAAAATCTTTGCCTGCATCTGAGTTATTTGTAACCCGTTGCCATGGCAACAAGTTTGGCAAGCGAGCCAGTGCTGCAAGCTCCTGACAGTGGGGCGGGGAGGGCAGTGGGAGAAGACAGAAGATTTGGAAAGGGGTTCATCTGTGACCAGTGTCTCACTTTCCTCTGATTTGCTCAAAGCTTTTCAGCTGCAGAAGAGGGTGAGCTTCCTCTAGGGAGAATTATTGGATGTTAGGGCCTTTCCTCCCCAATCTCCTGATATTTCAGAAGTGAAAATAGACCAAAAGAAGTCCAGCAGCTGGCTCAAGGCCACAAAGCAAGTCAGGGACAGAGAGAGTAGTAGCCCCCACCCCCTTTTTAAAAGCACTCCATATCATGGAACTGAAGCACCTGGAGTAAGCCCTTGAGAACAATTCATCCACTATCCCCCCACAACACAACACACACACACACACACACACACACACACACACACACACACCACACACACACCTGTCTCTTTGTTGTTCTTTGTCAAATAGGAAACTAGGACCCAGAGTGGTTTACATCTGACTGGACAACACACAGCACTTCTGAGATTGAGACTGGTGATCTCTTAGACCTCTATGCTGACTGCCAACATAGAGCCTCCCATGGTAATATTGGTTCATCGGCTTTGGACTTTGACGGCCTTCAAAGGCATTGTGTGTTCTGGTCACATATCCCCTTCCCCATAGCCTCTTCAATTGAACGCAGGGATGTCAGGATTAGCCAATTTTCTCATTGCTATGGCAAAATACCCATCAGAAGCAACTTAAGGTGAGAGGGCTCATTGTGGCTCACAGTCTGAGGGTACAGTCCATCATGACAGGGAAGGCATGGCGGCAAAGCAGGAGGTGCTGGGTCTCATTGCAGCCACAGTCATGATCCAGGAGAGATGAATGCTGAGATCCCTCCCTTTTCATTCAGTCTGGAACTCCAGCCCATAGGACAGTATCCTACATTCAGGATGCATCTTCCCCTCCTCAGTTACTCCTCTCTGGAAAAGCCCTCACAGATAAACCCAGAGGTGTGTCTGCTAGGTGATTCCAAATCCAGTCAAGTGTGCAATGGTTTTGGTTTGAGGTTTTTTGAGACAGTAGTTCATGCTTTAGCTCAAGCTGATCTGAAATTTATCATGTAGCTCAGGCTGATCTCTAACTCATGGCAACCTTCTTGCTTAAACCCTCCAAGTGTTGGAATTCAAGGCCCAAGCCACCATGCCTACCTTCAAAAGCGTTTTTGCTTAAGCACCAAAATTAGAGGCCCCTCTTCCAAGTAACAAACCTTGATAGAGTTAACTATGTTAAAGTATTACCTAAATAGAATATGAAAGGCAGGTACATCTGGTTACCTCCAGAAGTCATATTCATCCCTACCTTATGCACATGGTACCAGACTGAGGTGCCACCAAAGTCAATGTGAAAATCTGTATAGCTATCCCGCACACTAATGAGGCAGTACTTCTGCACATTGGGTCTCTCAAACACACTTTCCTCTGGCCACAAGTTCTCCACCCATGACAACTTGCGAACAATCTTAGGTGTTTCCACAAGGTTTGAGAGCCTAGTAAAGAAGGTGAAAAGACATGTAAACTGACTGAAAATGGAAAGTTTAAGCCTGAATAAAATATTCTGGCCAGATAAGACAAATAAAAGAAGTCATTTTTCTCTACAGAACCCAAAGGTATATGCAAATTTATTCCTATAAATTTGATCAGTAGTCTTTTAAAAATGTATTTCTTTTTATTTTATGTGCATTAGTGTTTGCCTGCATGTATGTCTGTGTGAGAGTTTCAGAGCCCCTGGAACTAGAGTTACAGTTGTGAGCTGCCATGTGGGTGCTGGGAATTGAACCTGGGTCCTCCAGAAGAGCAGTCAGTGTTCTTAACCCCTGAGCCATCTCTCCAACCCCCTTATTTTATTATTTTCATCTTTTGTTTTTGTTTTTATTTTATTTACATTTTAATTTCTCCTTTTAAAATTTATTTATTTAGGGCTGGAGAAATGGCTCAGAGGTCCTTTAGTAGATTAGTAGTATCTGCTTATTCCCTAGGTCCCTGGGCTATCTGGTCTCAGCTTCTTGACCATCTAAGCAGTGTCAGGAATGGGCTCCATCTCATGGAGTGGGCCTTAAGCTGGTCAGATATTGGCTGGTGACTCCCACAAGCTTTGTGCCCCCATTATCCTAGCATATCTTGCAGGCACGACACCATTGTAGATAAAGGGTTTGTGGCTGGCTTGGTGTGGATTTCTCCTTTGGTTGCATGCAAAGTACCTTCCTGTACCAAAGACACTAGCATGTATGGCTGAAGTCCCTATGTAGGTACCTGTTAGACTTCTCCATGTTCAATGAGTTATGTAGGTACTGGCTTCATCAATGGGGCCTTGCCTTAAGTTTATGGAGAACAACCTGTAGCCTTGGCAACAGCCTGGTTGTTTGGGGGTTCCCAAGGGACCTATTTGGCCAGCAACTCAGTAAGATGTGACCCATTCCTAGTCCTGGAAGCTGCATTTAGTGAGAAGCGATGGTCAGTTGGGGCTCTGTGTCTCTCACTTTTTGAGAGACAGAGAGAGATCATTTAGATCACCTTCATATATGTAGATACTTTAGGAAGCTTCTAGTGCGTTAGGTTTTCTACTACCCCTCAAATGCCCCTTAATTTTAGCTGCCTCACCCTGCATTTCTTCTGTTGTCCCCTTCTTCCCTTCCCTAATCCACTTAATCCTCCCATTCTAGTCTCCCTCCCCATCCATCCATAATTCTCTATTCTAATTCCCTTTACTGGGGAGATCTATCCTTTCCCCCAGTCCCTTACTCTATACCTAACATTTGTGGTTCCATGGACTGTAGCTTGGTTATCTTTGTCTTAACAGCTAATATCCACATATAATCAAATATCATCACATTTCTCTTTCTGGGTCTCACTGACCTCACTCAGGATGATTTTTTCTAGTTCCATCCATTTATCTTTGAATTTCAAGCTTTAATTTTTTAAAAGCTTAATAATACTCCATTGTGCAAATTGCTACATTTTCTTTATACATTCTTTTGTGAAGGGCCATCTAGATTGTCTCTAATTTCTGCCTATTCTGAAGAGAACAGCAATCAACAGGGTTGAGTAAGTGCCTCTGTAGCAGGATGAAGTGTCCTTTGGGTATGTGTCGAACAGTGGTATAGCTGGATCTTGCGATATATTAATTCCATCTTACTGAAGAACTATCACACTGATTTCCATAATGACTGTTCAAGATTGCACTCCCACCAGCAATGGATGAGTGTCCCCTTATTACACATCCTCGCCAGCATGAGCTGTCACTGTGTTATTGATCTTAGTCATTCTGAGAGATGTAAGAAATTTTAAAGTATTTTGATTTACATCTCCCTGATGACTAAGGAGGCTGAACATTTCCTTAGATGCTTCTCAGCCATTTAAGTTTTCTTTTTTTTTTTTTTTGAGAATTCTCTGTTCAGATCTATATCCCATTTTTAATTAGGATCTTTATTTTATTTTTTTGCTTATTTTTATTAGAAAATAGATTCTTTTCCATTATAATACAATCCCCAACCTCAGCTCCTCCTAGTTTTCCCCTCACCTCATTTTTCTCCCAGATCCACTCCCCCTCCTTTTCCTCTTTAGAGAAGAGCAGGGCTCCAAGAGATTGACAGCCAAACAGGGAAAAACAAGATCTAATAAGAGAAGTGGAAAGTCTTCATATGAGTGCTGAACAAGGCACCCAATGGGAGGGAAAGAGTCCCAAGAGCAGGCAAAACAGTTGAAACACCCCCACTCCCACTGTTAGGAGTCCCACAAAAACACTAGCCTAACAGCCATAGCATATACACAGAGGACCTGGCCAGAGCCATGCAGGCCCCACGCTGGCCATTTCAGTCCCTGTGAGCCCATGCGAGTGAGCCCTGGTTAGTTGATTCTTTGGGCCATGTTCTCCTGATGTCCTCCATCTTCTCTGACTCCTACAGTCTTTCCTCCCCCTCTTTTAGGGGGCTTCCCAAGCTCCAAGGGGAGAGACCTGATGGAGAGCTCCACTTTAGACTCTCTCTATGCATGTCTGGCTGTGGGTCTCTGCAGCTGCTCCCATTGACTGCCAGAGGAAGCCTCTCTGGTGGTGACTGGACTTGGCACTAACCTGAGTATAGCAGATATCATTTCATTGATTTTTTTGCCAGTTGTGTTTGGTTCTACCTTAGGTCTCTGGGCTATCTAGTCTCCGTTTCTGGCCATCCATGCATGCAGTGTAGGGTATGGGCTCCCTTTCTTGGCATGGGACTCAATTTAAGCCAAACGTTGTTTGGCCACTCCCACAAGTTCTGTGCCCCACCCCCACCCCGTTGCCCCAGCACAACTTGCGTGCGGGCTATAAGTAGAAGATTGTGTGGCTGGGTTGGTGTCTAGGTTTCTCCTTCTGTGGCTGAAGCATACCTTCCCACACCAAGTTGACTAGAGCATGTGGGTGAAGGCGCCAAGCCCACCCCAGCTCAACCTCTCCAAGTGAAATGAGCTGTAGGGAAGCTGTTCTCAGCAATGGGGCCCTGCTGCCAGTTCTCAGAGAGTGACCTTCTGTCCTAGCAGCAATGTGGCTTGTTTAGGAATCCGCATGGGACCCTCTCAGCCAACCACTCAACCAAATATAACCTAGTCTGAAGACGATTAATAAAAACTCAGGATCAGAAACTGGGGTTCAACCTGAAGATCCGAAAAGTAAAACGGCCAGCCACTGGCTCTTACCTCAACCTCAGTCTGAAATGGCGATCCTTCCTCCTGGAATCTCAGGAGTCTGCATCCGGGAGCTGTCTCATCCAGTCTTATATTCCTCTCTAGGGATCAAAGGTGTGCACCACTCGGTTTCTATGGCAACTAGGGTGTCTGGTGCCTACTGCAATTAAAGGTGCATGTTACCATAACTTGGTCTGTAAGGCTGACCAGTGGGCCTGTTTGACTCTCAGATCTTCAGGCAGGCTTTAGTTATTAAAATACACGTGAAATGCCACACCACTGGTCCCACCCTGGAAGCCTTGCCTGGGATACAAACGGCCAGTTGAGACTCCATATTCTCCATTACCAGGAGTCCTTACTAAGGTCACTCTCATAGGTTCTAGGAAGTTTTCGCACTGCCCCCGCATTGCTGCCCAATTTCAGCTGTCTCTGCCTGTACTATTTCCCTGACATGATTCTCCCACTTCTATCCCCATCCACCTCCAGGCCACCGGCAGAATCTATTCTATTTCCCATTTGCAGAGAGATCCCTATTCCCACCTCCATAGCCCTCATGTTGACCTAACCTCTCTGGGTCTAGGCATTATACCTTAATTATAGTTTACTTAACAGGTAATATCTACTTATAAGTGAATACATACCATATTTGTCTTTCTGGGTCTGGGTTACCTCACTCAGGATGATTTTTTTCCTAGTCGCATCCATTTGCCTGCAAATTTCATGGTGTTATTTTTGAAAATGCTGAGTAATATTCCATTGGGTAAATGAACCACGTTTTCTTCATCCGTTCTTCAGTTGAGGCGAGCATAGATTGTTTCCAGTTTCTGGCTATTATGAATAAAGCTGCAATTATCATAGTTGAGCAAGTGATAAAATAGGGCATCCTTTGGGTGTATGCCCGAGAGTGTTATAACCAGGTCTCCATGTAGATTGAGTTCCAATTTTCTGAAGAACTGCCATATTGATTTCCATACTGACTGTACAAATTTTCACTCCAATCAGCAATGGAAGAATGTTCCCCTTGTTCCATATCCTCCCTAGTACGAGCTGCCACGTGTGCTATTGATCTTAGCCATTTTGACATGTGTAAGATAGAATCTCAAAGTAGTTTTGATGTGCATCTCACTGAGGGCTAAGGATGTTGAACGTTTCTTTGTTCCTCAGTCATTTCAGTTTCCTCTTTTAAGAAGTCCCTGTTTAGATCTGTACCCCATTTTTTGGTTGGATTATTTGGATTTTTTTATATCTAGCTTCTTGAGTTCCTTATATATTTTGGAAATTAGTTCTCAATTGGATATAGAAATTTGTAAAGCAAAACAACAAAAAACCCCTGCAATTCCATAGGCTACCATTCCTTTGCCTTGCAGAAGCTTTCCAGTTTCATGAGGTCTGTTCTCAAAAAAGAACCAGCTCTGTGTCTCACTGGTTCTTTGCATTATTTTTGTTTGTTTCTGTTTTATTGATTTCAGCCTTCAGTTTGATTATTTCTTTTGGGTGTAATTCTTTTTGCTCTAGGGCTTTCAGGTATGCTGTCAAATTGCTGGGATGGAATTTCCCTGTTTTATGTGGGCACTTAGTGCTATGCACTAAGTGTTATGAACTCTTAGAAAGCATTCACTGTGCCCCATAAGTATGCATATGTTTGTGCATTCATTTTCATTCAATTCTAGAAAATCTTTAATTTCCTTATTTCTTTCTTGCCTCATTTTTCATTTGGGAGTGACTGATTCCGCGTTTCCATGGGAGTGTAAAGCTTTGTGTTGGTTTTGTTGCTGCTGATATCCAGCTTTAATTCGTGACGGTCTGATGGGATGCAGGGAGCTCTTTCCGTTTTCTTGTATCCATTGAGACTTGAGATTTGTGTCCAAGAATGTGGTCAATTTTGGAAAAAGTCCATGAGATTCAGAAAAGAAAGTGTATTCTTTTTTGTTTGGGTGAAATGTTGTATAAATATCTGTTATGTCCATTTGGTTGATGACTTCAGTTAGCTCCAGCATTTTTCTGTCTAGTTTTGGTCAGAATGACCTGTCCATTGGCAAGAGTGGGGTGTTGCAGTCTCCTGCTATCAGTGGATATGGGATTTAAGCTGTAATAGTGTTTCTTTTACACAAGTGGGTGCCCTTACTTTGGGGGCATAGATGTTAGGAATTGAAAGGTCATTTTGGCGGATTTTTCTTTTGATGAGTATATAGTGTCCTTCCCTTTATCCTTTGATTAGTTTTAGTTTGAAGTCGATTTTGTCAGATATTAAAATGGCTATACTAGCTTCTTTCTCAGATCCATTTGCTCGGAATATCTATTCCTAGCCGTGTACCCTGAGGTAACATCTATGCTTGATGCTGAGGTGGGTTTCTTGCATACAGCACAAGAATAATCCTGTTTTTGCATCCATTCTATTAGTTTGTCTTTTTATTGATACATTTTATTGTTATTTATTGAGCTCTACATTTTTCTCTGCTCCCCTTCCTGCATCTTCCCTCCCCCTTTCTTTTTTTTGATTATTAATTTTATTTTTTTATTGAAAAAATTTCTGCCTCCTCCCTGCCTCCCATTCTCTCCCCCTTTCAACCCTCCCCCAAGGTCCCCATGCTCCCAATCTACTCAGGAAATCTTGTCTTTCTCTACTTTCTACTTCCCATGTAGATTATATCTAGGTAAGTCTCTCTTAGTGTCCACATTGTAGTCTAAGTTCTCTGGGATTGTGGTTTGTAGGCTGGTTTTCTTTGCTTTATGTTTTAAAACCACCTATGAGTGAGTGCATGTGATAATTGTCTTTCTGTGTCTGGGTTACCTCACTCAAAATAATGTTTTCTAACTCCATCCATTTTCCTGCAAAATTCAAGCTGTCGTTAGTTTTTTCCTGCTGTGTAGTACTCCATTGTGTAAATGTACCACATTTGGTCAAGGGGCATTTAGGTTGTTTCCAAGTTCTGGCTATGACAACCAATGCTGTTGTGAACATTGTTGAGAACATGTCCTTGTGGCATGATTGTATACATCCTTTGGATATATATACCCAAAAGTGGTATTACTGGGTCTTGAGGAAGGTTGTTTCCTAATTTTCTGGGAAATCGCCACACTGACATCCAAAGGGGTTGTACCAGCTTGCATTCCCACCAGCAATGCAGAAGTGTTCCCTTTTCCTCACATCCTCTCCAGCATACAGTGTCTTCAGTGTTTCTGATCTTGGCCATTCTACAGGTGTAAGATGGAATCTCAGTGTTGTTTTGATTTGCATTTCTCTGATGACTAAGGATGTTGAACATTTCCTTAAGTGTCTTTCAGCCCTTTTAGATTCCTCTGTTGAGGGTTCTCTGTTTAGGTCTGTACTCCATTTTTTTTATTGGATTATGTGTTCTTTTGATGTCCAATTTCTTGAGTTCTTTGTATATTTTGGAGATCAGACCTCTGTCTGATGTGGGGTTAGTGAAGATCTTTTCCCATTCTGTAGGTTGTCGTTTTTGTCTTGTTGACCGTGTTCTTTGCTTTATAGAAGCCTTTCAGTTTCAGGAGGTCCCATTTATTAATTGATTCTCTCAGTGTCTGTGCTGCTGGGGTTATATTTAAGAAGTGGTTCCCTGTGCCAGTGTGTTCAAGTGTACTTCCCACTTTCTGTTCTATAAGGTTCAGTGTGGCTGGCATTATGTTGAGGTCTTTGATCCATTTGGACTTGAGTTTTGTGCATGGTGATAGGTATGGGTCTATTTTCATTCTTCTACATGTTGATATCCAGTTATGCCAGCACCACTTGTTAAATTTGCTTTCTTTTTCCATTTGATATTTTTGTTTTGCTTCCTTGTCAAAAAAGCAAGTGTTCAAAGATGTGTGGATCAATATCCGGGTCTTCTATTCAGTTCCATTAGTCCTCCTGTCTGTTCTTATGCCAATACCAGGCTGTTTTCAGTACTGTAGCTCTGTAGTAGAGTTTGAAGTCAGGGATTATGATGCCCCCAGAAGTTCTTTTATTGTACAGGATTGTTTTGCCTATCCTGGGTTTTTTGCTTTTTCAAATGAAGTTGAGTACCATTCTTTCGAGGTCTTTGAAGAATTTTGCTGGCATTTTGATGGGCATTGTATTGAATCTGTTAGTCTGTCTTTTATTAGGGAATTGAGACTTTCCTTCTTTTGATTTTGCTGGTGTGAGATTATTTATTTCCTGTGTTTTGTGGATGTAGTTAACCTCCTTAGGTTGGTGTTTTCTTCCTAGCACCTTCTGTAGGGATTGATTTGTAGACAAATTTTGCTTAAATTTGATTTTATCATGGAATGTCTTGTTTTGTCCATCTATGATGATTGAAAGTTTTGGTGGTGGGCAGTGGTAGCGCACGCCTTTAATCCCAGCATTCGGGAGGCAGAAGCAGGTGGATCTCTGTGAGTTCGAGGCCAGCCTGGTCTACAAGAGTTTTGGTGGGTAAAGTAGTCTGGGCAGCATCTGTGGTCTCTTAGAGTTTGCAACACATCTGTCCAAGCCCTTCTGGCTTTTAGACTCGCTGTTGAGAAGTCAGTGTAATTTTAATAGGCCTACTTTTATATATTACTTGGCCTTTTCCCCTTGTAGATTTTAATATTCTTTCTTTGTTCTGTATATTTAGTGTTTTGCTTATTATATACCAAGGGGACTTTCTTTTCTAACACAATCTATTTGGTGTTCTGTATGCCTCTTGTACCTTGAGAGGCATCTATCTCCTTTAGGTTAGGGAAATTTTCTTCTACAGTTTTGTTGAAAACAATTTCTTTTTTGTTTTGTTTTGTTTTGTTTTGTTTTGTTTTGTTTTTCGAGACAGGGTTTCTCTGTGGCTTTGGAGCCTGTCCTGGAACTAGCTCTGTAGACCAGGCTGGTCTCGAACTCACAGAGATCCGCCTGCCTCTGCCTCCCGAGTGCTGGGATTAAAGGTGTGCGCCACCACCACCCGGCTGAAAACAATTTCTGAGCCTTTGAGTTGGGTTTCTTCTCCTTCCTATTATTCTTAGGGTTGTTTTTTTCACAGTGTCCCAGATTCCCTGGATGCTTTGTGTTACTTTTTTATATTTAACATTTTTTTGGCAGATGTGTTCATTTCTTCTAATGTATCTTCAACACCTGAGATGCTCTTTTCCATCTCGTTTTCTGTTGGTGAAGCTTGCCTCTGTAGTTCCTGTTCAAGTTCCTAAAATTTTCATTTCCATAATTTCCTCAGTTTAGGTTTTCTTTATTGATTATTTCCACTTTGAGGTCTTGGACTGTGTCTTAGTCACAATTCTATTGCTGGGAAAGAGACATCATGACTAAGGCAATTCTTAAAAATGAAAGCATTTAATTGAGGGCTTTGCATAGAGTTTTAGGGGTTTAGTCCGTTATCATCACGGCAGAAACCATGGTGAAGTATCTGAGAGTTACAACCTCTCCATAGGTGGAGAACCTGGCATGGTCTTTTCAAACCCCAAAGCCCACCCCCAGGGACACACTTGCTCCAACAAAGCCACACGTTCTAATCCTTTTTGAATAGCATCTCTCCCTGATAACTAAACATTCAACTATATCAATCTATGGGGCCGTTCTTATTCAAACCACCACAGACTGTTTTATTCATTTCCTTCCACTGTTTGTGTTTTTGGAGATTAAGGAATTTATCTATTTACCCTTTAAGGACCTCTATCACATTAATAAAAACTATTTTAAGGTATTTGTCTTGTGTTTCATCTATGCTACAATACTCAGGACCTATTGGGATAGTGTTGCTGGTCTCAAATGGAGACAATGGTTAAACAAGCCGCAAATTTGAAAGGGGAAGTTTTGAATGTGGGAGGGGTAGGAGAGAGGAGGAGGAGGGGAGAAATGTTTTTGTTTTACTTTAATCAAATAAAAATAATGATAATACATATATGTCTATACACCCAAAATTTTATGATGCTAAAAGTAAAACTCACAGCTGGGTGGTGGTGGCACACACATTAAATCCCAGCACTCGGGAGGCAGAGGCAGGCAGATAGATCTCTGTGAGTTCGAGGCCAGCCTGGTTTTCAGAGCTAGTTTTCTAGGACAGTCAAAGCTACACAGAGAAACCGTGTCTCAAAAAAATTTTTTTGAAAGTAAAACTCACAAAATACATTTGAATAATTGTCTTCATGCGTAGTAGAATGGGAATAGAGTATGAGAATTCTGGGAATAAAATAAACACAAATTAGGAGACATGAATTAACTAATCCAAGGAACACCTTACTACTAAGCACAGAAGCTTCAAGTAACAAATTAAAGTCCTGTTTCCCCCAAATAATACATGTCACTAATGAATATTTGGGAAAGAGGAATGATGTCAGCAAGGCAGTTGTGACACTCTTCGTTGTCTTGACTGGATTTAAGTTTACCTGTGAAACCTGTTTCTTGACATGTCCTCGAGGGCATTTCTAAGGAGATTTGCCTGTGTATGTGGGTGGACATGAACTGTAGTCTTGGACTGAATGGAAAGGAGGAAGCTGAGCACTGAAATTCCTCCTCTCTCTTCTTTTTTTTTTTTGTTTTTTTTTTCTCCTCTCTCTTCTTTCGCTCTCCTCCTTCCTGAACATAGAACACAGATAACTTCCGCTCCTACTCCTGTGTCTTTCCTGCCACAATAGACTGAGTTCTCTGCAAACCGTGAGCCAAAATAAATCCTCTCTCTCTTATGTTCATTCTGTAAGGCACTTGATCTTGGCAACCAGAAAAACCATGGGTACAGGAGTAGAACAGGAGCTTTTCATTATTTCCATGTAAGAACATCGATTTTGATAACTATACATAGATGAGTATATCTCTGGGGAAGTCTAAAAGTCTACAAAGATGTTGTGCTATACAACTGGGCCAGAAAATCTAAGTATAGATGTGTTCAGAGGCTAAGAAAAGTGACATTGTCTAATTAATCTCACCCCTTACCTATTGTACACTAGCTTAGAACAAGAGACCTTTTGTTTTGTTTCTTTCTTTTTTTTTTTTTGAGACAGGGTTTCTCTGTGGCTTTGGAGCCTGTCCTGGAACTCGCTCTGTAGACCAGGCTGGTCTTGAACTCACAGAGATCCGCCTGCCTCTGCCTCCCGAGTGCTGGGATTAAAGGCGTGCGCCACCATCGCCCGGCTGTTTTGTTTCTTTCTTTGTGACAGGATTTCACTGTGTGACAGGGCTGGCCATCTTAGAACGCCACCTGTAAACCAGGCTGGTCTTGAACTCACAGAGATTTACCTGCCTCTGCCTTTTATTCCCTCCAGAGATTCAGTTACAGAAGGCCCTGTGAAGAAATACTAATCTCTGACCCATGGTTTTTTGTAGGCAGGGAATCTCTCCAACCACAAAATTCTGGTTGAGGAGAATTTTTATCACAAAAATTCTTCTCAGGGGTGGGACACATACCTTAGATACACTGACATACCTTGCTTAGATTACTGAAGCCAGCAGCCCTGCCCCACGTGTGGAAACTGATCCACATGACAATCCAAGGAGAGGGGAAAAGGCATATCTTCCCAACTAGAAAGAAATGCCTGTGAACATAATAAATTTTCTTTCATCTTATTGTTCATTTTAATTTTATTTATTACTTATATTTTTGGACTTTGAATGTTGTGTTTGAACCTGTATCTCAGCAGAAAAGGCTTTTGTGACTGTTCTTTTGTTTCTCTACGATATTTTTGTTTGCTGTTTCTGATATTTCTAACCCATATGCTTTTCTCCTCATTCTTATTCCGTCTTTTCTGCATTCTCTCCTCATTTCACTTCTTAAATTCCCATAGCCTCAGCTTAAAAAAATATCAATAAACATTCCCAGCACTGCCTCTCTAGGGCTGCTGCCTCTGAGTCTTCTCATGAGAGCCAAGTGTGCAGGTGTCTCCTGGAGCACATCACTAGAACCCCTGTAAACATCATGTTCGCTTGCTCCTTCGTTTGCCTTCACCTCTGGATAACAATAAGAAACATGAAATGAAATGAAGATAATTCATCAATAGGACCCAAAAATAAACAAATAAGAAGAACAAGAAAAGAAGGTTTAAAAAAAAACTGGAGGGATTCTCTATCCCAACAGATGTGCAAAACACAACACACAACAAAACTATGAGACATCGACCCACTATAACATCTTGACATTCAGCCAGGCGATGGTGGCGCACACCTTTAATCCCAGCACTCGGGAGGCAGAGGCAGGCGGATCTCTGTGAGTTCAAGACCATCCTGGTCTACAGAGCTAGTTCCAGGACAGGCTCCAAAGCCACAGAGAAACCCTGTCTTGAAAAACCAACAACAAAAAATAAATAAATTAATTAAAATAAATCTTTTAAAAAAATCAATGACTGTATAGAAGATACAAACAAGCAGATAAATGAAGTAAGGAAATCAAGAGGAGAGAATACAGGGAGATAATTAACACAAAAGCCTTTAGAAAAAGTAATGCCAGCACTTGGAGGACTAATTCTTAGTACCCTCCAGTACTGTGAAAGCTAGCCAGCAGGTATGGGCAGAGTTTCTCTGTGTCCCAGCAGTTGCATCCAAATAACCACACAGAAACTTATTGTTAATTATAAATGCTCAGCCAAGGCCAGGCAGTGGTGATACATGCCTTTAGTCCCACCACTCAGGAGGCGGAAGCAGGCAGATCTCTGTGAGTTCGAGGCCAGCCTGGTCTACAAGAGCTAGTTCTAGGACAGGATCCAAAGCTACAGAGAAACCCTGTCTCTAAAAGCAAAAACAAAATAAAAATAAATGCTCAGCCAATAGCTCAGGCTTATTACTAGCTAACTCTTTTCAAGTAGGAGATTCCATAAAATGTTTTTTGTAAAACCTTAATTTTGGTTGACTTGTCCCTCACCACTCCCTTTCCCCCATTGCCTACCTCCATCCCCTCTCAAACCTTTAAAGCCCCCTAAACTGGTTGGTTTTTTTGTCAACTTGACATTTGGGAAGAGTAAACCTTTAGAGAGAAGATGATTCCATAAGATTGGTCTTATAAAGAAGTCTATGGGGCATTTTCTTGCATGGTGGCTGATGTGGAGGGTCCAGCCCACTGTGGGCCAGACTGCCAAAGGGCAGGTGGCCTTGGGAGGTATCATAAAGGTAGCTGAGAAAGCAATGCTTCTGCATTCCTGGCTTCTGCTTCAGTTTCTGCCTCTAGGTCCCTGCTGGAGTTCCTGCCCTGACTTCCCCCAAGGACAAACTGTGAGGTGGAAGTGTAAGCCAAGTAACCCTCTCCTTCCCAAGTTGCTTTTGGGTGCGGTCTTCACCACAGCAATAAAAATCAAGCTAAGACATTCCCTGAATTCCCACTTGTATTTTAATATCACGTGTTCTACTATCTCCATCCTTCATGAAGGATTCTTCCTCTCCCCCTTCTCACGGGCCCTTTCTATCAGACCTCCATAGCCAAATATAAAACTCCAAAATTTTGAAGCTACAATCCACATATTGCATTTGTCTTTCTGGATCTGGGTTATCTCACTTAACATAATATTTTCTAGTTCCATTCATTTTCCTGACATTTCCATTTTTCATTTTAAAGTAGAGATAAACATACTTATGCAAATATTTTTTGGTAGGATATGGGTCCTTTGGGGTATATTCTCAGAAGTGGTTAGTGGGGTCATGTTTTACTTAACTCTTTGAGAAACCTCTACACTGATTTCATCAATATTGGCTGTATCAGTTTGCACTCCTACCAACAATGGATAAATGGTTGTCCCCCATTTGTTTTTATTTGATTTCTTGATATTCAAATTGGAATGAGGTAGAATTTTAATTACTTTCAATTTGCATTTCCTTGATCACTAATGATGTTGAACACTTTAAAAAATGTGTTAGCAGCTGGGCAGTGGTGGCGCACGCCTTTAATCCCAGCACTCGGGAGGCAGAGGCAGGCGGATCTCTGTGAGTTCGAGGCCAGCCTGGTCTACAAAGGGAGTTCCAGGACAGGCTCCAAAGCTACAGAGAAACCCTGTCTCGAAAAACCAAAAAAAAAAAAAAAAAAGAGCTAGTTCCAGGACAGGCTTCAAAGCCACAGAGAAACCCTGTCTCGAAAAACCAAACAAAAAAAAAATGTGTTACCCATTCATATTTCTACTTTTGAGGATTCTCTTCAGTTTCTTAGCCCATATTTTGATGGTTCTTTTCTTTTTTAGAATATTTATTAGCCGGGCGGTGGTGGCGCACGCCTTTAATCCCAGCACTTGGGAGGCAGAGGCAGGCGGATCTTTGTGAGTTCGAGACCAGCCTGGTCTACAAGAGCTAGTTCCAGGACAGGCTCCAAAACCACAGAGAAACCCTGTCTCGAAAAACTTTAAAAAAAAAAAAGAATATTTATTTATTTTATGTGTATGAGTGCTGTATCTGCATAAATGCCAGAAGAGAACATCAGGTCCCACTATAGATGGTTTTGAGCCACCATGTAGGTGCTAGGAATTGAACTCAAGACCTCTGGAAGAGCAGTGTGTGCTCTTTGCTGCTGAGTCATCTCTCTAGTACTGTTTTTAGAGTTTTTCCTTTGTTTGTTTGTTTTTCTTTTCTGTTGACTGAGGTTTCTTTCCTGCACAGTTCCCACTGTCATTAAGTCCCAAAGAAATCACACAGAGGTTTATATTATTAAATAAACTGATTGGCCTAGTATCTCAGGCTTCTTATTAACTCTATAACTTATATTAGCCCATAATTCTTGTCTGTGTTAGCCACATGGCTTGGTACCTGTTTTGGCAAGGCAGTCACATCTTGCTTGCTCTGTGTCTAGCTTCCTCTCTGTGTCTGGGTAACAACTGCAGACTGAAACTTCCCTTTTCCCAGAATTCTTGTTGCCCTGCCTCTACCTCCTACCTGGTAGTCCTGCCTATACTTCCTGCCTGGTTACTGGCCAATCAGCATTTATTTAAAATACAAGTGATAGGGTACAGAACATTGTCCCACGGCACTTTTCTTTTCTTTTCTTCTTCTTCTTTTATTTTCTTTTTTTTTTTAGAGACAGGATTTTTCTGTATAGCCCTGGCTGTCCTGGAACTTGCTCTGTAGACCAAACTGTCCTCAAAATCAGAGAGATCTACCTGTCTCTGCCTCTTGAGTGCTGGTATTAAAGGCATGTACCACCACTCTGCTGAGTTGTTTTCTTTTTTTTTTTACTTGGTTTTTCGAGACAGGGTTTCTCTGTGGCTTTGGAGCCTGTCCTGGAACTCCCTTTGTAGACCAGGCTGGCCTCGAACTCACAGAGATCTACCTGCCTCTGCCTCCCGAATGCTGGTATTAAAGGCATGTGCCACCACTGCCCGGCTGAGTTGTTTTCTTGTTGCTTAGTTTCTTCAGTACTTTTATATTCCAGATACTAATCTCTGTTGGATGTATAGCTCGCAAGAATTTTCTTCCATTCTCTTCATTTTATTGCTAGTTTCCTATGGAGTCTCTCTCAGGAAGTCCTTACATATGCCTGCATCTCAAAGTGTTCTCCATAGTTTTCCCTTTAAGCCATTTCAAAGTTTCCAGTCCTGTGTTAATATTATCGATTTATTTATTTGTGCTGAACTTTGTGCAAAGTGAGGGATAAGGGTCTAATTTTATTCTTCTATGTGTGGACATTCAGTTTTCACACCATCATGTGTTGAAGATGTTGTCTTTTCTTCAATGTATAGTTTTTGGCCTTATCAAAAAATTAGTGGCTGTAAATGCATGGCCTTATATTGATCCATATCAATGCTCCTTCTTAATAAACTGGTAAGTTTGTTTTGTTATATTGCCTTGTCTTCTACATGAGGTTTCATCTTGCCTTATGAGAGTGTTTCTACATACTAGCTTTAGATGTATGTTATGTGGTAAGTTCATAGGATAAAGTCCTTCACCAAAGTGTTTTGCTCGGTTTAATTTATAAGTAAGTGTTCGGATAAATTTAGCCCAAATTCCTTTAAATTCATATGTTTTAAATAAGTTCATATAAGGTACGTTCAAAATGCCTGAGATATTTAGAATTTACCTTTGATATAATTTTGGAAATCGTAGGAATCATAACAATCTTAGCTTTAGAAACATACAAATGAGGATGATGAAAACATCTTGTTGTTCATGTGTTAGTTATAACTGTTTGCTTACCCACTGCTCTTATGTTACTTAAAACAAGTTTTATGTTTGAAAATATTCCAGTTTTCTACTACTCTAATAAAACATCAATCATAATTCAGTATAATTTGGGGATTTTTTTGTTTTTTTGTTTGTTAGTTTTTGCTTTGTTTTCAAGATAGGCTTTCTCTGTGTAAGAATCCTGGCTGTTCTGGAACTCACTTTGTAGAAAAGCCTGACCTTGAACTCACAGAAATCTGCCTGCCTTTGCCTCCTGGGTGCTAGGATTAAAAGTATGCACCATCACTGCCCGGCTTATAATTTGGATTTTTAAAAATACAAATTTCAGAGACCTATTTTAAATCTTTTAAAAAGGCAGTATGTTTGGGGAAAATATCCCTTTTTTAATTAAAAACGTCTATAAACAAAACAATAGAGCTTTTTCCTTCTAGGAAAAGGGGGGAGATATTAACTAAATCCAATAAATTAGATTAGTCATATGCTAAAAGTTTGGCAACTGTAAGGTTTATTTATTTATTTATTTATTTTGGTTTTTCGAGTCAGGGTTTCTCTGTGGTTTTGGAGCCTGTCCTGGAACTAGCTCTTGTAGACCAGGCTGGCCTCGAACTCACAGAGATCCGCCTGCCTCTGCCTCCCAAGTGCTGGGATTAAAGGCGTGCGCCACCACCGCCCGGCCAACTGTAAGGTTTAATCTGAAATTATTTCACCCTGATTTTTGCTTATTTTTTCCAATTACTAATATATTATTATAGAACTCTTGCATGGTCATTATTTCAAGATATAAGTTTGCTTATTTTTTGTCATTTTATTAGTCCATTGAGAATTTTATATGATGTATTTTGATCATATTCACTGTTGCCCCAATTCCTCCCAGATCTATCACTTACTTCCTAACTCCCCCAACTGTGTCTTCTTTTATTTTTTTTTAAATATTTATTTATTTGGTATACAATATTCTATCTGTGTGTATGCCTGCAGGCCAGAAGAGGGCACCAGACCTCATTACAGATGGTTGTGAGCCACCATGTGGTTGCTGGGAATTGAACTCAGGACCTTTGGAAGAGCAGGCAATGCTCTTAACCACTGAGCCATCTCTCCAGCCCCTGTGTCTTCTTTTAAAAACAAAATCTATCATGTCCAACTTGGGCTGCCCATATACTCTTTTTTGAAATGTTTTATTAGATGTATTTATTATTCCTTGTGTATGAGTGTTTTACCTCCATGTATGTTCCTGCACCATGTTTTGTTTGGTGCCCACTGAGGACAGAAGAGGGCACTAGATCTCTAGAACTGTAGTTAGCAGTTGGTTGTGAGCTGCAGTGGAGGCGTTGGGAAGCCAACTCAGGTGCCTTGCAAGAGCAGTAAGTGCTCTTAACCTCTGAGCTAACTCTTCAGGTCTCCCTCCCCATATCCTCTTCATTGTGTGCCCTTTACTGGAGGATGAACAATCTACCAGGGGCTGCATCCTGAAAGAAAATTGACTCTCCTCCCAGAAGCTATCAACTGCCAATAGCTCCTTATCTATGTGTGGGAGTTTCTACCTCTATTTTCATGCTGGAATTTTGTCAGACTTAAGTTTGTACAGTTCTTACGCATGTTGTTTCAATGGCTGTGAGTTCACATATGCGACCGTGCAGTTATATCCAGGAAACACTGTTTCCTTGCAGTCACCTAATGCCTCTGGCTCTTAGGCTCATTCCACTTCTCCACAGTGATCCTTGAACCTTAGGAGGAAGGGATGTGGTGATGTCTCACTCAATGGGCAAGCATTCCCTGATCACTTGTTCTCTGCACCTTGATCAGTTGTGTATTTATGTTAATCATTGACTACAAGAAGAAATTTCTTTGATGAGGGTTAACATGTGCACTAATTTATGGTTTAATGTTATATCAGTAGGAATCAGTTTAATAGTATGCTCATTTATCAGCGTAATAGCAGTAGGTTCTCTTCTATGGCATATGACCTGTCTAGCCACAGGTTCTTGGCCCCAGTAACAGTGGCAGGTATAAATCTCAATTCGTGGAACAGGCCTTAAAAATAGTCAGAAAGTAGTTTGTTACAGCCTTAAATCTGGACCATTATGGCACCAGTGGGCATGTCTTTCCAGAATGGTCATTTCTGTAGCTCAAAAGTTTCACATTTGGGTAAGACTGGTGATTCCTTTCTACTCACGAGTGTATAAGCACCTTCCAGCACTAAGAAAACTAGTCAATAGAAATGTAGCTTCCAGTTGGGTGCCATCTTGATTTCTTCATGTTCTTTTTTTTTTTTTTTTTTTTTTTTGGTTTTTTGAGATAGGGTTTCTCTGTGGCTTTGGAGCCTGTCCTGGAACTAGCTCTGTAGACCAGGCTGGTCTCGAACTCACAGAGATCCGCCTGCCTCTGCCTCCCAAGTGCTGGGATTAAAGGCGTGCGCCACCATCGCCCGGCGATTTCTTCATGTTCTATGGTTCAAGTATGTGATGATTTACCTTGTTGTCAAATTCAGGAATGTGACCAACTCCATTGGCAATAACCTGTAACATTTGGAAAACTATAGGACTTCATTGGCTAACAACTCCAAAACGAATAGCCCATTCCTGGCACTAAGCTTTTGATTTGTTATCCTTTAGATAACTTTTGATAGGGTAATTATCAACCCCGTAAAGGGTGACTCCATTTAAACTCTTTTTCATATGTGTGCATATAAATATTTTCAGAAGATCGTACAGTATTAGGTTTTCATATGACTTTTTTCAAGATGTTTTTAATGTTAGTTATCACTCCCTGTCTACCTTCTTCTACTCTGCCCCCAATAGCCCTCCACATTTGACACTAATAATAATTTCATTATTCCCTTTTACTCTTTGTCTTAGTGTTTTATTGCTGTAATGAGATACCATGACCACGACAGCATTTAACTGGGGATGGCTTGCAGTTTAGAGGTTTAGTCCATTATTATCATAGCAAGAAATATGGCGACTCAATCCCAGAGAACTTAGACAACCATGAGGACCCTAAGAGAGACTTACATAGATCTAATCTACATGGGAAGTAGAAAGTAGAAAAAGGCAAGATCTCCTGAGTAAATTGGGAGCATGGGAACCTTGGGGGAGGGCTGAAAGGGGGAGGGGAAATGCAGGGAGGGGAGCAGAGAAAATGTAGAGCTCAATAAATATCAATACAATAAAAAAGTATGGTGGCATGGAGATAACTATGGTGCTGGAGAGGGAGCTGAGAGTTCTACATCTGGATCAGCAGGCAGCAGAAAGAACAAATGAGCCACTGGGCCTGGCCTGAACTTCTGAAACCTCAAGGTCGACCCCCAGTGACACACATCTTCCAATAAGGCCACACCTACTCCAACAAGGCCATGCCTTGTAACTGTGCCACTCCCTATGAGCCTATGGGGGTCATCTGCATTTTATACCCCTTCCTTAAAGTCCTATCCTATGTTTTAATTGTTGTGAAGAGACACCATGACCACAGCAGCTCATATAAATGAGAACATTTAATTGGGATGGTCTGCTTCCATTTGCAGCAGTTCAGTCCATCATCATCATGGTGGGGAGTGTGGTGGTGTGCAGGCAGACATGGTGCTGGAGCTGAGAGCGCTACATCTTGCAGGCGACAGCAAGTCGACTGAGACACTGGGTGGCATCCTGAGTATAGGAAACCCCAAAACCCACCTCCACCATGACACACTTCCCCAACAAGGCCATACCCACCTCAACAAAGCCACACTTATTAATAGTGCCAGTATCTATGAGATTATGGGGGCCAATTACATTCAAACTACCACAGCCCCTTACCAATTTCCTAAATTATACGGGTATGCCAAACAAAACGCACATGTCAGAAGATTCAAATCTAACGTCTACAAGTGAGAGGAAACATGCAACATTTGTCTTTTCAGGTCTGGGTGACCTCACTCAGGATGGTTGTTTCCAGCTCCATTTGTTTACCTGTGATTTTTTTTAAACTGTAAGTTTTATAATTTCATTAATCTTAACAGCCGAATACTAGTCTAATATGTAAATATACCACATGTTAATTAGCTATCCATCAGTTGATGAACATTTAGGATGTTTTCATTTCCTAGCCATTGTGAATAGAACAGAATGAACATGGATAAAGAGATATCTCTATAGTAAGATACAGCCCAAGAGTGATTTGTCTATATCTTGTGATAGATATTTCTAGCTTTTTGAAGAACCTCCACACTGATTCCATAGTGACCACACAAGCTTGCATTCCCAACAGCAGTGAATAAGTGTTCCAACTTCCAAACATCCATGCTAGCACATTCTATCATTGGAATTTTGTATTTTACCCATTCTTCCTGGGGTAAGATAAAATCTCAAAGTAGTTTGGATTTGCATTTTCCTGATAACTAGGAATGTTGAACATTTAAAAAAAAAATGTTTCTCAGCTATTTGCATTTTATCTTTTGAGAACTATCCTTTTAGTTTCAAGCCACATCTTTGTTTTTCCCCTTGATGTTTAGTTTTTCAGTTCTTTGTATCTTCTAAGCACTAATCCTCTGTCAGATGTATATAGCTGGTAAAGATGTTTTCCCACTCTGTAGGCTAACTCTTCACTCAAATGATAATGCTCTTTCTGGTAGAGAAACTGTTTTGTTTCATGAGGGCCCATTTGTTAATTGTTGATCTTTTTGTTTGTTTTCATGATGGGTTTCTCTGTGTAGTACTGGTTGTCTTGGAACTCGCTCTGTAGACCAGGCTGGCCCCCAACTCAAAGAGATCCACCTGCCTCTGCCTCCGGAGTGCTGGGTGTAAGGCATGAGTCAGCACTACCTGGCTAATTGCTGCACTATGGGGATCCTGTTCCTGCTGAAGTGAGTTCAAGAATATTCCCTACATTATCCTCTATCAGATTCAGGGTCCTGGGTTTTATGGAAGGTCTTTTATCCACTTGGAGCTGAGTTCTCTGCAGGACGAGTCTGTTTCATGCCAGTATCATGCTGTTTTTATCACAGTCATGCTGTAGTTTAACTTTAACCCTGAGATGGCGATACGTCCAACAGGGTTTGGATTGTTCAGGATAATTTGCCCTTTTGTGTTTCCATATAATTTAAGATTAATTTTTCAGTTTCAGTGAAGAATTGCCTTCAACTTTTGATGGGGATTGCACTGAATCTATAGATTGCTTTTGGAAGGATGGCCATTTTCACAATATTAATTCTACGGCATGGGAGATCTTTAATCTTAATCTTATTCGATTTCCTTTTAAGCATCTTAAAGTTTCCATTGTGTAAGTCTTTCACATCTTTGGCTAGATTTATTCCTAGATACTTTACTTTATGGAATATTGTGAATGCAATTGTTTCCCTGATTTTTTTTCCTGTATGCTTGTCACCTGTGTATAGGAAGGGTACTGATTTTTGTGTTCTGCTACTTTGATTAATATACCTATCAGCTGTAGATTTCTGGTGGAGTCATTAGGGGTCTTTTATAAATAGAAACATATTATCTATCAATAAAAATACTTTGAAAATAATTTTTGAGACAGCCTTTCTCTGTGTAACAACCCTGGATGTTTTGAAACTATGTAGCCCAGGCTGGCCTCGAACTCACAGAGATCTGCTACCTCTGCCTCATCAATTCTGGGATTAAAGGCATAAGCCACCAGCCTCCATCTTGAATATGCATTTTAAAGTATGTCAATATAAATCTCTGAATTTTCTCAGTGTCTGTTGAAATGTTTCTCTTTTGTCTCCAATTTTATTAATTTGGATTCTCTTTTTGGTTAATTTGGGACAGGTTTGTTAATCTTGTTAAACTTTTAAAGAACCAGCTTTCTGTTTCATAGATTATTTGTATTGTTTTTTATATTTCAATAAGTTTGGTTTTGATTATCTGTTTGGTATGGGAGTTGCTTCTTTCTGTCTATGTGTTGTTTTCATTGGTTAGTGAATAAAGGAACTGCTTTGACCTATACCAAGACAGAACTTAGCTAGGTGAGGAAAACTAAACTGAATGCTGGGAGAAAGAAGGCAGAGAAGCCATGTAGTCCCGCCAGAGACAGATGCCAGAACTTTACCAGAGGATGAGAATTTGTGGAATCCTTCCAGACTAATGTGGTTTGATGGACCAGGATCCCCTGAAAAATCACCAGGACACCCCAAAAAATATTCACCCAACAAAAAGCAGGAAGCAATTTGGAGAGAACTATGCCCAAATTCCCAAATATTATTTATAAATGTTTGTTTACATTTAAAGGGGGATGTGCTATAGAGATGGATATTTTGCATTGGTATGGCTCTTGGTTTATTGATACAAATTTAAGATCAATTTTGTTATATATTTCTGCTCTTGATTAAGGTATTGTATTTATGAATCTCATTTAAAAATGTATGTATACTTAAGGAATATGGGTTAATAGATAATCATCTATAATAGTCAAGCCTATAGTCATGTTAGTTAGGTTTTCTAGATATATAGAGTTATATTTTAGTTAGATAGATAATCTTCAAATTTTTCAAAGACCTTCAGAATATGGCATTTAAAATGTTTTAGGAACTTGGGACTTTTTATGACTATGAGACAGATTTGCTCCTGACAGCACCAATTAATTCAAGAGGAAGATGGGCATTGAGGCTCCTTATGGAGTTTGCTAGCCATTTGGGCAAGAAACTGTGCTTGCCTGGAATGCTTGATGGTATGCTGTATTAATTTGACATGCAGGACCCACAGAAAAATGACTGCTGATGCTGCCTAAAGAAGGTGAGACAGTCCTTTGGGGTTCCTACTTCATGAAAGAGTCTGCCAGACATTCTGCAGGACACAGAAAAAAGTGACTGACAAACTGTCAATACAGAGCCAGGCGGTGGTGGCACACGCCTTTAATTCTAGCACTTGGGAGGCAGAGGCAGGCGGATCTCTGTGAATTCGAGGCCAGCCTGGTCTAAAAGAGCTAGTTCCAGGACAGGCTCCAAAACCACAGAGAAACCCTCTCTCGAAAAACCAAAAGAAAAAAAAAGAACAATGGTCCACTACATTTGGTGACATTATACTGACTTGACAAAATGATCAGGAGGCAGCAACCACCTTAGATTTGTTAGTAATGCTTATGTACATCACAGGATGGGAAATAAACCCAGTCAAAATTCAAGGGCCTTCTACCTCAGTGAAATTCTTAGGAAACCACTGGCGTGGGGCATGTAGAGATATTCCTTCTAAGGTAAAGGGTAAGTTATTGCACCTGGCCCCTCCCACCACCAAGAAAGAAGCACACCACTTACTGGGCCTATAGATTCTGGAGGCAGCACATTCCTCACTAGGGTGTGTTACTCCAGACCATATGTCAAGTGACTCATAAAGCTGCTAGCTTTGCGTGGGACTCGGAACAAGAGAAGGCTCTTTAACAGGTCCAGGCTGCTCTACCACTTGGACCATATGACCTAGAAAACCTGATGGTATTTTAGGTATTGGTGGCAGATAGGGATGCTGTTTGGAGCTTTTGGCTGTGACAAATCACAGAAGAGACCTTTGGGATTTGGGGGCAAGGCTCTTCTACCATCTTCTGCAGACAACTATTCTCCCTTTGAGAATAAACATTTGACAGTGGACCACCAAGTTATCATTCAACCTGAGCTGCCCATCATGAGCTGGGCATTTCTTGATCCACCAAGTCATACAGCAGCAATGCGTTATCAAATGACAGTGGTACATATGTGATCGGGCCTGAGCAGGTCCTGAAGGCACAAACAAGTCACATGAAGAATCACATAAGGAAGTTTCCTAAATGCCTCTGGTTTCTCCTCCTGTTACAATGGCTTCTGTTCCCAAACTTGCCCCTGATGGGGTGTGCCTTATGATCGGTTGACCGAGGAGGAGAGGACTAGGGCTCTGCATACCATGCAGGCAGCACCCAGAAGTAGACAGCTGCAGCATTACAACCCCTTTCTGGGGTGACCCTGAAAGCCATAGGTGAAGGTACATCTTCATTGTGGGAAAATGCTGAGCGGTACACATGGTTGTACATTTTGTTTGGAAGAAGAAATTGCTACATGTATGATTGTTCACCAAGTCATGGCTGTAGCCCATGGATTGCCTGGGTGGTCAGGGGCTCGGAAAGAATGTGATTGGAAAATTGGTGGGTGAGAAAGATAGCTGGGGTAGAAGAATGTGGCTAGATCTCTCTAAATGGCAAAGGATGTGGAGGTACTTGTGTCTGAGAGGTGACTTCAGCAGAGGAGTTCAGTAATCAGTCAGCCTCCTTCCCCAGCCATCCCTGTCATCGCCCAATGGGCTCATGAGCAAAGTGACCATGACGGCAGACATGGAGGTTATGCATGGGCTCAACAACATGGACTTCTGCTCACTAAGCCTGTCCTGGCTACAGCTGCTGCTGAATGTCTGATCTGCCAGCAACAGAGACCAACATTAAGCCCCCAAGGTGGCACCATTCCCAGGGGTGACCAGTCAGCAGCCTGATGGAAGGCTGGCTACTTTGGACACTTCCTTTATGGAAAGAGCAACAGTTTCGCCTTCCTGGTTATGGATTTGCCTTTCCTGGTGCTTTTGCCAAAATTACCACCCATGAACTTGCAAAATGCCTTACTCGCCATCACAGTATTCCACACAGTATTACTTCTGATAAAGAACTCACCTGCCAGCCGGAGAAGTGTAACAGTGGGCCAATGTTCATAAAATCTTCTGGTCTTACTATAGTCCCCACCAGCTGACTTGATAAGAATGATGGAATGTCCTTTGGAAGGCACAGCTACAGTACCAATTAGGTGGCAGCAGCCTGGAGGGCTATGGCAGGCAGTGTATGCTTTGAATCGGCATCCAATATATGGTATGGTATGGTATGGTATGGTATGGTATGGTATGGTATGGTATGGTATGGTATGGTATGGTATGGTATGGTATGGCTTCTCCCATAGTCAGGATTCATGGGTCCAGGAATCAAGGGGTAGAAATGGGAATGATTTCATTCACTATCATCCCTAGGGACCAACTAGAAAAATCTTTGATTCTTGTTCCTGTGTCTTTAATTTCTGTTAGCCTAGAAGTATTAGTTCCAGATGGGGTTGGGGGATGGGGGAGTAAGGAGAATTCCTGTTAGGAGACACAGCGAACATTCCACTGACTCAGACATCCCCCACCCCCTTGGCCAGTTTGGGCTTCTGATGCCCTTAAGAAAGAAATGACAGTGTTAAGAGGGGTGATTGAACCACACTACCAGGGGGAAATTAGACCACTTCTCCACAATGGAGGTAAGAAAGAATATGTATATCTGGGATGCAGGAGAGGTTTTAGGGTGTCTCGTGGTGTTACCATGCCCTGTGATTAAAGTCAACGGAAAACAATCCACCCTAATCAAAGCAGGATGACAAAGGACACAGAGCCTTCAGGAATGAAGGTATGGGTCACTCCTAAAGGAAAAGAACCAAGAACTACTGAGGTGCTTGCTAAGGGTGGAGGAAGTACAGAATGGGGTAGAGGAAGGTAACTCTAAATAGCAGCTAAGGACACGTGACCAGTTGTAGAAGTGAGGATTATGATTAGCATGAGTGTTTCTGTGCTGTTTTGTTAAGAATGTGTTTGTACATATATTAAGTAGATGTTTGTGTTTCCTTTCCTCTATTTCTTTACCACCTTGTATAATATATCTGAGATAATATCAATGGTCATCATATTAAGTTTTGATATGCTAAAAGAACATTGTCATCCATTCTAAAATATATAGTGCATGTGTGGTTGTACATGGGGAATTATATCATGCTAGACAGAGTTATGACCTGTTATTGTTATTTTTGGAAATACAGCATGATATAAGATGCGATTGTATGTCAAGCTGACAATGAGTTGACTTGTGATGACTAACCTTGGTTGTCAGCTAGACTACACTTGGAATCAACCAAAACCCAAGAAACTAGGCATGCTTGTGAAAGAATTTCTTGATTGGATCATTTGCAGTTCGAAGATGTACCCCATATCTGTACCACACCTTCTAGTGTCAGCCCACACTAAAGGGCATGGAAGAGGGGGGAAGCTTTTGCTTTTTGCCTGCTTGCCCTCGATTTTGCTGGCAAGTTCATCTGTCTTGCTGCTGAGGCGTTCTTTCTCTAGTATTAATATCTACTTCTTCAAGATTGTGACCCAGGCTGACTCAGCTCTGGGAATTCTCTCCTACTCCAGCACCAGATTGGGGCTGCTGAGACATCCAGCCTTGTGAACTTAAAGAACTGGCAAATTCCTGGTCTTTCCTCTGCGACACAGCCATTGGTGGACAAACTGGACCACAGCCTGTAAGCCTCTCTACTAAATCCCACATACATGCCTGTTACACTCTCTAACAGTTCTGGAGAGAGCCCTGACTAATACATGTACTTTCTACAGTTTCTGTTGCTGTTAGCATCCAACTTTAATCCATTGTTGTCAGATAGAACATAGGGTGTGATTTCAAGGTTCTTTTATTTATTGAGACTTGCTTTTGTGTCCTAATGTGTGGTTGATCTTGGGGAAAGTTCCATGGGATGCTGAAAAGAACATGTATTATTTAGAGTTTGGATGTGATGTCCATTTGATTTCAGATGTCATTTAACGCCAAAGTTTCTCGGTTTGGTGGTTTTTCTTTTCTGGATTACATGAATATTGATGAGATTGAGGTCTTGAAATTGCCGCTACCACTGTGTTTATATCAATCTGTTATTATAGATCTAAAAGTATTTCTTTATGAAATTGAGTGCTTCTGCGTTTGGTGTGTATAGACTTAGAATTGTAATGTACTGTTGATGGATTTTTCTGTTAATGAGTATGAACTATTCCTCTTTATTTTACCTGTCTGGTGTAGGTTTTAAGTCTGTTTGGTCAGAAATTGTAAAGCACAATGCCACGTCTGCTTTTCGCGCTATTTGTTACAATACGCACCTGTACTATGTGACGGTTCGCGAGTCTCAGGCAAGGGCCTGGAGATTTAAACACACACGCACACAGACAGAGACACAGGGACACGAGTCATCCTTGATACAAGAATGCCAACTTTATTGTGTTCAGGGGCGGCTTATGTAGTGCTCTGGCCACACCCCAGCTCTCTGGATCTTTTAGCTGCAGCCACCAGAAACCACTCCCCTGTCTCGTGCACAGAGCAGCTGCAAGCATAGGAAAACAAGTTGTTTACAGGAAATTCAGGGTCTGGGGGGTCCACAGTCCCCACAAGAAATTAGAATAATTCGCCGGGCGGTCGTGGCACATACCTTTAATCCCAGCACTTAGGGAGGCAGAGGCAGATGAATTTCCATGAGTTCGAGGCCAGCCTGGTCTACAGAGTGAGTTCCAGGAGAGCCAGAGCTGAATGGAGAAACCCTATCCCCTGTCTTGAAAAATAAAAAAAAAGAAAAAAGAAAGAAAAAAGGAAATAAATTAGAATAGTTATGCCTGTTTATTTATCTCCCTTTACTTGAAATTCCTTTTATCCTACAATGGTTGATGGTGAAGGTGTTTCTTGGAGGCAGCAAAAGATGGATGTTGTTTTCTGTTTTTATTTATATTCTTTTTTTTTTTCGAGACAGGATTTCTCTTAGCTTTGGAGCCTGTCCTGGAACTTGCACTGAAGACCAGGCTGGTCTCGAACTCACAGAGATCTGCCTGCGTTCTGAGTGCTGGGATTTAAGGTGTGTGCCACCAACCCCTGGCTTTACTTATATTCTTAAATTCAAATATATGTACGTCGTTGATTGTTTGTATTATTTTCTTTGTTTCTATTACATTAATTTCTACTTTGGTTTTTATTATTTCTACTGTCTACTTGATTTGATTTGAGTTTGTTATTGTTTTTCAAAATTCTTGAGAGTAAGTCACCTATTTGTGCTTTCTGAATTTGTTTGCTTGTATATTTTTTCATCACTAGAAGTCCAATGCACTATCCATTGCGCCACAGAGCCACCTGTATATTTCTGGTTTTGAGACAGTGTCTCACTGTGAAGATCTGGCTGACCTGAAACTCTATATGTAAATCAGGATTGCCTTGAACTCACAAAGATCTACCTACCTCTTCTTCTTGTGTTCTGTAATTAAAGACATGCCACCATACCCAGCTTTCTATCTGACTTTTTTTTTTAAATATTTATTTATTTATTTATTTATTATGTATACAATGTTCTGCCTACACGTACCCCTGCAGGCCAGAAGAGGGCACCAGGCCTCATTACAGATGGTTGTGAGCCACCATGTGGTTGCTGGGAATTGAACTCAGGACCTTTGAAAGAGCAGGCAATGCTCTTAACCACTGAGCCATCTCTCCAGCCCCTCTATCTGACTTTTATTTTTGTTTTATTTTTTTTTATTTTGAGACAGGGGTTTCTCTCAGTAACAGCTCTGGCTGCCCTGGAGCTCACTCTGTAGAACAGGCTGACCTCAAACTCAGAGATTTCTTTGCCTTTGCCTCCCAAATGCAAGGATTAGAGACGAGCGCCACTACTGCCCGGCTTCTATTTGATTTGGTAATATAGATATTTACAACTCCAAATTTTCCCCTTAGGACTGCCTTTAATGTGTCCCTGGGGTTTTGTTGCATTATGTTGTGATTTTCATTTAATTCCAGGAATTTAAGATTTTATTTCTTTTTTTTTTTTTTTTAAGTTTTTTGAGACGGGGTTTCTCTGTAGCTTTGGGACCTGTCCTGGCACTAGCTCTTGTAAACCAGGCTGGCCTCGAACTCACAGAGATCCGCTTGCCTCTGCCTCCCGAGTGCTGGGATTAAAGGCGTGCACCACCACCGTGAGATTTTATTTCTAACCGGGCAGTTTAATCCCAGCTCCTGGGAGACCGAGGCAGGTAGAGCTCAGTGAGTTTGAGGTCTCTAAGAGCTTGCTCCTTCTAGGTTATAAAGGAGGTTTGACCCTGGGAGTGCCTGTTTACCGGACACTTGACCTAGGGTGTGGTTGCTGCGCGTCCTGCCTAAACAACAGAATACTTAACTCGGGATGTAATTACTTAATATAATGAAGTTGTAATTGCTGTTTGTTCTTTGTGTCTTGGTAGGGCAGTCTTTTGCCTCCCCCCCCCCCCCCCCCCCCCGCCCTTTTGGATTGGGGTATATAAAGCATGTGGAAAGTAAACTCGGGCAGATTCAGTATTCCCTGGGTTGCCCTCCTGACTCTTATGTCTCTGTATTTCTTTTGTATCTCTGTTTATTCTGCCTAACATTTCTAGTTTTTTGTTGTTTTGGTTTTTTGAGACAGGGTTTCTCTGTAGCTTTGGAGCCTGTCCAAAAACTAGTTTTTGTAGACCAGGTCATGAATTTGAGAGGGAATAGTAAGTGAAGGAAGACATGACTATATTTTAATTAAAATAAAAAATAACCAGGCAGGCCGTGATGGTGCGCGCCTTTAATTCCTGCATTTGGGAGGCAGAGGCAGGTCGATCTCTGTGAGTTCGAGGCCAGCCTGGTCTACAAGAGCTAGTTCCAGAACAGGCTCCAAAAACCTGTCTTGAAAAACCAAAAAAAAAAAAAGAATTAAAAGGCTAAAATTTACAAAAAGAACAAATAAAATTAAAAAATGGAAAAATAACATGGAAAAATTTATCAAAGACCCTGTTGACCGGTTGAGAGGATTAAAAAAAAACCATCAAAACTGGTCATCTGAAAGGACAGGGTGTACAGTCTTTTCACATAATTGATCAAGAGAGAAGACACATGGGTTGGAGCAATGGTCCAGTGCATAAGAGCACTTGCTGTTATTCCAGAAGTCCCAAATTCAATTATCTGCAGCCATGTTAGGCAGCTCACAAGTACCTATAACTCACAGTTCCAGGGGATTTGAAAGCCTGTTATGACACCTAAAGGCATACCCACAGTCTTGCTACATACGTGTGTACATACGCGGAAGTAAAAATCAAATCTCTCCCGGTGGTGCTGGTGGCACACCTTTAATCCCAACACTAGGGGGGCAGAGTTCAAGGCCAGCCTGATCCACAAAGAATCTTCCAGAATACGGGCTGTTACGCAGAGAAACCTCATATCAAAATGCCAAAACAAAACAAACAAACAAACAACAACAACAAACAGCAAACAAACAGTAACAACCAAGTGTCCTTGGTTGACAAATGGAAAAGAAAACATGGTACACACAATGGAATTCGAATCAGCTGTAAAAAAAAAAATTAAGGAAAATATCCTGAGTGAGGTAACCCAGATCCAGAGAGACAAAAACCAAGTGTTCTCTCTTACTTGTAGGTTCTAGCTCCAAGCCTTTAGATATGAACACATAACACAAAGTAGCCAAAGAAGCCAGGAAAAGCCGGGCTGTGGTGGCGCACGCCTTTAATCCCAGCACTTGAGAGGCAGAGGCAGGCAGATCTCTGTGAGTTCGAGACCAGCCTGGTCTACAAGAGCTAGTTCCAGGACAGGCTCCAAAACCACAGAGAAACCTTGTCTCGAAAAAAAAAAAAAAAAAAAACCAAAGAATACAAAGAAGCCAGGAAAGAAGGGGAGGAGAATGAACCCTAGAAAATTGGATAGTGGAAGACAGGTGCTATGAAGTTGGTAGTGAGAATAACGGGGGGATTGTAACTGAGTAGGAGTAAAGAAGGGTAATGGAAAAAAGAGAAATAAATAACACCAAAGATACTTGATAAAGTCACAGGGAAACATTTTTTTGAGCTTACTTAAAATGTGTGTAATATATACATATATAAACTATACTTACATATATAGTTTAAGTGAAGTTAAGCCACACAGGGAATAATGCTCCCTGCAAGAGCCATTGACCAAACAAAAAAAAAAAAACTCAAAAAACAAAAACAAAGAAATAGCAAAAATATTCTAATTATCCATAAATTATTCAGCATATATTTTAATTTTGTAATTTTGATGACAGTCTATTTGGTTTTTGTTTTGTTTTTTCAAGACAGGGTTTCTCTGTGTATTTCTGGCTATTCTAAAACTTGCTTTGTAAACCAGGGTGGCCTCGAACTCACAGAGATCCACCTGCCTGTGCTTCCCTTAGTGCTGGGATTAAAGGAGTGGGCCACCACCGCCCAGTTTGATAATTTATAATAAGCATATTCATGTTCTATATTTGGGTGCCTACTCTATAATCCAGTCTCAGCAATATAATTTTAATAACAACCTCACTATTGATTTTTTGATAAAATTGGCCTAAAGGCCTATCATTTCAATTGTTAGGGGTTTAATATCCTGACATACCACAGTCTTTGTCTCAAAATGTAGGTGTGGGAGCTTCTCTCTGACACCAGGAGATATTTAGAGTTACTTGAAAGTGGCGCTTCAGGTATTATGTCTAATGGTTGGCACACATTAACTACATAATGTAGTCAAAGTTTTGAAGCAGACAGTGCATTGGTTCCAATTGTGGAGCAGGAGGGTTGTCTAGAAGGTATACATGCAGGACGATTGTTCTCTCCTGCCTTAACACAGGGCTCCTATGACAAGTTTCAAGTCACGAGTAAGGTAATGTGCCCATTGAGGAACTAGATGAACTTGAAAGTTCACCCTCTTCTGTGCTTCTAACTTTAGTGCTCTGGTCCAAATTAATGTTTCCCATGTCACTACTCATGATGCATTAGCCTGGCAGTTCTCAGGTCACTGAACAGACAGTATGCTACTATATTCAGTAGTTAGTCTCCATTTCCTTGAGGAACCAATGAATGCTCTTACTTTTTTTCAGTCTTTTCATGTATTCAAGGGCTTCTTCCTACAATGTGTATGTCACAATTTGAGCTCTTTTTTTTATTTTTCCATGATATTTATTGAGCTCTACATTTTTCTCTGCTCCCCTCCCTGCATCTCCCCTTGCCCCTTCAATCCTCCCCCAAGGTCCCCATGCTCCCAATTTACTCAGGAGATCTTGTCTTTTTCTACTTTCTACTTCCCATGTAGATTAGATCTATGTAAGTCTCTCTTAGTGTCCGCATTGTTGTCTAAGTTCTCTGGGATTGTGGTTTGTAGACTGGCTTTCTTTGCTTTATGTTTAAAAACCACCTATGAGTGAGTACATGTGATAATTGTCTTTCTGGGTCTGGGTTACCTCACTCAAAATGATGTTTTCTAGCTCCATCCATTTTCCTGCAAAATTCAAGATGTCATTTTTTTTCTGCTGCATAGTACTCCGTTGTGTAAATGTACCACATTTTTTTTTATCCATTCTTCGGTCGAGGGGCATTTAAGTTGTTTCCAGGTTCTGGCTATGACAAACACAGCTGCTATGAACATAGTTGAGCACATATCCTTGTGGCACGACTGACCATGCTTTGGATATATACCCCAAAGTGGTATTACTGGGTCTTGAGGAAGGTTATTTCCTAATTTTCTGAGAAATCACCACACTGACATCCAAAGAGGTTATACCAGCTTGGAAAAAAGTGGGTAGATCTCTTTGAGTTCAAGGTCAGCCTGGTCTACAGAGTAAATTCCAGGACAGGCTCCAAAGCTACAGAGAGAAACCCTGTCTCGAAAAACAAAAACAAAAGTGCGCACACACAAGAGACAGAGAGAGAGAGAGAAGAGAAGTGGAAGAAAAATTCCTGTATCCTTTCGGGATAATATCAGTGTCAAATGGTATCATCAAAGGCATAGGAGGCTTTTCTTCTTCTTCGTCCTCCTCTTCTTCCTCCTCCTCCTCCCCTTTTGCCTGATTTTCTCTGCTGAGAGCATTCTGAATGCAAAGTAACTTCACCAGTGGCAGCATAAAGGAAGTCTCTTACTGTACATGTCTTTTTATTACTGAGAAAAATCTTTCCCAAAAGTGCCCCAGGAGACTTCTCAGTCTCAGGACTAAAGCACATACATACTCATGCCTAAACTAACCACTAGCAAGGAGAATGAGTCTTTCAGTGCTTTTGATTGACTATTTAAAATTCCACCATCGCCCCAATATAAGCCTGAGATAGAACCTTTTCCTAAACACCTGATTACAACAGAACCAAAGCAGCAGGGAAGAAAATGGTCCAGTTGATTAGAGTAGACAGTCAGCATCATGTGCTGCGAATCCTGCTTCAATGTGTAATGTCAGGGTGGGTTCAAAGTTGATCTTGCTACAGTTGAAATCTGGGTAGCAACTCTTTCCAAATACAGTCACATTCTAAAACACTAGAAGTGGGTTTTTTTTTGCGGGGGGGGGGGGTCTTTGCTTTTTTGTTTTGTTTGTTTTTTTGAGAGTTTGTTTTTTGAGAAAGGTTTTCCTCTGTGTAACAGCCCTGGGTATCCTGGAACTCACTCTGTAGACCAGGCTGGCCTCAAACTCACAGAGATCCACCTGCTTCTGCCTCCCTGAGTGCTGGGATGAAAGTTGTGCACCACCACTGCCCAGCTAGAGGTGAAGCTTTAATAATATAAAGCCTGGACAGGCAATAGTCAACAGAAGAAATCATAGTTCATCTAATGCTTCTCAAACTCTCTTTTAAAAATCTTAAGCTATTAAGTTTAATAGCCAAACTAATGGTACTGGGCAATGTATGTCTCTGCATCAGGGAGAGATGGGAGTTCCTCAAGGCAGATCTTGTTCTCCCTCCATAACACCATCCTCCCAATACTGATCCTGGCCCTCTTTTTTTCCTTATTTGTTTGTGTTTATTTTTTGAGATGGGGGTCTATTTAAATAGCACTGACCATCCTTGAATTCAGTAAGAGGAGGAGGCTGGCCTTGAGATCTACCACCCTCTGCTGGAATCAAAGGCGTGCACCACCACACCCAGCTACTGTCCCTCTTCGGATCAACATTGAGTAATTCTGTTTTGTCTCCAGAAAGTTCTGAAGAGGCTCATAATAGGACATTAGTTAAACAAAATCTAGATTTCTTTCTGTATCTTAGGCTACAGAGCTTATTTCTGTTCTTTTCCCGTCCCAAATTATGTTTAGCCACGTTGTCCAAAGTTGTAGTCTGATCAAAATATAGCACAAAACTGTCTCAAGTAATATATGCTTGTCCAGAACTTGAGCTATATGAGCTCTCTCTCTCCACTTGTGGAGTTTTTAGAAGAAATTTCCAAATCCTTTCCTTCTCCTTCTTAGGTGAGTCTCAGCTACAAGTGTCTTCTTCTGAGATGTAGAGAGAAACTTCATCCTGAGTTGTTGTCTACTGGAATGAATTGGTATTTCTGCACGACAGTAAAATTCTCATATGTCCCAATGTTTAATAGATGTAAAAGTAAACTGGGCCCTCACAACTTTGTAAATTGTAGAAAAAAAAAAACAGGCGGTGGTAGCGTGTGCCTTTAATCCCAGCACTCGAGAGGCAGAGGCAGGTGGATCTCCGTGAGTTCAAGGCCAGCCTGGTCTACAAGAGCTAGTTTCAGGACAGACTCCAAATGCACAGAGAAATCTTGTCTTGGAAAAAAAAAAAGTAAACTGGGCCCATAGTATTTTTCCAGGACGAATGCCCCATGTATAAAATTTAGAAAAAAATGAGACAAAGAGGCAACCAACCAAATGAACTAAGTAGAACATTCCACAGAAAACTCAGTTTGATATAGTTGGTAAATCAGAATCCTTAAAAGTGGTGGTTGGACTAGATCAAAAGAGATGTTAAAGAACATAAAAACCGTATGAACTGTTGTTATGCCCAGATCAGGGAGTTCCCCAAAACCAACTGGGAGACTCAAACCTGTGTGTAAAGGCAAAGAGCCTTTATTTTTACACAAGTTTGCAAACTCAGACTCTCCTGTGTCCAACAACATTTTGGAGTCATTGGAGGGCCCTGAGCTCATTTGGGGTTGGGCTTTTATAGTAGCAAAGGTAGAGGTGAGGGACTTCTAAGGTTCAGGAGCCCTGATTGGCTGACATTTGTCTAGGGGTGTCCTGGTTAAAAACAATGGGTGTGTGCTGGCAGGTGATTCGATCTACAATGGTTGGAACGTTAGGAGTTTCATTTGGATGGTCTGTTCCTGGGTGGTGCCAGTTTATGGCTTTTCCTGGAACCTGGTGTGGCCTGCCATGACAACTGTGCAGCCTGGGGGCCCCGTGTGTGGTCAGACTGCCCTGGGCCCCACACTCTATGGTGTGGATTTGAGCACTGATTTGGATTAAACTAGCAAGGGCATTTTTAGGTCATTCTGAAAATATGAATAGAAGGGAGGTGTTAGATAAATTGAAAATGTACTGAACTGGGAAAATGCAGGGCGCTGACTTAAGGAAAAGGGTGAAGAACGATATTGTAGCAGGTTTTCCACTTGGTAGAAAAATAAAAACATGTGGATGTTAATCCCAGCATCGAGAATAAGCTCACAGTTTAAAGCCAAATTTGAAGCAAGTTTTAATTAAATACTAGCCTGGTGAATGGGCTGTGGCCAGGTCCATACCCAGGTTCCAGGGAAATGACCCAGAATCACAGTTTGCAGGGGCTAAAGACAGAAAACCCATAATTCATTGCATTTCCATCAGGTCCCATCAGGGACAAGCATGCACCCTGACCAGTACCTCCAGCCTGTGAACCTCTGGTCCCGCCCACAAGTGATCAAGGGCATCTGGTGCAGAGGGGATCAAACAAACTTGCTTAGGGGAGTGAAAAACACTTGGCTCCCATAAACAACAGCCTCCAGCTTTTCAGGAACTGTTTGTCTTTGGGTAGGGGCTTCAGACCAGAGGCATTTTTGTTTCATGGATCTCTTAGGCATAGTAATTAAAACTTAAAATGTAACTTTGGCTCTTGCACAGAGAAGCCAGATGTGGTGGCTCAGCCTTGAGAAGGTTGAGATTGGAGTACTGGAGTGAATTCAAGGCTGACCTGGGTTGCACCATAACATTCAGGTCAGTCTGAGATAGAGAGACCAGAGGATAAACCAGACCACTTCAGAATTTAGGTAGACAGGGTTTGTTCTTGCCAGCATTTTCTTTTTCTTTTTTCTTTTATCTTCTTCCTTCCTAACTTCTTTTTTTTGTTTTTTGAGACATGGGTTTCTTTGTGTAGCCCCAGACATCCTGGAGCTAATTTAGACCAGGATGGCCTCAAACTCACAGAGATCCATCCGGCTCTGCCTCCTGAGTGCTGAGATTAAAGGCATGCGCAACCATCACTGGGCTAAACACCATTTCTATTGATATTCTTGTCTATAATTTTTTTTGTTTGTTATTCAAGACAAGGTTTCTCTGTAGCTTTGGAGCCTGTCCTGGAACTATCTCTTTTAGACCAGACTGGCCTCAAACTCACAAAGATCTGCCTGCTTCTGCCTTCTGATAGCTGGGATTAAAGGTATGTGCCACCCCCACCCAGCTGAGGAGCACTCTTTGTAAGGACTAACAAACACAAAGGAGCCTGAGTTGCCAGAACTATTCCCTATGAATTCACAGCTTAATGAACAAAAAGATATGAGACTTAGACGGCTTAATGGCTTAATAATATTCCATTGTGTAAATGGACCTCGTTTTCGTGATCCCTTCATCAGATGAGGAACATCTAGGGTGTTTCCATTTCCTAGCTATTGTGAATGGTGCAGCAATAAACATGTATGACCAGGTATCTCGAGCCAGACAAAATCCCAATATGGACAGGGGAGGTGGGCTTGAAGTCCCACTCTAAACTAAGGAACTATTGGCAATGGATAACTGCTGGGAGAAAAAGAACCAGTTTTCCTTAATGTTTTCGCCCCTAGTGGGTTGATTGTCCTCCAGAGTGTATGGGTAGCACAAATTGAACTCAATGGATCATAAAAAGAGGACACATCGAAAAAACCAAAAAAAAAAAAAAGAGGACACAGTTCTGTGGCATGGAAATAGGGGATGGATCTGAGAAGCGTAGTGGATAGGGTGAATATGATCAAATTACGTTGTAGAAAATTATTATTTTTTTTTTGAGACAGGGTTTCTCTGTAGCTTTTGAGCCTGTCCTGGAACTAGCTCTTGTAGACCAGGCTGGTCTTGAACTCCCAGAGATCCACCTGCCTCTGCCTCCCAAGTGCTGGGATTAAAGGTGTGTGCCACCACCGCCTGGCACACTGTAGAAAATTCTTTAAAAAAATAGGAAATAGTAATAAAAATAAAGCTTCTATTAAAAGACAGAAGAGGAATAATTAGGGAAATAATATGCATGTGGTCTCAATATTAGTAGATTAACATGTTATTCCTAGAATATTGCTATGCGTGTCTTAGGTACAATGCACATTGAAGTATTTAGGGATGATAGAGTCAATTCACTTTCAGATGCTGCAAAAAAGTAATAGTGTGATAGTACAGATTTGGTCTTTCCACTTCCTAGCAGGCAATTCCTAAAGCTTTGGAATCTCTGGTGACAGTGTCTTTTTGTCTGCTAGCGAGTTGTCCAGTGGCTAGAAGTGCCTAGGTGACTTCAGGAGAGACTGTTAGTCACTAGGAATACCAAGATATTATTATAGCATTGAAACTTCACTTCCACCCCTCAACCTCCCGTCGAAAACAGAGGAACTCAAGGTTAAGTTGATCACCAATAGTCAATGATGTTTTCAGTCATGCCTACGTAATGAAACCGTGGTTAAAGTCCCAGAGGATAGCTTTCATTCCGGATAGCTGAACAACAGGAGGTTCCCAAAGAGTGGCATATCCAGAATGGTCATGAAGGTTCTCTGCCCAGTCTCAAATTTTTTGAATCAAGCATCTCTTCATGCGTATCTTTTGCAACATCCTTTCTAGTAGATGAGGAAGCATAAGTGTTTCCCTAGATCCTGTGACCCACTTGAACAAACTGAGATGAGTGGAGAAACCCTGACTTATGGTTGACTCATAAGAGACACTGATAAAACAGCCCGGGGCTAGGGGCTGCCATCTAAAAGGAAGAGGCACTAAGTCCTCAATCCAAGGGATCTTTTCAGATAGACAATGCCAAAATTGAACGGGAAAAGAGCCAGCTAATATCTAGTATCTTCTGTTACAGAAGTACTTGCTAGTGGAAAGAAATCCTCACCTCTTAGAGTCACAGAAGTCAATTGGTTATAGTGTGAGAGCAGGGGACAATCATCTTTTTCTACAAAGGCGGGTCTAGCAAATGGGACATAATGGTAGCAGTTGTTAAAACCAAGTGTTGACATAATGATATTTATATTGTATTCATTTGAACTTCTCGATGTGCTTGAGATTTTTCACAATAAAAAGTTAGAGACAGCCGGGTGGTGGTGGCACACACCTTTAATCCCAGCACTCGGGAGGCAGAGGCAGGCGGATCTCTGTGAGTTCGAGGCCAGCCTGGTCTACAAGAGCTAGTTCCAGGACAGGAACCAAAAGCTACAGAGAAATCCTGTCTCGAAAAATCAAAAAAAAAAAAAGTTAGGGACATTTTATACTAGGTTTGTATGTATTTAACTTGGTCTGAGGACTCGTTTCGGTAAATGATCAAATACCTTGTTGAGCTAGAATTTCAACTACATTTTTAATATTTTAATCTGTTAGTTTCATCTACTTGTCTTATCTTACATGTGCAAAGCTAGAATCGTTAACATGTAGTTGTAGTTTCTTTTTATTTTTTGGAGCGAGAAGGAGGGTAGATTTTGAGATAGGCTTTCTCTGTGAAGTCCTGGCTGTCCTGAAACTCACTGTGTAAGAACAGGCTGGCCTCAAACTCACTCTGTAAGAACAGGCTGGCCTGCCTCTTGGGATTCAAGGCATGCGCCACCATTGCCCTATTAGGTCAGTGAGCCTCTAATTCGTGATCCTAGAGAAGCTAAATAAGAAGGGGAACCCAAAGAAAAACATATAGTTATCCTCCTGGATATTGGAAGTAGACTAGATTGCCAGGCAAATATTGGGATATTGGGGGTGGGGGTGGGGTGGAGGTAAGGGGAGATGGGGAGAGAAAAGTGAGGAGGGAAGGATGGGGAGACCCTGGGGGAATGGGATGGTTGGGATGGAGGAAGTGTGGATATGGAAGCAGGGAAGAGGATATCTTAATTAAGGGAGCCATTTTAGGGTTGGCAAGAACCTTGACTCTAGAGGGGTTCCCAGGTATCCATGGAGATGTCACCAGCTTGTTCCTTGGGCAGCAGAGGAGAGGGTGCCTGAACTGGCCTTCTCCCATAGCCACACTGATGAATATCTTGCATATCACCATAGAAGCTTCATCTGGCGATGGATGGAGACAGAGACCCACACTGGAGCGCTGGACTGAGCTCCCAAGGCCGAAATGAGGAGCTGAAGGAGGGAGAACATGAGCAAGGAAGTCAGGACTGTGAGGGGTGCACCCACCCACTGAGACGGTGGGGCTGATCTAATGGGAGCTCACCAAGGCCAGCTGGACTGGGACTGAGCGAGCATGTGATCAAACAGGACTCTCTGAATGTGGCTGACAATGAGGGCTGACTGAGAAGCCAATGATAATGGCACTGGGTTTTGATCCTACAGCATGTACTGGTTTTGAGGGAGCCTAGTCTGTTTAGATACGCACCTTCCTGGACCTGGATAGAGGGGGGAGGACCTTGGACTTCCCACAGGGCAGGGAACCCTGACAGCTCTTTGGACTGGAGAGGGAGAAGGAGGGGAGTGGGGGAGGGGGGAAATGGGAGGTGGGGAGGAGGCGGAAATTTTTAATAATAATAATAAAAAGATTTATTTATTTATACAATGTTATGCTTGTACACCAGATCTTATTATAGATGATTGTGAGCCACCATGTGATTGCTGGGAATTGAACTCAGGACCTCTGGAAGACCAGCCATGCCAACATCTGAGCTCTCTCTCTAGCCCCAGTTATAGTTTCTTATAATAGCAATCCAAATTAATAGTGACTTAAATAAAACATACTCATTTCCTCATGTGTAACCAAAGAAGGGAGTGTAAGCCACGTGAGGTCCATTCACTCTCCTTCCCAAGCCAGAATGTTAGGGATAAAATGGCTCACCTTTTTTTTTTTCCGAGACAGGGTTTCTTTGTGGTTTTGGAGCCTGTCCTGGAACTTGCTCTGTAGACCAGGCTGGTCTCGAACTCACAGAGATCCGCCTGCCTCTGCCTCCCGAGTGCTGGGATTAAAGGCGTGTGTCACCACCGCCCGGCAATGGCTCATCTTTTTAGTTCTCATGATGAAGTGATGAAGATCACCCTCTCATAGTGAGGTCCACCCCAAAGTTGTACATTATTTCCAGTCACGTCACGTTGCCTAATATTTAGTGACACCTGGCTAGAGTGAGAAATGAGAAATGTAATCATCATGTGGATGTGTTTGTATATTCCTTTTAAAAGATATAATTCCATAGTAAGCTTAATAAGCAGGTGGTTCTACTATGGAATTATATCCCAATAAACCCAGCATAAGATAAAATATCATAGATTGAAAATGCATTTAACACACCTTACCTCCCCAATTACATAGCTTAGCCTATAATAGTACTATTCAGCATGTTTAGCTGACAGATGGGCAAATTCATCTCACACAAAGGTAACATTCTAATAGAGTTGATTAAGTCGTGTAATATATTGATCTGTAAGTGAGGTGAAAAACAGGACAGTTCTGTGGACCTTCACTGTTAACATCCTCACCTGCAAGTAGACTGGGCCTGGAAAATGTATCAGTTTCTCTCCCTTCTGATGAGACTTAAGAACAGCAAATGGAAGGGGGCAGGGCTATTAGCATTTGCTGACAGACCAGGCATGTTGTTCTTCAGGAAGATAACCAGTTTTGAGTGTGTAGCTTGACCGTGAACAAGAACATCCTGTGTCTTCTGCCAGCTCTTGCGAAGCAATTCCAGTTGACCTCTGCTTGCTACTGCTAGGAGGGGAAACGCCTCCGTCATTTCTCCTTGTGCACCTTCTTAGGCTTTCAAAGATAACTCTTCTCTTTGCCTCACAGTGCGATTTCTTTGTTTGCTTTTGGCTTTGGTTTTTGTTTTTTTGTTGTTGTTGTTTTTTTTGTTTTTTTTTTAGTTTTTCGAGACAGGGTTTCTCTGTAGCTTTGAGGTTTTTGGTTTTTCGAGACAGGGTTTCTCTGCGTAGCTCTGGCTGTCCTGGAATTCACTCTGTAGACGAGGCTGGCCTCGAACTCTCAGAGATCGCCTGTCTCTGTCTCCTGAGTGCTGGGATTAAAGGCGTGCGCCATTATGGCCTGGTTATATGTGTACTTCTTTTAGGCCTCTGATTTGATCAGCATGTCATTGGAAATCACTTCAGTCTAGATGCCAAAAACTCGAGAGAGGGCTTTCTCTCCAAAGCTACAGAGAAACCCTGTCTCAAAAAAACAAACAAACAAAAAAGCCTCAGGAAGGTGCTTCAGTGCATAGCACATGTGGAAGTCAAGATATAATTTGATGCCGGGCGATGGTGGCACACGCCTTTAATCCCAGCACTCGGAAGGGAGGTGAGTTCGAGACCAGCCTGGTCTACAAGAGCTAGTTCCAGGACAGGCTCCAAAGCCACAGAGAAACCCTGTCTCGAAAAACCAAAAAGAAAAAAAAAGATATAATTTGATGCAATTAACTATCTCCTTCCAGCACATGAGTTCTAGGGCTCTGACTCAGTAGTCAGGAACAGCGGTCGGCACCCTTACCTACAAGCCTAGATTGTAGGTAAATACCTAGATGCACAGAAAGATTCATTCTTTTTAGCCTTTAAGACAGTTGAAATAACCAACCGTGCTGCCCGGTGGTGGTGGCGCAGGCCTTTAATCCCAGCACTCGAGAGGCAGAGGCAGGCGGATCTCTGTGAGTTCAAGGCCAGCTTGGTCTACAAGAGCTAGTGCCAGGACAGGCTCCAAAGCTACGGAGAAACCCTGTCTCGAAAAACCAAAAAAGAAAAAAAAAAAAATCAACCATGAAAAACCCTCATGCATCCACAACATCCATTCCTGGCTTGCCCTTTCATTCTGGCTAACTTTCTCGAGAGAAAACACCTTCCATGACTAAAAAACAAAAATTTGTGTGCATGAAAATGTTTATGTGTATGCTAAAGATTTGTAAAGAATTACAAAAGAATAATTATCTCCCTATTCTCACCAAGAGCAGGAGACACAATTGGACCTTTTATAGATATGATGGAATGAGAAAACAAAAAATAAAATATTCAAAAAATGCTGACAAGTATCAGTTGTCTTACCCAGTGATCATATGGCCAACCAGAACCTGTCCACAATGAGAAAAGACTGGCATACCACATCAATTTGAAAATCAAATCTAAATTAAAAAAATCGGGAGTAGCTGGAAGATAAAGTATGTGCGTGCCTGTTGTGTACAAGGCCCCGGGTTCAATCTTTAGTCCCCCCCTCCCCCAAATTTGAAATTCAAGTATGGTTCCAACTGAGTATATTGCTTTTGTATCATACGTTTGAGCAAACCTAAATCAAGCTATCGTAAGTCTAGGACTATGTGTGCTTTGAAAGAAGGTGAGAAGGGATATTGGAGGATAATTAGCAGTGTCTGGCCTGACAGCTACTATTTTTTGAATCACAAGGTAGTCATTTCCCTCCTTCCCCCCTTCCCCCTTCCTTGCTTGTTTCTCCAATCCCTTGAGAATTGATTTTAGGGCCTTGTACATGTTAAACATGCATTTTATCAATGAAATACACTCCTAATCCTATCTTTTAATTTTTTTTTTTTTTTTTTTTTTAGTTTTGCTTTCAGTCCCAGACATTCAATTCCCTGGCAAACCCTTCTATATCTTGGTAGATCAACCTTAGTGAAATTTACATAACCAACACATTCTGGTTCTTGAAAATCCATCCATTGCTCAACATTCTTGTTGACTTTCACCTAGGCAATGCTGGATAATTCCACCAATAGATACTTTCCTACTGAATCAGTAATAATTCCTCAATTCCAGGCTTAATGCAATCTTTCACTGGCTTGCCTGACCCCTCCAAATAGGTCTCATCTTTCCTCTTTCTTTCAAATGTCCTGAGTATGTGCTCATGAAAACATACTATACTTGCTTTCTAGTCCGTAATTGGATTGCCTTGACACTTGTGTAAGATGTATGTTATAATTTGCAATTAGCTTCTTAGTCTTCTCTTAAGTGTCTTCAAATTTTATGTACCTACCGACGACAGTGATGTGTAGTAATTTCCTGTTACTGTTAGAACAAAGCACTATAAATCTCGAAGTTTAAATATGAATGTGCTTTCTCACTTTGCTTTAGAGTCAGAAGATTGGCTTGGCTTGAATGATTTCCACTGTCAAGATATCAGCCACCCCACCTGGGCTCATATTAGGAACCTCTAGGAGAACTCACTTCAGAGTTTATTTGGATTGTTGTCCAAACCCAGTTCTTCTGAACAGACTGAGGTCTGTTTCAGTGTTGGCTGGCTAGCAAGTTAGCCCCTAGAAGCAGACTCTCTTCCATCTTTGTGGAGGGATGTTCCCTACATTTCATGTTTAGCATCTCTCTGACTTCTCTTCTGCCCTATCTCTTATTCTGTAGCCCTTTTCTTTTTCTTTCTCATTACTTTTAAGGGCTCATGCTAAGTGAAATTGGGGCTACCTGGATAATCCAACATCATTTCCCTATCTTGCCATCCATGCCCTTCATAACCCCTGAGAAGTTGCTTTAGTCATAGAAATATTTCTGTAGTGTTTACAGCTTCTCAGGATTAGACTATGAACACCATGAGGGGAATGTTTTGCCTACAATGTGTTTTCTCTAGTTTCACTAGTCCTTGGTCCGTCCCATTGAGAGCCAGACAACCCCTAAGAACTATTAACAAATAGGCTAACTCCCTGTTTTGAGGTGAAACTTTAAGAGCCTTCAGATCTTGAGCATATATTACTTACCCTTTAAATCTGTTCAGCTTTTCTTCAAGAGCACATTTTCCTACAAAGACCCCTCTGGTTCTCTTCAGCAGTATACCAGGAATGGTCCCCCCCCCCCACCCCCGTTTCCCCACTATTTCTCTGGCACTAAGAGCTTTGTTTCAACTTTTCTAACATCATAGGAACTTCAAATGTATATCAAATTAGGGAGGATAATATAATTCACTCCTATGAATAGTGTAACGAACCAATCACCCAGTTTCAATGAGGCTTGGCTAATTATCGGCATTTTGCTAAGGTTCATTCATCTATTCACGGCTTTTTATTTGGAGAATCTTAAAGTGAGCTCCAGGTATCATCTCATTGTGTTTACAAAGAAATCATCACGAAGCATTGTTTTCAAAAATCTCTGTACCTTCTTGATTTTATGAACAAACCACTTTCCTAGAGAAGGCAGTTTTTGAATTTTTAAAATTTAGACGTTGTAATTTTAATAATTTTACAATATGTTTCTCTACCTCATTCCAAAAAATACATCCTTTATATGATAAGTACTCTAATTTTACTATCTGTACTTTAATAAAAATCACCTGCCTTTTTTTTTCTTTTTGGCTATTCAAGATAGAGTTTTTCTGCATAACCCTTGCTGTCCTGAACTCTGTAGACCAGGCTGACCTAGAATTTACAGAAATTCTTCTACCTCTGCCTCCAGAGGACAAAGAGCATGAGTCACCACTACCAGGCTTTCACCTCCCTTCTTTTAAGCCCACAGTCTGAGTCTTTAACATTACAAAGCACTATTATGTTGTGTTTTTGTTTTGTTTTGTTTTGTTTTGGTTTTTCGAGACAGGGTTTCTCTGTGGTTTTGGAGCCTGTCCTGGAACTAGCTCTTGTAGACCAGGCTGGTCTCGAACTCACAGAGATCCGCCTGCCTCTGCCTCCCAAGTGCTGGTATGAAAGGCGTGCGCCACCACCGCCTGGCCACTATTATGTTTTATGTAGTTAAGAAATCTAGAACCTGACACACCATGCAGAGATAGTGGCAGGGGATGATTTTAGGAGCCTGTGGATTTGCCACAGAGATTCAGAAAAACATTTCCTTCATAGTTATTGAATTCCTTCCTTCCTTCCTTCCTTCCTTCCTTCCTTCCTTCCTTCCTTCCTTCTTTCTTTTCTCCCTCCTTCCCTTTTATTCCTTCCTTTTGTTCTTTCTTCAGCAATGGACTGACAGCTGCGCAGTAGTGGTGCATGCCTTTAATCCAGCTTACCTCTATGAGTTCAATGCCAGTCTGGTCTATGGAGCAAGTTCCATAATAGCCAAGGCTACATAGGAAAACCTTGCCTCAAAAAAACAAAAACAAAAGAAAACAAAAAAGGGTTGACTGGACTAGGGTTGTAGCTCAGTGTACAAGGCCCTGAGTGAGCTCTATCCCTAGCGTAAAAAAAGGGGTGCTCTAATTCAGAACGAGGTAGAGAAGCAGCAGTGAGAGAATCCCACCTAGGAAAACAATCTCACTCTTTACTGTTCTGTGTGTCTTATGGAATTTGACTATTTTTTTTCAGTTCTAAGTTCCATCTTGCAATCCTGTCTGAGAAAAGGGGGAATGTAGGGGATGGGAATGGGGTGAAACTGTCCTCCGATGGCAAAAAGGCCTGGTTAGTGGTTAGTAAACTCTGCTTTGAGGTGAGCATTCATTCACCAAGACTAAAACATTCTTTCCCCATAAATTAAGCCCTACCTCAATCACTACCTGTCCTTGCTTAAGATCCACATGGACATAGCTGCTTTTAGACACCAGCCGCTGTGTAAGTAAAAAACCCCTATGTTTTTATCCAGGTTCACTAGTGCAGTAGGGCCTGAGAGAGAAGATCACTTGAAGCCAGGAGTTTGAGGTCACCTCAGGCAACAGAGAAACAAACCCGTTTCAAATGTTAAAAATCAGTTCTGTGCCTGTGGATACAGACATCACATAACCTGCTGTAAACTTCCTCATGGATATGCACAGATAATACCTTTATTTTTTTTTAACTTTTTTTTTATTGAGAAAAGAGAAAAAAAAAAAACAAATTTCCTTCCTCCTCCTCCTCCCAGCCTCCCATTTCCCTCCCCCTCCTCCCACCCTTCTCCCCCTCCCCCCACTCCTCTCCCCCTCCCTCTCCAGCCCAAAGAGCAGTCAGATTTCACAATACCTTTATGATAAATATTCCTTTTTGTTTGTTTGTTTTTTGGTTTTTAGAGACAGGGTTTCTCTGTGATTTTGGAGTCTGTCCTGGAACTGGCTCTTGTAGACCAGGCTGGTCTCGAACTCACAGAGATCCGCCTGCCTCTGCCTCCCGAGTGCTGGGATTAAAGGTGTGCGCCACCACCGCCCGGCCTTGTTCATTTGTTTTTAAGACAGGGTTTCTCTGTAGCTTTTGTGCCCTTCCTGGAACTAGCTCTTGTAGACTAGGCTGACCTTGAACTAACAGAGATCTGCCTCCCTCCACCTCCCCAACGCTGGGATTAAAGGCGTGCACCACCACCACTCAGATAATATTCCTCTTTTTTTTATATTTATTGAGCTCTACATTTTTTTTCTGCTCTTCTCCCTGCCTCTCCTTAACCCCTTCAATCCTCCCCCAAGGTCCCCATGCTCCCAATTTTCTCAGGAGATCTTGTCTTTTTATACTTTCTACTTCCCATATAGATTAGATCTATGCATGTCTCTCTTAGTGTCCTCATTGTTGTCTAAATTCTCTGGGATTGTGGTTTGTAGACTGGCTTTCTTTGCTTTTTGTTTAAACACCACCTATGAGTGAGTACATGTGATAATTGTCTTCTAGGTCTGGGTTACCTCACTCAAAATAATGTGAAATAGCGCATCCATTTTCCTGCAAAATTCAAGATGTCGTTATTTTTTCTGCTGTGTAGTACTCTATTGTGTAAATGTACCACATTTTCCTTATCCATTCTTCGGTCGAGGGGCATTTAGGTTGTTTCCAGGTTCTGGCTATGACAAATAAAGCCGCTATGAACATAGTTGAGCACATGTCCTTCTGGCACGATTGAGCATCCTTTGGATATATACCCAAAAGTGGTAGCTTACAATGGTCTGTAATTCCAGTTCCAGGGGACCCAACACCTTCATGCAAACATACATGCAGGCAAAACACCAATGCACATAAAATAAAAATAAATTTAGAAAGAAAGAAAGGAAAGAAAGAGAAAGAGAGAGAAAAAAAAGAAAGAAAGAAAAGAAAGGAACATGACTGGTCCCAGGTTTTGGCACCAGATGCATGAAAACAGAAGTAAAAAGGCAAAGGAAACATGATTGCTCCTAGGTATGGTCTAGAAGGTTTACTTCAGATGTGGGAGAGCGAGCGAGCCAGAAGCTGGGACATCCTGGAGAGTCCAAGGTGAACATGACCCTGAAATGAGGAGGGGGGGTAGTGCAGAAGGGGGGGGGGCGGACAGGACACAGGTGTGGCAGCCAGGAGGCCCCAAGGTACAAAGAAAGCTGATAACCAAAATGGTTGGCTTATATAGGGAAGGGCAGTTCAGCCCCTAGGCTGCAGAGTCCAGGGTAGGGGGTGGGTATGCCAGCCAGGAGAGCCTTAAAACTGGTTAGGACTGAGGCCTGCAGGGCGAACCTGGAGGCAAAGTTCACTTTGATATGTTAAATATGTTAATAGGCACCTCAGTCTTTCATCCTTGTTTGAAACCTGGTGAGACAGCTGACTCCCAAGTTGTCCTCTGGTCTCTTTGTACAAGCACCATGCCCTGTGCACCCCCTCACACTTCCTTTCTCTCTGTCTGTCTGTCTTTCTCTCTGTCTGTCTCTATCTCTGTCTGTCTGTTTCTCTCTCTCTCTCTCTCTCTCTCTCTCTCTCTCTCTCTCTCTCTCTCACACACACACACACACACACACACACACACAAATATAAAAAAGGAAAAATGCCAATCATCAGATTCATTCTCAATGTTTTTCCACTCAAACACTGTGGGGTCTCTCTGTTGTAATCTGCTGCCACCTGGGTGCCCTGTCCCTTTAAGAGTTTAAGAGGCAGCGGGTTGGTGGTGGCCTTTAATCCCATCCCTTGGGAGGCAGAGGCAGGCTGCTCTCTGTGAGTTCAAGGACAGCCTGGTCTACAAGAGCTAGTTCAGGGCAGGCTCTAAAACTACAGAGAAACTCTATCTCGAAAAAACAAAAAAAAAAAAAAAAAGAGGCAAGCCCCGCCCACTCCCAATCCACCTCCCCACACCCCTCTCACCCCCACAAGCAGATCTTTAGCCTCCTCTCCAGCCCTTGTTCCCTCTCTGTCTGCCTTTCTGGAGAGGCACCAAGGCCTTGCTCTCTTCTTCCCCACTTTCCCCCTTTCCTCCTCCTTTACCCACTAAATAAACTCTATACCCCAGCTCTCTCTGCATGGCATATCTGTCTGTCTCTCTCACCCACAAAGGGACCCTCTGAGGTGGCCCGCTGCTGCCCCTCATGGGACTGGCCTCGCGTCACTCACCTCTTTATAAATGATAACACTTTTTATAGGTTATGCAACCACCACACTCTTCCCTCGAATCCAGAACCAACTGAGAACTAGACACAGAAGTTACAGAGGAATGATGTATTTGACCAGACTGGTTGAGAGAATATGCTGGTGACCTGCAGCCCAAATGTAGATTTTTCCAGCCTTTGAAGTGATTGATGGTCTATGCAGAGACTGTCACTCTGCCAGGCAGATAGGATACTTGTCCACCTTTAGGCAGGATCTCATAGACTGATAACAGGGAGAGCAGAAAGGAGAGTATGGGCTTGCTTTAAGCAAGAGAGCACAACAGGAGCGGAGCCACAAGCTCTAGGCTTTGATTTCACAATTCAAGTCGCCCTGAGAAGGTAGGATGAGAACGCCCCTAGGGTAAGGCTACTAGAAGCTCTCTCCCCTGTACTTCTGAAATGGTCAGTGTTTTCTCAGTGAGCAGGTGGGAACACAAAACCGTGACATCACTGAACTGATGGAGGTTGTTAAAGAAATGAAATAAAGGAAGGATGCCTTCCTCAGTAGCCCAGGGCTGTCCCCAGCTGATGACCTTACATTTTCATTGCACGGCCAAGACCCAGCACTGCGTCCTCCAGTGCCCTGAAAAATCAGCGGGCCACCTTAAGAGTCCTGCTTGATTACTCTGAACATCTACCTCAGAGGAAGAAAGCTTTTTAGCTAATTTAAGCTTGCTTCCACTTACTGTTTTTGTTTTTCTTGGCCCCCATAGTAGAGGACAAAAGGATGGGAGGTTTAAACAGATCTTGCACACTGGTGGTCTACTGAAGAGATCCAATCTATAGATCTGCTGGAATTGGGCCATAATGTTTTTTTTTTGAAAATATTTTTAAATTGTCAGCAAATAAAAATTGGTAAAGTCCATATAAAACCACAGATTTTTATGGTTTCTCTAGAAAAGTTCAGAGATTCGGGCTATGCGAATGTACCCTTCTGGGGGACAGAGTCAGCTGGATAGAGTAGACAGGGCTTCTTTTAGGAAAGAGAATAGTCCCCTACTCGGGCTTTTATGTAACGTGGTAGGCCCCTGCTTCCATTTGAGTTTTCGGTCTCTGAGTTTAACTAGCACTAGAGAATATTTGTGATTTAAAAGAAATGCAAATAAGGCATTTATGTGAGCGTTTAGTCCTGTCAGATCAAGTACCTGGCGATGTGGAGAGTGTCAAGGAGGTATATGCCAGGAGTCTGAACATTTGTGGGGGTGGAGAAAGACAAGGACACATGTGTCTGGGTAACAATGGTGAAGCAATTGTTATGAAAAGCGGGAGAAAACAGGCTGCAGTGCAGAAGCGGGTGGACTGCAGGAGTTAATTACAGCCAAGTGTTGCTAGGGTAACTCAGACTCCCCCGGATAGCCCGAGAGGCCTCTGGCTTTTCATTGCTAAAGCAACTGATTTAGATGTCAGAGCTTTGAGATCAGGAAGGAGGATGAAGAAAACAATAAGGTGGTAAAAGCTTTATCTTGGTTTGGATCTCATGGTTCCAGAACCATCCCACGCAGAGCTAATGGTGCCCACTTGAAATACCTCTGCAATTGGGAACCATTATGTTTCAGCCCTTAGGGCAGTGTTTTTCAAGCAGGTCACAAAGTACAGATGAGCTATTGCTGGGTGGTTTTTTTTCTTTGTTTTTCGAGACAAGGTTTTTCTGCAGCTTTAATGCCTGCCCTGGAACTAGCTCTTGCAGACCAGGCTGGCCTCAAACTCAGAGATCCAAGTGCCTCTGCCCCCCAAGTGCTGGGATTAAAGAAAGGCTTGCGCCACCACTGCCTGGCTCAGATGAGCTATGAAACTAATTTATTGACATGATATCAATTATTTTAAATGAACAGAAAAGAATGAAAAAAATAAAAAGAGCTAAAACTGTTTTAGGCTGAGATACCAAATAAGTTAGGCAATCATAAACCATTTTAATGAGGTACATTTACATAGTAAAGATAAGTATTTTTCTACGGAACTACTGGCTTCAGATACATGTATATGTGTACATGTACAAATATGTGTACTGAGTTATGCCGTTCCTTTTATTGCTTGCAAAGTTTAAATCCCCGGGTAGTAACGCTGCCGCCAATGGTAATAAGCCAGATCAGGCCGAATTAGTAAATACAGGTTCAATCTGGGCAGAGCAAAGCAACTCCTGGGTGACCCTTGGGAAGGCAGGGTAGGAATCACATGGCAAATATGGCTCTCCCAGATCTTATAGAACCTATAGGTGTGGTCTTTTTTTTTTTTTTTTTTTTTTTGATTTTTCGAGGCAGGGTTTCTCCGTAACTTTTGGTTCCTGTCCTGGAACTAGCTCTTCTAGACCAGGCTGACCTCGAACTCACAGAGATCCGCCTGCCTCTGCCTCCCGAGTGCTGGGATTAAAGGCGTGCGCCACCACCGCCCGGCAGGTGTGGTCTTGAGCAGTCTCAGGGAAGGACTGACTTTTGGCGGGCCTTTCTCAAGGGCGGGGCTTGGAATGGGAGGAGTGAGACCAAAGTGTGGAATGGGGCCCTTAGCTAGAGATCCCCAACGTTGTGAATTAAGGTTAAAAAAATTGGAGCAATTTGAGTGTGCCTAACTTCACCTCCTGGGTTAGGTTTGCTACGAGATACTTTATTTTCTTTGAGGATATTGTGAGTGGGAGTGTGTCCACGATCTCCTTTTCTGCTTGTTGTTGATGTACGGAAAGACGGTTGATTTTTTTGTAAGTTGCTTTTGTATCCTGCCACTTTGCTGAAATTGTTCATTTGTGGATATTTTTAATATCATATCGTCTGCAACTAGGGATAATTGGGCTTCTTTCCCGGTCTATATCCTTTTGACTTCTGTAGGCTGAGGCTGCTCATTTATTTCCTGGCCACCCAGACCCGAAATAATCAGATAGAAACTGTGTTAATTACAACACTGCTTAGCCTATTATCTTATGCATATTCCTGGTTAACTCTTAATGAAAGACCCCCACTCACTAAGCAGCAGTAACGCCATTTTGCAAGGCTTAAACTTTGGAGCAACGCAAGTAATTAGAGCAGGGAAGTTCGACTTGAGAATAAGGGCGGAGAAGCCAGGCAAGATATCTGCGGTCAGCCGGTCAGCCATCTGGCCCCAAGCGATAAGGAACCCGCAGCTGGCCTGCTCTAATGAGAACATCCCGTTTGCTTAGGGAAACAGGATGCCTATAGTCAGCACATGTGCCCAACTTAGAATATCAGTAATTCACAGAAGAGACAACTCCCCCTATGAAAGATCCCAGCTTATCTGCTGTAACGTCATTTCACAAAGCTTTTGACGAACGACTGTAAGTGCAGAGTAAGGTCAGGGTCCCTGGCTGCAAAACAGGATCTTTATATCCATAGATTAGGACAGGACATCAATTAACAGGATATCTGTTCCCATACATCTGTGCTGGGAGAGGAAAAACCACCTGTGCCCCTTGCCCCATTCCAACTGACCACTAACGATGCATTTGCTTCTGTAATCTGCTTCTGCTGCCCTCTTTCCTATAAAAAGACCTTCCCCCAGTCTGCAGGCGCGCTTGTCTTCCGAGAGACTAAGTCGCCCCAGGTGCCTGTGTACTGAATAAAGCCTCTTGCTATTTGCATCCGAAGAGTGACTCGCTGTTCCTTGGGAGGGTCTCCTCAGCCTGAAAGACTGCCCACCACTGGGGTCTTTCATTTGGAGGTTCCACCGAGATCTGGAGAACCCTGTCCAGGGATCACCGACCCACCACCGGGAGGTAAGCTGGCCAGCGATTATTTTCCCTGAATATCTGTGCTTCGGTGTTTCTGTGTTTGCGCCTGCGACCGAATCTGTACTAGTTAGCTGACTAGATCTGTTTGTGGCGGACCCGCGGAGGAGCTGACGAGCTCGCACTCCCGGCCGCAGCCCTGGGAGACGTCTCAGAGGCATCTGGGGCCAGATGTGGTTCCTGGCCCATCAGTAATCCTGTGAATCCTTCCCGGGTAGGACTGTTCGGGGCACCCCCACAGTCCGAAGGGTACGTGATTCTTCTGGGAGACGAGGAATCCGGGTCCTCAGAGTCTCCGTCTGAAGTTTTGCTTTCGATATTACGCCGAAGCCGCGCTGCGTGCTTTTGTGTCGGTCTAAGTTGTGTTTTGGTTGTTTGTCTGATTGTTACTGTCACCGCGGTTGAGAGAATGGGCCAATCTATAACCACCCCTTTAAGCCTAACTTTACAGCACTGGCGAGACGTCCAAGACATTGCAAACAACCAGTCAGTGGACGTCCGGAAGAGACGCTGGGTAACTTTTTGTTCCTCAGAATGGCCAACGTTCAATGTGGGTTGGCCTAGGGATGGTACTTTTGACATTAATGTCATCCTGCAGGTAAAAGCTAAGGTGATGGATCCTGGCCCTCACGGGCACCCAGATCAGACTGCATATATCGTGACCTGGGAAGCGATGGCTTATGACCCGCCACCCTGGGTCAAACCTTTTATTACACCAAAACCCCCTGCCCTTACTCCCTCTGCACCTACTTTGCCCCCTCCACTCCTTCCCACTCCAGCGGGACCCCCATCCCACTCCTCCCTGTATCCAACCCTCACCAAGTCCCCGATGCCCAAGCCCCCTCCCCCAAAAGTCTTACCCCCAGATGATGACCTCCTGATGGACCTCCTTACGGAGGGCCCTCCCCCATATCAGGAGCCAGCTCTGCGACCTCCAGATGAGGCTGACTCAACCGAAAGAAGAGAGGAGCACGCGGCGCCAGTCTCTGCTGCCTCTACCGGTCCTTCTCCGATGGCTGCACGCCTAAGGGGACGGAGGGATTAACCTCCTCCTGCGGCGGATACGACCTCCTCCCAGGCATTCCCTCTTCGCACAGGAATGAACGGCCAACTCCAATACTGGCCGTTCTCTGCCTCAGATCTGTATAACTGGAAAAATAACAATCCTTCTTTTTCCGAGGACCCCTCTAGGTTGACAGCTTTAATTGAATCCATTTTGATTACCCATCAGCCTACATGGGACGACTGCCAACAGCTGCTGCAGGCTTTGCTGACCTCGGAGGAACGGCAGAGAGTCCTCCTGGAGGCCTGGAAGGAAGTCCGGGGACCTGATGGCCGCCCCACCCAATTGCCTAATGAAATAGATTCTGCCTTTCCACTTGAACGCCCCTCTTGGGATTTCACCACGATGGAAGGTAGAAATCACCTAGCCCTCTATCGCCAGTTGCTCATAGCGGGTCTCCACAGGGCGGCTCGACGCCCAACGAATTTGGCTCAGGTAAAGCAGGTTATCCAGGGGTCAGAGGAAACTCCCTCTGCGTTCCTTGAGAGGCTCAAAGAGGCTTACCGCAGATATACTCCCTATGACCCTGATGACCCCGGACAGGAGACCAATATCTCCATGTCTTTTATTTGGCAGTCAGCTCCAGATATCAGACGCAAATTGGAGCGTCTAGAGAACCTCAGGGAAAGCTCACTCAGGGATCTGTTAAAAGAGGCAGAGAAGATTTTTAATAAGAGGGAGACTCAGGAAGAGAGGGAAGATCGCCTCCGAAGAGAAGCCGAGGAACGAGAGGATCGTTTTAGGAAGGAGTCTGAAGAAAAGGAAAAGGAGAGAGACCGTAAGAGACACAGGGAAATGAGTAAACTCTTGGCCACTGTAGTGTCGGGACAGAGGCAGGATAGACAGGGAGGAGACAGAAGGAGGCCCCCTCTTGACAAGGATCAATGTGCCTATTGCAAAGAGAAGGGACACTGGGCAAGAGATTGCCCTAAGAAACCGGACGGATTTAAAAGACCTGGACCACGCCGTGCCTCCCTCCTAACTCTTGATGACTAGGGGGGTCGGGGTCAGGAGCCCCCCCCTGAGCCCAGGATAACCCTAGAAGTTGGGGGGCAACCGGTCACCTTCCTAGTCGATACAGGCGCTCAACATTCGGTGTTAACCCGGGACCCGGGACCCCTGAGTGACAAATCTGCCTGGGTCCAAGGAGCCACTGGTGGAAAACGATACCGATGGACCACAGATCGCAAGGTTCACTTAGCAACCGGTAAGGTGACTCATTCTTTCCTCCACGTGCCTGACTGTCCATATCCGCTCCTAGGAAGGGACTTGCTCACAAAATTAAAAGCCCAAATTTACTTCAAAGAAACCGGAGCACAGGTAGTTGGCCCTCAGGGACAACCCTTACATGTGCTGACTCTCAGCCTAGAGGATGAATATAGGCTGCATGAAAAAGACAGTACCACTGCGGCCCCCACTGAGGCTTATTGGCTGGATCGCTTTCCCCAGGCATGGGCAGAAACCGGGGGAATGGGGCTGGCCAGACAGCAGCCCCCTCTAGTGGTAAGCCTCAAGACAACTGCTACTCCTGTCTCGATTAAACAGTATCCCATGTCTCACGAGGCAAGGGAAGGAATAAGGCCTCACATCAAAAGGCTTCTTGACCAGGGAATATTAGTCCCCTGCCGGTCCCCTTGGAATACCCCCTTGCTGCCCGTAAAAAAGCCAGGGACTGGGGACTATAGACCTGTGCAAGATCTAAGAGAGGTCAATAAACGGGTGGAAGACATACACCCGACAGTTCCTAACCCCTACAATCTGTTAAGTGGACTATCACCCTCATATACTTGGTATACCGTCCTGGACCTTAAGGATGCATTCTTCTGTCTGAGACTGCACCCCAGAAGTCAGCCCATATTTGCCTTTGAATGGAAGGACCCTAGGCTGGGGATTTCAGGACAGCTGACCTGGACCAGGTTGCCTCAGGGTTTCAGAAATAGCCCCACCCTGTTCGATGAGGCCCTACACCGAGACTTAGCGGATTTCAGGGTGAGGCATCCTGGCCTGATGCTGTTACAGTATGTTGATGATCTCTTGTTAGCTGCTACTTCGGCTCAGGACTGTATAAAAGGAACTGAGGCATTACTACAAGCCTTGGGGGATCTAGGGTACCGAGCTTCTGCCAAAAAGGCCCAAATATGTCAACGGCAGGTCACCTACTTAGGGTACCAAATCAGAGAAGGACAGAGATGGCTAACGGAGGCCAGGAAAGACACAGTTATAAAAATCCCTACCCCTCGGACACCCCGCCAGCTGAGAGAATTTCTAGGGACGGCGGGATTCTGCCGGCTCTGGATCCCCGGATTCGCGGAACTGGCAGCCCCCTTGTACGCACTGACGAAGCAGGGGGTGATGTACTCATGGGGATCGGATCAGGACGAGGCTTTTCAGAAAATCAAACGGGCTCTGCTTACAGCCCCAGCCTTAGGCCTCCCTGACCTGACTAAGCCTTTTGATTTGTTTGTTGACGAGAAGCAAGGATATGCAAAAGGGGTCTTGACCCAGAGGCTGGGGCCCTGGCGGCGGCCAATAGCCTACCTATCCAAGAAGTTGGACCCCGTGGCCACAGGATGGCCCCCATGCCTCAGAATGGTAGCAGCAGTGGCAGTCCTCACCAAGGACGCTGGCAAACTGACTATGGGCCAACCTTTGACCATCCTGGCCCCACACGCAATTGAGACTCTAATCAGACAACCCCCAGATCGCTGGCTCTCCAATGCCCGCATGACCCATTATCAGGCCATGCTCCTGGACTCGGACCGAATCCATTTCGGACCAGTGGTGGCGCTCAATCCTGCAACCCTGCTACCACTCCCAGAGGAGGGGGAGACGGACCAACACGACTGTCTCGAGATCCTGGCGGAAATGCACGGGACCAGACCGGACCTGACGGATCAACCCCTCCGGGATGCGGATGTCACCTGGTACACTGACGGCAGCAGCTTTCTGCGGGAAGGTGAGCGAAAGGCGGGTGCAGCGGTAACCACGGAGACCGAAGTGATCTGGGCACAGCCTCTGCCTGCAGGGACTTCTGCGCAGCGAGCAGAGCTTGTCGCCTTGACACAAGCTTTGAGGATGGCAGAAGGTAAGAAGCTCAATGTCTACACTGACAGCCGATATGCTTTTGCCACTGCTCATGTTCATGGGGAAATATACAGAAGAAGAGGGCTACTGACTTCAGAAGGAAAGGAAATTAAAAATAAAACAGAGATCTTAGCCTTGTTAAAAGCTTTATTTCTGCCTCGAAAACTGAGCATTATACATTGCCCAGGACACCAGAAAGGAGACAGCCCTGAGGCTCGAGGAAACCGGCTGGCTGATGAAGCCGCTAAACAGGTGGCCCTGCAGGCTCCGCTAGCCATACTGCCCATGCACCAAGATAAGAGAGACCCCCTCAAATATGATGAGGAGGATCTAAAGCTCCTGGCAGACATGGGAGCGGAGCAGGACCAGAAAACGGGCGAATGGACATGGAAGGGAAAAACAGTGATGCCGATGGCATACACTTATAAGATGCTTGATTACTTACATAAATTGACCCATCTAAGCCCCCGAAAGATGAAAACCTTGTTAGATCGGCAGGAAACTTTTTGCTATTTACTGGGGCGAGACAGCATCCTCCAAAAAGTTATGGACAAATGTAGAGCATGTGCACAGGTAAATGCAGGAAAAACCAAGGTGGGGCAGGGGGTGCGAATCCGCGGACATCGACCAGGAGTACAATGGGAAATTGACTTTACTGAAATAAAACCAGGCATGTATGGATACCGGTACTTATTGGTATTTATGGACACCTTTTCGGGATGGGTAGAAGCCTTCCCGACCAAGCATGAGACCGCAAAAATTGTGACCAAAAAGCTACTGGAAGAAATCTTCCCCAGGTATGGCATGCCCCAAGTGCTGGGCACTGATAATGGACCTGCCTTCGTCTCCCAAGTAAGTCAGTTGGTGGCCAAGCTATTGGGGATTGATTGGAAATTACACTGTGCATACAGACCCCAGAGTTCAGGACAGGTAGAAAGAATGAATAGAACTATTAAGGAGACTTTGACCAAATTAACGCTTGCAACTGGCTCTAGAGACTGGGTACTCCTACTACCCTTGGCTCTATACAGGGCCAGAAACACTCCAGGACCCCATGGACTCACTCCCTTTGAAATACTATACGGGGCGCCCCCGCCCTTCATTAATTTCTTTGATTCCAATATTTCAGACTTTGCTAATAGTCCTTCTCTGCAAGCTCATTTGCAGGCACTCCAAATCGTGCAACGTGAGGTCTGGAAACCACTTGCTGCAGCCTACCAGGAGCAATTGGACAGACCAGTGGTGCCCCATAACTACCAGATTGGCGACACCGTGTGGGTCCGCAGGCATCAGGTTAAGAATCTGGAACCCCGCTGGAAGGGACCCTATACCGTGCTACTGACCACCCCGACCGCGCTGAAAGTTGACGGCATCGCAGCCTGGGTCCACGCGTCGCACGTCAAAGCAGCCAGCCCTCCTGACGAAACCACAACCGGGGCATCATGGAGGGTCCACCGCACACAAAACCCTCTAAAGATAAGACTTTCCCGTACCTAGTCTTGGTGATGCTTATAACCCCCCCTCGCGCCCTGGGAGGACACTCAGTCTCGCCCCACATTGTGGGGAAGAGCACCTGGACCCTCATAGTAGCTGGTACAGATGTGGTCCTCAATGTCACAACCATGAAGGGACCCAAGAATCTAGGATGCCCACCCGAAATGAAAGCCAATCTAGTCACCTTGTTCCAGGCAGTGGGAGGACCGGTTCCCGGTAACAATGCTGATTGGTATGCCTGTCCGGGGACCCGGAGCCATAAACGATGCTCACATAGCACGGCTAACCAATATTATTGTAACACTTGGGGCTGCGAAACCTCCTCCTGGGGATCCCTGGCTAGCTCTTGGGGAACCCCCCAGGGAAATGATCCCCTACACATAGAATACTGGGATAAGACCCCTTACCCCTCCGGCCCAAACATTCGCCTGACCTTTTCAAAATGTAAGGATCAGGCCCCTGCCCTAACAGGATCATGGGGGATCCGGCGATACGACCCCACCGGTCCAGATCATGGAGCTATAATCACTCTCACTTATGGCTTCACCCCAGATTCTCCATCCTCGTCCCTGGGCCCCAACTCAGTCCTGGGCGACCAACAGGCTCCATCCCCTCCCGAACCTCCCCCAGCGCCAGCCCAACCCCCTCAGGAAACGCCACCCAGGCACCCTTCTCAACTTCTTCAGCGGAGGACTCGTCCCCGTCAGTACCCACTCCGGCGGTATCCGGAACTGGGGACAGGTTGGTCGGCCTTATACAGGGGGCATATCAAGCCTTAAACCTGACTAACCCTAACCGGACTCAAGAATGCTGGCTCTGCCTACTACCTAGGCCCCCCTATTATGAAGGGTTGGCACTCATGGGGAATTTTACCAATCAGACCTCCCCACCAGCCCAATGCTCCGATATACCACGGCACAAGCTGACGCTATCGGAGGTGTCAGGAGAGGGCCTTTGTATAGGAAAAGTCCCACCCTCACATTCACTTCTCTGCAACACCACACTAGCCCTGCCCCAGGGCACTTATTACCTAACACCTCCCAATGGCACTTACTGGGCCTGTAGCACGGGACTGACCCCCTGTGTGTCTTCCTCAGTCTTAAACATATCCTCTGATTATTGCGTGTTAATTGAGTTATGGCCAAAAATAACTTACCATGAACCAGAATATGTGTATGTTCAGTTTGAAGGAAGACCTAGATTCAGGAGAGAGCCAGTGTCCCTCACCCTAGCCCTCCTGCTTGGGGGATTGACTGTTGGAGGCATCACGGCAGGGATAGGGACCGGAGCAACAGCCCTTGCCGCCACCCAGCAGTTTAGGCAGCTACAGGCAGCCATGCACACTGACATAAAAGCCTTGGAGGAATCGGTCAGTGCATTGGAAAAGTCCTTAACCTCACTGTCTGAGGTAGTCCTACAAAACAGGCGGGGACTAGACATATTGTTCCTGCAGGAAGGAGGACTTTGTGCAGCCCTAAAGGAAGAATGCTGCTTTTATGCAGACCACACAGGATTAGTCAGAGACAACATGGCAAAGCTGAGGGAAAGACTTAAGCAGAGACAGCAGCTCTTTGAATCTGACCAAGGCTGGTTTGAGGGACTGTTCAACAGATCGCCCTGGTTCACCACCCTGATTTCCTCCATTATGGGACCCCTAATCATACTACTATTGATTCTGCTTTTCGGACCATGCATTCTCAACCGGCTAGTACAATTTATGAAGGACAGGCTGTCTGTCATCCAGGCTTTGGTCCTGACACAACAGTACCACCAACTTAGACAATTTGATCCCGAGAATAGGGATACCGCAGCTGAGTGAATAAAGGGTTTTATTCAGGATATAGAAAAAGGGGGGAATGAAAGACCCCCACTCACTAAGCAGCAGTAACGCCATTTTGCAAGGCTTAAACTTTGGAGCAACGCAAGTAATTAGAGCAGGGAAGTTCGACTTGAGAATAAGGGCGGAGAAGCCAGGCAAGATATCTGCGGTCAGCCGGTCAGCCATCTGGCCCCAAGCGATAAGGAACCCGCAGCTGGCCTGCTCTAATGAGAACATCCCGTTTGCTTAGGGAAACAGGATGCCTATAGTCAGCACATGTGCCCAACTTAGAATATCAGTAATTCACAGAAGAGACAACTCCCCCTATGAAAGATCCCAGCTTATCTGCTGTAACGTCATTTCACAAAGCTTTTGACGAACGACTGTAAGTGCAGAGTAAGGTCAGGGTCCCTGGCTGCAAAACAGGATCTTTATATCCATAGATTAGGACAGGACATCAATTAACAGGATATCTGTTCCCATACATCTGTGCTGGGAGAGGAAAAACCACCTGTGCCCCTTGCCCCATTCCAACTGACCACTAACGATGCATTTGCTTCTGTAATCTGCTTCTGCTGCCCTCTTTCCTATAAAAAGACCTTCCCCCAGTCTGCAGGCGCGCTTGTCTTCCGAGAGACTAAGTCGCCCCAGGTGCCTGTGTACTGAATAAAGCCTCTTGCTATTTGCATCCGAAGAGTGACTCGCTGTTCCTTGGGAGGGTCTCCTCAGCCTGAAAGACTGCCCACCACTGGGGTCTTTCACTTATATCTTAGATTAACCCGTTTCTATTAATCTGTGTATTGTCACATGGTTGTGGCCTATCGGTAAGGTTCCGTCCAGCATCTCTGACTCTGCCTTCTTTCCTCCTCTATCTTCTAGGGATTCTTGCCTTGCTCTTTTCTGCTAAGCCACCGGGTGAAACAGCTTTATTTATTAACCCATAAAAGCAACACATATACAGAAGAACTTCCCACATCACACCTCTCTCTCTCTCTCTCTCTCTCTCTCTCTCTCTCTCTCTCTCTCTCTCTCTCTCTCTCTCTGCTTTTTTCGAGACAGGGTTTCTCTGTAACTTTGGAGTCTGTTCTGGAACTCACTCTGTAGACCAGGCTGGCCTCGAACTCACAGAGATCCACCTGCCTCTGCCTCCTCAGTGTGCTCCCACCTCCTGGCAATTGACTTCCTTCTTTTGTCTTATTGTTCTAGCTAGTGCTTCAAGCACATTATTGAAAAGGAGTGGAATAATGGATATCTCTGTCTTGTTCCAAATTTCAGTGCAACTGCTTCAAGTTACTCTTATTTAGCATCCTAGCATGACTAGGGTTTTTCATGTATCGCTTTTATTATGTTGAGCTATGCTTCCCCCAATCATACTCTGCCTAGAATTTTTATCATGAAGATATTATTGTCAAAGGCCTTTTCTGCATCTATTGGGATGATCATAGGATTTTTGTCTTTAAGTTAACTTATGTGATTTATAACATTTATTGACTTGCATATGGTGAACCATCCCTGCATCTCTAGGATATATCCAACTCAATTGTGGTGGGCCAACTCAAATGCATTAGGTTTGCAAGTATTTTTTTCATTTTCTTTTTTTTTTTTTTCCAGACAGGTTTGCAAGGTTTATTTATTTATTTATTTATTTATTTATTTATTTATTTATTTATTTATTTTTATTTTCGAGACAGGGTTTCTCCGTACCTTTTGGTTCCTGTCCTGGAACTAGCTCTCGTAGACCAGGCAGGCCTCGAACTCACAGAGATCCACTTGCCTCTGCCTCCCGAGTGCTGGGATTAAAGGCATGCGCCACCACCACCGGGCTGCAAGTATTTTTTAATGGCTTTTTGTACCTATGCTCATCTAGATATTAGCCAGCAATTTCAGGGGCATGATAGGTTCAAGGCAGGGGTTCTCTGTGTAGCTCTAGCTACCCTGGAACTTGCTTTTTAGAACAGGTTGGCCTAGAACTCAGAAATTCCACCTGCCTTTGCCTCTGAGTTCTGGGATTAAAGGTGTGCGCCACCACACTGGGCTGTTTTTTTTTTTCCCCGTGGGGAGGAGGCAATTTTCTTTTCTGTTCTTCTTACATCTTTAACTGGTTTTAGTATTAGAGTAATACTGGCTTCATAAGCATGCCTTCTGTTTATATTTTAAAACATGATTTAAGCCGGGCGGTGGTGGCGCACGCCTTTAATCCCAGCACTCGGGAGGCAGAGGCAGGCGGATCTCTGTGAGTTCGAGACCAGCCTGGTCTACAAGAGCTAGTTCCAGGACAGGCTCCAAAACCACAAAGAAACCCTGTCTCGAAAAACCAAAAAAAAAAAAAAAAAAAAACACATGATTTAAGAAGAATTAGTTATAAATCTTTGAATGTCTGATAGAATTCTACCACAAATCTGTGCGGTCCTGGGCTTTTTTTCAGGCAGAAGTATTTTTATTAGTGTTTCAAAGTTCTTATTTGTTATGGATCTGTTGATTTCCTCTTGGATTAACTTTTATGGATAGGATGAATCAAGAAATTTGTTCATTTCTTTTAGATTTTCTAACTTAATGGACTATAGGTTTTTGAAGTGTCCCTTACGATAACATTCTGAGTTTATTTGTTGTTACTTGTAATGTTGCCCTGTTTAGTTCAGATTATGTCAATAGGTCATCTCTTTCGTTTGGTTAGTTGGGCCAAGGTTCTTCCAATGTTATTATTTATCATCTTGGAAAACCAGTTCTTAGATTTCTTGATTCTTTGTATTGTTTGCCTTCTTTCTATTTGATTAATTTTTTACTGGATTTTCTTATTTCTTGTGGTCTCTTTGATTTGGTTTTGGTTTGTTCTTGTTTTTCTAAATTCTTGTGTGTGTGTGTGTGTGTGTGTGTGTGTGTGTGTGTGTGTGTGTGTGTGCGTGTGTGTAGTTTTCAAGACAGGATTTCTCTGTGTAGCAGTCCTAGCTGTCTTGTCACCTGCTTTGTAGACCAGGCTGGCCTTGAACTCACAGAGATCAGAGATCGACCTGCCTCAGCTTCACAAGTGCTGAGGTTAAAGGCCTGTGCCACCACCGCCTGGCTGTTTTCCCAAATTCTTGATTTGCACCATTTATTCAAGCTCTTTCTGACTTTTCGTTGCAATTATTTCAAATTTTCTGAATTAGTTAAGATTTATTATTTGTTTCTGCATGTAGTATATTTTAGAGAAGCTACTGTGTGCTGCTGAGGAGAAAGTGTATTCTTTATTGTTTGGGTGGAACATTTTATAGCTATCTGGTAAGTATATTTGATATATGATATCATTTAATTCTGGTGTTTATTGTTTTGTCCAAATGACCTGTCTTTTAGAGAAAGTGGAGTTTGAAATTACCTACTCTTATTGAGTTGGAGTTAGTGAGTTTTTGAATTCCAGTAGTATGCCTTTTGTTGAAGTGTATATGCCAGAGTTTGGTGCATATATGCTTAGGATGATAATGTCTTCTTGGTTAACTGGTCTCCTGATTAAAATGAAGTGTCCATTTAAACAACAACAACAACAAAAACCTCTTCTGATTTGTTTTACTTTTTTGTTTTTTGCTTATTTGTTTCTTTGCTGTTTTGGTCAGATATTAGGATAACAACCTCTGCTTGCTTTCTGGTGTCCCATTTGATGGAGTACTTTTTTTTTTTTCAATTCTTTCATTATAAGGTGGTGCTTATCTTTAAAGCTGAATTTCTGGTAGACAACAGACAGATATAGGATTTTTCTTTTCTTGTCTTTCTTTTTTTTTGGGGGGGGGGTTCTCTGTAGCTTTGGAGCCTGTCCTGGAACTAGGGAACTAGCTCTTGTAAACCAGGTTGTCCTGGAACTCATAGAGATCTGCCTGCCTCTTCCTCCCAAGTGCGTGCGCCACCACCGCCCACAGTAGCTAGAGGTTCATTTATTTTCTTTCTCCTCAGTCTTCTGAAGCATCCTTTCCAGTATTGTCTGCGGAGCTGGTTTGATGGACAGGAATTATTTTACCCTGTCTGTATCCTAGAGAGGTTTACTTTCTCCTTTTAGTGTAGCGGATAGTTTTGAAGGGTAGAGTAGCCGAGTTTTAGGCTACTGTAGTCTTTTAGAACTTGGAGTGCATTGCTCTAGATTCTTCTGACTTTTAAAGTTTTCATTGAGGAATCAGTTCTTATTATGGTTGGTTTTCCTCTGTATATGAATTTCAGCTTTTCTCTTCCATATTTCAGCATGTCTTTTCTTAATTTGGGGATGTTTTCTAATATAATCTGTTGGATATCTGGTCTATTCCATTGCCTTTGGGATTTTTGATCTCTAGCTATAATTACAATATTTAGTCTTGCTATGGCACCCCACATTTCTTGCATATTCCTTTCATAGTCTTCACTTACGTGGTCTAATTCACCTACTTAACCTTCAAGATCTAGTAATCTGTTTTCTATCTGATCCATTCGACTTGTAATACTTTTCCCGGAATTTTCTAGTTGGGTTACAGAGTTTTTCAATTCTATCTTCATTTTAGCTTGAGATCTCTTCAATATTTCTATGTTGTTACTAAATTTACTTTTCAATTTTTTTGTTGTCTTCGTCGTGATCATTTCATTTAGCCATATGTTTGTGTTTTCTTGGGCATCATCAGGCATTTATTGTTATTGCCTTTAAGTTTACTGAGCTGTTTCTTCATGTCTTCTTTAAACTCCTTGGATTCTTTGATGAAATTTATGGTTGCTCTTTAAAATTCTGTGTCCTGGGATTCTTCTAGGTAACTGTCATTGTAGAACATTTCTATAGGACTGCTGGGTTTGTGGAGATATACTGTCTGAATCTTCCATATTTTGTGGTTTTGTGATGAGACTGGGCAAAAATGATGGACTTCTTTTATTGATTATGTGTAATATTCTAGACCCCCTCAAGCTAGGAGAGTATACATACTGTGCACCCAAAGCAAGCCCTGAAGGTTGGGGATGGTACAGGGAAGTGAAGTTCCAGTGGCTTTCCTGGGGCTCCAGTGTCTCTCCAGGCTTGGTCCATGCCCAGATATGGGTCCTGGGCTAGATCTGCAGTTAGGTATGGTGCAGGAGGGGTAGGATCCATGGGACTCAGCAGAATGGACTAGCACACTGGGTTTGCAACTAGGATGGAGCCTTTATCTTTAATATGGTTTGAACTACAATCCACTAACATGATGTACCTATCTACTTGTTTGAGTATTTGGACGGTTCTTTCACGGACGTGTAGCAGGTTTTAGCATAAATGTTTTGTATATATTTCATTAGTTTTTCATCCAAGCTTTAAAATTTTTTTTGAATTTTTTTAAAATTTTTTTAGATTTATTTATTAAAGATTTCTGTCTCCTCCCCGCCACCACCTCCCATTTTCCTTCCCCTCCCCCAATCAAGTCCCCCTCCCTCATCAGCCCGAAGAGCAATCAGGGTTCCCTGCCCTGTGGGAAGTCCAAGGACCACCCACCTCCATCCAGGTCTAGTAAGGTGAGCATCCAAACTGCCTAGGCTCCCACAAAGCCAGTATGTGCAGTAGGATCAAAAACCCATTGCCGCCGGGCGGTGGTGGCACACGCCTTTAATCCCAGCACTCGGGAGGCAGAGGCAGGCGGATCTCTGTGAGTTCGAGACCAGCCTGGTCTACAAGAGCTAGTTCCAGGACAGGCTCCAAAGCCACAGAGAAATCCTGTCTTGAAAAACAAAAACAAAAACAAAAAAAAAACCATTCTTGAGTTCTCAGTAGTCCTCATTGTCCGCTATGTTCAGCGAGTCTGGTTTTATCCCATGCTTTTTCAGACCCAGGCCAGCTGGCCTTGGTGAGTTCCCAATAGAATATCCCCCTTGTCTCAGTGTGTGGGTGCACCCCTCGCGGTCCTGAGTTCCTTGCTCGTGCTCTTTCTCCTTCTGCTCCTGATTTGGACCTTGAGATTTCTGTCCGGTGCTCCAATGTGGGTCTCTGTCTCTGTCTCCTTTCATCTCCTGATGAAGGTTATTATTCAGGAGGATGCCTATATGTTTTTCTTTGGGTTCACCTTCTTATTTAGCTTCTCTAGGATCACGAATTATAGGCTCAATGTCCTTTATTTATGGCTGGAAACCAAATATGAGTGAGTACATTCCATGTTCCTCTTTTTGGGTCTGGCTTACCTCACTCAGGATAGTGTTTTCTATTTCCATCTATTTGCATGCAAAATTCGAGAAGTCATTGTTTTTTACTGCTGAGTAGTACTCTAATATGTATATATTCCATACTTTTTTCATCCATCTTCCATTGAAGGGCATCTAGGTTGTTTCCAGGTTCTGGCTATTACAAACAATGCTGCTATGAACATAGTTGAGCATATACTTTTGTTGTATGATAGGGCCTCTCTTGGGTATATTCCCAAGAGTGGTATTGCTGGGTCCAGGAGTAGGTTGATCCCGAATTTCCTGAGAAACCGCCACACGGCTTTCCAAAGTGGTTGCACAAGTTTGCATTCCCACCAGCAATGGATGAGTGTACCCCTTTCTCCACAACCTCTCCAGCAAAGGCTATCATTGGTGTTTTTTATTTTAGCCATTCTGACAGCTGTGAGATGGTATCTTAAAGTTGTCTTGATTTGCATTTCCCTGATCGCTAAGGAAGTTGAGTATGACCTTAAGTGTCTTTTGGCCATTTGAACTTCTTCTGTTGAGAATTCTCTGTTCAGTTCAGCACCCCATTTTTTAATTGGGTTAATTAGCATTTTAAAGTCTAGTTTCTTGAGTTCTTTATATATTTTGGAGATCAGACCTTTGTCAGTTGCGGGGTTGGTGAAGATCTTCTCCCAGTCAGTGGGTTGCCTTTTTGTCTTAGTGACAGTGTCCTTTGCTTTACAGAACCAAGCTTTAAAATTTTTAAGTCGTGATGAGTTGTTAGTATACACTGGGCATGGTGGTGCACACCTTTAATCTTAACACTTAGGAGGTAGAGGCAGACGGATCTTGGTGACCTCTAGGCCAGCTTGGTCTACAGAGTGAGTTCCAGGACAACCAGAGGTATATAGTAAGACCCTGTCTTAAAAACAAAACAAAACAAAACACAGCAAAAAATTCTGAGTATAGAGAAATTTGGTTTCTGTGTGTTGCTATTATATTCTCCAACCTTTCCAAATTTACTAGAGATGTGTGTGTGTATTTTTGTGTGTGTGTGTGATATTTAAGATTTCCCATGTAAAGACAATTTGTGAATAAGGATAATTTTTCTCTTTGCTCCTCTCTTTTCTCTTTTTAACTGCCAAATTTGAATAAAACCTGACAGTAGGTGATAAGCAAAGTTGTAATAGATCACCTGTAGAATTGTCAAGGTTCTTAGGTGACACTTTATAATAAAGTGATTAAATATCCTTAGAAGACTAGGGGTATAACTCTCTGAGAAAACGCTTGCCTAGCATGCATAAGGCCTTGAGTTTGATTCAAACACTGAATTTTACAGAGATTCATCATGTGCTATGAAAAATATCAAAATTTTAAGTATTAAATATTACAAAACTACTGAGTACTATACGCCAGAGACTGTTCCATTATACTTGAAAAATCATTTAGAGACAGAGATGTAATTCAGATGTAAAGTACTTATAGAGAGCATGTGTTAGAGGTTATATTCCTCTATCTACAATGTAAAAAAAATTAAAGGGTATAAGAAATCAACATATGTGTGAGTCATATACACACACATATAACATTATCTCCCCCTTTTGACTTAAAAAAGCTATTAATATATATGTGTGTGAGAGTGTGTAGGTAGAGAAAGATCTGGAAAAACATATAATATACTATTAACAGTTGTTAAATCTATTTGAATAATTAATAGTTTTATTTGGTATTCTATAATCAGTGAAGGAATAGATATACATATATCAAAAGTGACAGTATAAATATTTAAAAAGAAAAAACCGTTTTAAACATTTAATGAGTTACTGCTAAAGGCTAATATCTACCAAGGATATCTCGTTGTGAGCATATAGAACAGGGAATATTGATTAAAAATTGTATACAAATAAAATAGTTGGAAAACACATACTTCTAACATAAGCATTAGTTATATTGTAATATCCCTTAGACATAAAATATAAATCATTTTTTTGCTATTAGCTCTCTCTTTTTTGGGTGTGTGTGTGTGTTTTTGTTTTTGTTTTTCAAGACAGGGTTTTCTCTGTAGCTTTGGAACCTGTCCTGGAATTAGCTCTTTTTTTTTTGGTTTTTCGAGACAGGGTTTCTCTGTGGCTTTGGAGCCTGTCCTGAAACTAGCTCTGTAGACGAGGCTGGTCTCGAACTCACAGAGATCCGCCTGCCTCTGCCCCCGAGTGCTGGGATTAAAGGCGTGCGCCACCGTTGCCCGGCTGGAATTAGCTCTTGTAGACCAGGCTGGCCTTGAACTCACAGAGATCTGTCTGCCTTTGCTTTCTGAGTGCTGGGATTAAATGGGCGTGCCACCACAGCCTGGCTTGTTAACTCTCTTGTAACTATAAAATACAAGCAAATGTACAAATATAAATAACATTCTAAAGTCAGCTAAATTGAAGACTATGGGTTAATGTGATATAAAATGTCGAATAATTAAATATTTCACTAACCAGTAAGGGTAAATTTAATGAATTTTAAAATTTTTATTTACTATTTTTATATACTATATGTCGATCATATTCTTTTCACTACCTTAACCTTCCCCAAATCCCATCTATCTTTCTACACTTGATTTTCTCTCTCCCTCTCTCCCTCTCCTTCCCCCTCTTTCTCTGTCTCTCTCTCTCTTAGAAGCATCCAAAAACCAAAAGTCAAAATGTTGGCATTTTTGTTTGTTTTAAATTTTAATTTTATTTAAAATGAGATATTTTCCTTTTTTATTGAAAATAGATTCTTTTCTCACTATATATATATATATATATATATATATATATATATATATATCCTGATTGTGTTTCCCCTCCCTCTACTCCTCCAAGTTTCTCCTCACCTCCCCTCTCATCCAGATCTGCTCCCTTTCTGTCTCATTAGAGAAGGATAGACTTATAAGAGAAAATAAAACAAAACCAAATAAATTATAATAAAATCAAACAAGCCGGGTGGTGGTGGCGCACGCCTTTAATCCCAGCACTCGGGAGGCAGAGGCAGGTGGATCTCTGTGAGTTCGAGACCAGCCTGGTCTACAAGAGCTAGTTCCAGGACAGGCTCCAAAACCACAGAGAAACCCTGTCTCGAAAAACAAAAATAAATAAATAAATAAATAAAACCATCTCAGTCCATCAGTCAGTCAAAAAAAAAATAAAATAAAATCAAACAAAAACTATCACATCAAAGTTGGACAAGACCCATCAACAGAAGGAAAAGCGCCCAAGAGAAGGCACAAGAATCAAAGACCCACTTATTCATACATCCAGAAGTTCCACAGAAACACTAAGCCTGTTTCTAGCCAAGTTTATAGTGAGGATCATGCACAAAACACAGAGAAGAATGGCTTTAACTTTTTGCAGCTGTCTCAGAAAAGAAGCGCAGGTGAAGTTTATCCTAGAAAGTGACAACTGAAGGGATCCAGACATTTAAAAAGAAGCCAGAAACTGAATGTGGTAATACACACTTGCAATCTCAGCCCTCAGAAGGCTGAGGCAAGGGGATTATGAGTTCAAGTGAAGCCTGAAGTTCAAGTGAGACCCTGATTCAAGGGTCAAAATCAAGCCCTAAACTGAAAGAAGTAAAGTAAGTAGTCTGCACTGAGAAATTGCAAAGATGCCTTAATGGTTTATTAGAAATTGGCCACACCTCACCTATTGCAGGATCAAGAATGTAAATGTTTTAGCCCGGCAGTGGTGGCGCACGCCTTTAATCCCAGCACTTGGGAGGCAGAGGCAGGCGGATCTCTGGAGACCAGCCTGGTCTACAAGAGCTAGTTCCAGGACAGGCTCCAAAACCACAGAGAAACCCTGTCTCAAAAAACCAAAAAAAAAAAAAAAAAAATAGCCGGGCGGTGGTGGCGCACGCCTTTAATCCCAGCACTCGGGAGGCAGAGGCAGGCGGATCTCTGTGAGTTCGAGACCAGCCTGGTCTACAAGAACTAGTTCCAGGACAGGCTCCAAAACCACAGAGGAACCCTGTCTCGAAAAAAA